>NC_132814.1:28034212-28634212 GCF_048594095.1 Paramormyrops kingsleyae | reverse complement strand
GATAGTAGGGCCAGCAAGGAAAACAAGAGGCTTGTTCTTACAGAGATTCAGCTGTAGGTTAAGATTCCTCGTGTAGGCTGCAATGTTTGCAAAGAAGGGTAAATATTGATCATAACCAGCCAATACCTTCACCAAACCCAAAGGAAGGTGTATAATATACATCAAGAATGTACATTCTTCAAGAAAAAAATCACTTTGAGATCACGAAGAGATATTTATGTTCTGTTACAAGAAACTGAAAATATATAAAAAGTACCTTTTAAACTCAGGGGCACCACTCTCCAGATGCATTACAACTATAGCAAATGTAACAACTATGAAATGAAGATATCTGGGTTGAATTGTCCTACAAAGGTATCCTCAAACTACAGTATTAGTTTTCTTTCGGGAAGCATTGGGGATAAATCTTGACTTCTCAACTGACCAAACATAAAGGGTAGAAGTCTTAGATAGACCAACTCGGATAGACTTTTGGTTTTATGTCATATCAAGCCTTCTTTGTTTTTGTCTTTTTTCCTGAGGTATTTATCTGTTTGTCTGTTTGCTTGTCTATTTATGAATTTATTTGTTATTCTTTTTTCCCTTAATTATTTCTAGAAGAGATACGTTTAAAATTTGAATAATTTGAGTTGGAATGTTAACTCAGCATTCTTTTTTTTTAATATTTCGAAAATATTATGTGTTAATTGAGTCAGCTGTCTACACTTAATGGATTTTGTGTATGTTAATATTCAATAAAACTTATTACTTAATTCCATATGTGACTTAAATATTAAACCGTACGACTATTAAGAAATACGTATTTGGTGCCTTTTCGGTGTATATTTAACGAGTGGTACATTATTCTGGATTTTGTAGTATATATCATAACATAGATTTGACATATTCGTTTTCTGTTTTATGAGTAGCCCTTCCTGCGCATTTACCGATAACGGGCGTTTGGACCCAGCGGCACAGGTCTTGCTTGCCCACTTTCGCTGTAAAACCGCTCCTGTCTCCGCTCGGGCTTTTCTGCTGCCACTCGGGACCCCGGTTGTGTAGATAGTGGAGGCAAAGATCATGGCTTCTCCGAGGACAATAACGATTGTTGCCCTTTCCTTCGCTCTTGGCCTTTTTTTCGTGTTTATGGGCACTATTAAGCTTACGCCGAGATTAAGCAAAGACGCCTATAGCGAAATGGTAAGTGAAGCGTATTATTGTAATGCAGCACTATTGCATATGGATGAGGAAGGATCTGTCCTACAGATGCTGAAGGTTTTTGCATCTACACACTCAGGATGGCTCCGATTATTCAGAGAAGGGAGCCTAGAATAAAATGGAAAGCTGTTACATAATTATATTATAAAATCCCTTAAAAATAACGTACAACATTGTCAATAATCAGCCTTTTCCCGTGGTTATGTTTCGTGTCCGTTCCTGATACTTTTCGCTGCATAGCTTACCCCTGCCGAAAGGAGTAGCAAATATATGATGCATTTTAATTTGTTAATCTTTACAGTAAAATGTGCCAGTTTTCTTTATGTAATAAACGAGATAGGAATGAGCTAATTCTCATTTCATTTTCTGTTCCTCCATGAGTTTTGGTAGTGAAATTACAGAATACAATTAAAAAATGCGCAGCATGTGGGACTTAAAGAAGCGACCCAGAGACGCGGCTGTGCGCATCTTCGGCGATCGCTTGTTTTCTGGCAAATTCTGCGCCGGTGCTGATGCTGAAGCCGCATCTCGTATCGCATTTACGGCTAATAATAGGGGAGACAATGGGGGGAAAAGCGCGAATAGCAGCAATAATATGTAGTTTATCAATGCATATAAACGAAATGCTGGAAATAAAATAAACCTGGAGAACGCACCGCCCCGTCTGCCTCTTCCGCTTCTCCCTGTCTGTCGTTAGAAACGGGCAGCCGGTACGGTTTTTCCCACTTCTCACATTTCTTCAGATTAACTCTGTGATTGCTCTGCCAAGCACCAGAGGGCTTGTATCACTACTGTCCATCTCTAATATTAGAATAAATAGCAACACTACAACAGGATACTGAGTTTTCATAATTATATTGGAGAAAAGATAGATCCTAATTGGGGTGAATGACACGACATACATGGTTTATGTCCCGAGTCCATTATTATTATTATTTCAATTTTTAAAAAATAAATACATAGCATGAGTAATATTATTACATGAAACCGCTCTAATAGGCTACACATTCAAATAAGCCTAACATACCATTTTGACATTTATGTATCTCAAAGTCCAAATATGTCAGGTAGTGCAACCATTGAAACAAATGATCAGTGCAAGAAAGCTATTCAAATCAGTACATAATAATAATAATAATAAGAATAATAATAATGATGATAATGATGATGATGATGATTCTGTTCGAAAACTTTAAGCCCATAGAAAGTTGCAAAACACTATGGTTTTCAAACCATTGAAACAAATGATAAATGTTTGTCTGCAAATCTGCATTAGGGTCTGTGCCAAATACCAGGACGCACCTGGCAGGGAAAAGGGGCCTTTTATGTTAAAGCCATTTTAGAAAACAGTGGACAAGATGGTTAATCATAAAGAAGATCCTGAGTGGCCTTCGTGGTGCAGAGAAAAGGTTAGAGGATTTAAATATAAAAAAAAGTACAGGAAAAACCACCCCATGATACAGTTTCCATGTCAGGTGGTACAACCCATGGAAAACCATGAAAACACTGCAATATGGTAAAACTCAATTTGTTTTTAAAATTGTATGTATAAATGTGATGTGAAGGACAAACGTCTGTACAGGTGTACAATCAGATGAAGCCTTTTCAGTTAACAAAAAATATTCAGGTGGAACTGTAATAAATATCAATAATCATAAATGACAATCATCATACATCAGTTAATGTCTGATGCATTGCAGACATGGCTGCTGCATGAAGATTCTGATTTGGAAAAAAAATGTTGCAAAATTTAGCTATTTTTTCAGGTAGTAAAAACCTTATTTGTCATTTGTCCATTGGCATATTTCCAGCTATCTTAATTGTGAGCAAACAACAAAAGACAAATCCATGAAAAAATCTATATTGTTTCTAAAGCGGTAATTGCCCTAACGCTTAGTAGACAGGGAAATTAAAGTAAATTGACAGTGATTTTCAAAGCAAAAAAAATGGCTGAGAAGATCATGCATTTACAAGCCTGAGAATGTTGTAGATGCATTCAGCTTTTTCCAAATGAAGGCTAGTATTGTTCTGTTTGCTTAATTATAACATATCAGCAGTGTGCAGCTTGATTCACAGCAGTCTTATATGTCTACAATTAGCATTTTCACTGCATTTATTTTGGCATGATTTCATGTCATGCCCACAGCAGGAGATGTCAAAGTCGTTTCTCTGTAAGCTGTGATTCCTCTGCTTTCTCAGTGTTTCTAGTTGTTAATACTTCACTGTAGAACTCATAGCACTGACCAGTATGGGTATTTCACAGCACTGCTCACTCATAAGACTTTTAATTCATGAGAATTAATATTGTAATACTTATTTGATGTGTTTTTCTGAAATTCCAGCTTTTAGGTGATTGACACCAATACATATTTGAATTCTGGTTTTGCCATTCCATGTCATTTAACAATGATGATGACGTGTTACACAAAACACTGGCACTGAGCACTGAGAACAAGTGTAGCCCTTGCTGGCTGTAAATGCTTTAGGTTGCTGTGAGTATTACAGTACAAGCTTTACTGTTCAACCTTACCTGAACTCTCCACTGATAATCATTCGGTAATGCATGCAGAATCACCTTGACAGGCATCATCTGCTAGTGTCCCGTGCCTGCTAACTAGCTAAGCTAAAGCCTCAGGTCTTCCTCCATCTTCTGCACACTGGTCGCTCCTACATCCCTGCCAGATCTCAGCTCTCTGCGGTGGCTGGTCAAGCAGAAGTCGAAGGGATGACATACCTACTCTTACTTCCTTGCACTGGCCTCCTAGCTGTAGCTTTGAAAATTGATTTTAAAGTTCTCTTTAAACGAGGTCTTGCTCCATCCTTCCTCAGTGACATGATTGTAAGGTACAGTATGTCCCAGGCAGATCACTCAGATCACCCGGGAGTAATTTACTGATTATTCCTAAAACCTGGCTAAGGAAGGAGGAGGCAGCATTTAGTCACTCTGGTCCCAAACTTCTGCTCTCCCAAAAAGCCTGCAAGCTACTGAATATCGAAAAACTAGGCTGAAAACATATATTTTCACCATTGCAAATAATACCCTATGATAATCAGTCATTTTATTCCTGCATTTATTTTATTTCCTTTGTGCTTATTTTTAATTTCTTGTGTTTCTTTCTTCTTTTTAAAGCACTTTGTAAACCTTGTGGTTGATTAATTAATTCCACCAGTGTAACTTCTACAATGTCCGATTTACCATGGTCCAGTTTGGAGGAGAAAAACCCAAATACCTGCCAGCTGTTGACTCAACACCAGATTGTACCTCATCCGCCAAAATAATTTGCTGTTATATTAAATTCTGATGGTTTTAGAGATGATTCTATCAGTTTTGTTGCGCCTGTGTCAGATGTCAATATGGTGACTGAATTAAACTTTTACACTCTGGCCATGTAATCCTCTCCTGATAAGAGCATCTGGTAAATAAATGAAAGACACATGTAAAATTTATGGGAGAAGGCTGTAGTGCTGGAAATAGCATTCTGGTTAAGCCAGAAAAATGTCACCTATTTTTTTTGTTATGATGTATACCCTGTTTCCTCCCACAGTCCAAAGACATGCAGATTAGGTCAACTGGCTACTCTAAATTGCCCATAGGTGTGCATGTGAGTGTGTGTGGCTGTTTGTCTGTGTTGGCCCTGTGGTGGACTGGCGGCCTGCCCGGGGTGTATCCTGCCTCTCGCTCGATGATGCTGGGATTGGCTCCAGCTTCCCCGCGACCCAGATGGATAAAGCGGTAGAGATAATGGATGGATGGATGTTTACCCTCATGCCAAGATAGATAACCATAATTCTTAATATAAATTAACTGCAGTTCACTTAGGGAACAAATAATTTTGGGAAAAATGGACCACAGTCGGTATGATATTTTTCTTTTAGGAAAAAAATGAGGATGAATGAACAAAAAAAAACAAAACAAACAAATGTCAAGTATACCTTAATAGGATTATAGAAGCAACATTTTAAAATGGTTTTGTAGTATGTATCACTTTATGCATAATTATGGTTTTGGAGTTTACCTGGCCCTCTTTTTCTGGTTCTGTTGTAATATATTTGCAGTTTGCCTAGCCCAGGTTTGCTTGTGTTGATGTAGTATATTTGGACTTTGCCTGGCCCCCCTTTGCTTGCATTGGTGTAATATATATGTTTGTCTGACCCTGTTCTGCATGCTCTAGTGTAGTATATTTGAAGTTCGCCTAGCCCCCTTTTGCTTGCATTGGTGTAGTATATTTGCAGTTTGCCTAGCCCTGTGGCCTGTGCTACGAAGCGGGGTTACTGGCTTATCGGGGTAACTTGTCAGATTTAAGGTAGTCTGGGCAAAATATAAGTGAATGAATATGAAGTCTATTTAAACTGAGATACTTTAAATCCGACAAGTTACCCCGACAAGCCAGTAACCCTGCTTCGTAGTACAGACCACTGTTTTGCTGGTTCTTTTGTAGTATATTTGGAGTTCGCCTGGCCCTCTTTTGCTTGCTCTGGTGTAGTATATTTGCAGTTTGCCTGGCCCTCTTTTGCTTGCTCTGGTGTAGTGTATTTGGAGTTTGTCTGGCCCTGTTTTGCTTGCTTCGTTGTAGTATATTTGGAGTTTGCCTAGTCCCATTTTGCTTGCTCTGGTGTAGTAAATTTGCAGTTTGCCTGGCTCTGTTTTGCTTGCTTCGGTGTAGTATATTTGGAGTTTGCCTGGCCCCGTTTTGCTTGCTCTGGTGTAGTAAATTTGCAGTTTGCCTGGCCCTCTTTTGCTTGCTCTGGTGTAGTTTATTTAGAGTTTGCCTGGCCCTGTTTTGCTTGCTTCGGTGTAGCATATTTGGAGTTTGCCTGGCCCCGTTTTGCTTGCTCTGGTGTAGTGTATTTGGAGTTTGTCTGGCCCTGTTTTGCTTGCTTCGTTGTAGTATATTTGGAGTTTGCCTAGTCCCATTTTGCTTGCTCTGGTGTAGTAAATTTGCAGTTTGCCTGGCTCTGTTTTGCTTGCTTCGGTGTAGTATATTTGGAGTTTGCCTGGCCCCGTTTTGCTTGCTCTGGTGTAGTATATTTGCAGTTTGCCTGGCCCTGTTTTGCTTGCTCTAGTGTAGTATATTTGAAATTCGCCTAGCCCCCTTTTGCTTGCATTGGTGTAGTATATTTGGAGTTTGTCTGACCCTGTTTTTCTTGCTTTGGTGTAGTATATTTGCAGTTTGCCTAGCCCTGTGGCCTGTGCTACGAAGCGGGGTTACTGGCTTATCGGGGTAACTTGTCAGATTTAAGGTAGTCTGGGCAAAATATAAGTGAATGAATATGAAGTCTATTTAAACTGAGATACTTTAAATCCGACAAGTTACCCCGATAAGCCAGTAACCCTGCTTTGTAGTACAGACCACTGTTTTGCTGGTTCTTTTGTAGTATATTTGGAGTTTCCCTGGCCCTCTTTTGCTTGCTCTGGTGTAGTATATTTGCAGTTTGCCTGGCCCTCTTTTGCTTGCTCTGGTGTAGTGTATTTGGAGTTTGTCTGGCCCTGTTTTGCTTGCTTCGTTGTAGTATATTTGGAGTTTGCCTAGTCCCATTTTGCTTGCTCTGGTGTAGTAAATTTGCAGTTTGCCTGGCTCTGTTTTGCTTGCTTCGGTGTAGTATATTTGGAGTTTGCCTGGCCCCGTTTTGCTTGCTCTGGTGTAGTAAATTTGCAGTTTGCCTGGCCCTCTTTTGCTTGCTCTGGTGTAGTTTATTTAGAGTTTGTCTGGCCCCGTTTTGCTCGCTTCGGTGTAGCATATTTGGAGTTTGCCTGGCCCCGTTTTGCTTGCTCTGGTGTAGTGTATTTGGAGTTTGCCTGGCCCCGTTTTGCTTGCTTCGGTGTAGCATATTTGGAGTTTGCCTGGCCCTGTTTTGCAGGCTCTGGTGTGGTTTATTTGGAGTTTGCCTGACCCTGTTTTGCTTGCTCTGGTGTAGTATATTTGGTGTTTGCCTGGCCCTGTTTTGCAGGCTCTGGTGTAGTTTATTTGGAGTTTGCCTGGCCCTGTTTTGCTTGCTCTGGTGTAGTATATTTGGAGTTTGCCTGACCCTGTTTTGCTTGCTCTGGTGTAGTATATTTGGAGTTTGCCTGACCCTGTTTTGTTTGCTCTGGTGTAGTATATTTGGAGTTTGCCTGGCCCTGTTTTGCAGGCTCTGGTGTAGTTTATTTGGAGTTTGCCTGGCCCTGTTTTGCTTGCTCTAATGTAGTTTATTTGGAGTTTGCCTGGCCCCGTTTTGCTTGCTTTGGTTTAGTATATTTACTTACTCCCTAATTGTACTATAACCTAACTGGGAACCCTGTTTAAGCGACTTCAGAGATTACGTAGGTTTTTCTCTCTTTTTAGAGGTAATTCCCCAGATTTTATACTTTGAATACCAGTTAGTTGTCACATATAATTCAGTTCTAAGTTGTGTGCAGCGTACAAGATTTAATGTGCTGCATTTATGTGGTTATCTGTATAATTTGTCTAATATTTAACGTTTTTCCGTTTTGCTTACCCCATGGAATCTGCTAATTTGGTTACATTACATGTCAGCCATCTGGCTAGATTTCAGATGCCTGCTGTTGTCGGTATGGTTGCTTGCATCTCGACAGTTTATTCCCGATGATATTTATCATTCAGTAAGAATGGTCTCATGCTTCCTTGATAGTGGTGATTCGGTAAGCAGTAGTGCTCGTAGCATGAACCTACAATCTATTAACAATGTGTACCCTTGTTTGAATTTGTTCTTCAGAAACGGGCATATAAAAGCTATGCTAAGGCCCTGCCCGCCCTTAAGAAGATGGGCATCAGCTCGGTCCTGCTGCGGAAGGTCATCGGCACGCTGGAGCTGGCCTGCGGGGTGGTACTGACCCTGGTGCCTGGCCGACCCAAGGACGTGGCCAACTTCCTGCTGCTTCTGGTCATGCTGGCCGTGCTCTTCTTCCACCAGCTGGTGGGCGACCCCCTGAAGCGCTATGCTCATGCCCTGGTCTTCGGCATCCTGCTGACCTGCCGGCTCCTCGTCGCCCGGCAGGGCGAGGAGCGGCTGGAGGTGGAGGAGAGCCAGGAGGAGCAGATCAACCCTCAGGAGAAGAACAAAGTCAAGGTTTCCTAGTGAAGAAGGTGAAGGTTTCCTAGCCCCCAAGCTGACCTGGCCTGACTCACCCCAGGAAGAAGCAAGGACGTCCTTTAGGATGAGGGAAACATGGATGAAAATGACCGTTGACCCAAATTCATTCCCACTCCCAGAGCAGCAATCACACTTTTTATGAGTTCATATCCCACACGAAAGTAAGAAAATATTTGTCTGTCTATTCTGAATAGTTCTGAATAATAACCCTCTGAAACTCTCTTAATCTTTCATAGCTAGGATAAAATTTAAGCTTGCTGTCACAATTGACTTTTATGAGTGAGGTCCCGGCTTTGTGAAAAGCTGGTGCATATTAAAATTTGTTCAGTCTGCCTGGTATGTTTTGAAAGGTCTAAATTTTAACAGTTTTAAAATCTGTGCTCAGTATTTAATTGCACATTTGATAAAACATTGTATGTTGCTTCTAGACTAGTCAATACTGGATGCGAAAGGGAATAAATTTCTTTGGTCTCTTAATTGCTAGTTTTTCTTTTTTGTTCAATGTAATCATCTTACAGTTCTGTGCATGTAAATGAAAAACTTGCTTACTCGTGCCAGAATTTACCAGTTTTGGGTTTTTTTTTTCTCTACAAACATACATATTTTACCATGTTAACAAAAATAGACAGTTCCCGTTTGTATGTAATAAAGCAGAATACCCAAAGTACAATACTAAGAAAATATAGATTGATTTAATCTATAACTGCCTTTAAAATGCTCCATATTTTTTGGCAGTCAGAAATCCAAAAGGTGATGTCACTTGATGAGCATTAGTTACTCAGATTCTTATAAAAAAGAAAAAATGCAGTTTCATAAGCATAATTTACTGCTTACCATGAGTTTGTCCAAGAAAGGTATCAGAAAATGGATGGATATTTTATTGTACTTTGCTGTACCCTTAATGACAGGTCTCCGGCTGGGATAAGCACTGTTTTAACCACTGTTTTTTGCATTATCTCAGGTTAAATAGCTATACTGAATTCTCAGGTTAAATAGCTATACTGAATTGCACTGATCTTGTTTTTTTTTGGAATGGAATGAAACATAAAAATTGTGCAACAGAACAGAGAGCAGAATAAAGAAAACTAAAGGAAGTACGAGTGTGAAATTTAAGGGTGTGAATTTAAAGGTAAAATGAGTTTTTGATAAAAAAAAAACATAATATGTGAATATATCTTAAGTATTATACACAAACACACACACACACACACACACATACACACACACACATATTATTAGATTACTTGGTATTTCCAGTTGATTAAGGCCAATTCAGACCAGAATGTGGTGTGTATTTTGAACTGGGCGATTCCTAACCTTAAATCTGTATAATATCTACAGTGTAATGTTTACCGTTTTTTCTATTATGGCTAAATTCATTACACACTGGTACTGAAATATTTAGAAGTATCAAATAAAATATGTTGTATCTTTAATCTGCAGGTGATATTTCTGAGAACATTGCAGGAATGACTGGCTTTGCTTGTTTGTGAATAAATGATTGTGCATTTTAGTGCAGCTACTTGGTTAAAAGCGTCATGTGGTTGATCTCCTTGCAAAGAAGTCAGATGATCTGCTAAGTGTTTTTAAGTATCAAAAAGAATTTGTGATTTTTACCAGAATGTGTTACAAAGTCAATTAAAACTACAGTTTTACTAGTGAGTCTACTGTAGACTGCAAAGTACTTATGACTGACGTAAATTTCATTGATAATTTTATATTTCATTGTTTCGTTAGGGAAGTGAGATGCCGTTATAATTATTTCAGAAAAGGATCTATTTACTGCCAGGTCCATCCATCCATCCTTCCTTCCATCCATCCATCCTTCCTTCCATCCATCCATCCATCCATCCATCCATTTTCTGACCACATATCCTGGTCAGGGTTGCAGGGGGCCAGATACCTACCCTGGGCTACTGCCAAGTTAGGATGTTATATTTAGTAATATATTAGATAAGAAATAATCTAAACATTAATATATATGATGATGTAAATAATATATTGATAAATGAGCATGTTTGAGCTTGCATGTTCTCTGCCTGCTTGTACAGGTTCCTCGAACTTACACCACGGTCCAGAAACATGCCATTAGTGAAAGTGATGTCTTTAAATTGCCCACAGGGCATAGTGATGTGTGACTGTTTGCCCGCTGACGCACTGGCATACCAGCCGAAATGTCCCCTGCCTATCGCACTCTGGGATAAGCTGCAGACTCCCTGTAACCACACCGTGGATGGATACTGATACCATAAACCATAATGTGAAGTACACTTTTATATTCTATGTATTCATTACCAGAACACAATCTGATGCTTCAGGTTTTACTGCATACGTTGCTTAGTGGCAGTGTTGATGCATATCGTATCTAATGTAGAATATATGGAGAATAGCTTCATTACTGTAAAAATGACTTAAATCTGTGCAGAACATGTCTGTTTGATCAGTATACTTAAAAAAGAAGATGTTTGGATTGTACTGCTGAAGAAAGAGAGTTGAGGTTTTAAACATACAGTGGTGGTATTACTGCATCCTCTCAGTCACTGCATCCTCTCAGTCTTTGCCTGTTTTAAAGCAATGGGAAATGAGTTAAACGTGTTGGTGATGTTTTACTACAATATCTCAGGATTTAATTCTTAAATTTATAGTGTACTCTTCCCCCTTCTCTGTTTTTTTACCTGGTATATACTTAATTCAATTTATTGATAAGAACCTAGTCCTCTGGTCAGACCCTTCCATTCAACACCGTTAGCACAGAGAAGAAATTACAAGATCAACACATGCTTAAATCACCATATAATAGCTAGGTTTAAATATATAGAGTGCAGTTGAATCCTGAATATTCACAAGTCCATTATAAGGAGGCAGATTATTTTAAAAAGCAGCTCTGCTGGAATAAGGCTCTGCTACCGTAAGTACTCTTAACTTTTTGTAAAACCAACATAGCCTGTATTTGGTGAACTAGGTAATCAGGGAGAATTGGGTGGAAAAAGTAGATCCAAGATATATTGGTGTAAGTCTGCGAGGAGGGAATCAGTGTGTCTTTGTGAATTTCACAGGCAGCCAGCGATGGCACATGAGTGCTGGAATTATATGTTGACACATTTCAGTTCTAATAAAAACCCTTGCAGCTACATTCTGCAGAAAATGTATTTATGGAAGCAATTTTGCAGCTAGATTGTAAAGCGTTACAATAATCTAGTTACGATTTAATTAATGCATCACCAGTCTTTCTGCAGCAGCCTTCTGACCTATATTTCGCAGATGAGTGAGAGACAGATTAGATGTATCTCGATTGTAAGAAGAAAATCAAAAAAAGGACCTCCAAAAGGATCATTTACTGAAGTATTTGAATTTAGACAGATTCAAATAATGACATACACAATTTACAGACAGTAGACTTGCTGAAATGTCATTGAAACCTTAAAAATATCAGCTGTAAAAGCCCTTTTGTGAAAAATGGTGGGTAAAATGTACTTCTGATGAATATTCAAATGTTTGGGACCAAAGACTGAGCCATTTTTGTCTGTTAAAATCAGCCCCCATCCAGTGAGGTTTTTGTAGGATGTCTGACTATCTCAAAGTTCTCTTTCTCACACACACATACATACTCTCCCCACGTGCCTCCAAATCCTGAACCAGCTGACCTTCAGATTGTAAGCAGAACAATCTAGAAAATTCATGAGCATTCACACGTGGTTCATTAAGGCGAAAATGATCATGCTGCCATATACTGTGATGTGACGGTCCATTGGGAATCTGCCGAGCACCAGCAGGGGGCGATCTGCACCACACCGATGGACAGCAACAAATGCTCTCTTCACGATCAGCCCAGAAACCATCAGTGAGAAATGCAAGCCGCGTGCGCCTGGCGGGACTGTCTGCCCAGAGTAGGATACATCCCATGCTAGGAAGAAGGTTGGGGAAAAAATAAGTTTTCTCTGCCCCCAAGAAGAGACAGCCCGGAGGAGCCTCCCTCCCCATCCCCAGGGCTGCCGATTTAGGTGAAGAGGTGCTTCCTTCAGAACCGGTGACCACAGCCCATTTAGTCCCTAAGTAAATGTCGCCCCCTGCAGGGAATATTCTGATGTACCCTCGTTTCATGTGTCTCCTTGCCTGCAGCACTTATGCATCAACCTTATGGATCAAATTCACAATTAGGAAAATTAAACCTGAAAATGGGCCAGGACTTAAGTAAAACTAATCAATTATCATACAATAATGTAGGTATTGTATTATGGATGTGAGAAATAATCATAGACGCGGGAGAACGCCACCTAGTGGGTGAAGATTCAGCTGCCTCGCCGCTTAGCTTGTTACATGAACGCAGAGAGACATCAGTGTCAGATTTGATACAGATGTACAGTCGCAAGAAAAAGCACGTGTGCCTGTACACTGTGAATAATGAACAAACAGCTTATAACTAATAGCACACAAATTATTTTTGAGAGTTTTTAAGGGAAGCATCCCTTAAAAAATCTGCCTAATTGTACTTTGGCTGTGCACTGTGCTGTCAGAGAAGAGCTACGATACATCGCTCCTCGTTAGTTTGTCGTATGCTAATAGTAAGTCTCAGAATGACCTATTTTCCAACTTTCCAATACAGTAATGCTTAACTTCCACTAGAGGGCGAAGTTGGACATTACAGCTTGCCAGGCCCAGGCAATTCAACATCAGTTTATGATTAAACGCACTGCTCAGGCCCCAAAGACTGCTCAGACAGCAGAAGTATTATCATATGCAGTACTATGCTCAGCAGAGAGTGATCTGTAACATCTGCAGTTATTGCTTTCAGCCAAATACTGACTGCTATTACTTTATCATTTTACAGTCAATTATTGCATAAGGACTTCACCCCATATACAGAACTTATTATGGTGTATAAGACAATAATTTCGTAACACATAATAGCATTTAGGTGTCTCCCATAACTGCTTGTCCTGTGCAAAGTCATGGTAAGCCTGGACCCTGTCCCAGGGGTAGGATATCAATACATCACAGGGCTTATAATGACAAGACAATACAAAAACATTGGCCCAGTTAAACTACATTTCTCAGGCTATGGAAGGATGTACGGTGCTTGGAAAAGCTACAGAAATGCAGAGAGTTAGCCTATGCACTGAAAAGAGTCAGGGCAGGTGATGAAAAGAGTCAGGGCAGGTCCTGAAAAGAGTCAAGGCAGATGCTGAAAAGAGTCAGGGCAGGTGATGAAAAGAGTCAGGGCAGGTTGTTGGGGAGCTGGAGGAAAGCGCCGTAGCTTTGACCCCCTCTCACCTTTACCTATGTGGAGGAAGCGCTGTCGCTTGCCACTCCACACATGCACTTCTTGGACTCAGGACTTAAAGAGACAGCACACTTCTTATCTTTTACTTGCGCAAGGGTGCCCACTCACTTAGATGCAACAGACAGTATCTGCGCCTCAGTTCAGTGTCACACCGGGCAGTCCCTTGGCTTCTTTATTTATACTTGGCGGGAGGGGCTTACATGGGGCGTAGTTTAAACTGTTAATACTGCTAGTACCTTTACAGACAAAGGTTTATCAGGAAACGCTACACAACCCAGGGTAGGCCTCCTTGGCCATGTTGACAAGCCTATCCCCCACCCAGAGTTATAGTTCCTGTTCTCTCATCCTTTGGCGTCTAGGGACCACTTTGTTCTGCCCTGTCTCTAGACGCAGGGGCTGATACATATATATTACATATTGCTAACACACATACTTAATATGATAAAAGTAATACATTTTCCACTCTAACACAGGTCCTGAAAAGAGTCAAGGTAGATGCTGAAAAGAGTCAGAGCAGGTGATGAAAAGAGTCAGGGCAGGTCCTGAAAAGAGTCAAGGCAGATGCTGAAAAGAGTCAGGGCAGGTGATGAAAAGAGTCAGGGCAGGTCCTGAAAAGAGTCAAGGCAGATGCTGAAAAGAGTCAGGGCAGGTGATGAAAAGAGGCAGGGTAGACACTGAAAAGAGGCAGGGTATGTGGCCTCATATGGATTTCTTCCTCATTTGGAAAGTTTGTCCTTACTAAAATACAGTTTTTGGTCCATTCAGTGAAGGTGTACAGTCCCTCTTTTTGATAATCCAGAAGGTGGGTCTTCATCCACTCCGAAACATGCAGTACAATCTTCAAATATTCATACCATTTATTTTTCTATGTAGAACAGACAATTCATCTTAGACCTTACATTACATGGTGGGTGGAGTGGTGGCTCTGGGGCTAGGGATCTGTGCCAGCAACTGGAAGGTTGCTGGTTTAAATCCCCTGAATGCCCAGAGTAATTCTACTCCACTGGACCATTGAGCAACCTTAACCTGTAGTTGCTTTGTCCTGGATATGATGTTAATCTACATCCAGCCCGGCAAGGAGGTCCTCCAACTTACAGGGAAAAACTTGGGGGTTGGTAGCAGGATTGACACTCCAGCCACTGGAAAAACTCACACTGGTCCATTCGGACTGGTGTGGTGCTTAGGTATCACCTGCCACATGGCTGCACTCAGGTTCTCATCCCTAAGGTGGTTTGTCATGTGATGGGTGCAGTAACACACTGTAATCAGTGCATGCTCCTCACCTGCTGTTTCTCCTGAATTCCACTTGCCAAATTTAGTTATGTTAGTTTTGAACCTGATTTTGTCTGCACATACAGCTTATGCATGGACTAGCCAAAGATGCTTAACGTTACCCAAGTCCTACTTTTGTTGCAAGGCATTTTCTGCCCGTAAGTAGCCCTAACCCTGCCTGGCTTCTCCAGCTGGACTCCATGTGCCCCTTGGCTCACCAAGACGGTACCGAAAGTCCCAAAGCCTCTCCCTGCGCCATTGTGACTAATGTCCAGTTATTTTTTTGCCAAAGATATGTGATACAATTATTACTGTTTTGTCCTCCTCAATTTTTATCTATTTCTCAACTTTGATTATGCTACAAAGAAAGTCACCATCATTGTGACATATCTGCATGCACAAATCCCGCCATGAGCATGTCTCCATTTCACAGGCCAGTGCAGTGAGATGTGTGATCAGTTACCGAAATGAAAGACCAGTTTCTGATACCTGGCCTTCTGACATGTCACGTTTTGGTTATTGCTCTGCTCTACCGACTTCAGGTTCAGTTTTTTGTCATAATAAATTTGTATTTATTAATTGTCCTACTGATGTAAAAACTAATAAATAAATGGGCCAAGCTATAAATAATCTGCCTTGTACTCACTCTTATTTGGAGCAGCATTTAATGGTAACTGGGTGCTTGGGAAAAGTGAAAACAACAGCAACAACAATAATAATAATAATAGTAATAATAATCATCTTCATCAGCACAACTATTATTAATTTTATTATTAAAGAAGAAATAGATGATGATGATGATGATGAAGAAAAAGGATAAAATTAATTTGCTTGTTGATAGCACCAGACAGTATGGTCATTTTAGAGATGAAATCTCTTTAAGTGCTAACGAGAGACTGCCTTTCTCTTGTTTTTTAATATAAATGAGGCAGCTGACGGAGAAACTGAAATTATAAAAAATTGATCTGGGACAAAAAATGAAATATTGATCTAGAGACTGCTTTAGATGAATAGCGTTTTCCATTCATCATATGGATTTATGAGATTAATGGGATGCATGAAGAGAGGGAGAAGGACCTTCAGTGATTATTTCTAGAGCAAGGATGCATTTAATGGAAACTGTTACTGCTTCCTCATTTACCTCCAAGAACGCGAGTCTCTTCCAGCTTCTGACTGATGCAGGCTGCTGTAAAACTGTATTTTGTGGCTGCAATTTCATTACCATGAAAGGGATGAAACCTTTACTCTAAGTTTGCTCCAAGCTGCCACTCATAACTAGTGATTAGTGACAGAAATTAGTTAAAATCCATTTTAAAATTTGTGAAACCGTAAACACAAATATCACTATTATTGTTGCTATTGTAATTATTATTATTAACAGAAGCTCCTTATTGTTAGTAGATGTACAGTACATGTAATAAAATACTGGCTGACTAACATCTGCCCTGGAAAAGCAGTGATTGTTTTCTGCATTCCAGCCCACACTGGAAGGGAATATGTTAATTCCGAAAACATATTTGCTGCTCCGGAAGCCCGACAGGATGAGTTATGAGATTTCATGCTGTGTTATATCCCATATTTTCATTATCGATCCATGCAGGCAGACCTCTTCACTAACAACATCTACTGCTCTAGACCTGTACAAACATGCAGGATATATAGTAGCTATAGGAAATCATTCATATGCAATAGACTAAATACAGTATTTGCTGTGCCAACTCTTTCAAGCTACTGTACATTTTGTTACAGTGGAATATAAAATTTTCCTCCTTTGATTAAATCACACAACCAAAAATTACAAGCTTATTGAAGAATGGGTGTCTTCTTATGGCATATGGGGTATATACATTTAGCGGGTATTATCTGGAATAGTGTAATTTCACCATTATAATGTCCATTATTGGATACCTTACTGTGTTTTATAATCATTATTTATGTTTTGCTTTGCCAATGTATCATACCACCATGATTACTCAATGTTTGTGAGTTTTTTCCTCTGGTGAGTTTTCTGGATTTCTCTCATTTTCTAGGTAGACTGTTTCCTCTGAGTGAGATAGTGTTTGCTTGCCTGTATGTCTGTCATGGACTGTAAAGGAAAACTGCTTTGCCGGCTTGAATATGCTCAGCCTTTCCCACTTCCGGAAGCGGGCAGTGAACGTGTGTAAGTCGGTCACCCCATAATGTCAAGTAGGTAAGTTTTTAATTTAAGAGAAAAGTCTATTGACACTCAAAGGGATATGGATTGGACGTATGTTGGGGTCCTAATGTCTCTATTCCTGGAATCATTTCTGTTGTTCACCTTTCAAAGTGATGGGCTTTTTGGGAGCGAATAACGAGCGCATCCACTGTTTCGGAAATACTGCTGTTAGAGCTGAAATGGATGCAATGCTTAAAGCTAGTAGAAATAAAACAGAAAAATCGAAAAAACACAACAATGCACCTAAGGAATGATTTATGGTCCAGTGTTTTCCATTTCCAATACAGTTCGAACTGCATTGCAACAAGAAACATTTCGGTAATAAGGTGAACTCAGTTTTGTCTACTGGTAACCTAAGAATAATTTTTGATATTTCATTATTGACATTAAAATTGATAGAATTCGCTCCAGTTTCATAGGAATCGACACAGAACAACAATATAGTGGCGCCAATATTTTCTGTATAATAATTGTGCGATAGCTCTCCACGATCGGAATAAACAGTTACTGAAATTACTGTTAAATTATGGCTTTTGTACTTTTCACTCACTTTGGAAGCTTAAGCCAGTCACAGCAGCAGTCTGGCGTTCGATTTATTAATTAGAAAGGAGGCAGACGGGGAATGAACACATGTCACGTTGTGAACGCGTGTGCGCGCGTCCGATACCAGCACGTTGATTCATAGCGGAGCGCCGCCTTAAACACCCGCCTGATGTCATTGGGCCAGATTATCCCCCCGTTCAGCGCTGCTCTCTAAATACACGGTTTATAAATTTCGCTTTGGCGCCAGTGAATCTTGACCATTTGACACTTTGGTTGTTTTAACCTTAGGTGGATTTGCAGGAAGATATACCGGCTGCATTTGATGGTTCATTGAGATACATCTTTCTGTATCCCTTTGGAGACGGATTAAGGTAAGATCTTACCGTGGACTTCGCGAGTGACTTGTGTGGTGTGTAATAATTGCACCGGACTGGTGATTGACGTGTCTTAGGTTCAGAATCAGCGGAGTTTTTCCAATGAAAAAAATGCAGTCGGGTGTTTAGATGATGATTACACCAGTTTGGTTTGTCCCAGTCAGCTGTATTAACTTGGATTACAAGCTAGTTGCTGATTTCCTATTCGATGCAATATGAAGATATTATTTAACATTATCAGGGTGATCTTCGGGGGATTCGGCTATAAGAATTATCATCAATTCTTGTAGTCATTTCCCCCGCATTGAAACCGATAGGACAGTACGCTGCATGACAGCAGTTACAGTTTGGTTTAGGAGAGTGACCATGGCTGGGGAGAATGCGAGAGCAAAAAATTATTTTCAGTATTTGTAATGATGTTTAAAAAACAAGCTATACAAGAAGTGCATAAGCATATGAAATGCAGCTACACTTGCATTTAGATGCATTTAGTGCAGCGTGGAGGGAAGGTTTATAGCGGTTTGCCCGCCAGGTATTAGATTTTTCTCCAACACCTTAATTGAAGGCAGGAAATGATTGTGCTCAGCCATTTGAAGCATCTCTTAATCCTCTCTGGCACTCTGTAAATTCTTTTAATTATAGTTATGTCTGTACTATTGACGTAAGAATGTTTGGAAGTTCTCAGAACAGTCTTAGCATAAAAGTGTTTTTTTTTTTATCTTTTTTTATTTCTCGTAGTAATTCAATGTAGAGCAAGTTGCTTTCCAGTGCAAGCGAGTACCCAGTTGCTAGACTGAATTAATGACAGCCGAGACCGCAGTGTTTACCATGCCGTCAAACACGTATTTGATCCTGTCAAGTCATTTTATGTAAATACAGTGAGTCATGCAGTGGGATTAGGGGCACGATAATTAA
The DNA here is from genome assembly GCF_048594095.1 of Paramormyrops kingsleyae. Taxonomy (NCBI): domain Eukaryota; kingdom Metazoa; phylum Chordata; class Actinopteri; order Osteoglossiformes; family Mormyridae; genus Paramormyrops; species Paramormyrops kingsleyae. The sequence continues at coordinate 28,615,341 of NC_132814.1, read as the reverse complement.
GTATTTGACACTATGGAGCATGTGTCAGACTTTCTTCACGGCATTTTCCTCTTTGTAACCCATATAATTGTTACATTATAACTGTTTTGCATGTTTGTAATCCATTCTCCTCCTCCTAGAGGCGGTGTTTATACGGATAGGGAAGTTTTTCCCTTGACTGTTTTTACAGGTTGGTAAGAATTACGGCAGCCAGATCTGACGAAATTGCTGTGGGTCTAGGCACAGGAGCGCAGTTATAATTGTGGTGGACATTAAATTTTCATTTATCATAAAAGGTTCGCTGAGATCATGGCACATTCATGCTTGAGCAAGGTTCCAAACTTTGGATCTGTAAGAAAGAAAATCCACCCCAGTTATGATTTGCAATTATTTTCAATTTTCGTTTGAAAAAAAAAAAAAACACTTCATCCAAAACATGCAATTCATATACACATATGTCTAGAAAGCTATAATTGGCTGTTATATGAACTAAAATAAGATTCACTTATCTTGAAGAAGATTTCATTGAATATATTCTTACGATCTTAGGTATTCATTTAAGTATTTAGGTATTATATATTCAGCTTATGCATTTAGGTACTCCTAAATCGATTACGATGTTTTTTTGATATCTAAAGATGACAAAGAACAGCAAAGAAACTTGTCTTTTGCATGAGTGCCAGGATGACGGCCAGCGAGGAGACAGAAGCGTGTGTTTCAGGCTGGAAATGCGGCGGTGAGACAAGTGAAGTAACACCATTCCAGCGTGGGGTGGCAGTGCGCTTCTGTGTAACATGTTATATATTATTTTTTATATTACCACAGAGAAGTAAGTTTCTTTTATGTAATAAAAATGAAATAGAGCTCATAAGCTGTTTTTGTGGATGCTTTAACGGCAATGTCTGTTGAGGCGCTTTTTAATGCCCCCTCTTCACCTTCATATAATATTACGTTATCGTCGACTTGACAGCACCTCAATAACCATTCCTTCTTTGGCCGTGATGAGTTACGGGTTTATTCACGTGAGATGGAACAAAACGCCGTTTCCATTATTTGCAGGCTGTTTGAAAGGTGCTGAACCAGGGCAGGCTAGCTGGAGGCGGGCCAAAGAATGGGGAGCGATTTGCCGACCATAAACCCCAGTACCTAAGACACTACGGCTCACCTCTTCCCGTGACCATCAGCTATTACGTAAACGCTAAGCGCTGATGGTCTCTTATTAATATATAATAGCTTTACATCTGCCTGGAGCCTTATAAAGCACATTTATGAGTGTAATTTAGTGTCCCGAATTGTGTGTAGTCTTTCTGGGTCTCAAGCTGATGTTGATAGTAAAGTAGTACAAGTCTACGTCTGTATATTACATATTATAAAGCCTGACTGTGGCCATGTCTTTGTGCTGAAGCCCATGAAAGGATGGCACCAGCACTGCTGATCGATTATATGAACAGACCTGAAGAATTCATGAGCAGAAAATGAGATCCTGAACTGCCTGTACGCTGCGCAGCTCATTTCAGGTGCCCAGATTGCTTTCATTATCATCTTTCTCCATCTCTGCTGAATACTGGGAGAGCACCTTTGAAGTAACGGAATGTAACTTTCACATGAAATGGAAGTTGCTCCTGAATCAGCATCCTACTGATTGCCATAGCCTTACTGGTACATTGCGGCTGGTGGCTTACTGGCCAAGGAGAATATTTATCTAGTTTTCATAATGCATAATCGCTGTAAACTCTGTGACATTTTTCCTCAGTTACTTGGACACCATAACATAATGTGGATGTGCATTACCAGGGCTCTGCGTCGAGAGGCAGGTGCTCGACCGGAAAAATTGGTGGGTGCCCCACTCATCAAATTTGTCTTATTTGTCTATGATCAAAAACAGACACTCAGTAAAATCTACCAAATTGGGGGGGTCGGGGACTCAGAAGGGGGGGGCGGTTTCAGAAAAGGGCCATGTGCTAAAGCACCCCCGGCCCCTCCCTGTAGGCTGATTTTTCTTTCAGGAATTCACTAGGAATCCTTTTAATTTTGTTCGCAGTTCTACAAATTTCCTTCTCTTTCTCCATGTTGTGTACATACTTTCTGAATACACTACTTATCTTTCACATACAGTAAGAAAATCTGCATTAATGCATATGTCCCCCACTCCATTTTCAGTTGCATCAGTTGCAGCTCCGTTCACACAGATCCACAGTTTCCATTCTTACCACAGACAGCCCACCAGGAGGGCTAAGTTCCAGTTTCAGTAGCATTGCAGTGCCCATCACTTGCTACTAACAACTCACAGGTGTCTGACAATGTTTGTGAAGTGAATAGCTAATTTAAACCTTACTGTCCTTGTCAGAGCTATAACAATTTGCTGCACCCCTGCAGGAGTACCTGACACAAATGGCGAGTGACAGTTGGATCATAATCCGAGCTACAGTGACCAGCCTGGGCTATAAATATATAGGGGGTGCAAACATGCCGGTTGTTATGCCACTGTCCAGCAAGGAACTATACAGGCAATAAAGCTGACGGCTTGGTTTTGACATTGGGTTGTTTTAGGTTTGCCAAAAGCCCAAGAGAAAGAGCACATGGTCAGAAAATATGGAAATTTCTGTCATTCTGGATGTGGCTCCTCGTTTCCTCGACCAGTGTTACAGTGTTTCTGCCCTTCGAAATACACTGGAGGCAAAGATCAGTAATTTTTTTCCAGCTGTTATTTGCGTCTACATCTACCCGGATAACCTTACTAACAGATATGTTCACCTAGACGGGTAGTGTGGGGTACATCTTCTAGCTGCCACGGGGGACAGTGTTACTAATCGCTCTGTACGCTCCATCTTCTTCCATTAAGTTTAGGTGCTTAACTGATGCTATTTTGCTTGTGAAGTGAAGAATTAATTTATGTAGCGATCAATCAAGGATAAAGAAGTGCTGAAGCATCCCAAGTGCAGTTACTTTTGAAGAACCTGTTCCATTAGCTTTTACGGCTCGTCTTTTTTCTGACGAGCATGACCTTGAACAGGCACAAACCCAAAGGCTTCACAGTAGTCGCTGTGACTGTTATTCATGGCCACTTCTGTGTACCTGAGTAAAGAAAGATAAAGAGAAAACTGGCCCATGCAGTTCATGATGAAGTAGCTTGGCTGCCTTAACTTGATACATTTACAGGTTCAGCTTCCTGACCAGTACAGCAGCCCATGTCTGTGTTGATGCTAATTGCTCAGTAATACTGTCTTTTGAAGTTTAATTTTGATACTTGTTGAACCTTGAACACTGCTCTTGCCTGCTAGTGAGCGCAACATCATGTGAGAAATACTGGGATTAATTCATGTGAGAAATCTGCTGAAATACTGGGATTAATTCATGTGAGAAATCTGCTGAAATACTGGGATTAATTCATGTGAGAAATCTGCTGAAATACTGGGATTAATTCATGTGAGAAATCAGATGAAATACTGGGATTAATTCATGTGAGAAATCTGCTGAAATACTTGGATTATTTCATGTGAGAAATCTGATGAAATACTGGGATTAATTCATGTGAAATCTGCTGAAATACTGGGATTAATTCATGTGAGAAATCTGCTGAAATACTGGGATTAATTCATGTGAGAAATCTGCTGAAATACTGGGATTAATTCATGTGAGAAATCTGCTGAAATACTAGGATTAATTCATGTGAGAAATCTGCTGAAATACTGGGATTAATTCATGTGAGAAATCACATTAATTCATGTGAAAAAACTATTGGGTAGGTTGGTAATTGCACATTTGCCAAGATATTGCACAGGGCCATAGTCAGTAGCAGCAGTGAGATGGCTGTATGGAGGAAATTTACACACACACACACACACGCACACACACACACACACACACGCACGCACACACACACACACACACACACACGCACACACACACACACACACACACACACGCACACACACACACTCACACACACACACACACACACACACACGCACACACACACACACACACACACACTTATGGTCACCATAAGTTTAAAAAGATAGCAGTGAGGGGAGGATTGAAGGAGTGATGTCAGTGATCTGGTGCATTAAGAGTTCTGACTGCCCATGGGTAGAAGCTATTCTTCAGTCTGTTGGTTTTGCACCTGATGGATCTGAACCTTTTTCCGAGGGCAGTATGTTGAATAGGTGGTGCTTAGGATGGAGGTGGTCTTTTGTAATCGCACTCGCTCTGGAGAGACACCTAGAGCTGGCAGTGGAGTCCAGGGATGGCAGTATGTTGAATAGGTGGTGCTTAGGATGGGGGTGGTCTTTTGTAATCGCACTGGCTCTGGAGAGACACCTAGAGCTGGCAGTGGAGTCCAGGGATGGCAGTATGTTGAATAGGTGGTGGTTAGGATGGAGGTGGTCTTTTGTAATCGCACTGGCTCTGGAGAGACACCTAGAGCTGGCAGTGGAGTCCAGGGAGGGCAGTATATTGAATAGGTGGTGCTTAGGATAGAGGTGGTCTTTTGTAATCGCACTGGCTCTGGAGAGACACCTAGAGCTGGCAGTGGAGTCCAGGGAGGGCAGTGTGTTGAATAGGTGGTGCTTAGGATGGAGGTGGTCTTTTGTAATCGCACTGGCTCTGGAGACACACCTAGAGCTGGCAGTGGAGTCCAGGGAGGGCAGTATGTTGAATAGGTGGTGCTTAGGATAGAGGTGGTCTTTTGTAATCGCACTGGCTCTGGAGAGACACCTAGAGCTGGCAATGGAGTCCAGGGAGGGGAGTGGACAGCCAATCACCTTCTCTGCTGTTCTAGTGACCCCCTGGAGTCTCTTCTTATCGGCAGCTGTACGACCAGCGTACCACACGGGGATGGCGTGCACCAGCACACTCCTGATTGTGGCTCGATAGAAGGACACCAGCAGGTCGGTCTGCAGCCTGTTCCATCTCAGGACCCTCAGGAAATGGAGGCGCTGCTGGGCTTCCTTCACCAGGGCGGTTGTGTTTGTAGTCCAAGAGAGATCCTTGGAGATGTGGGTCCTGAGGAACTTGAAGGAGGACACCCTCTTCACATAGTCACCTTTTATGGAGGGGGGGGATCAGCTTTTGTATTACGGAAGTTCATGACCAACTCCTTGGTTTTCCTGGTGTTGAGGGTTAGGTTGTTGTAGTCACACCATTCTGTCAGACGCTGGACCTCATCTCTGGACCTCATCTTTATAGTGAACGTGTGAGGCCTTCCCAAGATACATCATATATTTATCTTGATTAATGGATTTGAAACACATTTACACATTGCTCGTTTTCATTAGTCATCTATGTCTAAGGCAAGAAGCACGATCATAATGAAAGAGGCCAAGCCACGCGTTATAAAAATATCTTTTGTCCAGAATTTTCCTAGTAAATTGTATCTGAAACTGCCAGCCACAATTGCTAAAACTGTAAGCAGTAGCCAGTCACAGCACCTATCCCACTCTTTCCATTGTTCAAGGCAGTTTTATCCACAGCCGCTTCCCTCATACTATAGATAGTACCAAAAGCGAAGCTATTGCACATACTTCATGACCTTATTCTTAGTTTTGTCAGTGTTGACTTATACTACTGGTCAAAGGTTCTTGCACGGTCAAAGGTTTTCTGCATTTGCAAGTTACTCACTTAATGTTTTCTATAAGTACACACAATATTCTTTGCTAACAAATACATTTATAGTATGCTCACCATTTGAGTACCAAGAAAATGTCATATCTTTGACTCATCAAAGTAACCTCCTGTAGCTGTTACAACAGCAGAGAAAATTCAAGGCATTCTATGAACAAGGGACATTACATACATACATGGCATAAAACCATGAACTAGCACACAAGTTAAAGGATAAACTAGAATTTTACTGTGTCATCACCACACAACCAGTTAATAGGATGTCAGACATGCACTGTTACATACTGTTTTCATGTTATGAAGGAAACTTGTTTTATTTGACTTATGTTTTCATTTATAATTGTAACCATCACTACATTGAAGCAGAGTGATGGCACTGCTGATAGTCTGGAGTACCATCGCTAGAGTGAAGCAGAGTGATGGCACTGCTGATAGGCTGGAGTACCATCGCTACAGTGAAGCAGAGTGATGGCACTGCTGATAGGCAGGAGTGCCATCGCTACAGTGAAGCAGAGTGATGGCACTGCTGATAGGCAGGAGTACCATCGCTACAGTGAAGCAGAGTGATGGCACTGCTGATAGGCTGGAGTACCATCGCTGCATTGAAGCAGAGTGATGGCACTGCTGATAAACTGGAGTACCATCACTATAGTGAAGCAGAGTGATGGCACTGCTGATAGGCCGGAGTACCATCGCTACAGTGAAGCAGAATGGTGGCACTGCTGATAGGCAGGAGTACCATCACTGCAGTGAAGCAGAATGGTGGCACTGCTGATAGGCCGGAGTACCATCGCTACAGTGAAGCAGAGTGGTGGCACTGCTGATAGGCCGGAGTACCATCGCTGCATTGAAGCAGAGTGATGGCACTGCTGATAAACTGGAGTACCATCACTATAATGAAGCAGAGTGATGGCACTGCTGATAGGCCGGAGTACCATCGCTACAGTGAAGCAGAATGGTGGCACTGCTGATAGGCAGGAGTACCATCACTACCGTGAAGCAGAATGGTGGCACTGCGGATAGGCCAGAGTACCATCGCTACAGTGAAGCAGAATGGTGGCACTGCTGATAGACCGGAGTACCATCACTGCAGTGAAGCAGAATGGTGGCACTGCTGATAGGCCGGAGTACCATCACTGCAGTGAAGCAGAATGGTGGCACTGCTGATAGGCCGGAGTACCATCACTACAGTGAAGCAGAGTGGTGGCACTGCTGTGACAGTGTTAGATACATTTACTGAAATAAGTAAACTCATTTAATAAAGAGTTTTTAATGGTGACAAAATGCTTGTCAGGCTTTTGGACTTGCCAACATTGGCAGACAGCATTGAGTACACTGATACCATGGTGACTGATATGGTCACCGAAGGTTTATAAACACAACCCAACAAATTCCTGAAATACTAAAAAAATCTACTGTGACCCAGTAATGGATAAGCAGTTAATGTGCAGATAGATGGACAGATAGTTTGTGTAGTGGATATATAAGGATGAATAATTCAAAGTCTAACAGCTCACAGTAAATTAATCATACCATTCGATTTCCTCATTAGACCATAAGTATTATTAATGTAAGATTAAAACAGACGCTTGTTCCTGATGATATTCAGTATATTTTATATTGTTTTCTTTTAACAATGCAACAACCTAAGTCAGGACGCCCACTTAAATAGTGAAGAAAACATTATTATTATTTTAATCTCTATGATTAGATAATGTGCCTGAGTCACAATCAAGTGGCAAAGCCTGAGCCTTGAAGCAGAATTACCCAAGAGATCAACTGTAACCTAGTGCATCCCTTTCATCTGTCTTCTGGATGAAAAATGTTAATAAATGTATAATCACACTTTGTTATGCATATTCAAGAACATGTCAGTGCTTCCATTACAGCAGAGATTTTATCTATTTAATCTTGTGAGTTTTGCGGCTGTAATCTGAATATTACAGTCATGTGCTTGAGATTACTCCCGGAATAATCACTTCTGCAAATTAAAGTTGATTGCAAAATTTGAGGGGACACAGCAGAATTGTATCTGCAGTCAGAAGCCATATTAATTCTTGCATGGCTGTTTGTGTGCACTCCAGAACAGAAAAATTACATGTCCTCTGCCGGTGTACTCCGGAACAGAAAAATGACATGTCCTTACATTTACATTTTACATTTACAGCATTTGGCAGACGCCCTTAGCCAGAGCGACTTACATAAGTGCTTTAAGACTCCACAATGAATTTTCCCGATACTAGCTCAGTACTTTTCCAACAGAGTATTAGATCGATGGTATTCATAGCCTTGGTTTTTACTGAGCTAGTATCGGGAAAATTCATTGTGGAGTCTTAAAGCACTTATGTAAGTCGCTCTGGCTAAGGGCGTCTGCCAAATGCTGTAAATGTAAAATGTAAATGTCCTCTATCATCGAACACTGTATTGAAGGTTCCAGGTTCCTGTATTGGTGTCCTGCAATGGGAATCACAACAATTGAAACAAATCAGTGAACTTAAAGCCTCATTGCGGTTCTGAGTGTGATGCGGGATAGTGTGATTGAGTGCCAAGAAGAAGAGTGTGACTGATAGATGGGACTCTTTGGTGTAACAGTTTGGCGCATACAGTATGTAGCCATGAACTCTCTCATTAACCTTTGGAACCTGTATCACCAATGAGTTTTTCTTTGCTCTTTGATCTGTCAAATGGCAATTATTATTTTTAAGGTTTTGAAACAGAGGAACCAGTGCTGAGTCCCTGAGAAGCCTGAGATCCATGTATGAGGCAGTGCATATAGTTTGTAACCTTGTGCTGTCTTTCAGGTCAAGGTTCCTGCAAAGATGAGCTTTTCTACTTGAGATGACACCACAGGGGACGCGCTGTGATGGCTAGAACGTGCCCTGAATTTCAATATGTCAGGAGTGTTGCTTTATTGACAGACCCCTAAGGATAACTGCTAATGAGTTTTGTATGTTTTCAGACTAAATCTGTCAAAGGTCTTTGCTGCCCTACACTGGAGAATCCCAGTGCTGATGTCTTGCAGTGGAGAATCCCAGTGCTGATAGACAGGTTAATCCAGGTTAAAGCTGACAAGTTGAATTTCAGTAATCGCTTTATTTAATATTTTGTTTCATTTATGTGTTCTGTTGTTATCAGAGATTATACCTATTCTTTACCCAGTCTATTATTAATAAAGCAATGAGCTAAAAGTGGGTTCATTGGCATTATTATTTTTTCTATTTATAGAAGAATGGAGAGGGTTGTTGGATTTTTTAAGGATGATAAAAATCGCTCGGTCATGTTTCAGTTGTGTGGTGGGTTGAACCTTCTTGTCCTCAGTATTGCTTTGAATTCAAGATCGTAATTTTAAAGACATTTTCCTTTTTTTCATAGTGACTAAGAGTATCAGCAATTCTGAAGATGATGTGTATTGGTTACATAGGACACTAGGTGCAAATGTATAAAAATGTGTATATCAAAGGAATGAAGGGAAACCTTCCATGTTTTACTCCTGAGTCAGTATCTCCACTGACCTCAGAAGATAAGAATTGTGTCTTCATGTTGTACAAGCATGTTTTTTCCGCTCTGATGGTTCCAGCAGTAACAGGAAATGACAACTAAGTAGTCTTCACTTTTTAAAGCTATTTCTCAGGTGGTCTTTTAAGACAAACAAGGTAAAATTCAATTAAATACAGGCCTAGCTGCCAGCACTCTTGTTGGGATTCAGGGATGTGCAGTTAGCAGGTTTGTATCCCAGTTAACTGGTGGTGAGTGGTATAGTGGGAGGAAACGCAAATAAAAACCGGCCCTAAAATTTTATAAATCAAAACCTCAGGAATGGTATAATATCAATAACTGGGAAACAACGAAATACAGTGGTACCTCGGTTCTCGAACTTAATCTGTTCCGGACTCCAGATCGAATCCTAAAAAGTTCGAGTTCTGATCGAATTTTTCCCATAAGAAATAATGGAAAACCAATTAATTGGTTCCCGGCCCCCCAAAATTATACCTAAATATGTTTTTTTTTTTTTTAGTATTTAAACACAAAATGAGCAGGATAAAACAAGAAGAGCATTTTTTTTTTTAATGGCTTCTAAAAAGATCTTATCCCAACATTACCCCTGTCCTGCCCTGATCGTCCACTCCTTCCGTGTGCCACGCCCCCTCGTTAATCTTGTGTGGGATTCCCGTGTGATCAGCTGTTTCTGGTTGTTGTCATTAGTCCTCTGTATTAAGTCCGCGTTTCAGTTTGTTTCCCCAGTCCGGTCATTGGGTGCATTCGACTTGCTTACAGCGCTGGCTTAAAGCAACGCATTCTGATCCTGACGCAATGCATTACGGTTAGATGCATTGCGACCTCTCACCCGGCTGCACAAACTGTAACCGCCTCCGTGACGACACACCTTTGCCCTTATTGGCTGAAGAGTTTAGTTACACGCATGACGTTTGTATCCCAGGCAGTTCAGATGCGTAATCTGCCATTTCTCCCGAATATCACGTAAAGCAGTGAGAACTGGTTTTCAGTTAATTTACCTGGTAAAATAAAGTTTAAATAAATGACATAAATGCTCTAATAGTACACGTAAGTTAGTGGTTTATTTATTGTTAGTTACTGTAATGTTGCGCTGCTTTATTTGGTTAATCGTCCAGTCTGTGAAGAAGGCATTCAAGTAAGAATTGCATTGCATTGACTCATTTCCTGGCGCATACAATTTATATTAGGTCGGCATTCACGGTTCGACTTCTGATATTCAGATTGAGTTCTAGGTGAAACTGGTTTGTTCGACTTTCAAGAAATTCGAGTTCTAGTGAGTTTGAGAACCGAGGTCCCACTGTACGTCAAAATCAAAACACTAGCCAAAAATGGCAAACTCTCAGAACGAGGCCTAGTCTGTCGCAAAGCAAATCTCCCTCTGATGATAATTTGGCGGAGCTTTCCCCGTCTGCGTCGCTGCGCTCCGTCTCCCTGTTACTAGAGCAGCTTAGTGTTTGCAGCTCTGAGTGATTATGACAACGCTGGGCGCTGAGGCACTCCAGCCAAGCCCTGCCCTTGCCTGCCTCCCCGGTGATGTCCTTGGATGACTGCTTTTTTCTAATATCTAACTCCCTGAGCTACAGGGACATCTTCCAGACACTGTAATAGTGTTAATGCAACTCTCTGCAGTGTTAAATTAGTTCTGAATCCAAGAAGGCATTTTTCTGACCTTTTTCAGAGACCACTACCAGAACCTCTGGGTTCATTTATATGAGACAAGTGGAAATAAATTAATTTAATCACATTTGGTGCAGACTGGCCCTGGGGGAGCAGAACTGGGGAATGCTGCTGCAAGCTCTTTATGGGGCCACACAGAAACCTTTCTAGAGGAAAGATGATTTGTAACTTTTAAATGCAAATAAATGCGACCTCTGCTTTTATGTAATGAAAATTTATATTGTTATTCTATGACTTTGGAAGCATAGAAAGTCACCTCTGTAGTGAGGAATGAGGCTGGGTTAGTGTGGCGGCCCTGGAAAGGCCTTTAGATCAGGGTGGGACCTTTTCTACTTTGGAGTCACTCATAATGAAAATGTTTGTGTCTTTGCAACATGGGAATGTTGTAAGTGAGTGCAGGAAAGGTGGTCTTACTGGGTAACTTCAGTGTGGAGAACAGTGGCAACCCCTGGATGGGCCGTCAAAGGCTTTCTGGAGCTATATCTGAGTGCCGAACCATTATTGGGCTTCTTTGTGAGCATAAGATTGTTCATAAAGACCATAATTTTGGAAAACGTGGAAGATGATAAATGTACTTGGTACCAGAGCTAAAGGTGATTGGTCATCTGGACTCCTGCGGCGGTGCATTTCAACCAATGGTGGGTCTGAAGGAGGCGCCAGGGTTTGATGGTAGCATCTGCCTTAGGCTTCTCTGGGAGATGAGCTACACATGCCTTGCCTGAGGCCTCAGTCGGCAGAGTAACTGCAAAGAGCTGTAGCCACAGTAATTACTTAAAATGGGGTGAAGACTTAAGAAGGACTGAAGTGAAACTGGATATACTGAGGTAAAACATGAAGACACGCCGTGAACACAAACTCTGAAAATCATCTCTTAAAAAAACAGTAAAAATTGCCGTATTTCATGCTTTTCCCTGTTGGCTTGTAGCGTATGTTTTGCATCCACCCAGCAGGCTGTACAAAACCCTAACAAGACAGATAATCCAATCAGGGCTGGCTGTGTTTCATTAAACAGCTGATCTGTGAGCATGTAGCTTCTGCAATCAATCACCACAGAAAAGCAAATGCTCAACCAGATCCACCACAGTGCAGTTACTGTGCCTCCTGTGGGCTCACAGCGTCTAGAGCTCGGCACTGCCAACAGGATTTAATGAAGAGTTGTAGCTAGAGGAGCACTGTGATAACAGCTAAGGTCTGCATTCAAAGCCAACACAAGAGATAGAACTATTTGTGCTGTTAGTTACTGAACTGTTGTGAGAAAAGTACTGGCTGTTAGCCTTTGATTTAAAATACATATCCAAGTTGGCTGTAGACTATAAAGATGTACAGTATGTGCCCATTAATGGACTGGCCAAGGTACACCTCTGCTGTTCGCACTACACTGCTGCTGATCCGGGATAAGTAGTCTGAGGGTGGAATCAGCTTCACGTAACTGAAATTTTACTTGCTTAAAGGAAAGGGTCTCATTTTAGATATAATGACTGTATGGATTTATACAGCTCTGTCAAGATAATGATCAATAGCTGATCCTTGATTGGTCACACTGTCTATTGGTCACACACACACACACACACAGACACACACGCGCACACACACACACACAAGGACACACACACACATGAACACACACACACACGGACACACACATGCGCACACACACATAGACCTGTACTCATATCTGTGTGAGGACCGTCCATTCATTTCTATGGGAAAAACCATACCCAACAACCTTAACCCCTACCCAGCCCTAACCTTAACCGTAAGTAACCAAACAAAATTTTTAGTTCATTGATTGCAGTCACAAATTTGAATAAAATTGGTCTCCACAACGTGAGAATGACAGGTTTTTATCACATAGTGGGGACAGGGCCACAACAAGCCACTGAGCCACGATAACAACCATGAACAGTTTTACTTCTTCAAAAGAAGACGCACAGAATTGCACCACTTCCTGTGAGAGCTTGTCAGAGCATTTTTATAAGAGCTCTTTGTAGAACCATCCACATAAATACATAAAGATTTTAACAATCATATTGATTGTAGGAGGGCACAGACCCCTGGGACCAGGGTTCGAGTTTCTGCCATGGCTCTGTGTGTGTGGGGTTTGCATGCTCTCCCCGTGTCATTGTCAGGTTTCCGCTGGGTACTCTGATTTCCCCCCAAAGTCCAAAAACATGCTGAAATTACTGAGAGTTAGCAAATTGTCTGTTAGCGCGTGAGTGCCCTGCCACAGCTGGCACCTCATCCTGGGTTGTTCCCTGCCTTGTGCCCTGCCACAGCTGGTGCCCCATCCTGGGTTGTTCCCTGCCTTGTGCCCTGCCACAAGCTGGCACCTCATCCTGGGTTGTTCCCTGCTTTGTGCCCTGCCAAAGCTGGTGCCCCATCCTGGGTTGTTCCCTGCCTTGTGCCCTGCCACAAGCTGGCACCTCATCCTGGGTTGTTCCCTGCCTTGTGCCCTGCCACAGTCTGGCGCCCCATCCTGGGTTGTTCCCTGCCTTGTGCCCTGCCACAGCTGGTGCCCCATCCTGGGTTGTTCCCTGCCTTGTGCCCTGCCACAAGCTGGCACCTCATCCTGGGTTGTTCCCTGCCTTGTGCCCTGCCACAGCTGGCACCTCATCCTGGGTTGTTCCCTGCCTTGTGCCCTGCCACAGCTGGTGCCCCATCCTGGGTTGTTCCCTGCCTTGTGCCCTGCCACAAGCTGGCACCTCATCCTGGGTTGTTCCCTGCTTTGTGCCCTGCCACAGCTGGTGCCCCATCCTGGGTTGTTCCCTGCCTTGTGCCCTGCCACAAGCTGGCACCTCATCCTGGGTTGTTCCCTGCCTTGTGCCCTGCCACAGTCTGGCGCCCCATCCTGGGTTGTTCCCTGCCTTGTGCCCTGCCACAGGTTGGCACCTCATCCTGGGTTGTTCCCTGCCTTGTGCCCGTAGCTTCCGGGATAGGCTGTGCACCCTTGCGACCTTGCATAGGATATAAACAATGGATAGATATTGTTTCTAGGCAACTATCTGTCACAGCAGAGAAAGGGAGGTATACTAAGGGAGGTATTTGATATTTCATTGCGTCAAGCTCCATTTATAAGGCAATCTCCCTGGTAACATGTTCAGTGGTAACATGCCACTGTTTGGAAAGCAGCACTGGCATGCAGACATGGATGTATCTCTCTTGGTTTTCTGTGACTGCTTCTGTCATCTTCTCTCACCTCCTTTCTGTTTGTTTACCCTTTGCTTAAGCCTTTCTTCCTTACTGTCATATGCAGCGTTTCTCAGCGTTTCACATCTGAACATGCTGGTGGATGAAAAGTCAATGCCTGGGTGTCAGAGTCCTCAGTTTGATGGAGACTTAATATAAACTTTTCTCACTTTAGAAAGTAGGAAAAAAATAAAAAATAAACACTAACTGTAGTTATCCTGTGACTGACTGGGGAATTATTCATTATTACTAATCTGATGGGAATGGTAAGGGGTTGACTGATAGAACTGGGGCATGTGGCTTTTTGAAGCTGAACCTGCATCCCAGGATATGTCTGCATCAAAGTGTCAGTGATATGTACCAGGCCCATAATGCAAAAGTCTGCAGTAAGTGAAAGGCCACATGATGATAACCGGTGAGTCTGCTTGTGGATTAGTCTGTCTTTCAGAGAAGACCTGAATGTCCTTATTCCTGCTGGTAAACATAATGACACACGTGAGTTATGTCAGAAATAAAGAAGCAATATGAATTCAGTAACTGCTTCCTCAACAAAGAATAACTGATAATTAAATAACAGTTCAATCCATCTTCTAACCAGTCATCCAAGGCACAACCATATGCTATGGGTAATTATGGGTAATTAGGAGACACTAGTTAGTCTAACTAAATGTTTTTAGACTGCAGGGAGAAACCCACAGGACATGGGGAGAACATACAAACCCCACAGGACACGGGGAGAACATGCAAACCCCACAGGACACGGGGAGAACATGCAAACCCCACAGGACATGGGGAGAACATGCAAACCTCACAGGACACGGGGAGAACATACAAACCCTATAGGACACGGGGAGAACATACAAATCCATTGTCAGGTAAACATATCTTTATGGGGACCTCTCATTCATTTCTATAGGAAAAATGCTAAAACTGACTATGACAGCCTTAACCCCCACCCTGTCCTAACCGTAACCAAGCAAAATACAAGAGTTTTTGCACTTGTAGTTTTTTCATTGCAGGCACAGATCTATGGGAAATTTGGTAATTCCAATTAGCCTCAGCATGGGTTTGCACTGTGGGGGGGGACTGGAGAACCCGGAGGAAACCCCACAACGATGCAGGGAGAGCATGCAAACCCCACACACATGGAGGCAGGACAGAAACTTGAGCCCTGGTCCCAGAGGTGTGAGGCCACATTGGTAACCACCGTGCCACCATGCCGCCCACTTTTAGGTTAAATTACTTAGAAATTCTAAAGGACTCGCCTATGACCTTGCTGACATCCTGAGTCCCTGAAAGTCTAACCTGACATCACAGGATATTGACAGAAGGATGAGGTTAGTAGCAGGGTACCGGTAGGTTCTGGATTCATTCCCAGCACCGGATGCGTTTTTACTTTACTTGAGTGAGGTACTTATCCTGAATGTTGAGCTGCATAAATGGGGATCTGTAAGGTACTGTGTATAACAGACTTTGGATTAAAGCTTATGCTGAATAATAAGATTATGGTGTAAGGCCTGCTTTGCTCAGTGGAATACATGTCACTGGATTCAGAATCTCTGATTAAATTAATTCATTTAAAATCTCCATTATAACAATACTTGCTGAAATCCAAGTATCACAAGAGACATGATTTACTGCCAGAAGCTCCGGTATCCATCTCATTTTTCTATATCATTAAAGTTTAAAAGCAGCAATATTGTCCAGCTGTCACTTTTTATTTGGCACAGAGAAACCTACAAGGTACAGGAAACTGAAGAGGCTGGGAAACCATGACAGGAATATGAGTTTAATAAACTGGCCTCGTAGTTAATACCTGGCAAAAGTGATCAGCCAGATTCAAGCACACAGTGAGCAGTGGAAAGAAAACAAAAAAATGTTTTCAAATGTTATAAATTCATAAAGCTGTACAACACCATGCAGCTGTATGATATACACTCACCTAAAGGATTATTAGGAACACCTGTTCAATTTCTCATTAATGCAATTATCTAATCAACCAATCACATGGCAGTTGCTTCAATGCATTTAGGGGTGTGGTCCTGGTCAAGACAATCTCCTGAACTCCAAACTGAATGTCAGAATGGGAAAGAAAGGTGATTTAAGCAATTTTGAGTGTGGCATGGTTGTTGGTGCCAGACGGGCCGGTCTGAGTATTTCACAATCTGCTCAGTTACTGGGATTTTCACGCACAACCATATCTAGGGTTTACAAAGAATGGTGTGCAAAGGGAAAAACATCCAGTATGCGGCAGTCCTGTGGGCGAAAATGCCTTGTTGATGGTAGAGGTCAGAGGAGAATGGGCTGACTGATTCAAGCTGATAGAAGAGCAACTTTGACTGAAATAACCACTCGTTACAACCGAGGTATACAACAAAGCATTTGTGAAGCCACAACACGCACAACCTTGAGGCAGATGGGTTACAACAGCAGAAGACCCCACCGGGTACCACTCATCTCCACTACAAATAGGAAAAAGAGGCTACAATTTGCACGAGCTCACCAAAATTGGACAGTTGAAGACTGGAAAAATGTTGCCTGGTCTGATGAGTCTCGATTTCTGTTGAGACATTCAAATGGTAGAGTCAGAATTTGGCGTAAACAGAATGAGAACATGGATCCATCATGCCTTGTTACCACTGTGCAGGCTGGTGGTGGTGGTGTAATGGTGTGGGGATGTTTTCTTGGCACACTTTAGGCCCCTTAGTGCCAATTGGGCATCGTTTAAATGCCACGGCCTACCTGAGCATTGTTTCTGACCATGTCCATCCCTTTATGACCACCATGTACCCATCCTCTGATGGCTACTTCCAGCAGGATAATGCACCATGTCACAAAGCTCGAATCATTTCAAATTGGTTTCTTGAACATGACAATGAGTTCACTTTACTAAAATGGCCCCCACAGTCACCAGATCTCAACCCAATAGAGCATCTTTGGGATGTGGTGGAACGGGAGCTTCGTGCCCTGGATGTGGATCCCACAAATCTCCATCAACTGCAAGATGCTATACTATCAATATGGGCCAACATTTCTAAAGAATACTTTCAGCACCTTGTTGAATCAATGCCACATAGAATTAAGGCAGTTCTGAAGGAGAAAGGGGGTCAAACACCGTATTAGTATGGTGTTCCTAATAATCCTTTAGGTCAGTGTATGTATGGATTCAAATGCATAAGAAGAAAACATTTCTTATATTCAGTTCAAGTAACAGGAAACCATAAATCAACATGCTAGGGAAGCCAGGTAACAAAGGGAGCAGCTTAGTCATTTAAATGCAGAGGTCTGTTTATTTAACGTGTGTGGGAGGGGGGGTATAAAGCCAAAATAAACATTGGGGGGTACACAGCCCCCGTCGGCTTAGGTTCCTATACCCCTGGCTGCTTGGCCATATCAAAGCCTCTCTGTTTGCAGTCAACATCCAACATACCCGTGCAGTTGATGGACTCCAGCACTAACACACTTTGTTTGGCTAATCAATACCTCATGAAGTTAATGAACTAATCAAGTTCTTTGATTGAGTCAATTTGTAGAGAAATTTAATGATTACATGGAATGGCTGAGGTGCCCCTGAGGAGAGGTTTGGGAGGCAAAGCAGTGTTCATTTAGCCATGCAGCAGTATATCAGTAACTGTTAGGAAAATAGTAATTACTACTTCTTTTTATTTTTTATTGTATTACTGTTCATTTGCATATATTTGAATGTTTTTTTTTATTCTTAGCAAATATACACTTAAAATACATTTAAACAATATTTATTGGGTGGAATAATGTAACTTAAAATACGACTGTTAATTCATTCAAATTAGATTTTCCTCTATACAGTAATTAGTCAGTCATGTTGACAGGTGACACATTTACCAAACAGCATTTACAAATCTGAATGATTATGAAGTCATTCTGATTAAGTGCTATGCTGGTATTACGCCACAAGTGCCACACTAGCGGGTATTATGCCATAAGTGCCACACTAGCGGGTATTACGCCATAAGCTCCACTCTAGCGGGTATTATGCCATAAGCGCCACGGTAACAGGTATTACACCATAAACACCATTGCACCATAAATTCCACTCTACCGGGTATTATGCCATAAGTGGCACGCTAGCAGGTATTACACCATAAACACCACTGCGCCATAAGCTCCACTCTAGCAGGTACTATACCATAAGTGCCATGCTAGTGGGTATTACGCCATAAGCTCTAGCAGGTATTATGCCATAAGCGTCACACTAGCAGGTATTACACCATAAATGCCATTATGCCATAAGCGCCACACTAGCAGGTATTACGTCATAAATGCCATTACGCCATAAGCACCACACTAGTGGGTATTACGCCATAAGCTCCACTCTAGCGGGTATTGTGCCATAAGTGCCATGCTAGCAGGTATTACACAATGAACACCATTGCGCCATAAGCTTCACTCTAGCAGGTACTACACCATAAGCACCATGCTAATGGGTATTATGCCATAAGCTCTAGCGGGTATTATGCCAAAAGCTTCACACTAGCAGGTATTACACCATAAACGCCATTATGCCATAAGTGCCACAATAGCAGGTATTACGCCATAAGCTCGAAGCTAGCGGGTATTACGCCATAATAGAGTATTTCACTAGAATCAGATAAGCAACTGAAAGAAAAGTGCAGCTTGGTCCATACCTCTTGGAAACATCACTATGTCCGTCTCATTTCCTCTACCCTACAACAGTGAGTAGTTACTCTTATTTATGGTCATCTCTGCAACCTGGGCTCTGGGGAGCTGTTTTCTTTTCTCCTTGAAAATCAATGGATTTAAGCTCTTATTTTCCTGAACCCTTAGTGCTTTAATATCCGGAATTAAATTTCTGAGGCCCTTTCACTGACGTGATTGCTGTGAGGGGGGGGGATGCGGGACTGTGGAGCCTTTTGTCTTGGATGAGGAGAAAGGGGCTGTCAGGATCACTCAAAGCTCAGCGTCACACTTCTCACCACCAAGCATTTCTCTCAGCTGCCACGTGTTGTTCAGTAGGCTTCAATCAAATACTTAGATTGGGACAAATGGACAGACTAATTTCTTGGTTGGTGGTTACTGTTGCTCCACAAAAATGCTGCCAGATGAAAGTCATCTCTGCAGTTCTAGCTGCCAGATAAGAGATGGATGGCTGTGTAAACAAGTAACTTTGTTCAAGTGTTGCGGATAAAAAAAAAAACAGATTAGCTGGGAAATGTAAAAGGATAACCTGAATGTTAGAATTTCAGACTGTGGTGGCTTGATCTGCTTAAAAGGCTATAACATTCAGTACAGTACAGTGTGATTGTGCTGTTACAGGGAACCAGAAAAGCACAGGAGTAATAGAATGACTTTCTGACCATGCATAGGCCTAGATAGTGGAATGAACCTGTCGAGATGCAATTCTATATCATTTATCAAAATGGTGATGACAGCAGCCAGTTAGCTTGCTAATGAAATGTTTTCAGACAGATACTTTTTTCTATGACAGAAATTATGAAAAAAGAATAGAATCTAAATACACTGCAATGAAAACCACCCAGTCTGAAGGATATGAAAATCTAGCTTGCACATAACGTGAATAAATACAGTAGCTGCCTTTGAAACTAGCTGTTAATTCCTGCCTCCTTCTGCTGTCCCATATTAACTGTAACTAGCCAAGCACTGTTTTTATTGTTGTTTTGTTTTCAACATGAAGGACCTAACCTGGCCAGTCAAAGTTGTGATGCATTGACATGCATGAGTAGAAATTTAATATTTTCAATTCAAATTTGGAATACATACAGCTGAATCGGTTATAAAATTAAAATGGACCATTATTGTTATGATACAATGTAACCACATTTCATTGTGGTCAGACTTTTTACTAAGATGATTATCACCTTACATTTAATTATAGTTTTATAAAAGTCCTTAATTCATTTTCAAACAGCTTCTTTCATAAATTCTCAAATTCGAAACAAAGGCTATTGAATAAGAAATACTTGTAACCTGAATTAATATATCAATTTCTCTAGATAAAATTTAAGTTCAGATGATTGAGGACCTACAAGAAATAGGTACTGGCTGTTGGTACCAGTTATAAATTGCTTAACCCTCTGCAGTCAGCTTTACTGCCTGTGTGATAAAACAGAAATTTCGCCAAACCGTTCAAAAAACTGCACAAATTTTTGTCATAGAAACATTTAATTGCTTTGTGGGCCTGGGAACTAGGCAGGGATCACCTTGCATAGGATGCCGGTCCATCTTGTTCTGATCAATGTGCTAAAGCATATATTCCCCATCACATTTACTGTCTGTACTCCACAATTTCTTAATTGAAACTGCTATGATCCATCCATCCATCCATCCATCTGCTTATCCTGCTTAGAGCCACTATGATGTGTAAAGTATTTTTTATGGAAATGTGTAATTTTGTGCAATATCTAAGAAACACTAGGAACACAAACTATGACATTACCTGTTTCCTTTGTGTATTACCTTCTCAGTATGTGAATCATTGGACGTAAAGATCTGTGTGTTTGATGTCTTTTCTTCAGCAGTTAATCCCTGTGTTTCATTTAGGCCTCCTGAGCTCTGCTGCCTTTAGTGCAAAATGTACGACACCATAGGCAATGAATTACACTCCGATTTTTCTGAAGTCTATAATCTGGCTTCAGTAGGATGTCTGTCATATCTGTCTTGAAGCTTATTCTTCACAATGATATTTAGCAGATATATAGACATTTTATATTGCTTCTGGTGGTGGTTTTTTGTATATGTAAGGTTTTATGATGACTGTTTATCAGGACACATTCAATCAAGGAAGTTCAGAAGATTTAAATGCAGTTTGCCTACAATTTTCAGGTTTTTCTGTAACGTTACATGTATGGACTATGGCTATTTTAGTCCTAAAGAAAAGTAAACCTGTCACTCGTCATTGGCGAATGAGTGGTTACAGGCAGTCGTCCCTCCGCCTCCCTGGTTAGCAGCCCCACTGCTCGCCACCTATTTCCACCTGACTGCGAAGCCTTTGGTTACATCACCGCTAACAGGATCTCTGCGGGACATGGGGTCTCTCTTCTTTTATACCCTTCCAAGTATTTTCCAGATATGATTATGGATAATAATAAACATCTGATTAAGCAGTAATAGTTTCTTTGAAAGAAGCGGGCTAAAATTTGACATTTCTAAATACCTTAAATGTGCTGGAAATGATGTATAATGGTTTTCCTCTTTCTGTTATACTGAATGACATCTGCACATAATAGTTCATTGCTCTCTTTTGAACTCTGTGTGAGGGAATTTAGTTCAGCTCCATTCTGCACTTTTCTTCTGATTTACTTGGGAACCATCCAGATGTGTTTGACTTGCCTCCTTACTTTACACCATCCATCACCGCAGGGATTTTCTTGAGGCTGAAAAGTGGGGCATTCAGCTGTGGCACAAACAAGAGATGCCTGTCATATTTACATGACATAAGAGAATAGAAGCTCTTGGTTAGGGTAAGATTGTTGTGGAGCAGATTTCTTTGCTGTACTTTCTACAGTATTTAAGTGCATTTAAGGTGTCTAACTGTCTATTTCAGGATTAATTACATCCCATTAATTACTGGAGTGTCATCCATGGCCCGGAAGCAGTTTTTTATTAATAGATTTCTTGTGACACTTAAGATCAGCTCATACGAAGGGCAGCTGGGACAGTCCCCCTGTCAATCTGTACCAACTCCCCAGTATATCACCAGTTAAGCCTTGTCAGCAGTGGGTGCCCAGTTGCTCTTATCCTGTCTCCAAGTTTGCTGAGCTTCCTCATGATTTTTCTAAGGGGCTTAGAGGGATAAAAATGATCTTTTGATGGATGGCATGTATAACTGTGTGCCTGGCATGTATAACTGTGTGCCCCGCCTGTGTGCCTCGCCTGTGTGCCCAGCCTGTGTGTCCCGCCTGTGTGCCCAGCCTGTGTGCCCAGCCTGTGTGCCCCGCCTGTGTGCCCGGCATTGTTGCCCCGCCTGTGTGCCCAGCCTGTGTGCCCAGCCTGTGTGCCCCGCCTGTGTGCCCCGCCTGTGTGCCCAGCCTGTGTGCCCGACATGTGTTGTATATTTATTGTTTGGGCACCATTGTGTTGTGTGCCAAAATCAAAGCAAAATGCTGACTTCTCTCATTGGACTCTGATGAATTCTCATCTGCTTCCTTGTTCTCTTCATCCATCAGCCGATTCCTGCTCTGCACTTACCTCTTTCCTTCATCCTGTTCCCAAGTCAAACAAGAAAGCTCTATATCAGCTATATCACATGCATTTTAGTCATCTGATGAAACACGCCCACGATCCAGGATTCCATTACGGGATGGAGGTTAGGGCACAGCATCACCATTCTGCCTGTCCGCCTCGTGTCAGCACCATAACCTCGCCTGGTACCTGCACCGCCTCTGTGAGCCACCCCAGCCATGTGAATCATCATCACAGGAACATCGTTTCATTTCCCACCCTCTATCCGTCACATCCAAATATACCCTGTTCAGCTGACTCTGTCATGGGATGCCATAACTTTTTAATGATGACTATGTACCCTGACTTAAAGACATACATATATTAGATGCACAGTCTCTAGGATTCTACACCTATTGTCAAAGTCACTAGTTTTCCAGTTGCTGGACCCAAGAAATATATATGTACAGTATATATATATATATTTTTCTTTTTTCTTTTTTTCTTTTTATTGCTGAATTCTTATGATATTGAGTCTCCATAGCTCTTTGTCTGTAACCACCATTATCACTAAACTTGATCACACAGGAAGTTTCTTGATTTTCAGAAACACTCCCTGATCGCTTTTCTATTCCTTCAGAATATGAAACATCCATTCATCCACATAGGAGGTGTGTGGCTCTGTGGGTTAGCTCTCTGTGTCTGTGATCAGAAGGTGGGCAGCATGACTTCCCTTCAGCGAGGCCTTTTACCCCAATTGCTCCAGCGACTGGCTGACCCTACTATTTGTATGTCACTTAGATTAAATGTAAATATATCTACACAGTATTTTACACCCTAATACGATGACTTAGTATTTGCCCACTATATGATCACTCAGTTTATATATACAGTAAATTCCCTTTTAATTTTTTTATTAACTGACACAACCCTGCCAGTGACTTAATCAACTTAAACATAAACTGAAGTTTATGCGCAAACATCCTCAAGAAAAAAGCTTTGAATTCTATGGTAAAATCATAAACTCTTTACTGTGTTGTTTCATTGTTTATTTATATCTGATCATCCATATGAAATGTCCTGATATTCCATGTACCTTGTTTGTACTCTATAGCAGGGTTTTCCAAGCCGGTGCTCAGGGACCCCTAGACGGCCCGTGTTTTTGCTCCCTCCCAGCTTCGAGAAACACTGCCTTACTGGCTTGGAGTGTGAGCTTCTATCCCAGGAGGCTCTAAATAAAGACCTACACAGGGTGAAATGTGTCGCTGGGCAAATGGATTCATAAGAAAGGCTAATAATGATGGAAAGAGCCAAGCTGTGCTGTTTAGTACACAGTGCACAGTCCAACCATCCTGAATAATTAGTTTCATATGCTCAGTAGAAGCATTTTGATTTGTTTAGTTATTCTGGGGCTCTTCTGGGGCTAAACTGAGTGATTAATGCAGATATTTGTTTGATTGAGCAGTTTATCTTCTAGGTTTGTCATTTATGCAGCTGATGAAAAGTGACACGGCAGGAAAAAACCCACAAATTATTATGAGGAGCCAAGACACTCCTGTCATATTATTAGAGCAATTAGTCACCTTCAACGTCGACATAATGCGACATGTATGTGGGATGTTGCCTCAGAAGGTAAAGGCAGTCAGCTTAAAAACCCCACAGTGTTTCATAGGAAGTTAGAAATCTCTCACCACCCTTTGGGAAAATGAATCATGAGCAGACACGTGATCAATGACTGGAAATCAGGCTTGGAATGTGGTGCTTTTCCTTTATTTTTCACGGACAAATTCTATGAATAAATCTTAACTTTTCCCTTCCACCAATGGATGACCAAGCTTCTTATTAAGAAAAGTTGCCCGTAAGGAATATCAATGAAAAAAACAGTTATGTTACTTAAAATCCACCTGATTCAAGCAGATGATCTACCATTCTGCTGGAGACATAGCGAGTGGGCTTATTCTCAGTAATGAGAGATGGCAGAGTGAAACTGTGCAGTTCTGCTTGCAGAGGGGGAGGGGCTCCTGCTTGCAGAGGGGGGGTTCCTGCTTGCACTCATACTTTACTTCGATCTTTTCTTGAAGAGGACTGATGTCTTGAAATTTCGTGCGGGAGTCACATGTCTTCCCCGAGTGGGAGGTCTCCCTTCCGGCTGCTTGCGGTGGCTACAAACGGCAAAATGTTTGGTGCTCTGTGTGGTTCTGTGAAGCTCAGAGCTGCTTTATGGAAGAGCATCAGACAGCAGCACCTTCGTGGTCAATGCAGAATTTTAGTCAGCCTCAGCTGTCGCGGTGAACTTTCATGATGAGGTTCAGCAGATCCAGAAAAGAACTAGTTTGCTCTTTTGTCTCGTGTTTGCTTAATTTCCTTGAAGACTGCCCCCCCGCCCCTGAAATGTTTAATACCACCTGGCCATGCAGCTATCTGAGATTGTACTGGTTTTCTGTACAGGTCAGTAACAAGGGGTTTTCAGTGCTTAAGTGATTTATAATTTGACATCAATGACTGTCATGCATTATATTTCATCATTAGCTGTTGTCCTAGTTTTGCCTGGTACTGTGAGTCTTTGACTGATATGCTGGTAGCTACAATTTGGAAAGGTTACTGGGGGCAATTAAAGGTGTGCATGCCCCCCCCCCCCCCCATGGCTTCTCCGCACCTCCCCTCGTCACTTTGACTCTGTCTGCCACTGGTCCCCTCTGGGAAAAGTCTGGGATTTTGTGAACCAATACAGAGCCACTTCCAAATTAATAATTTTCACCCACTTTTCCTGGGGCGACAAAATCTCTAAGGCTACGATGGAGACTCAGAAACTTTAGAGCCCCTAGTTAGAAGCTTCAGTTTTGTGGGTTTCAGTTTGTTTTCCTTAAATGAGCAACATTCTTCCATATTCTAGGTACCATGTTATAATTACCAAAAAGCATTTATAAACTCTGTGTACATACTTCCATCAAAATGTCATTACTGTTTTACCTGTACAGTGCCTGAGAAGTGCAGTCGTAGAATATTCAGTGCACCTTCATAATACATTCATAAGCAGCATATAATTACAGCTTAACATCCTAAAATACCTTAGCAGCTCAAATATAGATTAATGGCAAACATTATAATGTCATAACAAGCATTGTAATCGTATAATATGTTTGTTTGTTAAGGTATACTTACATGCTGCTTATGAATGTTCTATGAATGCATTATGGATGCATTATGAAAGTGGAGTTAGTGTAAAGCATTACCAAACGTTGATTATGGTGTAAAACTTGGATGAACTGCTACTTTATGTAGTATAATGAAGTTGAAATCAAGGATGGCAGTTTTAAAAGTACCATTTATATGGTCGTCGTTTACAGTGAGAGTGAAAAGCACAAGGACAGGCAGGAGGGGGGGGGGCAACCATATGCTGAAGCTCACCTGACACAACTTTTAATGAGCTCTGCTTTCACAGTTTCTCCAAGGACTTTGACTGTCCCTTTCCCATCTCTGGGAGTGCAGTGCGTTTGTTGCTGAATCATATGTTATTTTTTAAAAAGTCTTTTCCATATGGGTTTTCACAGACAAAGTGTTATTTTTGTTTTGATGCACATAATATAACCATATGAAAGGATGAACGGTTTAACAGCATGTTATGCTTTCTGTTATCAGGAGTGAAATTACACAGTAATTAAATTCGCCCACATACTAAAAAATACATGAATATACAGTGGCACGAAAAAGCATGTTGTCTGATCTTCATCTAAGTGACCACAATGAAAAAACTGATTTAACTGATATCACAGAAATGATTGTGCTGTTCTTGTACATACTGAACGCATATGTGTGAATTCCTAGACCAGGGGTCTCCAACTCTGGTCCTGGAGAGCTACCATCCAGTAGGTTTTCTATCATACCCGGCTTCTGATGAACCACACCTGTTCTCAGGTAAATACCAGGAACAGGTGTGGCTCATCAGAAGCCAAGTGGGACAGAAAACCTACTGGCTGGCTGGACTGAAACAGCTTTGTAAGGAAGAATGGGGCAAAATTCCTCCTGAATATTGTGAATATGTGACCTGTAGCTACTGTTCTAGGTTACATGCTCTTAAATCCATGCATCTGTTATTCAATGTAGATTGATGACATTTTCAGCATGAACAGACATTCGGTTTCTGATTTTTGTCAGCAATGAAAAAACAACCCCAAAGATGTATTGGTGCCCATAACTTTATATTTAGAGTATAAAATACCATAAAATATTTCGAAAATTCTTTCTCAGCGGACCAGCCTCTCACACTTGGAATGCTGATTAATGGAACATACAGCAAAAAAGATAAGAATATAATTTAATAGTCAAAATATGAAATGTTTTCCTTAATTAAAAAGGAAATTATGTTTTATCGGCTACACTCTTGATTAAAGTAAAATTGAAATATTTGTATGAATAATTAAAATAGAAAAGTCAGTTATTTATTTAATTTTACATCCTGAAAATATTATGGGGTCATGGGCATGAGACAGGTATTTGAAGTAAGGAATTATATAAAGATGATTATTATGGAACCTGTACCTGTGTTATAAAAAACTTTGCATGCAGAAGGAGTCAGCAATAGATGCCACACTGCAGCCTCACATTTCCAGGCATGTGAGTTTGATTCTTGTCCCAATTTCTCAGTGTGTGGGTATTTTGTAACCAGCCCCCCCCCCCCCCCACCCCACCCCCATGTTTTGACAGCTTTTCCCCTGGCGCTGCAGATTCCTCCCATATTCCAAAAACGTAATGAGTTTGGGTCTCTGAATTGTCCACAGCGTGTGATTGTGTTTGTGAACGTGAACGTGTGTGTGTGAGTGTGTGTGTGAGATTGTGCTCATGCTCACCGTGATCTTGGGGGGACAAGTGACCACAGAAAACTGGTTATGTTTTTTCTCTGTGTCCCAGATCACACCTTCCAAACTCTGAGCTTCAGCTTCATGCCCAATTGTGGCCCTTCTTGTTCAGAAGCTGAGACTGATGTCTTCTGTTTTCCTTCCTTTCAGCTATTTTACTAAACCCGTCTCCACCCAAATGTGCAAATAAAGCCCCCATTTTTTCTGCGGTAAGTCCTACGATTTGTGGGCGAAATATAGCCACAGCATTATGCATATTTGTTCTGGTTCTGCTGGAGTGGGGAATGGAAAACCATGGTAACAACAGCGTTGTATAGCAGAAGTTTGGATAAATTAAGTTAATATATTGTATAAGGTTTTTTTCTGTAAGCATTACTTTATCAACAACAATAATAAATAGTGAGAAGCACTTTGCACTGAATGGGGAATGAAACTGGTGACTAGTGCAAATCACTAGCGACAGGAGTGAGATGCTATGGGGCTGTTATTGTAGCATAATTATTTTCAAATGTGTATGGAAAGTTGTGTGACTGTATCTCAATCCATCTGTACGTAAACAGATTTGTAAATGTGTAAAAGAATTTCTCAATGCATACTGAGATTTGCAAATGTATACAGGAATCAAGAAATGTGTATTCAGAATCTGTGTGCATAATCAGATTTGTAAACCTGTAAAAGAAAATGTGTGAATGCGTAGAAAAATCTGTAAATGCATACATAGTTATTAATGGCTACAACGTCTAAGTGTTTTGCTCCAAGATTTGTAAATGCAGACAAGTCATCAGTTACAGCTCAGTCGGGCCTCTCAATTGTCTTTTTACATGTGATTTTTACATTACATTGATTTTTGCTGTGGCAGATCTGAAAATGGAGATTTGTCCGTATCAATAAAATTTTGAGGGTTTTGGGCTTAGCTCTGTTCCACTGGCAAGCTTTTGAGTGCTTAGGTTAAACACCGCTGGGGTGTAAACCGTGAGACAGAATACCTCTATCACCGATATATTACTGATACTGTATATTACCGATATATTACTGATATATTACTGATATTTTAAGGCAATTTGATGTAGGCAGGAAAAGGCTCTGTACTGCAGCAATGCCCCGGCTGCTGCTGTTGTTAGGGTAAGTCTGTTTTGCTGTTTGTTTTGTTGTTTAGAGAAGCCTTAACCCACTTGCTGCACTTTATATTTGTTTATAATTTCTATCCAGACCTACTCCTGGGATGGTTAACAGAAAGCCCATCCAAAAAACACCTTGCGTGACCTCTAGTGGCAGTGAAGCAATTTACGAAGTACACTGCCAGTGCAATAATGCTAATAGGCAAGTTTATGCTGCAGATCCTGAGCAGAGGTGGGTTGTCCAGGTCCAGAGAGTAAAAGTGCAGACCAAGATTTTGTCTCAATGAATCAGTTGAGTATAAAGAGTCACAGTCACAGAGCACTCAACTGATTGGTTAAAAGAAAATATTGGTCTGCACTTTTACTTTCTGGACCTGGACTCTCCACCTCTGATGCTGAGCATAAATGTTTAAACACCTCAAGTTATAAAGCTTCGTTTTTTTCACATGTAAATGTGGAATCGGTCTATTGCATCCGTCCCGGAGCTCTGCTTGACTGCACACCAAAGTAAACAGGAAACTGCTGTGACTTGGGACTAACAATTGACTTTGCTAGCAGTAACATTACTATCCCAAAAGATCATAATAATAGAATTTCATGCCTATACGGTACAGCCCGAATGGAGGCCTGAGAGCACACATCCCCTTGAGGGACGAAAGTTATTAACAAAGAAAACAATATACAAAAGGGTCAGATGGGGAATGGCGTACCTTCAGGGCAGCTGTCCTCCATTATTCACACGTAATAGTTGAATTCAGGAGCATAGACTTCCAAATGGGAGGGTCTGGCTGTCACTCACTGTTCCCGCGCTTACCCTTAATTCACGACGCGCTGTTCCTATTCCGCCCTTACCCTTAAGTCACAACACGCTGCTCCTATTCCACCCTTACCTATAAGTCACGACGTGCTGTTCCTATTCCGCCCTTACCCTTAATTCACGACGCGCTGTTCCTATTCCGCCCTTACCCATAAGTCACGACGCGCTGTTCCTATTCCGCCCTTACCCTTAATTCACGACGCGCTGTTCCTATTCCGCCCTTACCCTTAATTCACGACGCGCTGTTCCTAGTCCGCCCTTACCCTTAATTCACGACGCGCTGTTCCTATTCCGCCCTTACCCATAAGTCACGACGCACTGCTCCTATTCCTCCTACTCCCACTACCTCTGCACAATGAATTTTGTGATATGTTAGACTGCGAAGGATCCATAGGGTGCATCCTTCACAGTGCGAGAAAAGAAGGATGCATTTCTAGGCCGCATCAGAAGGAGCTTTCAAAATGGGACAGCCTTGTCGCACCACTATGACACATTCGGTCTTCCAATGCAGCCTTAGAGGATGCAGCCCCTGAAATGGGACAGCCTTGTCGCACCACTATGACACATTCGGTCTTCCAATGCAGCCTTAGAGGATGCAGCCCCTGAAATGGGACAGCCTTGTCGCACCAGTATGACACATTCGGTCTTCCAATGCAGCCTTAGAGGATGCAGCCCCTGAAATGGGACAGCCTTGTCGCACCACTATGACACATTCGGTCTTCCAATGCAGCCTTAGAGGATGCAGCCCCTGAAATGGGACAGCCTTGTCGCACCACTATGACACATTCGGTCTTCCAATGCAGCCCCTGAAATGGGACAGCCTTGTCGCACCAGTATGACACATTCGGTCTTCCAATGCAGCCTTAGAGGATGCAGCCCCTGAAATGGGACAGCCTTGTCGCACCACTATGACACATTCGGTCTTCCAATGCAGCCTTAGAGGATGCAGCCCCTAAAATGGGACAGCCTTGTCGCACCACTATGACACATTCGGTCTTCCAATGCAGCCTTAGAGGATGCAGCCCCTGAAATGGGACAGCCTTGTCGCACCACTATGACACATTCGGTCTTCCGATGCAGCCTTAGAGGATGCAGCCCCTGAAATGGGACAGCCTTGTCGCACCACTATGACACATTCTGTCTTCCAATGCAGCCTTAGAGGATGCAGCCCCTGAAATGGGACAGCCTTGTCGCACCACTATGACACATTCGGTCTTCCAATGCAGCCTTAGAGGATGCAGCCCCTGAAATGGGACAGCCTTGTCGCACCACTATGACACATTCTGTCTTCCAGTGCAGCCTTAGATGGATGCAGCCCCTGAATTCGGACACGGCCGTAGAGAGCTAGTGCACAGCAGGTCTGCCCTTTGCTTTCCCTTCTCCCCAGTACAGGGTCTAAGCTTGTGGAAGACAGTCCTGCCCCCTGGTTGGGGTGATTAGCCGCCATCAGCCGTCCCGTCGGCCCTCGTTTTGGTTGATCATGAGAAAACCATGGTTACCGTAAGGCTGTGTTGTGCTGATTGCCCCTTGTGGTGCATGGGAACCATCTGTGTCACAACAGCTGTTCTATAACCACTCGTTATCACAACATACCATGTCAGCTGACCACAGCAACCATTTAACATCTGTCCTGCCTTTCTATAGCAGTTTTGCCTTTATTTCTACATACTGTACATTCGCTTACCAAAGTAAACTCCCTAAAAAGAGGCGACAGGTACTGATGCCTCGGCACTGTGTGTCAGAGATGGTTCTGAGGAACATGAGAGCCCCTCAGGGAATCATTCTATCTCCCTTTCTGTTCATCCTTTACACAAGAGACTTCAAATACGACTCCACGCTGTGCCACCCACAGAAGCTCTCTGGTGACTCCTTTTGGCTCCTTCTGGCTCCTTCTGGCTTGCCGGGTGCACTGACAATGCAGATGAAAGGGAGCGTAGGAGCCATTCTACAGAACTTTTGTATGTGGTGCAGCGAGAATTACCTGTAGGTTACCTGTAGGTTAACGTCACTAAAACAAAGGTAGACTTCATTCCTGCCAAGGACATGTGAAACTAATCAGCGTCCACTGAGAGCTCAGTAAGAGAAAGGCCAGAGTAAATGTTTATTTTTTCAGAAGTTTAAGGTCAAAAGCGTAAGGTCTCTCAACGTGTGTAGAAATGTGTGTGGAGTATATACTATATGTATTATACCAGTACATAGTAACCAGCATGATCTGTGGTCTTCTGGCTTTGTTAAAAATACGAAAAGCTAAAGGGTCCATAGGACTGTGAAATGTCTATTCCAATGGGCCGACTATGGATCAGTGACTTTTTTATGCTGTTTGTATTGTGTATATATATATATATATATATATACACTCACCTAAAGGATTATTAGGAACACCACACTAATATGGTGTTTGACCCCCTTTCGCCTTCAGAACTGCCTTAATTCTACGTGGCATTGATTCAACAAGGTGCTGAAAGCATTCTTTAGAAATGTTGGCCCATATCGATAGGATAGCATCTTGCAGTTGATGGAGATTTGTGGGATGCACATCCAGGGCACGAAGCTCCCGTTCCACCACATCCCAAAGATGCTCTATTGGGTTGAGATCTGGTGACTGTGGGGGCCATTTTATTACACTGAACTCATTGTCATGTTCAAGAAACCAATTTGAAATGATTCGAGCTTTGTGACATGGTGCATTATCCTGCTGGAAGTAGCCATCAGAGATGGGTACATGGTGGTCATAAAGGGATGGACATGGTCAGAAACAATGCTCAGGTAGGCCGTGGCATTTAAACCATGCCCAATTGGCACTAAGGGGCCTAAAGTGTGCCAAGAAAACATCCCCCACACCATTACACCACCACCACCAGCCTGCACAGTGGTAACAAGGCATGATGGATCCATGTTCTCATTCTGTTTATGCCAAATTCTGACTCTACCATTTGAATGTCTCAACAGAAATCGAGACTCATCAGACCAGGCAACATTTTTCCAGTCTTCAACTGTCCAATTTTGGTGAGCTTGTGCAAATTGTAGCCTCTTTTTCCTATTTGTAGTGGAGATGAGTGGTACCCGGTGGGGTCTTCTGCTGTTGTAGCCCATCCGCCTCAAGGTTGTGCGTGTTGTGGCTTCACAAATGCTTTGCTGCATACCTCGGTTGTAACGAGTGGTTATTTCAGTCAAAGTTGCTCTTCTATCAGCTTGAATCAGTCGGCCCATTCTCCTCTGACCTCTAGCATCAACAAGGCATTTTCGCCCACAGGACTGCCGCATACTGGATGTTTTTTCCTTTGCACACCATTCTTTGTAAACCCTAGAAATGGTTGTGCGTGAAAATCCCAGTAACTGAGCAGATTGTGAAATACTCAGACCGGCCCGTCTGGCACCAACAACCATGCCACGCTCAAAATTGCTTAAATCACGTTTCTTTCCCATTCTGACATTCAGTTTGGAGTTCAGGAGATTGTCTTGACCAGGACCACACCCCTAAATGCATTAAAGCAACTGCCATGTGATTGGTTGATTAGATAATTGCATTAATGAGAAATTGAACAGGTGTTCCTAATAATCCTTTAGGTGAGTGTATATATATATATACATACACACATACACACACACACACACAGTATATAAAACAGCACTGTTATGCTGTACTGAATACGTGTCTCCTTACTAATCATGGAGTAATCTTATTTGGATGGCCAAATATAATTTTTATGAAGTCATACATAATCAAGTACTTTTCTGAAGGACAGTATCTGTCTAACAACATTGTAACTACTACATGTGGGAAACAGTTCCAGTAAGGATTACAGTGACTGTTAGGTAGTAGGTAGGTGGCATTTCCCATAACGTCGGGAGAGTGTGAAACATGAAAATGAAATACAAATTGCAGTGTTTAGTAAATTCCATTTTACTCGTATGTAACTGAAAACGGTACAGTGACATGCAGTGGCGTAGCTCTAAGACTACAAGTGAAGCTCCGCCTCCTGAAATGTCATGAAAAATTCATCCAATACATCCTGTTGTATTTACATTGCTATTACAAAGAGCATGCTGGAATGTGTTCAGCCTCATGGCTAGTTTGCTCAGAATGAATGATAATTTCTCGCAGGTTGTTGAATGTGATTCTTTTTCTCCTATATTGAATTCCAGTGGCAGCCTTATGCAGTGAAAAAGTTTCACTGGACTTCAGTGGCACTTCTGTTTTCAGTGCAGCAAAGCTAGATGTTTATTGGACAAAGGCTTCAAAATGTCATTTCCTGGGAAGCTCAGCATCTGTGGGAGTTAATGGGGCAGTGGGCTGGCCAGGACTCTGAACTGCTGCGTGATGACTGGAGGAGCTGTCAAAAGGGTTGGACCTCTGTTTGATTGGCAGCATTTTCAATTTTATACTTCAACATCAGAGCATTTTGAGTTCAGTTCCATGTGGATTTTCGGCAAGTGAAGTCTTTTTTTTTCTTTTCGATTTTCATTTCTACATATACTACTGTAAATAAAAAACACACACACACATATATATATATATATATATATATATATATATATATATATATAGTTTTCTGTACCTGCTTCTCCTGTTTTGTAAATATACTTATTTTAATGTGGAACCTGTAGCACATTCCGAAAAAGTTGGGACAGGGGCGTGTTTGTCACTGTGACCTTTGCTTTAATAACATTAAATAATCATTTGGGAACTAAGGACGCTAATTGTTGTAATATGAGAGGTGGGATTTTTTTCCCCATTCCTGCTTGATGTCAGGCTTCAGCCGTTTAACAGTGTGGGCTCTTCTTTGTATTTCATGCTTCATGAAGTGTCACAAGTCCTCAGTGGGATGCAGGTCTGGCCAGTGCAGCACTCGCATTCTCTGACTATGAAGTCACACTGTCGTAATACGTGCAGAATATCGCTTTAAGTGGTCTTGCTGAAACAAGGTAGCACATCCCTAGGAAATACATTGTTTAGATGCCAGTATATGTTGCATTGAGGGTTTGGGTCTTTCAACATCATACACCCCATCAGGTGTCTCAGCTGTACCTGGGACCTCACCCTGTGCCCGGCTGAGCCTGGGACCTCATACTGTGCCCTGGACCTCAGACTTTGCCCGGCTGGGCCTGGGACCTCAGCCTGTGCCCGGGACCTCAGACTGTGTCTGGCTGTGCCCGGGACCTCAGACTGTGCCCGGCTAGGCCTGGGACCTCAGCCTGTGCCCAGGATCTGAGCCTGTGCCCGGGACCTCAGACTGTGTCTGGCTGTGCCCGGGACCTCAGCCAGTGCCCGGGACCTCAGACTATGCCAGGCTGGGTCTGGGACCTCAACCTGTACCCGGGACCTCAACCTGTACCCGGGACCTCAGCCTGTGCTCGGGACCTCAGCCAGTGCCTGGGACTTTTTTTTTAGTTATCCAGGTGCACATTCGATTCTATAGAATGCAGCTGTTTTATTCATAACTGGCCTCTTCCATGAAAATTAAAATAATTAATTCACTGGATTTTGGAACTCCAGTGTCCAGCAAGGAAGTGAATGATCAGCAATGTATTTCAATAATCACTGTATTTTGTATTCATCCTTTATTCAGCAAAATACATATATAAAATATCTAATCCATCCATATTCAAATTGCTTATTCTGGACAGGGTCTTTCAGACCTCCAGTTCTGGAAGTATGAAGTAAAATTATGCAACCATGAGCCACAATTACACTTTTAAAATTGAATGGTAACATTTGTAAATGTGTTTCAGAGAAGGAATACCATGAATGTGTTTGCATTTGTGTATTAGAGTGTTTGTAGAGTGGCAGGGTAGCCAAACTGTTTTTTATATTAGAAGGTTTAATCGCATACTCAGGGTGCTCCATCCTAAATGACAGGGTTGGATGCGGCACGCCCATCTCAGGCACCTTGCCTCTAAACTGCACCGTTATTCTGAGTCCTCACAGCGTGTGTAATACTCTCTCAGCTGAGGGAAGGCATCCAGAGGGCTGGTGTCATGCTCAGAGTGAGCGCCAGCTCAGTAAGGTGGAGCACAGTCCCTGTTTTCACAGGGAAAGAACACAGATGTAATCCTAATGTTTTTTTAAGTACTTCAAAAGCCACATGAGTGACTCGTGAAGTGAATATTTACCATTGCACCTGTCAGCCATCCTTTCTCTGCAATCTAGGGCTTCCAGTCAACACTGATGAAAAGACATACTGTTTTTTTTTTAGCTCCAGTAATTTTCAATCATTTTCACATCAGGGAGTTTGTTCTTTCTCACCTTTCATGTTGGGTTTGAAGTGATTTGGTTTGTCAAATTACAGTTACAAGTGGGCAAAGTATCTCTGCCCTCTAAATTCACCTTAGGAGTGAGTGGTTCTGGCATTGATGCTGTTGATTGATGTTGGTGACAGGATTAGTATGTTACTGAATGGTACGCACCCATGAAACAGATAGACAGCCACGGACACGCTACTGCTAGCAATGGTCATTGTGTGAATTGGTGAATATTAAAAAAAGAAAAAAAACATCTAAGCTTTCCAGAAGCATTTATGAAGTCAGAGCAAACGGTGACACCTGCAGCAGAAACTGTGTGATCATTTGTGTGCGTGCTTCCACATATCATGGGGTCATGATAATTGTAGAAATGTCGTTTGTATAAACTGCTGTAAAAGGGCAGTTGGGTGTAGCCAGGGCATGTATTTGTGGCTGCTGAGATTGTATGTGTGGGTCTGGCTGCATGAGGATATATTATTACTAATACACTGTGTGTGAGGGGTATGGGTGGGTCCAGGGCATGTATTTGTGGCTGCTGAGATTGTATGTGTGGGTCTGGCTGCATGAGGATATATTATTACTAATACACTGTGTGTGAGGGGTATGGGTGGGTCCAGGGCATGTATTTGTGGCTGCTGAGATTGTATGTGTGGGTCTGGCTGCATGAGGATATATTATTACTAATACACTGTGTGTGAGGGGTATGGGTGGGTCCAGGGCTTTTTAACCCTCAGCTGTCCTCTTTTGGGTTGTTGGGCTCCGTTGGGAGATCATGGTGGTGCCTGCTAGCAACAGTTTGTATGAGCATTGTCAGCCTTTGGCTTATTTATAGCATTCTTTGGTTTGGTTTGAGCCTCAGTGTTAGGTCTGCATGTCCTTTTGTGATTGTTCTGTGTCATCTGCAGCAGCAAAAATCAGTATTTCTCCACAAACGTGCCATTCACTCTTTGTCCTTTCTACTGCACTCCTTTACAGTCAAGAACATTATTTCTTAAAGTTTTAGAAGCTTGTTTTGTGTGTTCTTGAGTGTTCATTGAATGTAAAGTAAATAAGCTAACATTTATTTTTGTCAACATTTTGTACAAACAAACAAACAAACAAAGGAGGTGGATGTTGGATGCAGTTCCCATTGTTTTATCTGAATTGCTCTATCAGCTGGTACTTTTTATTCCTATCTGTCATTTTGGGCCCTTTGGTAGTTTTTATAATGCCACAGTGGATTCTCTCTGTTCTGTATTAAAATGAATAAACAAAATGTAACCAATCACAAACAAAGGAGTGGGAAAAGTCCTCTGGGGCTGATATTTTCCTTTTCTTTGAAGATGTGAAGGGTGCACATGTGCCTGCTTTGGCTAA
This sequence comes from Paramormyrops kingsleyae, assembly GCF_048594095.1. NCBI lineage: Eukaryota > Metazoa > Chordata > Actinopteri > Osteoglossiformes > Mormyridae > Paramormyrops > Paramormyrops kingsleyae. The sequence continues at coordinate 28,578,793 of NC_132814.1, read as the reverse complement.
GTGCTTCTCTGAAAGCTTCTTGTGAATATACTGTGTTGAAACACCAGAAGATTCAATCATTTCACAGGTTGTAGCAGGCATCCATCTGGTCATGCATCTCAGCAAACAGGAAGTGACACGGCTGACAAAACCGCTTTTTCCAAGAGTGGAAGTGTTTAGCGACATGGAGAGAGGAAATGTCTGACTATCCTCTGTCACAAACTGTCTTCCTCCATTTTAGCGAGATTCTAGTATAAGTGAATGTTTTTCATGTTTGTTTAATTTTCTAAACACATTTAATTTGTATTTACTTGTAAGCCGTAGTTCTCTAAAAGTGTTCTGCATTAGGTAACTATTCAGTGAAAAATACTTCCATTAGGGATGCTGAAATTATTTCCTTTGAAGTGGGGACCCACGCTGCTGTAACCTCATACTCTAAGCAACAAACATCCCTTCCAGTGGAGTCTCAGTAAATAAGGAATCATGCTGCCTTGACTAATATCATAAAGTAGCAAATGAATATGCTATTGGTTGGCTGTGGAACAATTATCATCCATCAGCTACTGAATATAAATATTTTTTTTTAAATACCAAAAAAAAAAGAAACTCTGAACTCTCTGGCTTTACTTTATTTTATCTTATTTCATAGCCCACAGATAGATGACCTGGTATCTCTCCGAACAAATCGGTAGTACAAAGCAACTTGAAGGAGCACCTGAGATATTGACAAGTCATCCTGTTCCACAATCAGCAAAGAACATCAACATTCTGGCCTCATCCCTACCATGTGAGGCCCCTGATGTGTTACTCTGCTTGGAGAATGCAGTATTTGGTTCTTCATAATGGGACTCATTAGGATTTTTCACTCATCTGTCTGTATTAGGGGAGAATCAGGTCTGTTTGCCTACCAAGCATTAAAACGGAATGGATACTCATACGGTTACGACAAAAGCAGTGAGTACACATCTGCTTCAGCATCTCTGGCTTTACTTTATTTTATCTTATTTCATAGCCCACAGATAGATGACCTGGTATCTCTCCGAACAAATCGGTAGTACAAAGCAACTTGAAGGAGCACCTGAGATATAGGTACAGGTGACTATGCAGATTCTTGTCTTTTATTACGGCTGTGTTTTGGTTCTAGGTTATTGACATACTTGGTGAGGATCTTGTACTAGGAGTATAAAGCTGAATTTGTGGATCATGGTGACAGCTGGTCCGCTTTTATTGTTTGAATAGGTATGGCGGGGAATTGCGGGAGCGATTCGTATCTTGATGTTAAATGTTCATTCTCCGACATATTTACCGTAATTGCAGTTGAGTAGGGATCCAAAGTCAGACAGAGGTGACATTAACCTTTATTCATTCCTCAGCTGATTCTTGGCCGTTGAGAACATATTCCTGCTTACTGCAGGAATTAATATGTCTCAGGAGAGCATTTGGCAGTATGACTTGTTAAGTGCCTGATATTATTTCTGTTCAGTGGTCTCACTTGCTTTTTTATGCATGTGTCAGTACAAGCTGTTATGCAGGATGAGGGCTGTAGATTTTCCCTTGTGTCGTCATTGTGACAGTAACAATGGAGAGGGAACAATGCTTTCATTGATGGCAGTACCAATATATTTGTATGCCTTCCAAAATTCTTTCTCCACAAGGGAAAATTAAATGACGACTGTTTTTGCCAAACCACCCAGCAGACAGTGGAAAAACCCCTGGTTTATAATGATAGCAAGTCCAGCGCTTGAATGGACCCAAATCCGAACAGAGTCCAGACCTGGGTTTGGCAAGGTCTGAGGTAAGTGTTATGACTGCCATGGATCGGCATGGAAACTAAGGATCAGACTGCTATTATCTTATGTTTATGTCTCCTGAGTGGTGAAGCTGGACAGGCCTCCAGAACAGACCCAACATAAGGCATGTAGCGCAGTGTCAGTGGTGGTTATATAATGGTATGCTTTACATTGTTTTTACATTAACCAATATTAACAGGTAAGAAAGTATATGTAAGAGTGAATTGAAATTGTCTCCAATGCATTTTTAAACTCCAGTTCAATCCCACCAATCATAGGGTTTGCATATTAATTTATGGTGATTTTTTTTATTAAATTTGAGAGAATAAGAAAGAGAATAAGAAATTTAAGAGAATAGAAAGATAAATAGCAAATACAAATTCAAGGTTAATCAACTATTATCATGAGGAAACTGACAAAAGGAGATTGTTCTTCAGATTGATATAGTTTTGACTGATAATGTGACATTATACTATTTTAAACTGCATAAATGTATAAAATATTTCATGATGAATGCTTGGAGTTTAATGATCTTGGCACTTGTGAACGACTGTTTTGCAGGTGACTATGCAGATTCTTGTCTTTTATTACGGCTGTGTTTTGGTTCTAGGTTATTGACATACAGTACTTGGTGAGGATCTTGTACTAGGAGTATAAAGCTGAATTTGTGGATCATGGTGACAGGAATATAGAGGACTTTATGTTCCCTTAAGTGAGAGAGCATCCTTTTAGGCAAAGAACACTAGATTTGCTCATTTTCACAGCAAGAGCCTTTTTTGTAGATTATCAAATGTGATTATCAAATGTGAACATCTTTTTGGTATTTTATGGTACTGAGATCTATACACATGCATATAGAGCTAGAAACATATTAATTAAGAATGTGTATCTATAATGAAATGATTGGAGGTCTGCCATGGGTTGGCCCCACATCCTGGGTTGGCCCCCCCATCCTGGGTTGTTCCCTGCCTTGCGCCCATAGCTTTCAGGATAGGCTACGAACTCCCGTGACCCTGCATAGGACCAGAGGGTATAGAAAATGGATGGATGGATGATCGGTGGTAAAGTGCAACACTATTTTTAAGGAAAGCAACTAAGTATCTTGGGTAACTTTTCAATAAAAACAACTATAAAAATAATTTAGATACAGGTAATTTAATAATAAGAATATGAATAAAACAGCATCTTATGTGTGACATTTTGTTTGCTCAGCAGCTATTACTGCCTTGCTGCAGATGTGCTAGCTTTGCAGTGATTGCAGTGAAGCCGACATTCACTGTTAACTGCTGCAGAGGCTTGGGATGTGCTGCTTCTCTCTGAATATCTTTTCAGTGCCTTCAGCTTTTGAGTGTTTGTCTGGTTGTTAGGCTGGAAAGTCGGGTGTTTGGGAGGGAAGGGGAGACTTAGCGAAGGGCTGCAGGGGATATGCCGAAGCTCCAGCGATATGACAGCTTGTCACCGAGAAACGGGAGATGTCACCAGCACTGTGGCGCACTCGTTCACCCCAGATAAGCCGGACCGCGCGTAGGTGCACGCTGTATGAATACGTGGCAGATCAGTCCTCTAGCAATGCTTGCTTATTTTTTTGCCTTTCTGGGCTCGCTTAGGTGAAGAGAGACATCAGCCTCGCCCTTCTGACGCTGTCCTGAGCCTCCGTGCCTGTCTGTGTTTCCGGAAGGTTCTGGATGAGCCGTATGGCAGCGGCGTCACTGCGGCCGAGCGCCAGGGAATCGTGACGAGGAGCCGGGCACACGGGGGGAAGAGGCAGGAGAAGCTGCTCGGGGGGGGGCACAATGAACCTCTGCTGGAGCGAGATCAAGCGAAAGTCCCATAACATCAGGTAAGAGAGCCACTGGGGTGACTTAAGGTAGAGCGAGGCAATGCGGTTAGACCATCGGAGCGGATTCTGATATATGGGCCTAATCCCATGGGTGGATCCTGGCAAGGGCAAGATGGACAACTGCCCATGATGGCATCGTTCAAGATGTGCCATGGGGTGCCCACACAAATATGTCGGGCACTGACACCAATGGACAACTTGGATTTGGCCCAGGGAGCCAAATGTGCCAGAACCACCACTACCGATTCATAACTGTTAAACTTTACCAAGTAAGGTAATTATGGTAAATGTCTAATCAGGTAAGCTGCCATTCTCTTTACTTGGTTATATCTTTAATGACCAAGCTACTTTTTGTCTTGGCAATTAAACAGGATGCTTGTAGAAGCTGCCGTACAGTGATACCCTAATTATAGGCCTATAGACAGACTGCTCCATTTCTGCTGGGACACTTGAAGCGTGGGCAGTGAGCACGTCTTTCAGAAGGAGATAGGTGACCCCTCTGCAGTGAACACGTCTTTCAAAAGGAGATGGGTGGCCCCTCTGCAGTGAGCACGTCTTTCAAAAGGAGATAGGTGGCCCCTAAGCAGTGAACACGTCTTTCAAAAGGAGTTGGGTGGCCCTTCTGCAGTGAGCACGTCTTTCAAAAGGAGTTGGGTGGCCCTTCTGCAGTGAGCACATCTTTCAAAAGGAGATGGGTGGCCCCTCTGCAGTGAGCACGTCTTTCAAAAGGAGATGGGTGGCCCCTCTGCAGTGAGCACGTCTTTCAAAAGGAGATAGGTGGCCCCTAAGCAGTGAACACGTCTTTCAAAAGGAGTTGGGTGGCCCTTCTGCAGTGAGCACGTCTTTCAAAAGGAGATGGGTGGCCCCTCTGCAGTGAGCACGTCTTTCAAAAGGAGATGGGTGGCCCCTCTGCAGTGAACACGTCTTTCAAAAGGAGTTGGGTGGCCCCTCTGTCAACTTCCTTAACCTCAGTCCACCAAATTCCTGCTCTGCTTCGATCTCAAGGAGAGACAGAAGTGGCACAATGTTTCCTCAGACGTGGCAGTAAATTCCCACCGCTGCTGGCGGTGGAAAAGGCCAGAATGAGGGGAATGTGTTCTGGCCGGCGTCCCCATGCGTGTCGGGGATTCCTGCTGAGCCCCCACCCGAGCTGCACAGCTGTGCGGGGGCCCTGCCTCACAGCCGGCTCTGTTGTCTCGCATTCCCCTGATGACCCCGAAGGGAGGCGGGTCACGCGGCGCGCCGAGGACTTGGGTGCCGGGCGCCACATTCTGCATGCGTAGGTGATGTTTCTGTACACGACATTAAACCTCAGGTGCCATTCTGACAGCTTTTCTGAACACTGGCTTCGACAATCAAAAGCAATCTTGTATGTGATAAAATTTTCCTGCCGGGGATGGCTGATTAACACTCCTGGCTGCGTCTCCAGGACCGGTGCCCACGGAGCCACTCTTGACATTTTGAAAATTTTCCCTACGCACAAAGAATGATATGAATTCTGCAAGAACGTTTTGATTTCCCCCACCCATACTTAGTCTACTGTAGCTGCTGAATATTTACAATAGAAATAAAACAAAATAGGTGAGTCTCAAAACTATTACAAACAATATTATCTCGGAGTTTATGACTTGTCAAGATTGGCAAACAAAATTAATTTGTCCTGTGATATAACCTGCGATAGTGATGATAAAAACCTTCATCTCACTGTCGTGATACTCAGAGCTCTCCTTTAGTAATTAAATAGGACGCTGTGCTATTACACAGCTATCGAACCAGAAGGCTAAACAACTGGGCTGAGGGATGGCTGACTTTACATGGTGATAGCAAACTGTCTTGCAAAGCAAACTATGCCCATATTTCTGAAATGTAATTATGCAAAATAATTGCAATTCATTTTCACACGTATGAAGAAGGGTTTGATGCTAATGCTCTAACTGCTTCAACAGCCCACTGCTAATCTCCTGCTGCATTGATGCACAGCAGAGATCTGAGCGCGTGACACCTGCTGCGGAAAAGGACACGTAGGACTTTTAGAGGAATGATCTATATGACATATTTATAACAATACGTTTGGCTCATTATATGAAAAGCTCATAAATAAATATCATAAAATGTAATAAAGTCAAACAAATGCATTAAAAATGCAGATATAAAAATTCTGAGTGGGGTGGCATCGCCCTGTTTGGGGCACACCCTGGAGAGGATGCCTCTTATTTCAGAAGCATAATGGCAGCAGAAAATAATTCCATGACCTACAATATTGAAAATACCAACCCTAATGGCAAGTTCCTGCTATGAAAATCAAACTAAGCTGGACTGTTCCTGTACTGCCAGAGATGGGTGCCGGTGAACCAAAATGGCGCCTTTTCAAGTCTGAATAAAACACTGCTCTGTCCACATCCAAAATACACCGGACCAGAAGTTCAGAAAAAACTTCCAAAGCTCTATGTGAAGCTGCTCCATTTAGGTGTGAAGCCCCTCGGGACATTCTCCAAGTGACGCTGATGGCAGTGACGAGTCAAAGAGGAAGCAGTGACGAGTCAAAGAGGAAGCAGTGATGAGTCAAAGAGGAAGAAGTACAACACATCAAACTGACAGTGATAAAAAAGCAAGTTGGACAAAAACTGGAGATAGATAGATAGATAGATAGATAGATAGATAGATAGATAGATAGATAGATAGATAGATAGATAGATGAACAGCAGAATATTGAATGCTGCAAGCAGTAGAGTGTAAATTATGGCACAAACAAGTTTAATTTATACAATGACTTTGAAAGCTTTGATATAATGAGAGTCTCAGCAGAATGATGGATGTTGCTTTGGGGGGGATGTGGGGTGTGGGGGTTTTACTTTGGCTCTGGCTGTGTGTGGTGGCTGGAGGGTATCTCAGCGTCATTACAGATCATCTGGAAAAGCTGTCACCGGCTCATTAGTTTACCTAAGTTACTGTGCTCTTTGAATTCCTTAAAAGCCAGAAAATGCTGCTTGTGGCTTGTGGGGACTTACTGCCAAGCCATGAGTCACGGTGACATTTTGACGGTGGACCTTTAATGATAATATTAGAACAATTACAATGAAGAGCCATCATCTTCAGTGGAATTATTTCTTATAATAGTAACTCATACTTTTCATTTTTTGTTTATCCTTTCTGTTCTTATTAAAGTTTTAAATATTCAGAAGGGATGTCACAACGCGTCAAACCTAAACAGGGAACATTTTACTTGAGCAGACAGACAGGCTGACACTCCGTCGTTTCACGTTACCCGTTTCATTCCGTTTGCCCTTCTTATTTCCAGCAGCCAGACTTTGGCTCTCTGCAGTGCCCATATTACTCCCTCAGCTCCCTTCTGATGCCGCGGTGCCTGTCTGGCATGCGGCTTTGTCTGAAGCATGCCCTGATAACCTACAGCAGTGATATCCATGACGTTATTGCCCAATGCCATATGTAGATGGAGTCCCAAAGCCTTTCCCTTTGCTAAAGCTGATAAAAATCCACACCAGAGGTAAGTCCTGATTCTCCCTCCCATTTCCACAGTGTGTGGCTCTGTTTACTGTCCTGACTAGAGGTGGTGTTCCAGTACTTATTAAATGACAAATACTTTATTTACCATTTGCATATGTATGGGTACAGGTATACTGGAATCCTTCTCCTCACCTACTCCATCTTGCTCTCCGTGACTTGGGGGTCACAGCACAGGTTCAGCCAAATTGCAGCCCCCCTGGAAGTGGGGTTAAGGGCCTGGCTCAAGGGTCCACAGACAGGTAACTCTTCTGTTCAGACTGGGGCTCAATCCGGCAACATTCTGATCACGAGACTTAGCCCACTGAGCCACTCAGTTAAAGTCACACAACATTCGTTTCTATGTTGGCAACCCCGAAAATCATTTTACTAATTAGCTGTGACATGCAAGATGGACCCAGAGGCAGGTGAATCCATTTAGTCCACAGACGGGCACATGTACTCAGTGTGGGGGCAGGGAGGTCTTTTGTTTGTGGTAGGTGGTCAGTGGAGATTGTGGTGCCTTCGGGGAGGGCCTGAAGGAGCAAGCCAGGCAGGAGAACTGCATTTGGTTCCGGCAGCTGTCAGCGTGCATCTGGCTTTGAAGAGAATGCTCACACAGCTGGATAGAGCAGAGCTCTTCCTCCCAAGCCTGGGGTGGTGGTGGGGGGCTCTGTAGAGCTGCAGGCAAAGCCAGCATGATAGCTGGGTGTTACTGGGACTCTGATGCCGGGCATTCTCACTCATTGACGGTGAGACACACGCATTTCAACCAGTTCACATGCTCAGATATACATTACATGTACCCACAATGTGATAAAAACATCTTATTTTGACGTTGTGGGGACCTCTGAAATCAGAAAACTAAAAATTGTGTTTGGCTACTTATGGTTAAGGTTAAGGCTGGGTAGGGGTTAAGGTCATCATGTTAGGATTAGAGTTTTTCCCATATAAATGAATGGATAGTCCCCACAAAGATATAATTGCAAACTTTTATGTGTGTGTGTGTGTGTGGCTTTCTTAGCATCCCATTTAACTTTAATGAATGCCTGACTGCCGAAACACTGGAAAACTTCAGTAATACTGTTAGACAAAAATATCTGATTGAGTTCTGAGAGCAGGACCTAAGCTCTCGCCCTCTTGCTGTATTCTGTAGCTGGAATTCACTTTAGAAGCAGCCTCCTCACTGGTGTGGTGCTTCCTCAGCTTCTGTCTTAGTCATGGGTCCCAGCTTTGTGCTCGTATCCTGCATCGTCCTTCCTGCATCATTTCTCTGCAGTCATGCCATCTACAGGACGCTTCTCCATGAAATAGCCAGACAGAATGTAGCAAACAGCCCAAAGGCTTGTTCAAATAGTCATCAAAATTAACAAGAAGTATGATCTGTTTTTTGCAGTATCAGTTAACAGCTAATCTGCGAGATCTTCTGTGAGGCTGGCTTCCCTTAGCTTACCTGACAGGTGAAATGTACATGTTTCTGCTAGAACTAAGACTCAGATTGAATGAGGATGGTGCGAGGTCCACAAAGGATTATACTTTTTGAATTAAACTTTCAGCACAGATTATTATATACGAGCTTCTCTCTTGACTGTCTCTGTGTTGGTGATAGTTGTTAGTGTCTTAGCAGCCGTGAATCTGTGAATGAATGGCAGGGTAGAGGCTTGTTTTAAATTCATTGAATATGGCTGATACCACTGGACCTTGGAGACCAAAGACTGTGTCTTGTTTTTTTTCCAAAGGTTATGTGAGATGCAGGGCACAGGCTCACACACACAGACAGACAGACTGACAAGCAGTCAGAACCCCCAGCCCTACACACACAGACACACAGACTGACAAGCAGTCAGACCCCCCAGCCCTACACACACAGACACACAGACTGACAAGCAGTCAGACCCCCCAGCCCTACACACACAGACACACAGACTGAGAAGCAGTCAGACCCCCCAGCCCTACACACACACAGACACCAGAGATAGTACACGCCTCCTATGCCCTTAGCTTCAGCCAAACTGTCCTCCTCCTCCAGTATCTCAAGTCACCTAACAATCGGCTTACATTACCAAACATCAATGCGCCATGATGAGCACTAAGCAAGCACATCCTGTTTTGTTATCAACTGGGAGGTTTATTTTCCTGGAAAAAAAAATTGTGAAGAAAGAATTGACAGTGTGGGGGCACTCGGCATGCAGTGTGGGCTGCATTGTAAGAGAAGATGCCGGGGAACAGGATAGCGAACATTTTATGATGTACAGTAGTATTTCTCAGCCCTGACCCTTGCAATGCCATAATAGCTGAACTCGTAATTTGCCAGCAGTGAGCCACTGAAGCACTGATTGGATGAACTGCACTATTAAAATCATGTTATACTAAACATGTCTGTTGATAAAATCAATCACGTGAAAAAAAATTTGGCAATCGATATTTTTATTTGATCGTTGCCTTTAAGATCAGTTTACAGTGCTCATTAACACAGCCCATTGATGATTAATGGAAAAACTAGTTAAATAAAATATTACTTTAATAATCTGTAAGTTTTTTATTGTTACAATCAACAACAGCATTTTCAGTTTCTCTGTACAAATGCATGGGTATCTATTCTTTTAAAGACATATAACCATTGGTAGATGTGATTTGTAATTCAGTATCAAGTCTAACTCAAAGATCTCAGTTTCAGCTAAATACTTTGTATCTATACTCATTTTATGACTTTAGGATTTTCCCCAGATCCCTATTATGCTTTTGACACTGTCTCGATGATGGAAGATTCCCCATAGAGAAAGACCCAGTTGTCTCACCCCATCACACCAAGTCTCTATTCTAGTTCGTTCCCACTCCACCCACCTTGACTATTAATGGAAATCTTGTAACTGTTCAGACTGATTTCCTTAGCAGGCTGTAAAAGCATCTGGAGTTCAGTTTCCTTCTTGTGATGTATCAAGTTCCTCATGACACTGAGCAGTTGTTTTGTTGACATGCTGGTCCCACATATGACTTGTTCTGGATTTTTGGCTAATTTTGGACATTTTCCTGTGTTGCTGTTACTGACTTTGTGACTTTTAGCCTGTAATTGGACTATGTATTCAGATCAAGACCCAGTTAGCAAGACCCAGACCTACTGCCTGTTTTGACCATGTCTTTTGGATTATGATTCCGGTAATAAAACCTAGCTGTACTGCACTTGTATTCTCTCTTGTCTGTTCATTACACTAGTGGACCTGGATTCTTGACAAGCTGCAATCATTGCATAGGGTATGTTGTTTGGACAGGATAAAACCCAGATTTGACTGTTATGTTCAAGCTCCCTGACCACCAGTTCTCCATCTATTCTGGCAGATCCAGATGTTTTGCCTTTTTTCTGAAGTATTTCCCACCTGGCTTAAGGCAGGAGTACAAATGAAATCTTGCTAGTTGAACCCTGGTGGAAATCACCTTAGAATTGGTTTGCTTGGCTGCTACAGATGATGAGGACAATAAAACCCAGATCATGGTGTTTCGTCAGGGATCTAATCACATCCTTTAATCCGAACTTGCATGACAGCTCGCGACTGGAGAAACCCATTTGCTTCACTTATCAGCTTGATAATCTCTCAGGAATGAGAACGATTTAGTCCCATTATCGGGGGTCATAGTAGGGCTTGATCAATTAAGGGAACCCAAGTCCGTGACTAAGATGGACCTGAGGAATGCATATAACCTGATCACGATGGAGATAAACGGAAGACAGTGGACACTATGAACGGCATGAATTGTGTGGACCTGAGGAATGCATATAACCTGATCACGATGGAGATAAACGGAAGACAGTGGACACTATGAACGCCATGAATTGTGTGGACCTGAGGAATGCATATAACCTGATCACGATGGAGATAAACGGAAGACAGTGGACACTATGAACGCCATGAATTGTGTGGACATTAGGAATGATTGGTGATGCCCTACGGTTTTGGGGACTCCACGTATTCAACGTAGTACTTTTGAACACTTGTAATACTTATTTCTGGCCTAACATGACCCAAGTCATAGCCTATTCTGTTAAAGTCTGTCTGGATTGTACTCAGTCAAAATTGGCCCTCAGGTCTCCTGACATCCCTGCCGAAAACCAACCTAATGTGGCCACAGACCCAACCTACACCCAATTTACTATGCCCCAACCTAGTTGGCCTGCAGATTGATGACCACTTCAATAACAAGAGTAACCCCTGTAGAATATGCCAAGGCATCAAGTCTATCAGACTACATTAGTGACAGTCCTATCAACACATCCTTTCCAGAATAACTAAGCAGCTTTTTTTGCGTGGTTCAACAGAGAAAAACACAGAACCATTCATTAAGGCCACACTAGCTACAGAAGTCTAAGAACTGGAAATGTGCACCCACAATGTCAAGTAAGCCCTCCATAAGTGTTGTGTATTGATGAATACTATTGTCCCTTGCTGGGTTTTGTACATTTACTCTTTACTACGTTGTTGTGTAAGCTCCACCTATGCTAGACCTGAAGTTCAGTATAGTCTGCCAGAACATACAAAAAGGGTCTCTAATTTAGTTGTTAAGCAACACCGCCACAACAATGCAATAAAAACAATGAGGCAATGAGGAAGAATCATTTCTACATTGTTTGTGGTTGATATTCTGGAACAGTGAGTTTTATTGGCATATACACGACCTGTGAGTGTCGTCGGTGATGCTAGCATGGGCAGGGCCTCTTATTCACGTGTGACTGGGGAAGTAACACTGGGAGGAAAATAGCTGACAATGCAGCTAACGGACGGGTGGCAGTAATTAAAAGAAAAAGTGGAGACACAAAACAACATAAGGAGAAAATATTGCATGGAGAAAAATGTCTGGTTAACATGGACACATGGAACTCTTTGACAGATCAGGAGAGCAATGGAGTTAATATTTAAAATGTGTCAAATATTAACACAGTAGTAGTGCCAGCTTTTCTGAGTGTAACGAATGGCAAAATGTACACTCTACTATACAGCCTGTTACTACCTTCTAAATCATTGAATGCTTTCATTAACAATATTGTACAAATGCTTAAAAAAACGTTACTCTTTTGTACCCCTCATAATTGTTAAAAGCAGAATCAATTGCACAGTTTGTTGCTGTCCGGAAACAGTTATCTGAACACTCTGAATTTGGATGCACGTTAAATGGCACAATAAGGGTTAGGTTAGTTTGCAGCTTGTTCAGTGAGATCATTGAGAAGCGTCTGCGCACAATATGGAAATGGCAGCAAAAGAGTCACAGTGGTTTAGCACATACATTCCAGCTTACGAGGTGCATAGTGACAAACAAAAACCTGGAGTTATCCACTCATGCTACAGGTGTGGTAAAGCCAGTTATCAAGAGCAGCAGTGTTGGTGAGAAGATACAGACTACAGTAGCTGTTAGAAAAGAGGGTGTTACCCCCAAACAAAACCACCAATCAAAGAAAAGTGAGAGGTTATTGACTGCTTGCCTTCATCTTTTGTCTGGAAGGGGGTATCATGCCACTTGCAGGGAGACCCTTGCAGCGATGTACCCTGTTGTTGTCTGCTCATCAGTATGACATCAAGTGCAGATGCTGAGAACATCATTGAAATGTAGTTAGCCTGTCCAGACATCCATTTGCTTGCCAAACAAACTGAGCCCAGCAGGCCGAAATGTTCTTCTTTAGAGAGGTACCCACTGAGATCACTTCAGGTGAGAAAATTCACTGACCCGATGTTTTACAAGAAGTGTTGGACATTGTCTTTCATGAGAGGGGAGGAGAGCTGACAGAGAACTTCAGGCCAAACCTGGTGCTACTTTTCTGCACTAGGTACAGCAAATAAAGTTTTCTACTGGAATAATGGTCTACCAGAAGAGAGAGTTTACTTTTCAGGTATCGTCGGCCTTTTTTGGAGAAGCTGCTGGTATGACTCAAGTAATCGTCCAGCTATAACCCCAGTCCAACAGCCAAACAGTGTGTCTCAGCTACTGTCAAAACCACTAACATGACTGAAGTAAGTTTCTCTTGTAGACTGACTACATGCAAAATTGCCTTACCAGTAAATCAGCCTCACGCCATTCCACTGTATATTAGGTTATCAGGCTCCTTAGTCTGGTGAATAGTCAGGTATGCCACCGGCGGACAAGTGGTTGCATCAGTGAATTAGTGTGGCACATGACACGTGTGTCTCTGCAGAATGACATTTGTAGCAAAAATCAGATAGACTAATGGCAACAGCTGCCAATATCTTGGGTCCCCCTTGTTGTTGTGTTTCATCATTCCTGCCTGGAGGCTTTGTTTTGGATACTCTTCTGTACAACTTTTTGCTTTTCTTGTCACTTTGGAGTTTCCCCAACGCGCAGTTAGTGCCTAATCATTCTACAGCTTTCGATTCTAAGACTGGATTAGCAATATTCATTTCATAATTAAACTCCACAGCTCGATCTTCATTTATGAGTCTCATGTCTTGGTGACATCTGACACCTTTTAACAATCCTAGTGTTTAACATACTGTCTTGTATGTGTGATATGATTAAGTTTATGATTAACCCAGGAGGATCAATCTACTCCCAAAACAAACTGAAATCAATTTCCCAAAACTCACTTAGTCCAATTTTTGTTGTTAAGATGAGATCTTAACATACGATACATTTCCAAAATTCATTCGAGTCCCATATATTTTCTCAAAAATGTGTCCTGTGGACTGAGTGTGCTCTTCAGTTATATATAGACAGTTCTGTATGGTACTTCAACCTTTAACCTAGATGGCTGAGTTATGATGTAGTTGTATTATATACTATCAGTGTTGTGATCAACTATCAGCTAGTTGTCCTCTTCCATGAAGAAATAATTAGGATTGAAAAGCGATTTTGGAAGGCAGATGGTAACAAGCTTGAAATATCGAATTATGAGAGATGCTTGTGCGCTTGTGCATATGGACTGTCTGCGTTGAGTGTGAATCACCTGGATAACTGGCCCTTACAGAGACTCCTCAGGTTGTTCTCAGGGTTACAGCCACAGAGCCCCATTACGAGCACGGTATACTGTATACTGCAAGGGAAATGATGTGCTTTCATACAATGAAAGCTTATTTCAAAGATATGCTAAACATGTTTGAGCACCTATGCGAGGTCCCCAGCTCTGCAGAGTTATAACAGAGATCGCTCCAAGGGAGACACAGCTGTCAGGAAGGCAGGCTTTGTTTTGGTAATAGCAGACATGTGATCCATTGTAAATTCAGAGCACTACATGTCATCACAGCTCATTTCATAAACTGTGACACTAAGTACCTCCAAGAGAGCGCCACCCGGTGGAGAACCTGGCTGATGCCGTTCTGTTAGTGATGTCTGTTGTGGCAATGTTCTTTCTTTTTTTAATGATGTTATTATTAATTATTCTGCATTAACATTATACCCTTTATGTATGTGTTCTGATTTTTAAAAAATCCACATTTTTTAAAACCACATTTGTATCTTGCTTAAGCAAATAGCTACACTTAATATATTTATACAAAATTACATTTTGTGATTTGTTTATATAATAAAATTTAGATATAATATAATAGTGCGACATAATGTTCTCTGGATTTAAAAAATGAACATCTTTGTAAATGTAGGAGGATTGTTACTGGCCTTGCGAATGTAACGCTTTTTGGCACTGAGCTGCCGCCCTGCTGTAGCAGACAGACCCTCCCTGACCCTCCCTAACCCTAACCCTGCCCCTCCCTAACCCTAACCCTGCCCCTCAATGCCACTGTTCCGTCTGTTCCTGAACTTTCCATGCTGCTCCCAATGTGGCCCCCTGTCGGTCCCCAGGGTTGAGAAAAACTGAGAAAGGTTTCTATATGCAGCCTGTTAATATCTTTATGAATGAGCAGCAGATCATGCAGTGCCATTCTTCTCTCGCTGCAGTACGCATACCGCAAGTGGTACTTGGAGCGCCCCCAAGTGGTACGCGAAAAGATGGTAGCAGTTTTGTTTTGTGGATTGAAAAGATAGGACTTGAAAATTGAAACTGATGTAAAATTACTTGAATAAAAAAATTCTTAATCTTTTTCAGGATGATTATGATATTTTTCCAAATCCTCTGTTATGATGCATTTGTAGTGGGTTAGTGCAACATACTCCGTAGGCCTACTGCACCAGACAATTCATGAACTTTATGTCTATGTGTTTGAGTGTGCATGTCTGTGTCTGTGTCTGGTCATGTATGTTATATTGTATTGTGCTGCCAATGGGATTTATTGTATTTATATGTATGTGTAGCGCCACGGGGGCCCACGGAAAATGGTACTTCTCTCTTGAGTCTTTAAAGTGTGTCGAGCGCTTTTGGCAAAAGCATTTTCAAACAGCTGAATATAATGTAATTCTTGGAAGCTGAAAGCGTGGGATTTAAGTGCTAGAAAGTAAAGGCGGGATGCGGTGTCTGTTCACAGAACGCGGCTGGAAGCTCTCTCTGACAACAGCGGCAAGCTGCAGGTATCCCTGCAGGAGGTCACCGACTGGCTGACGCTGAAGGACGAGGAGCTGTCCCAGCAGCTGCCCATAGGGGGCGATGTAGGAGCCGTCCAGCACCAACTCGAGTTCCACCGGGTAAGCCTGCAGTCTGTTCTCAGACAGCCACCCTAACCCAAATCACTTTGGATGCGGCTTGATCTGACTCATTTTTGGTGGCAGACACCTGCAGAAAATACTCTAGTGAACATTTTATTATTTCCTGTGTTTGCTTCTGGATGGACTATAGAAGTTAATACATTTGGTGCAAATAAATGGTTTCAATGAATCTTGGATTTACTACAATTGATTTTGCGCAATAAGCAATTGTGATGTTCTACCATATTGTAAATTGAATTCGAGTTGATGCTAATATTAATGGTGGTACAGTGCATAGCCCTGTCACTTCAGCCTCACCCTCTGTCCTGGCTCCATGTGTGTGCAGTTTGGATGTTCTCCCTGTGTCATTGTGGGGTTTCCACCGGGTTCTCTGGTCCCCCCCCCCCCACAGTCCAAAAACATGCTAAAGTTAATTGAAGTTACCAAATTGCGGGTAGGTGTGACTGGTGCGTGAATGTGCCTGGTGATGGGTTGGTGCCCCATCCTGGGTTGTTCCCTGCCTTGTGCCCGGTGATGGGTTGGTGCCCCATCCTGGGTTGTTCCCTGCCTTGTGCCCGGTGATGGGTTGGTGCCCCATCCTGGGTTGTTCCCTGCCTTGTGCCCGGTGATGGGTTGGTGCCCCATCCTGGGTTGTTCCCTGCCTTGTGCCCGGTGATGGGTTGGTGCCCCATCCTGGGTTGTTCCCTGCCTTGTGCCCGGTGATGGGTTGGTGCCCCATCCTGGGTTGTTCCCTGCCTTGTGCCCGGTGATGGGTTGGTGCCCCATCCTGGGTTGTTCCCTGCCTTGTGCCCGGTGATGGGTTGGTGCCCCATCCTGGGTTGTTCCCTGCCTCTCGCGCATAGCCATTGGGAAAGGCCCCAGACCCCCTGCAACCCTGAATAGGACAAATGGTTACAGAAGATGGAAGGATGGGGTAATATTCTTTGATACATGCGCAACCAATAAAATGTTTTTGGGAGGAAAAATATGATGAATTTTTGGAGAGAATTTTAAGATTTTTACACAATGAGAATGTAGAGAATAACAGGCGTGTGGCATGAGAGCTTGTAATCTGTCTTTGAGTGTCTCTTTCTTTACACACTAAATCTACCCTGGATTTTCCAGATGGTGCCTGTCAGGGAAATTTCTTTCCACACACATGCTGTAATTGAGAACGTGTCACTGCAGAGTGCAATTTTTCCTGCACTTTTGTTGTAATTTTCCAGTCTGTCATTCTTCCAAGAACATCTGTGGAATGGGCTGACAGAAAGTTGGGGTGCTCCTGTATTTGGGTATAGCCAGCGTTTTTTAATTAATCGGAGTCCAGGCTGCAGATCCTAATCACCACTATGGGAAAATACTCCAAGTGATATTTCTCTTTGTGCTTAAATAAATCTCTATGTGGGCATCTTTTCACTGCTGTCTCACATTTTCAAGCTGCTTGAATTCTGCTGTAAATCTTTACAACTTCTTGAACCATAATGCCTACATTACTAAGCCACTACATCATAATTTTATCTCAACTCAGTCCTCAAAGCCCTTTTGTGTCTTTAAAACTTTTCAGACAGCGCAAAGGGAGGAACTTGTGATGGCTGTACCCCAGAGAATTACAGGATTTTAGCAGACGTGAATTATTGATCTGAAGTGTCTGCGTTGTGTATAGTCCCCCTGTGTAAGAATGTGTCCCTTTAGTTTTCGGTTCTAAGATTTAACTTTGACAGATCAGAAGGAAAAAGAAAATTATTATCATAGGATTTCTAGGACCCAGGCAGGTAGATTTAGACCAATTTTTTGTGAAGTGAGGAGAATATTTTTCATAAAAGCTGTCTGCACGCATAATGTATCCTTTAGTGATTTCGCTTCTAAAGAAGAACAAACTTGAAACTTGTGAAAGGACTTCAAATAAAAGTTAAAATAGTGTAAAGATTTAACACTGCTTGGATTAAATTATCTCTCAATTGGTAATTTAAGGTTAAGGAGTCATCTAACACACTCAGTCACGCACGCTGTTTTTTTTTAACAGTTCACTGAGGCTCTTTGCTTAATATACTTACTATAGACTTTAATTGCAAGCAGCCTACTGTGGTCCTGCGGTTTTGTGAAGTATGGCATAAATGAAGCTGCAACACAAGTGATTTCATTAATCTTCATACTTTAAGGGACGTGCAAGACTACACCTTGCAGTGCACTCAGACTTGACTTAGGGTGCAATGTTACGTGAGAAGACTGTTATGTAGTCATTTTAATGCTGATACATCCAGACTTGGCTGATGTACGAAAAGCACTATGATGCTGCAGGACGTCTAGAACATAATGTGTCACACATATTGATCTCCAGGGTTTTCATGATGGTATTATGGTGACAGACAGTTACCGCTTGTGTTTACTGGCTGCATCATTGCTCTGCAGCGATTCAGACCTCGGTGTTCTGGTGTCCGTCCGAACTCCCCCTGCAGGCTTTTGTGGAAGATGTGAATTCCCGAGGTCCCTTCATCTACTCAGTGCTGGAATCTGCCCAGAGCTTCTTGACACAGCATCCGTTCCCTGAGGAGGAGGCGCTCGTTGACGGCAAAGGTCTCTTTGTTTGTATATTATGCCTTTCTTTGTGCCAATGTCAAGGTCATGTGCAATAACCCTTACTGAGCTTAAACATACTCAGGCAGTTTAGATCATGGAGGTAAAGAGCGGCTCAGTAATAGGAAAAATCCCCAGTAATTGTCAGTACGTAACTTGTGGAGCCAGCAGAGATCCACTGGTATGGGGTTCATAGGGCTGCACCCTCTATACTGTAGTAATGCTCATCTGCCACCTTCTACTGTCAGCAGCAGCACCAAAGCCCTGACCTCCCGTTCCCCTCAGACACGTCACCGAGGCGGCGGATTCAGGATGTCAGCCGCTCGGTGTGGAAGCAGGCTAGCGTGGCCGGTGACCTGTGGGAGAAGCTGACGGCGCGCTGTATGGACCGACACCGGCACCTGGAGCAGACACTGCAGCTCCTGGCCGAGGTGCAGGGGGCCGTGGGGGAGCTGGGCACAGCGCTGGAGCAGGCGGAGGGTGTGCGTGACGCCTGGGGGCCGGTGGGGGACCTCTTCATCGACACGCTGCAGGACCACATCGACGCCACTAAGGTACGTTGTCCAAAGGCAAGTAAGGATATCACTCTGTTGGGGGATGTTATATCTGTAAGAAACAAAAGTGAGTGAAATGCTTTAATACAGGAACTTGTAAACAGATGTAAATCCCTTTGGATGAAAGCCATGGCTCTGCAGAAGAAAACGATTTTTCTGTGTCCTGCAGTGCATCTGATTTAGTCGTTTGCTTTTTTGCTTTGGAGTCTGTCGGCTAAATGTAAACAGGAACACAAATGGAAGAAATAAACAGGGCGTCACTAAAGCATTTAGTGAAGATAATTGCTTCATTAGTGCTTATCTGATTCAGAGAAATCAAAGCGCTCTGGGTGACTCAATGGATCAATTAGTTTGTCTGTTTGTGATGCACGGTGTGTTGCTTTTTCGCACCAGTGATATGCAAAATAACCCATCCTAGTCGATGGAGCAACGTGAGCACCCATGCTAGTTTGCTTTTCATGTTAAATCTTTTCAAAATATTTTGACTTGCGCATATAATGTTTCAATAATTATTGACAATGTGATTATCGTTCTATGGCCTTTAACCAGAGAGATGATGGTGGGACTCTTTTTATAATCCATCAGGACTGTTATTGCAAACAGGCAGGACTCTGAATAGGCTTTTAAGGGATTAAGAAGCACTATTCTGGCTGAAAGGTTAAGGAGTTGTTAGGAAGAGTTAATCATTCTCTGATCATGCTGATCACATTCTGTTACAGCTTTTCAAGGAGGAGTTGACCCAAGTAAAGGAGGGTATGGACCATGTCAACAATCTGACGCACCAGCTGGCCATCTCTAACGTGCACCTCTCTGTGGAGAACGCCCATTCGCTGGAGTTCCTCAACAGCAGATGGAAGCTGCTGCAGGTAAAGGCCACCCTCATGGTCTCCTCACTAGTGCCATCGCTTGAGGTCCCATCTGCAAAGCCGCGCACATCAGTGCCTTCAGAGACTTTTGGTACGAATAGCTGGATTATGTAGCTGTTGATTAGATTTTTTTCCATTGTATTTCAAATCTCGATAAACATCGCTCAGACAGGGCAAATTAGGCAAGGCGCTTTAAGTATAGAACGCTTGCAGAACACTTAATATCCCTCTCAGAGATGGACAATGTTTGGTGGTGTGTTTGATATTTAAACCCCAGTATATTCCTCATCCATTTGGATGCTTAAAAATCCGATCCGAAACACCTGTGAACAGCAGCAATGTTTACCACCAGTCAAGGCATCCATCTGTGGGCTCCCTGAAGGTTGGGAGACGCCTGTTTGCCACAGTCACTACATTAAATATTAAATCAACATTTTGCAGATGCAGAAGCAGCATGTTCTGCTAACAAAATAACTAGCTACGATCTTCTGACTGTACTTGTTAGCTAGTTATTTTTTTACAACAGTATATGCAATAATGAAGCAATCCCAGCTTGCACCATGAAATTAGACAAAAACAGTGATAGTAAATCTCGATCCAAAAGTTTCCCTAAGCCGACCAGTCTCACCAGCAACCATGAACAGCCCAATGAGGATGTGACAAACTTTACAAACACGCCCCCTGGCTGAGGGAACAGAGGCGGGAAATTCGCCTGATATGTACTGATGTGAGTGTCTGCTCTCTCTGCGCTCCGTCCCAGGTCGCTCCTCATAAGAACGTCTCCTGTTTTCCTGTGGCTTTCTGCAGATGAATAATGCTATTAATACATAATAAATAACAACTACTTGGTGCCTAGTGTCACAGATTTGCCCCATTTTCTGACGTTTTTATTGTAGCTGTGTATTAAGCAGACTGAAGAAAAGATTGAACGGCACAGTCCGTGTCTCTGAATAATGCAGATACCTTGGAAGTTCAAGCCTATGAAAGCATGCAAAAAGGCGTTCCTTCTGCAAGTCATGCTCAAAAAATGGATAACACTAAATCCTGAAATGAAACCTCAATCAGTTGTGAATTGATAGGGTCTGAGATATACACACATGCACATATTATGTATATCTATGTCCCAAGACAATCTCTCTCAGTGGAGGATGTATTGCTGCAGTCATCATCTGTTTGAGAACATTTATTACATGTTGGATAACTGCTTTACTTTAAAGACTTGAACTGGAGTTTTTTGCTACTCCAAGGAGAAAAGAACATACTTCCTGTTTACGTTCACGCCGTGACATTCAGGCCCAATCCCAATTCTATTTTCTACCCCTTTGCCTACCCCTCACCCCTTCCCCTTGCCCCTTGAAATGAAGTGGAAAGGGGTAGGGTTAAAAAATTTCCCCTAAGAAATGGGACAC
This sequence comes from Paramormyrops kingsleyae, assembly GCF_048594095.1. Lineage (NCBI taxonomy): Eukaryota > Metazoa > Chordata > Actinopteri > Osteoglossiformes > Mormyridae > Paramormyrops > Paramormyrops kingsleyae. The sequence continues at coordinate 28,557,706 of NC_132814.1, read as the reverse complement.
CACTACTACACTGTTATACGTCATCATCCATTGTCACTACCTCCTAACGTTACGTCAGAGGACATGCTCCGATGTTTATCACAAATTCCAAGATGTCGCCGTCAGCATCGTAGCATGTAAAGATTACTCACAAGTTTTTTTGCGCCGTATTTGGACTTTAAAAACAGATGTTCGTTTTCACCTCGAAAACGTATGAGCCTTCGGGTTTCCTCAGCTGTCCCTATACAGAATATAATTTACAAAAATGTTGTCATGTTGCAATAAGTACGAATAGTGTAAGCACCGTTCATTTACATGTACACATATGGCCGTAAGCAAAACAAAACAACGCGTTACCATATGCAGTCAGTTACCGGGTAACGTTATATGACATAAAAATATATTTCCTAATATTGTGCAATCAGTGCTATCCGCAAGCAAACTTTAGCGATTTTTTTTCAAACGTTTCTTTACAGAACATCACCGTAAACACAAACACAAGATTGATGGTAATATACATGTAATGAAAAAATGTCATAAAAATCCTTATTAATGGCAAAAATTACTTAACATTTATGGGTCTGCTTGCTCGAGTGGGCAGCCATGTTGTAAATTTCTCTTAGCCCTTCGTTTGAAGTGAGGTCCCGAAAAATCTTCGTTTCGAGGGCTATCTAGCCCTTCCCCTTACCCCTACCCCTCCAATCAAAAGAGAATTGAGACACCCCTACCCCTACACGTGAACGCGCCAAACGGAGGGGTAGGGGTAAGTGTAGGGGTAAGGGGTAGAATTGGGATTGGGCCTCAGTCTAGAGCCTGAAACAGAGGGACAGAACTGCAGTATCATCCTTTCTTTGGCCACTACTTGCGCCCTTGTGTCTTGCAGTGCTCCATTGAGGAGAGACTAAAGCAGCTACACGATGCCCACAGAGAGTTTGGACCCGGATCCCAGCACTTCCTGTCCAGTAAGCTTATGTACCAATGTTTCCAGTCTCCTGCCATGTGTCACCTTGCGAATACAGCTCTTTACTGCAGGGGATTTCGTTCTGTGATGGTTTGGTCTGAGTCAGCAGCACAAGTCTGGGTGTAAGGAAGCTATAGTACCAGCACTGAGAGAGCAGAAGCCCTGGGTTACCATGGATTATGTCACCTTCCTCTGTGATGTCACCTTGCAGCTCATCCTGTAAATTCCTTCCCGAATGTTTTTTTGACACTCTAGTCTACTTCTGGATTCCTTATATTATCCCTTGTCTTCATACTCGCAGAAATCTGACTCCAACTAAAACCCTCCAATCCTCCAAGCCTTGCTATCACTTCTAGCCTGTCCATGATTTTCTTGTCCTATGTATAATATTTTAATCATCATATTTTATTATCATATCCACACACCTTCAGGTTCCGTTCAGGTTCCCTGGGAGCGCGCCATATCTCCAAACAAGGTTCCATACTACATCAAGTAAGGATTACTGCTATAAAGAACAAATTAAACCTTTTAAGCAGTAAAAATGTTAAAGGCCAGCAATAATCAAGCTTCCTTACATGAAAATTTGCATTGCCAAATGCAGTGGTTTTACAAATTTTCTGCATTCACTGGCATAATTAGGAAGGTGATCTTTCTACTGCAATAAGGCCAATCCTGTAAATGTGGGCAAACAACTTTCCTATTCGTTATACCACAGTCATTCTCAGGACTCAGGATTCTTGGATAAACATTTTCTCTCTGTTTGGCTGTTTTCTCCACCAATATTCCACTTGCTTGTCATTTGTCACAAGTTCTGTTTCAGCTTACAGAATAAATGAATGTGTGCTTTTGCTAGCATACTGTAAAGTCTTCCACAGTCAGTACGTCCTTGTGATCGTCTCATTAATTTCCCTGTGCCATTATGTTTAAACTCGTTATAGAATGACTAAAGGTAGCAAAGATGTAACAGGCAATCAGCGTCAGTGTGTGATGACGATCTTGGTTGTCTGCTCGACAGTCTCCCTCGTGTGTTTAGTTGACGTCAGAATTCTTATGCTGGCAGTCACATAACAGTGCAGGATATAATCTCACTCTCCTTTTACCCCCTTTACCTCCCCTGGTTTCAGTTTCTCACCTTTTCCTTCTGTTCCTCCACTAGCCATCAGGCTCAGACAACCTGCTGGGACCATCCAAAGCTGACAGAGCTGTACCAGGCCCTGGGTAAGACAGTTATCTCCAGTGTGACTGCAGCCTATAGCCCAGGTCTCAGTTATTTCTCCTTTCTGCCCTAATTAAGATACTCATGGAAACTCATGGGAGTTTTACTTACTCAAAAATGTTCTGAAGGCAGAACAAAAAATGATTGGTTATCCCTCTGAACTAATCCAATTGTAGAAGAGGTGAGTCCAAGCAACTAGAGGAGGAGGAACCAACCAATCAGATGTCTTGGTCCTGCCTCCTCTAGTTGATTGTACCCACTTCCTCTACAAGCAGATCATTCCCTTTCTGCCCACAGAACATTTTTGTGTATTAAGTAGAAGTCCCGCAAGCCTCATGGAACCCAGATGTATAATTACTGTGAATGTAATTAATTGTTATTAAACCACACTAGGTTTCTTTATTAATCATTTTGGAGTATGGAAGATAAATACTCTCTCAGCAAGAGCCAGATAAAACATTTTAAATCCCATGGTGACACAAATTTAGTCACCTATGGTGTACGGACATGCAGATAAAATATGAATATTTAATTAATTGTGTTACTTCTCCCTCACCTGAGCTCAGCCGATCTCAACAATATCAAATTCTCTGCATACCGGACGGCCATGAAGCTGAGAAGAGTGCAAAAGGCCCTGCGATGTGAGTGTGGGACCCTCTGCACACTCCCCAAGGCCTGGTGCCTTAAAGACGTAGCCACCATTGTGAAGCTTCACACTCCCCAAGGCCTGGTGCCTTAAAGACGTAGCCACCATTGTGAAGCTTTACACTCCCCAAGGCCTGGCGCCTTAAAGACGTAGCCACCAATGAGAAGCTTCACACTCTCCAATGCCTGGTGCCTTAAAGACGTAGCCACCATTGTGAAGCTTCACACTCCCCAAAGCCTGGTGCCTTAAAGACGTAGCCACCATTGTGAAGCTTGAGAATTTCCATGCAACAATAACCAGGAGCAGTTGAGAGTTGCCTGTTTTTGGCTTAGTGCCATAGTTGGGTCTGGCCTGCTGTGAGTGCTACAGGAGCATGTGCTCCGGGTCTGGCCAATGACCCATCACTGGTCTGTGTGACACAGCGCAAACCTCCAGGGCATGTTGTTATCCCCCTGCAAATAGGCAGCCATGAGCACTGCTCATGGGAAGAGAAGCATGCGCTGTGGGTCGCTGCTGCACGGCCCTCGACTTTGCAGGTCCATCGCCGATGTCAGGGGCATTCATTTCTTTGTTGCGGGTGCTAGCAGTCGTCATTAATGGCTAAAGTAGGGTCCTTAAAAGAAGTGAGCGAAGGCAGTTCTCACAGCAAACACAAATTCTGCATGCACAGCAAAATATACCTAAATTGGACTGAATATCATAGGACCTGAAAAGGATTACAGAGGATGACTGGCCTTTGGTCTCTGCCAATCCCACAGTGGACATGGTGACCCTGACCAATGTGGTAGATGTCTTCCGGGAGCAGGAGATACAGCATGGAGATCACCTGATGGACGTGATGGAGGTGATCCACGCGCTGAGCGGCCTGTTCGAGCGGCTGGAGGAGGAGCGCGGGGTGGCCATCAATGTCCCACTGTGCGTGGACATGTGCCTGAACTGGCTGCTCAACGTGTATGACAGGTGCAACATGCTGCGCCCAGCCATGTCCGGCCCCATTAAGGGAATCTGCCAGCGGTTTGTGTTTTTGGTACAGGGTAGAAGCACATACCCCACCTCACATCCCAGAGGCAAGCGAGCTCAAAACCACATCAGCCCAGCAATACTACCTGACTTTGACTGTTTTTGGAAACAGTTGAAGGATGTTTTCAGGATCGGTCCCTGTACTTCCCCCTTCTCTATGTCAGTTCTCCGTTTGGCCAGCAGGTGTCACTGGCCGTCCCGTTTGTTAGCTCCTTGTGTTCTTCCTGTTACCCGCATGGCTTAATGGGCTGAGACTATGTCTATGTCATCCAGGCTTCCCTTCTGTTGTGGATTCAAGTTAATATTATATATAATACTAGTTAACAATCATCATTTATGTTATTTTGTGTTTTCTTAGTTAATTATGTAGATGCCTGTTTTGGTTACAGTTCCTTGTTTTTGCCCCCTGTTCCCAGGCTGTTGTATTGTTCAGTCGCCCATGTTATCTAGACTCCCCTAGTGTTTAATTCTTTATCTGTTCTTTATCCCTCACCTGTGCTTGTTCCTAGTAATTGTACTGGCCCACACCTGTGCCTTGTCTTCCCCTCCTCTGTGTATATATGTGCCTGCCTTGTTTATTACCCCTCATGGTCCTTTTGGTTTGTTGTGTTCTTCTTTAAGTTTAATAAAGTCTTATTTTGTCAGGTACAATGTGGACCATCCGTCCTTCACCATGCCCGTCCATAACCGCCTGTTGTAATGAATTCCCTAAGAAACACATACATATATGCATGAGTACTCATCTACAGTAAATATAACTGTCTTCTTTTTTCAAGATTTCCCTCATTGTGTTTGTGCAGTTATTACTGCTTTATTGCGGTTTATTTGTCCTTTTTAGTTATTGCACTGCGTTTGTGATGTTTGCTCTGAATATAAATCGGCGGTGTGCAGTAGGTAAAATCTCACAGCATGATGTACCATTTAAAGGAGAAAAGTGATTCTTAAGCAGTGTTAAACTGGAAGCATCTTTCCTACATTACGGAAATTTGCATGTTTCCTTGAGGCTGAGGAGGGTGAGGTGCTATTTTTGTGACACTGCACAGGGCAGCCAGTGGCCGGCTTAGCTGAGCCAGGCCGTGTTTGTGGTTCTTCTGCCTCTTTCCTCTTGCAGAAAAGCATAGAGGTCGAGCAGAGCAGGCTTTCCATTGTCCACTGTGAATCTGTTTGCCAAATGCAGACTGTATTTCCCAGCTTTTGGCTTATGTCCCTGTGTTTTGATGCTGTGGTTCACTGCCTGACCTGCAGCAGGATTTGCGAAGGCCAAAGGGGCACCATCTGTAACGTTTGAGTGCCTGAATTGGTTGTGAGCCAACAGTTATGATTAGAGACACAATGGGGTCTGAAAAGACCACAATGGCTGACGGTGGAGTGCTATCACTTCAGATGCCTGAACCAGGGGGGTAGGAATCAGGGGGTCATTTAATTTGAGTTCATTTATCTGCCCCGTAAAAAAGACTTTTGCATTTAAATTATTAAGCTGCCACACCCCCCATCCACGTCCCTGTGTAACATTGTTTTATTTTAGTTGTAAATTGCATGTAGTTGAAACACATACAAAATAACAATCATAATATAATCTAGTTATGCTGTACAGCAACCTTTTTAAGCAAAATACTGAAGCTGGCCTTAACTTTGTCATGTTTTTTGTTGCCCCCTCTAACTTTCTGTCCTCTCCCTCTAGTGGTCGGAATGGGAAGGTGCGTGTCCTGTCCTTCAAAACGGGACTGGTCTGCCTCTGCAATGTGGACGTTCAAGAAAAGTACAAATGTGAGTCAGTATCTGATAATGTCAGAGGTGGGTAGGTCAGGACCAAGGAGAAAAAGTTCAGACCATGATTTTGTTTCAACTAACCAGTTGTGACTCTCTGAACTACCCACCTCTGGCTAATATAATATAGCCCTGAGACTTAAACAATCAATTAGACCAGTGTTTCACAATCCAGTCCTCAAGGGAGGGAGCAAAACATGGACCGTCTGAGGATCACCGGGGACCGGGTTGGGAAACACTGAAATAGACAATCTGAAATTTGTATGATAGAATTATTGCAAGTAAAATTTTAGTTATTATAGTTACTTTTCTATTTCTACTTTTTAATTAGAGACCACAGCTTTATAATAGTTTTAGAATTAGTTTAATAAAAAAATACATTCAATATGTTTGCAACACATCAGCAAGCTATGTCAAACTATCTAGCCAGCAGAGGCAGGAGAGCTGCGTGTCTGTCACTGGCGATAAATGAGGGGCTCGTCCAGCAGAGGCTGATATACCGAGTCAGGCTGTCACTGGCGGTAAATGAGGGGCTCGTCCAGCAGAGGCAGGAGAGCTGCGTGTCTGTCACTGGCGGTAAATGAAGGGCTCGTCCAGCAGAGGCAGGAGAGCTGCGTGTCTGTCACTGGCGGTAAATGAGGGGCTCATCCAGCAGAGGCTGATATACCGAGTCAGGCTGTCACTGGCGGTAAATGAGGGGCTCGTCCAGCAGAGGCAGGAGAGCTGCGTGTCTGTCACTGGCGGTAAATGAGGGGCTCGTCCAGCAGAGGCAGGAGAGCTGCGTGTCTGTCACTGGCGGTAAATGAGGGGCTCGTCCAGCAGAGGCAGGAGAGCTGCGTGTCTGTCACTGGCGGTAAATGAAGGGCTCGTCCAGCAGAGGCAGGAGAGCTGCGTGTCTGTCACTGGCGGTAAATGAAGGGCTCGTCCAGCAGAGGCAGGAGAGCTGCGTGTCTGTCACTGGCGGTAAATGAGGGGCTCGTCCAGCAGAGGCAGGAGAGCTGCGTGTCTGTCACTGGCGGTAAATGAGGGGCTCATCCAGCAGAGGCTGATATACCGAGTCAGGCTGTCACTGGCGGTAAATGAGGGGCTTGTCCAGCAGAGGCAGGAGAGCTGCGTGTCTGTCACTGGCGGTAAATGAGGGGCTCGTCCAGCAGAGGCAGGAGAGCTGCGTGTCTGTCACTGGTGGTAAATGAGGGGCTCGTCCATCAGAGGCTGATATACCGAGTCAGGCTGTCACTGGCGGTAAATGAGGGGCTTGTCCAGCAGAGGCAGGAGAGCTGCGTGTCTGTCACTGGCGGTAAATGAGGGGCTCGTCCAGCAGAGGCAGGAGAACTGCGTGTCTGTCACTGGTGGTAAGTGAGGGGCTCGTCCATCAGAGGCTGATATACCGAGTCAGGCTGTCACTGGCGGTAAATGAGGGGCTCGTCCAGCAGAGGCTGATATACAGTCAGGCTGGAGATCCCAGTCTTTAGGGAGCATTTATCAGAAACTCCCCAATAGGGATATTTCCAATTACCGCGGTGAGCAATAGGCTCTCGGGTGGTGTTCATAATTTTATTGATGTATCAGATATAAATCAGCCGTCGGCTCTGTGCTCATTTTTCAGCATCCGCAGAATGAAGACTGAGCTCAAGGCAGTGAAGAGAAGCTCAGCTGCTATTTTTACTCATTTATAGACCCCGAAAGGAAACACCCTGCATTAGATTGTGCTTTTCTTACCTGGCTCCTCCAGTAGTGTGCAATAACTGTGCAGAAATGTACTTTTACCACCAGGAAAGTGAAGGAACCCTCTTCGTGTTTTGTGTGCATTTTGGCAACTGAGAATCTGGTTAGTGAAGAACCTGTAAGAGGACAAAAGAACATGAGAACTACACAAATGAGAGGAGGCCATTCGGTCCATCGAGCTCACCTGGGGAGAACTTAACTAATAGCTCAGAGTTGTTAAAATCTTATCTAGCTCTGATTTAAAGGAACCCAAGGATTCAGCTTGCACTATGTTATCAGGAAGACTATTCCATACTGAGACATGGAAGCATCAACATACACACCAAGGTCTTTCTCATAATCAGCTACCTTTATTTCAGTAGGTCCCATAAAATGCCTGTACTTTATATTTCTACTCCCTACATGGAGTACTTACATTTGTCTATGTTAAATTTAATCTGCCAGGTATCGGCCCAGTCACTAATTAAATCAAGATCCCGCTGTAGCTGCTGAGCCGCTAGTTCAGTATCTGCTACACCACCCACTTTGGTGTCATCTGCAAATTTCACCAGTTTACTGTATATATTGGTGTCTATATCATTTATGTAAATTAGGAACAATAGTGGTCCTAAAATTGAACCCTGCGGTACCCCACTATGAACGCAGGCCTACTGTGACATTGTGCCTCTTATAACTACTTGCTGCTTCCTATCTGTTAACCAGTTATCAATCCAGGTAGCTACAGTTCCTAAAATACCTGTCGCTTTGAGTTTAAGTAAGAGCCTCTTGTGGGGGACAACATCAAAAGCCTTTTGGAAATCTAAGTAGATGACATCATAGGCCTTCTTATCATCAACTTCCTAGCTTCCTCAATAAACTCCAACAGATTTGTTAAACAGGATCTACCTCTCCTAAATCCATGCTGGCTATCCCTCAAAATGTTATTTGAGTCCAGGTAATCTACCATTTTCTCTTTGATTATAGTCTCCATAACTTTACCAGTTATACAAGTTAGACTGATTGGCCTATAGTTTGACAAATTACTTCTATCCCCTTTTTTGAAAATGGGCGTTATGTTGGCATGCTTCCAATCAGAAGGTACCACACCTTCAGATAAGGATTTTTGAAACAGTAAAGTTAAGGGTCGGCAAATAATATCCCTCATCTCTTTTAACACTATAGGTAAGATGCTATCAGGGCCCTGTGATTTATTTATTTTGAGCTTAGCTAGACTTTGCAAAACATCAGCTTCAGTTATATATATATTAGTTATAGACGATGCTGGATTAGTAATAAGAACTGGTAAGTTACTAGTGTCCTCAACAGTGAATACCCGTGCAAAACTATCATTGAACTCATTTACTATATCAATGTCGTTTTCAATTATAAGACCCTTACTATCCTGCAGATTAATAATTTCAGCTTTTAGAGCTCTTTTAGAGTTAAAATACTGGAAGAAACTTTTAACGTCATCCTTAGCCTCCAATGCGATCTTCCTTTCGACATTCCTTTTAGCTCTTCTAATGTCATTTTTTAACTCAGCCTGTAGATTTAGATACTCTTGCTATATTCTGTCATTTTCCATTTCTGGAACAAAGCCCTTTTCCTCCTTACTTTATACTTTATTTCCCTATTAAACCACCTAGGTTGCAATTTCCTAGATTTATTCTTGCTGGAAACAGGTATGAAGTCCTCATGCACTTGCAATAATGTGCTTTTAAAAAATTCCCATGCCTCCTCAACAGTTTTGTTATTTAACTCCATCCAGTTCACAGTTTCTAGTTTTAATCTCATACAATTGAAGTTAGCCTTCCTAACATTATATATTTTTGATTTGGCCTTTGCTCTTCGGGCACTAAACTTAACCTCAAATTTAACCATGTTATGATCGCTACTGTCAAGTGGTTCTAAAACGTCTAATTTACCAATCCTGTCCTGGTTATTAGAGAAAACAAGATCAAGAATGGCATCTCCCCTGGTAGGGGTGTTAACAAACTGAGTAAAAAAACAATCCTGTACTAATTCCACCATCTCCAGTTCATTTTCAGAAGAGCCAGCAACAATGTCCCACTGCATCCCCGGTAGATTAAAATCACCCATAACTACCACATCATTTTTATTGCTCATAATCCTAATATCACTGTATAACAATCTGCTTTCCTCGGCAGCTACATTAGGTGCTCTGTAACAAACACCGACAATTAGGCTATTTGAGTTTTTAGCATCTAATTTTACCCATATAGCTTCCGTAGTTTTACTTATATCAGTAAGCTCCCTTGCCTGCAAGTTTTCCTTTTCATATACTGCAACACCACCTCCCTTCTTACCTATACGGTCTTTACGGAACAACGTGTAACCATCCATATTATATTCTTGTCCATCCTTTTCTCTCAACAAACATAGGAACTTCCACATTTTTTCATTGCCTCGTAATTGGCCCTCTGGGAGAACAGTACTGCTAACTGCAAGGGAGGAGAAAGACAGGGTTTGAACGCATTAATACCTGAAGATAAATGGATTATGTTGTACGTGTGTGTGTATTAATGTTTACATTTATAGATACGTTTCTGCTATTGCAATCAGTTTTATTGCAATAGTTTCACACTCCTTAAATTAGTCTTTTGCTAGGGCTTCAGTATACCATATTAAAGCCTGATAATATGCACTCAGTGTATTAGGTATAGCTGCTTGCTAATGCTAACAGTCTAAAGGTAGTGAATCATGTGACTGCAGCCGAATGCAGTGAAACACACACCCGCAAACACACACCCACACAGACACAGGTCTTTGTGGGGACTCTCCATTCATTTCTATGGGGAAAACTCTAATCCCAACAAGATGACCATAACCCCTACCCAGCCCTAACCTTAACCATAAGTCACCAAACAAAATGCAACTTTTTTTTTATTGCATCCACAGATCTTCATGGGAACCTGAAAATGGTCACCACAACATTAAAAAAACAGGTTTTTATTACATTGTGGTGGATATTTGGTTCCCACAATGTTATATAAGCACAATACACACACACACGCACACTGTGTTGAACAGTGTTGAACAGACATATAGAGTAAAGAGGAAGGGCAAAGAGAGCAAAAATAATAGCATAATAGCAGCTGTATACAAAAAACGGTTCAGGGGCCCAAGCGGGTCTTATCTGCCATGGCTAGGTGCCCCAAATACACTGACCTCTGGTGTTAATGGCTTTTTATGCAAGATTTTATATTACAGAACCTGTAATACAAAAACAAAGATAGAGATTAGAGTTAGCTAGCTATCTATCCTCAACCAAAATTAGATCAATATATGGAGTAGTACTTTATTTTTATGAAACACTGAAAATTTTCATTGAAAAGGTCAAAAATTAGAATCAAGAAATTATTATCTGTCAAAGAACTGAAATTCTTTGGTCTTTTTTATTTGACCTGGTATATTAAAATTAGTGGTGAATTATCTGATCATGTAATGGAATGATACATTTTCGGTGTCATTTCTCTCCTTCATCTGAAGCTTATTGGCGTGATTCAGCACCCACACGGTGTCCTGCTTCCCTGCCTCCCCCATCCTGACGTCCTTGTACCTCTGCGTCTGTGTCCCAGACCTGTTTCAGCAGGTGTCGGGCCCCGGCGGCCTGACTGACCAGCGGCAGCTCAGTGTCCTGCTGCACGAGGCCGTGCAGATCCCTCGGCAGCTGGGTGAGGTGGCCGCGTTTGGCGGCAGCAACGTAGAGCCCAGCGTGCGCAGCTGCTTCCGAATGGTGAGCGACACCCTGCTCTCTGTTTGTCTCCACAGAGATTAGAGTTATTTTTGGTTCTCCTGCTCTGATTCAGAGTTCCCTCATGGATGATTTACTTTTGTCCTAGGGTCATATCTTGTCAATCTTGAGAAATAAATGTACATTTTCCATTTTCTGTGGCTTTCATTTGTAGAAGAAAAGGGACGACAAAAAAAAAAATATCAGATAACCCTCCGTATAAGTAGAGAATTAGAATTAGAATGAACTTTATTGATCCCTGAAGGAAATTCTAGTGCATTCTGCAGTGAACATATTGAGCGCAGATGAACATTCAGTGCAAAAGACAAGGTGAAGGACAGTACACATAGTACACTAAAAAAGATGATCATGTGCACTATTATTTTTGTTTGATGAAGCTAGAAAAAACTCATATAATTTTGTAAGACATCACACTTCGGGGTTTATGTGAAGTTTTTGTATAATATTTATTTCAATATACTGTATAACTATTTAATTAACGTAATGTCTTTATAATTATCATAAATGACCATTGTGTTCTCACCGTTAACATTTTTATTATCTGGAACACAACAGTATTGTATACACAGAATTCTACATACACGGTACCACTGGAAAGTTTTTCCTTTCTGGTTCTTTTCATTGCGTGTTTATCTGGTAGATGGTATCCAGCACATTCAAGTTTCCGGTACCTTCCTGGCTTGGTAGCTTTACCTCACACAGACGTGTAAATATTGGGATCCTCTCACTGTGAGGGTGACCGCGTGAATGGGCCACACTCCACCTTTCTGCATTTCCAGATGAGCTCTGTAATCACTGGACCAGGAGTGACCCAGCATGGATAATACTGTACATTTTAGCTTCTTTCTAAATTGTTTCAGCACCTTAGGCGTGGTGCCATTGGCAGAGACACGTGCCCTTATTGAGCGCCGGGTACAGCACCTTTGGCGTGGCACCGTTGGCAGAGACACGTGCCCTTATTGAGCGCCGGGTACAGCACCTTTGGCGTGGTGCCGTTGGCAGAGACACGTGCCCTTATTGAGCGCCGGGTACAGCACCTTTGGCGTGGTGCCGTTGGCAGAGACACGTGCCCTTATTGAGCGCCCGGTGCAGCACCTTAGGCGTGGCGCCATTGGCAGAGACACGTGCCCTTATTGAGCGCCCGGTGCAGCACCTTAGGCGTGGTGCCGTTGGCAGAGACACGTGCCCTTATTGAGCGCCGGGTACAGCACCTTTGGCGTGGCGCCATTGGCAGAGACACGTGCCCTTATTGAGCGCCCGGTGCAGCACCTTAGGCGTGGCGCCGTTGCAGAGACACGTGCCCTTATGTTGTAGGCTGTTGGCACGCCTAAGGTGCTGTACTGAGGTGCATAGGGCGGCTGTCAAATGGCCTTTATTCGACACCACAGCCATGGTAACCCAAGAGGGAACGGCAAGTTAATGATGCAGTTTAACAAAGAGACAGAAGGAAAATCACTCTTAAATGTAATTTCCATTCAGACTGATTGCGGATACAGACATTAATGAATGCCACCACCTGCTTAATTTCTGTATTATGTCCTTATTTCCTACGGTCCTTTTATTAATTAATGCTCAGTGTCACCCCGTTTGGCGATGCGTCTCCCTTTTGTCCTTGTCTGAAGGCCCCAGGGAGGCCTGCCGTCGAGGTCTCACACTTCCTGGAGTGGATGAGCTTGGAGCCGCAGTCCATGGTCTGGATGCCGGTGCTGCAGCGCGTGGCCGTGGCAGAGTCAGCCAAGCACCAGGCCAAGTGCTCCATCTGCAAGCAGTGTCCCATAAAGGGCTTCAGGTGGGGGCACCTGCTCCGGGAGTCACCGTAAAGCGAAGGCCGCAGCCTGACCAATCGCCGCGCTCTTCTTCTTTGTGATCACCACCCCTGTTCCTTGGACAGGTATCGCAGCCTCAAGCAGTTTAATGTGGACATCTGCCAGACGTGCTTCCTGACGGGCCGCACTACCAAGGGGAAGAAGCTGCACTACCCTATCATGGAGTACTACACGCCGGTAAGGCTTTATGCCAGGGCCCTCAAGGACCGGGCCCAGCCGGTGGGGCGCCTTATCAATCAATGCGCTTTACATAAAATGGCTTAGCGTGGTTTGTACAAAACTATAAGGTAGAACCATCAAACTTCACTCACACATAACTCGTCATAAGCCCCCCACCACACAACAGTCTCGAAACAATCAGTGAGTGTTAAAAAGTTCCCATGATTGTTAAATATCGATGTCTTTATAAAAAGTTAAGTTCATGAAGTGCCTTTTTGTTATTGACCTTTGCCCTTTAACCACTCACTTGTTTTCATGCTCCAAATGCGTCAGCATCCGCTGCAGTTCATCTGATGCGGACCGTTGATCAAAAAGTTTGAGAATCCCTGCTTTATGCTATCAACTCTTAAGACCTGTATGTTTGGTTGGCGGGGGGGTGGAGGGGTGGGCGATGTCAAGAAAGGAGTTTAAACCTCACATTTATCTATCTAATTATTTGTTATTTCAGCCAAGAACATTTCAGCCAGAAACACAGGTACTTCTGACTGTCTCCAGAGAGCACATGCCCTGGACAGGCCATGCACACGGTAGCCCGTTGGCCCAAGGAACTGAGTGTCTTAGTCTTTATTTTCCATTTGGCTCAGCAGACGACCTCTGGTGAAAAGATGCGGGACTTTGCTAAGACATTGAAGAATAAGTTCCGCTCCAAGCAATATTTCAGCAAACACCCGCAGAGAGGCTACCTGCCTGTGCAGTCTGTGCTGGAGGTGGACGGCACAGGAAGGTGAGTCGGCCTTAGCCCACTGTGGAGTGAGCTGGGGGGGGGGCAGCACAATTCAGGTATCTTAGCAGTGGCAGGCGTGTGTTCGCAAAATCCTGTAGTCAGACTGGAAAGCTTATAAATGACTTGGCTTGGCGGGAGATTGGATTCAATGGTGGTGACCATTCTATGAGTAACATTCTGGCCTCTTTGTTCATTGTAGCCCAAGCTCATCTCCCAAGCTGCCGCATGCAGACACTCACTCAAGGATCGAGCACTTTGCCAGCAGGTATGGAAGGGCTCATCGATCTGTGGCGACTTTCTGCTTTGGAGTCGCATTTGAATATACTTGAGTGTCATTGTCAATCGTCGTTAAATGTTCAGTGCGGGATGGCTGCAGCATACAGGGAATCGGCAGAAATTAGGAGCTACTGGGCACAAGCAGCTTTCCTTGCTTGCCATATACTGGGCTGGCTTTGGTTAGGTCAGTACCCCACTTCATTGGCTTGCTGAAAACTGCAGCGTTTAAGCTCACTATTGCCTTGGGATTGTTCCCCGTGCATTGCTCTTGCAGGGATAGGAATAAAGGGTTTATTTTTGTCCATTTTATTTCTCTACAGCTGTCTTTTGCCACAATCTGATCAGTATCTCAGGCAAAATGACTATTATGATGGAGCGGATTGCAGCCCTTTTGTACCGCTAAGGGACTCCCAAAGTCGAACGCTGCAGAGGACAATGTCCTGAATGACTTATGGGGTCCATAAAACTTACAAAACAATAGTGTAATCCCCGTTGGAAGCATCAGAAATGACTACAGCAGACACAGTGTGACATTTTTGCCAAATGTTTAGTTGGAACTCCTGCCAATGGAGAAAAATAAGTCCCAGGAGTCTGTAATGCAAAGTTTGTCACCCTCAAAGGCCAGAGAGAATATATTGATCGTATTCAGTGTTACTCCTGTCCCTGTAAGCTCATCTCAATTCTCTTTGAGTTTCTCTGGCATCTAGCTGTTTGCTAACTTATATGTAAATGATCAGGTAGGAGTAGGTCAGAATTATAGCACATATATTGCACTTGCTCTTTTGTTCATACTTTTGAGTGTGTGTGATGTGCATAAAAAGATAGTGGAAATAGCCTTTAGAATGATTTCATTATTTAAAACCAATTTAAAATATAATCCTGTGGAACATCTTGTATACAGTTACAGATTCCAAAGTACACGGCTCTTGCTTATCTGGGTGGTAACATTATAATGACCTGAGTTTGGTGTATGAGATATTATGCTAATACACAAAGTTGTGGCTGGTCAGGCTTTAAAGGGCGAGTGAAGTGAACCAAACAATTAACTTTAAGACAGGTAATGATACAGTAGAGAAGCGATTACATTCTTCACCAACCTTCCTCGATTGTAATTACAGTGTTCAGGATTTGCTCAGTAAGTAGTTTTTTCTTGCTAATTCAGTTTGCTGGCATGCTCAAAGTAAACCAAACTTAATAACAAATTAACTTTTGGAAGACCAAGCAAAAAAAAGCAAAATATGTTCTCCTAATGAATATTATCATACAGTAAGAAGGATGTGAAGGTTTTGCCAAGCTAGACAAAAGCCCATGGCTAAAAATGAGTTGCACTTGCTCTAGAAATGAGATATTCCGCTAATTTGCAGTTGCCTTCTGCTGGTGTTCTTAAATCTAAATCTAGTTTTCTTTGAATGATCATATGTCAAGGATGCAATGCAGCCGTGAGGTAATATGTATAACATTAACATATTATATCATTCTTAAATTCTTAAAAATTCTTAAAATGGGTGGAATGTACTTGCATGTATGATTTTGGGAATCTGTTACCCCCACAAAACACAAAATGCTTCTTAGATATGAAACAAACAAATGCACAAATTCTTAGGGGCTATGCAGTGCATGCATTCACTTGATAAAGGCGATGGATGCACGCAGGGAATAAGCCAGGTCTGCATGTTCTGCACGGTAGTGATCAGAGTGTGCGGAGTGCCTGCTGGTGGGAGGCGAATGAGCCAGGTCTGCATGTTCTGCACGGTAGTGATCAGAGTGTGCAGAGTGCCTGCTGGTGGGAGGCGAATGGGCCAGGTCTGCATGTTCTGCACGGTAGTGATCAGAGTGTGCGGAGTGCCTGCTGGTGGGAGGCGAATGGGCCAGGTCTGCATGTTCTGCACGGTAGTGATCAGAGTGTGCGGAGTGCCTGCTGGTGGGAGGCGAATGGGCCAGGTCTGCATGTTCTGCACGGTAGTGATCAGAGTGTGCGGAGTGCCTGCTGGTGGGAGGCGAATGGGCCAGGTCTGCATGTTCTGCACGGTAGTGATCAGAGTGTGCGGAGTGCCTGCTGGTGGGAGGCGAATGGGCCAGGTCTGCATGTTCTGCACGGTAGTGATCAGAGTGTGCGGAGTGCCTGCTGGTGGGAGGCGAATGGGCCAGGTCTGCATGTTCTGCACGGTAGTGATCAGAGTGTGCGGAGTGCCTGCTGGTGGGAGGCCAATGGGCCAGGTCTGCATGTTCTGCACGGTAGTGATCAGAGTGTGCGGAGTGCCTGCTGGTGGGAGGCGAATGGGCCAGGTCTGCATGTTCTGCACGGTAGTGATCAGAGTGTGCGGAGTGCCTGCTGGTGGGAGGCGAATGGGCCAGGTCTGCATGTTCTGCACGGTAGTGATCAGAGTGTGCGGAGTGCCTGCTGGTGGGAGGCCAATGGGCCAGCGTGCGATACAGTATTGATTTCCTGTCTGTTTCTTCATTTCCATTGACTTTAGTCCAGCTTGGCCCTGAATCAGCAAATGAGTTCACCATGGTTTTCTTGTAGCCATTCACATAAGTGGCGGCGATGGAAGCCATTTCACTAATATTGTTTTAGTCCCCACCACAAACTTGCTTTTAATCCACTGATTTTATAGTATGGGCCTAAAATCTCATCAGCTCCGGCATAGTGCTCAACACTGAAACAGTGTCAAAGGAAACCTGCTTTCTCGTTAATATTAAGCTGCTCTCCTGTTGCTAAGAAAATGGGCCTCATAGTGATGAATGCTGCCTTTTTTCCTTCCCTCCAGACTGGCAGAGATGGAGAACCAGAACTGCTCCTTCTTCACCGATAGCCTTTCACCCGATGAGAGCCTGTGAGTTTGTGTAGACGTTCTGTTTGGCTTGGAGCCCCTTCCTTTGCTGTGCGAGTGGCTTAGTGGCTATCTGTGTCGCTCAGAGATGAAGATCAGTACCTGCCCCGTCATTCCAGTGTTGCTGCAGAGCAGGAGCCCTTTGTGGGCCAGAATCTGCTGGGCGAAATCAACTGTGAGGACAGGGATGAACTGCAGCGGACACTGGCTCATTTGGAGCATGAAAACAAGTGAGTGGTTAATCTTTAAACTTTTGTATTCTAGTAACCCTGCTCTGTGTTGTCACATTAAATGGCCAGTAACTTGCTAGCTTTATAAATCATTTAAAGAATGTGCAGGTAGGTTAAAAATGTTTCTGTTGCAAAATCAATTAATCACCATTAACAATCTTTTAAACATGCATACTAGTAAATTGGACCTCTGAAGTGGCACAGATCTCACCTTATGGCATCAATGGTGTCATTCTGTTCCATCATGGTCTTGCAGAGCAATCGGCGGCATCTGAAATGGCACAGAGATCACCTTACTGTATCACCGATGTTACTCTGTTCCGTCAGGGTCTTGCAGAGCAATCGGCGGCATCTGAAATGGCACAGAGATCACCTTACTGTATCACCGATGTTACTCTGTTCTGTCAGGGTCTTGCAGAGCAATCGGCGGCATCTGAAATGGCACAGAGATCACCTTACTGTATCACCGATGTTACTCTGTTCCGTCAGGGTCTTGCTAGGCGAGTTCTGGCACCTTTAGTGGCACAGAGCTCACTTTACAGCATCGCCGATGTTGTCTTGTTCCATTAGGGTATTGCAGGGTGAGTATTGCTGCTTGAAATTAGGGGTGGCACGGTTCACAAAACCCACGGTTCGGTTTGTATCACGGTTTTAGGGTCACGGTTTTCGGTTCTGTACGGTTCTTGTTATTTTTTCTTTTAATCTTTAACAATCCAGAAATGCACTTCAGCATATGATATATAGCTTAATTATCCACAATTTAGGATACAGTATTAAAAAAGTTATATCATGTAATCATGCATAAACTGAATTTGACTTGACTTAAAGCACATTATTAAAATTATTAAACATTATTAATCCCAGAACAGTAATAAAATAAAAGTCTTGCCTTAACATAAATGCTAAAAGAATAAATCGCTTTAATCGCTATTACACTTGGGTATGGGCACGCGGTCTTATTTAGAAAACATACAAAAAGAGACGCATATAATGTTTAATCATTCGTTTTGTATTCGTCCGGTCCACGGGGTTAATTTAATTGGGGATCGTTAAAATGATAGATCACCTATCTTGATTAAGCCTGATTCGGTTCGTTATATATATATATATATATATATATATATATATATATATATCATTATATATAATATATCATTATATATAATGAGCAAAAGGAACACAGACGAGCGGTAAAGCAGAATTACAATATAATGACCGGACTGGAGAAAGAAACGGAAACGCGGACTAAATACAATGGAGTAATGACAAATTTGACAACAATCAGGAACAGCTGGTAAACACGGGGAATCCACACAGGGTTAACGAGGGGGCGTGGCACACGGAAAGAGCGGACGATCGAGGCATCACACTCACTGGAGTGCTTTGTCACAGATAACTTAATTTTCTTTAACAAAGTGCCTAACCGCACATTAAATAAAGTCACACAACAAAGGCGCACAACAGTGTTCAGATGTTGTGCTATCGGTTGGCTGAAATTTAAACGTTTTCTTCAGAGACAGGGTGGTAACGCCGAAAACTCGAGCTAAACGCAGCAAACGAAAGGCTACCGGAAATTACTTAGCTGGCTGAACTTTTACCGGAACTACGTCACACCGCTCTGTGCATATAGCCTATTCTTTCGCGCGAAAGGGAAACACACTGACGTCATATACGGGGCACGAGGCTACATTGCGCATGTCATGAACCGTCGAACCGTGCGACGCATGCATGCTCCGAACCGAGACAAGCGAACCGAACGGTTCGGTTTTTTTTCATGAACCGTACCATCCCTACTTGAAATGGCATCGTGATGTTGTCCTGTTCCGTCAGAGTCTTGCAGGGCGAGTACCAGCATCTGAAGTGGCACAGGGCTCACCTTACAGCATGACTGTTGTCGTCCTGTTCCGTCAGAGTCTTGCAGGGCGAGTACCGGCGCCTGAAGTGGCACAGGGCTCACCTTACAGCATGACTGATGTTGTCCTGTTCCGTCAGGGTCTTGCAGGGCGAGTACCGGCGCCTGAAGTGGCACAGGGCTCACCTTACAGCATGACTGATGTCGTCCTGTTCCGTCAGGGTCTTGCAGGGCGAGTACCGGCGCCTGAAATGGCAGCATGCAGAAGCTGCAGCCTCACCCCAGCTGGCTGAGGGGGCTTCTGGCTCAGCCCCAGGCGAGCAGGATGAGGAGCTGTTGGCTGAGGCCAGAGTCCTGAGGCAGCACAAGAGTCGGCTGGAGACCCGCATGCAGATCTTGGAGGAGCACAACAAACAGCTGGAGTCACAGCTCCAGCGCTTGAGGGATCTACTGCTGCAGGTGAAGGAGGAGGAAAAATGGAACTGCTTCATATTCCATAACGGGGGTCTACTCTTAATAGTTCACAATTTAGCATATATATGCAGATTGATTTTATTTAGCTATAGCTATAAATTAGACAAGCATTATTGGAATTGCACAAACAAGTAAATGTCTAAGCAGGTGCACAGAGGGGTAAATGTGCATTATTGCATAAAGTGTCTTTAGGGTATATAGCATGAGGTCCTTTGTTAAAAATGTTAAAGATTTGCTGTGAATGCTGATGCATGACTTTATGAATGAAAATCTGATTACGGAATTTTCATTAACTTGACACCACTCAGATTCCAGACCAGTTTATTGTTTTTCAGCCCAAAGATGATTCAGAGGCTAATGGATCTGTGCCTTCAACTGTGTCCTCGCCTGTTTCTGGGAGTGGCCAGCAGGGGGAGAGGCTGAGCAGAGAGACCCCAGAGACAGAAATTGCAGGTGACTAGTGAGAGCCCACGCTGTCGTATTTATGATGTGATGGAAGTGAATGTGGATGGAAAGGCTGAAAGTGGATGGAGAAGTGAAATATAACTGATATTTGGTGCTGTATACTGTCCGGACATGGACGCTTTGAATTGGTGGCATGCTATTCACCTTGGCCACACCTCTGTCATGCTTTCTGTCAGGGCACCCATGGAGTTTAGGAATCGTAGGTAATGCAGATTGGCATGCTTTCTGTCAGGGAACCTGGGGAGTATAGGAGTCATAGCTAAGGCTGATTGGTATGCTTTCTGTCAGGGAACCTGGGGAGTATAGGAGTCATAGCTAAGGCTGATTGGTATGCTTTCTGTCAGGGAACCTGGGGAGTTTAGGAGTCATAGCTAAGGCTGATTGGTATGCTTTCTGTCAGGGAACCTGGGGAGTTTAGGAGTCATAGCTAAGGCTGATTGGTATGCTTTCTTTCAGGGAACCTGGGGAGTATAGGAGTCATAGCTAAGGCTGATTGGTATGCTTTCTGTCAGGGAACCTGGGGAGTTTAGGAGTCATAGCTAAGGCTGATTGGTATGCTTTCTGTCAGGGAACCTGGGGAGTTTAGGAGTCATACCTAAGGCTGATTGGTATGCTTTCTGTCAGGGTTCATTAGACAGCAGGAGTCATCTTGCTTTTATTACCCTATCTAATGTTAGCTGGGTTCCTACATGGCTATTGAATGAATCCACTATGTTGTGCTCTTCAATAAAAGTCTTTTTTCACTTGACCTAAATTTTAGGCTAGGCATTCATCACAGCAATTTTAATTTTGTCATGTTGATACCGAAAATAAAACTGCCCTTTGTTAACGGGGTTACTGCAAATAATAACAAGAGAACCTTTAAAACTGCTATGGGAGAACATCAGCACAGCTTTTCATCCTGTGTAAGCCTAACCCTAACCCATAAACCTAAGCCTAATCCTATGCCTAACCTTATCCCCTAACCCCTATACCTAAGCCTAACTCTAAAACCCATCTGCCGAGTTCATTTGCACTTTATAAGCTCAAATTTTAGGAGCACTGCACCACTTATAACCTGCTGAAAGTCATGAAATGATACTTGTTTGATCCTTGTAGGGAAATTCTCTTTTTGCCTACCACATTCGGCTCTCCATACATAGGCGCTAAAGGGCAGCCACCCATAGCGGCGCCCATGGAGCTGGGAGTTAAGGGCCTTGCCCACAGACCCACAGACATAACTATTCAGCCAAGGCTGGGTTAAAACCAGTGACCTTCCGATCCCAGGCAGAGGCTCATCTGCTAGATAGGGAAATCACTCCACCATAGACATGCGTCACAAACTCAGTCCTTTAATGCATAATTTTTGTACTCTTGTTATTAAGTTTTGTTTACTATTTCCCCTCCGGTTCATTCCAAAAAATGAATGGAATAAACCAAAAATGTCTTCTTTCTGAAAAATATTCAAAGTTTGTGTGGTGGTTCACCATTTGTCATTGAACCCACTGACTGAATTTAATGACAGTCATTGGATTGTGGCCCTTATGGGTATGGTCTGTCTGATGCCTGTTTGCATTTTGGATCTTGACAGAGGATGACATGGAACAGGACCAGCGGGACACAGTAGTGCAACTCCAGCAGGTAATTGAACAACTAAGGAATGTCTTCCCACCAGATGTAGGTGAGTGATTCCTTCTTCTACATGTCAGGCTTCACCACCAAATGCCAAAATAACACTTTTGTTGAAGTCATCAGTGAGAATACTTAGCAACAAACAAAGGAGCTTCTACTGTGCACCCTGCAATATGAAGCTGTGCTTTTTTTTCTTCTCCAGATGTTTCATCACCCAAGTAATCTTGGACACAGCTCATAACGTGGACCTTTGCTTGTCAGAATCCCTGGCCAGTTCTACCAATGCACCACGTAGCACCCTAGATGCTACTGCACTAACACATAAGAAAACTCATCGTCTTTGTGGACCCAATTGTTTTTAGCAGCTTTAAAAAGAAAAACGAGAGAGCACTGCACAGACTTCACTCTAACAAAGAAGCGGACGTGAGAGTCACTTCTCTATTTTTCTTTTGGTTCAATCTTGGGAAAGCTGTTGCTCACCCTCACCAAGTCCGACACCAAGAGTGGATGTTGTTTGGTGACTATTTTTGTTTTAGCCATGCAAGTTCTGTGCTCCTGTGCTGTTAGGTCAAATACAGAAATGCATTAAGAAGCTTTAGTTGTTGAATTTATGTTTGTTTCCAAAGAAATCGCGTGCTTCTTTCATAATGGTGTTGAGTGAATCATTTTCATGCAGTTCTCCTTGTATCGTTTTAAAAGGGGATGTTTCTAATGGAGTTATTCTTCACAGCTAATGTTAATAAAGAAAAAAATAACGTGGTACTTAAATTAACTTAAAATTAAAGACCTTTGGTTTGTAAATCATAGGTGAGACCAACCTTTGTTTGTTTGATGCTCTTTTTCTGGGGTGGAAACGCTTGGCTGCTATTGGCCTGAGCCCCCTGACCGGCTCCACCCCTACACAGCCTGTAGCCTTTCTGACATGGAGGAATAACCATCTTAGGATCTGTCTGACATCAGCATGTTCCTCCACCCAGGGTAGCAGGAAGGATTCAGTAATAGAACAGCTCTAGGCTCCGGCAGCACACTAGAAGAGCACAGTTACGTGCCTTAATTTAGTGCTTCTCAACCTGCTCCCTCCCAGCTCCTGGTAGCAGTGATCTGAGTGGGAGCAGTGAGGCAGGGACTTGGGAGGGAGCAAAAACATGGACCGGCTAGGCTCCCCGAGGCTTAAACACTAGTTAAACCTTTTGGACTGATGTGGGTTGAACTAGACCTTATGTCATACACTGAATATTGTGGAAAATGAAAATGTTTCTCAAGCCAGGCTTTATGATCTCTTTTATGATCAGACACAGTGTTACCAAGAAACCGAAAATATATGTAGCCCTCCGTGAGATGGACAATGTGAGTGTACGGTATTTGTACTATAATAATTATTATTATGGTTGTTAATATTTAATAATAATAATAATAATTATTATTATTAATTAAACATAATAATAATAATAATATACAACATACCTATTCAACAACAGAAGAGACATGGGGCCTGTACTACACAGCTGGATTTGTTACTTAGCCAGATAACTTGTTGGATTTAAGGTACCCCGGTTTAAACAATCTTTGTTCACTTACATTTAGCCCAGACTACCTTAAATCTGACAAGTTATCTGGCTAAGCAAGAAACCCAGCTTCATGATACAAGCCCCTGAAGGTAATTACTGATATGAGGAGGCATACGCTTTTTTTCATAATGTGCGAAGAGGTTGTACAGTTCGGATAGAGGGATAAGAGAGACTGGCTGCTGTTATTTTCAGAGTTATCTGTAAATGTGCCCTAGGTATCAGCCAGGTGTTTTGTGGTACCACTTACAGTAGGGAGTAGAGAGATTGTACCACGCCGTTCAGCAGCTGTGGTGTGCACTGTTATCTAAGTATGGTGTTGTGGTTGTCAGTATGTTTTAGCATTTCCACCTGAATGTAGAACATGAAAATGCATTTCATCCAGCTTCCAGACAGACTTGCCTCTTGGCACAATGTTCACATCAGACATCATGCAGGCTGTTTGTTCAGATGGAGTCTCACTCTCAACCACTCTGTCCAAGAAGTTCAGGTCAGCTTGCAGGACGGTCATTGTAATCTCTGAGAATTTCTTCATTGCTAATTGACCTGAAATGGAGTAGATGTTTACTATTGTCTATCCCTTAGATTTAACAAGCAAATAGGTTACCTCTCATGTGTCTTTAGTTCCTCTGTGTTATTAATCCTTTCACTTATGTGTAATTTCTGACATGAGACTGATAGTCGACATGCAGTCTGCCAAAGTTCTTTTTCTCTGTGTTGATGGGTTTAAAACGAAATCAAAGGGATGATTAATTTTCTATGGAGTTTAATTAGTTTGTTGAAAATCTTTTGGCTATGCACATCTTTTTCCAATGTTGTACACCTCTCCTGAACAACCACTAAGAAGGCCCCTTTTTCTTAGATTTTAAAGAGAGGATTCTGACTGGAATTGTGTGTCTCTGGTCTTTCCTGAATATGTTCACTATGTGTAAGTACACGTGGAGTATATCCAAAGTTTTGCATACTAAAATAGCCATACTAGAAAAAAATTACATATGTATATACATTAAATTGAACCCTTTTTAAATAATAATAAGATAAACAACGGTTTGTGTTTTATTAATGAAAAGGGTCGTTCTGAGACAGGGAATACTGGAAAACTTCGCCATAATGTGTCTTAGCAACAGTCCATGTGGTGAGGGTTGTGTGAACTATTTTTGAAGATAATGTCTAAAAACAAAGAAGTGTGATTCTCACTGTGGCTGCTAACCCCTTTGCTTTTCTATTACGCTGAGATGATGAATGATGTCGCCTGAATTAAATTAACAACTGTGCTTAAACTAATATGGCTGCTCTGCCGGGTTTTATTCACCGACAGAAATTTCTACTCACATATCACATTTTTTACTATATATTTTTTTTTTGTGGAATTTCTCTTGCATTATGTTTTTATTATTATTCATCGTTCACTTATATTGAATTTTTTCCTTTACAAATTGTATCAAGACTGGGCTACTTAACATAGTTTCTTTCTACTCATGCTGTGTATATAAATAAATTTGTACTTGTATGGAAAGGATTATTTCTGGATTTCTTAAGCGTTTAAAGACAATTACATAAATCTCCATCCTTATCCCCTTTCCCTTGTTTAATTTTTATTTCTTTTGAAGGAGTGGCTGAATCTTTGGCTGAATATGCTGACAGTCTTATCCACAATTTTTGATGTGTTATTTGAGTGTAAACACTTATTGACTTCGTTGGTATTTAAGACATTTTAAACTTATCCGTGTCAACTCTTTTTAATCACCCTCATTTTGTCCTTGTATCAAGATGCCCTTGAATTTGCAACTCACTTCATTTTCACTTCACTTTTAATTATGTGTAGCTACTGACTCCTTATTGATCGTTCCTGCCCACACAGAGCGTTTCTGCATTTCATCATTAGTCGAGTCTCTGACAAGCCACTTTATCACTGGCTGACAGCGGAATCTGAAGATATGCTCACTGCCCCAGGACCTTCCTTTGCGTTTGTATTCCTCAGTGCCTGAAGCTTAGTTCTTGAAACTCTGGGTTTCTGCCAGGACTGTTATGGTCCTTCCTCTGATATGCAGCTGTTTGTGACACTGACAATCCCCTAACTAGCAAAGGAGTCACCCCCAGAGGCTCTGATAGGTTTTTCTATTGCATAAACACTACCCGCATTTTAATGGTATACTTCAATACCCACCCCCATTAAAGTGAAACTGTCAAACATGAGATCTGACAAAAAATTACAATGCTGTGTAAAGCATTCATGTACTTTTTTCCTTCCTTGGTTGATTTTCCAGTAATCAGTTGGTACTGAAATGTGACATCTGCTGGGTTCAGGGGACGTAACCAAGACCTTCCGATGTAAACACATCTGTGAGGGGAAGTGTAGGTTAGGGTTAGGTGTAGGGTTAGAGTTAGGGGTTAGGGTTAGGGTGGGCTTTGAAGGCAAGGCCTGGTGATTATCAGCACTGATACATTCGCAAAAGGTAAAAGGAAAAATTTTTTCCTCTAGGACCAAGACTGACTACAGACTTACTGACTTCAGAATTTAAAATGTGCCATTGTCATGTCCTTCTTAATTTATCCTGTGATTTTATTCAGATTAGTGGTTTACATATGGTTGATATGTTATATTTATGTGGGACCTTCAGAATGTCAGCGCACCAAGCCGCTGTGGCTGCTTCTCATTATTCCTGCCCCTTTGTATTGTCAGTAGCATTAAGGTACAGATTTGGTTGATGAAGAGCAGCTCATGTAAGCATGTAAGACCCTTACTTTACTATCACATCCCTCCACTGTGCTCCACGCTGTTTAAGCCAAATCTTTTGTTTAACTGGAGAATAACACATCAGTTTGGTGACTGGAGAATTCCACTGTTTGGTAACTGGAGAATACCACATCTGTTTGGTAACTGGAGAATACCACTGTTTGGTAACTGGAGAATTCCACTGTTTGGTAACTGGAGAATTCCACTGCTTGGTAACTGGAGAATACCACTGTTTGGTAACTGGAGAATACCACACCTGTTTGGCAACTGGAGAATTCCACTGTTAGGTATCCGGAGAATTCCACTGTTTGGTAACTGGAGAATACCACATCTGTTTTGTAACTGGAGAATTCCACCGTTTGGTAACTGGAGAATTCCACCGTTTGGTAACTGGAGAATACAACATCTGTTTGTCACACGACTCACAGCATTCTGCAATCAAACACTTCTCTCGCCACCGGAAAGCTGCTTGTAATTGTAGTTTTTGATTGCCCGATACCCCATACTGCACTAGTCCAGGGATACTGCAGATTTACATGTTTACTGTGAAGCTACCAGTAAAACAACAGCACTGTTGAGACTGCAGTCTGACCAAACTTCTGCTAACACAGGTGCCAAAAGCTGAAACTATACTCAGCAAAAAAAGAAACGTCCCTTTTTCAGGACTGTGTATTTCAACAATAATGTTGTAAAAATCCAAATAACTTTACAGATCTTCATTGTAAAGGATCTAAACAATGTTTTCCATGCATGTTCAATTAACCATAATCAATTAATTAACATGCACATCCGAATATCACACCTGCGTGACAGGTACAGGATGGCCACAACAACTGCCCGAGTCACACCAGGAACACACAAGCCCTCAGTCCAGCCTCTCTCAGCCTATTGCGGACAGTCTGAGCACTGATGGAGGGCTTGTGTGTTCCTGGTGTGACTCGGGCAGTTGTTGTGGCCATCCTGTACCTGTCACGCAGGTGTGATATTCGGATGTACCGATCCTGTGCAGGTGTTGTTACACGTGGTCTTCCACTGCAAGGATGATCAGCTGTCCTTCCTGTCTCCCTGTAGCGCTGTCTTAGGCGTCTCACAGTGCGGACATGGCAATTTATTGCCCTAGCCACATCAGCAGCCCTCATGCCTCCCTGCAGCATGCCTAATGCACGTTCACGCAGATGAGCAGGGATCCTGGGCATCTTTCTTTGGGTGTTTTTCACAGTCGGTAGACAAGTCTCTTTAGTGTCCTGCGTTTTTAGAACTGTGACCTTAAATGCCTACTTTCTGTAAGCTGTTAAGGTCGTAACGACCATTCCACAGGTGCATGTTAATTAATTGATTATGGTTAATTGAACATGCATGGAAAACATTGTTTAAACCCTTTACAATGAAGATCTGTAAAGTTATTTGGATTTTTACAACATTATTGTTGAAATACACAGTCCTGAAAAAGGGACGTTTCTTTTTTTGCTGAGTATATATAGGTCAGTCCTTCCACGTGTGCCTGTGCTGTTTCAAGGTGCTTTGTTCAATGCCTTTTTATATGCCTGTACTGTGTGGTTCCCTATAGTGTTGTTAAATGTGATGTGAATAAACATACTACCCACATGTCTCACATTTATGCTACCACAGGGATAAAAAATAGTACGTTTGTATAAAAAGTACCATGGGTATGTGTGGTGAACTCATACGTGGAAAATACGTGGGCATATGTGTAGTGTGATATGTAACTGATAACTGTAAGTAATAATGCTATTCGAATTCCAGAGCTGATCTGGAGCTGCTATGCAAATCCCCCAATGGCCAAATGCCCAACTGAGAAATGTGGAAGTGAAGCTTTGAATTAATGCTAGCCCCCCCACTCCTGTATGCACTTTACTTATCAGTGTGTAATAGCAAGCAGAAGTAGGCATTGATCCCTTAAGAGAAATAAAGCCGTTTTTCCTTCAAACTGTCTTTCCAATTTTTCAGTGTGTGTATTTGTGTTTAATCATTGCTGCCCTCTGCTGGTTACTCCTTGCTTTGTGTATAACACAGCTGCCGAAAATGCTGTTTATTATTATATGCATCTTTGTCTCTGAAAGCAGTTTATACCACATCTAAACAGTGGCCCGGACTACAAAGTAGTCGGGGTAACTTGTCGGATTTAAGGTAGTCTGGGCAAAATGTAAGTGAACGAATATGAAGTCCATTTAAACTGTGGTACCTTAAATCCGACAAGTTACCCCGATAAGCCAGTAACCCCGCTTCGTAGTACAGGCCACAGGCTAGGAATATTATCTTGATAATTTATAGCAAAGAAGTACAAAAGATTTCACTTTCAATACATTCTTTGAAGAAAAAAAAAACCAGAAGAATATCCCTGTTCTGTTTTCCCCACTCAGTGTAGGATTGGCACTTACAGTATGTTGTATTATTCATTATGAAAAATGGACAGTGAAGCGTTTGTATGTTCTAACTGTAATTTATTAGAAGGAAACAGTGGCAAATAAAAGCTTCTGTTTAACAGTAGCTGCTGATTATGTATGTACATGGAGTTAAGCTCTTTTGGAACAAGGCGCTCAGTGACCGTTTATAACTGTGTGTCTTTGCACTTCCGCACATTGGTGCCTCTCCCCATCACACTGAAACCTGTTTCATACATCTGGAGGTTCATGGCAACAAATGACTGCTTTGAATACTCATCTCCAAACGTAACAGCTCGGGTTAAATCAAACGGTTCCAAATTGTTTTATAACTGTTCTAAAAACCATGCTTCTGTAGTGGGGATACTTTACCGTTTAAGCTCAGTGTTTTCAAACTGAAGGTGTAAATGAAAAGTGACCCAGCTAATCACAAAAGAATCAGTCTAACTTCTGGCTCACTCAGTCTGGATGTTTCATTACAGCAACAAGGAACCATCAATAATCCCTCCTAGCTGCTGTGGTCAGGGATTAATGCTGCTGTGTCATATTGTGTATGGCCATGTTATGCTTGTGCATGTTTCTCTGGCATTGGCAAAGTTGCTACTCTGCTGGGCAAATTTTATGTGAAATCAAGAATAAAATAAAGCTGAATTTTCTGTAGTTATGGCAACAGTGAGAAGCTGCAGGAGAAAGAAACAGGGTTGTGTATCAAATTCCAAATCATGCACTTTACTACTGGGCTGTATGAAGCACATTAACCCAGGGTATTTTATTTCTTACTTGCACACACACACAAATGCAAATATAAGGAGATTTTCTGAAATATAAATGAAATATACTGTATATACTGTACATTAGCAATTATACATAAGTACGGTCAGGTTAGACTCAATCCATCCATCTTGGAAAAACTGCATTGTAAAGGTAAGGGTAAGCCTAGCACGTATCCCAGGATGCTGAGGACACACACACACACACACACACGCACACACACACAGACACACAAACAGACACACACGCACACACAGACACACGCACACACACTCACACAAACACACACGCACGCACACACACTCACACAAACACACACGCACGCACACACACTCACACAAACACACACACACACACACAATGGACAAATCAGGGACACCAGCTCACTCCACTAATGCAGTGTGGATGCTGGGAAATAAACCCAAAATCCCAGAGGTGTGACACTTCAATGAGAACCACTAGGACATCTTGCCACAACAGGTTAGACTCAGTGTGTCTTACAAAAAAAAAAAGAAACTGAAATAAACCTGTTCTGACATCCTGATTTTGCCGAGTTCAATGTGACCCTTGGTCAACAAGGGAGGGGTTTGTCTTTCACTACTTTAACCAGTCGCAGTCTCCATCATATGACATCACCACATTCAGCTGTTTTTTTTCTGTATTTTTAAGCTACCTGGCTGAGCACAGTGTGTGGCTCAGTGGGCTAAGCCTCTATGCTTGTGATCACAAGATTGCTGATTCAAGCATTATTATTATTATTATTATTATTATTATTATTATTAATAAATAAATACACTTACAGCCTTTGCAGGTAAGCACAATCCTATGTTTTGTCTTTGTTTGTCTTTGACATGTTACTTACCAAGAAGTTTATCCAGTAAAACAGGTACTTTCGAAATCTGCCACTAAACAGAAACCACTGGTTTTAATTAATGTGGCGATGTCATATGCAGGAGACTGTTATTGGTTAAAAAAGTGAGACGTAAGCCCTGTTGACCCAGGGAAATCAGGAGGCGCCAGCTTATTCATGCTCCGCACTTAAATCCGACCTGCCGTAGCCCGGGAAGAAGGAGAAATGTGTCAGTAAACTGGGTAAGATATTTATTCAAAGTATAAAGTGTGGTTCCATTTCATGCTGGCTCAGCTTTTTGATTTTCTTGAATGCAGATATGTTAGGACTGCCATGGTGAGGCACCACTGGGACCAGGGTTCGAGTCTCCACTGTGCCTCCATGTGTGTGGAGATTGCATGTTCTCCCCGTGTCATCATGGGGTTTCCTCCAGGTACTCTGGTATCCCCCCACAGTCCAAAAACATGATGAGGATTGGAGTTAGTAAGTTGCCCGTAGGTGTGTGTGTGTGTGAGGGAATGGTGGGTCATCAACTAACTAACTTACAAAAGAAAAGGTACAAATCTACAACTCAACTCCCTAACAACTCAAAACAGACGTGTGCATATTGAGCATCTGTAGGATGCGTTGGACCAACAAGACAAATGCACAGCTACATAGCCCCAAAACAAGACCAGTGCACAGCTACATAGCCCCAAGACAAGACCAATGCACAGCTACATAGCCCCAAGACAAGACCAATGCACAGCTACATAGCCCAACACAGCAGAGCTCCATTAATTAAATTATCTGTGATTTGCCACAGCAGCCCACCTGTAGGCTGGCACCACACAGGATAGTCTTCATTCACATTTTGCATGGATGGTCTTGACCCCATCATCAGCGCCTCTCTCCCTCACCCTGTGTCCGGGGCATTTTTCACTTGCATCCTCAAAGTGTCCAGCATTGTGGAGGACCCCTCCCACCCCTCCCATGAACTCACTGCCTGTCTGCCATCCGGTAAAAATTTCTTGATTGGCCAGACTGAAATGACACATCTGGAGTATTTTGCTGGCCTGAGCTGGCCACCTCTGTTTAATTACTGGAAAAAATGGTTTGCATCTACACACTGTTACTGTTCACATCTGAATACTGTTACTGAGCACATCTGTTTACATCTGTACACTGTTACTGTTCACATCTGAATACTGTTACTGATCACATCTGTTTACATCTGTACACTGTTACTGTTCACATCTGAATACTGTTACTGATCACATCTGTTTACATCTGTACACTGTTACTGTTCACATCTGAATACTGTTACTGAGCACATCTGTTTACATCTGTACACTGTTACTGTTCATATCTGAATACTGTTACTGAGCACATCTGACATCTGTACACTGTTACTGTTCACATCTGGAGTATTTTGCTGGCCTGAGCTGGCCACCTCTGTTCAATTACTGGAAAAAATGGTTTGCATCTGCACACTGTTACTGTTTACATCTGTACACTGTTACTGTTCACATCTGAATACTGTTACTGATCACATCTGTTTACATCTGTACACTGTTACTGTTCACATCTGAATACTGTTACTGAGCACATCTGTTTACATCTGTACACTGTTACTGTTCACATCTGAATACTGTTACTGAGCACATCTGACATCTGTACACTGTTACTGTTCACATCTGGAGTATTTTGCTGGCCTGAGCTGGCCACCTCTGTTCAATTACTGGAAAAAATGGTTTGCATCTACACACTGTTACTGTTTACATCTGTACACTGTTACTGTTCACATCTGAATACTGTTACTGATCACATCTGTTTACATCTGTACACTGTTACTGTTCACATCTGAATACTGTTACTGATCACATCTGTTTACATCTGTACACTGTTACTGTTCACATCTGAATACTGTTACTGAGCACATCTGTTTACATCTGTACACTGTTACTGTTCACATCTGAATACTGTTACTGATCACATCTGTTTACATCTGTACACTGTTACTGTTCACATCTGAATACTGTTACTGAGCACATCTGTTTACATCTGTACACTGTTACTGTTCACATCTGAATACTGTTACTGAGCACATCTGTTTACATCTGTACACTGTTACTGTTCATATCTGAATACTGTTACTGAGCACATCTGACATCTGTACACTGTTACTGTTCACATCTGAATACTGTTACTGAGCACATCTGACATCTGTACACTGTTACTGTTCACATCTGAATACTGTTACTGATCACATCTGTTTACATCTGTACACTGTTACTGTTCACATCTGAATACTGTTACTGAGCACATCTGACATCTGTACACTGTTACTGTTCACATCTGGAGTATTTTGCTGGCCTGAGCTGGCCACCTCTGTTCAATTACTGGAAAAAATGGTTTGCATCTACACACTGTTACTGTTTACATCTGTACACTGTTACTGTTCACATCTGAATACTGTTACTGATCACATCTGTTTACATCTGTACACTGTTACTGTTCACATCTGAATACTGTTACTGATCACATCTGTTTACATCTGTACACTGTTACTGTTCACATCTGAATACTGTTACTGATCACATCTGTTTACATCTGTACACTGTTACTGTTCACATCTGAATACTGTTACTGATCACATCTGTTTACATCTGTACACTGTTACTGTTCACATCTGAATACTGTTACTGAGCACATCTGTACACTGTTATTGTTCACATCTGAATACTGTTA
The DNA here is from genome assembly GCF_048594095.1 of Paramormyrops kingsleyae. Classification (NCBI taxonomy): domain Eukaryota; kingdom Metazoa; phylum Chordata; class Actinopteri; order Osteoglossiformes; family Mormyridae; genus Paramormyrops; species Paramormyrops kingsleyae. The sequence goes on along the minus strand of NC_132814.1, from coordinate 28,525,072 downwards.
CTGAGCACATCTGTTTACATCTGTACACTATTACTGTTCACATCTGAATACTGTTACTGAGCACATCTGCTTACATCTGTACACTGTTACTGTTCACATCTGCTTACATCTGTACAGTTACTGTTCACATCTGCTTATAGATAGTCTGACATAAATTCTTCCCATGCATCTGTACTTATAGAAATGGGACATAAAATATCATTACATTGACAATTAACTTTGTAGACCATTCAGCCGTGACATGGCTGTGTGGGCTATTAATGCAGGGAAGTCAGACTGAAGCTGTGCTGATTCTGCAAACCCTTATCTCACACCGACCAAACCTTGTGGTCTGCAGCTAATTGCAACAATGCAGTAAATATGATTTGAAGTAATTCATGCTTAGTAGCCTTGTTTTCATAAACATATAAACTTGAATAAGATATTTCCCCCATGCTTATCAAAAAAATCTATTAAATTTGCTTAGTTTAGAGATTGACTTAACAACATGCTTTTGGACTGGGAACTGAGACTGCAGTACCCAGCACGCCATGCAGCGGCAGAATGTGCATCCCCGAGCGCGTGAAACACCCCGGCTACCCACCATGCACCATCGCCCCTATGAGTTACTGCTCATATAAAAGCAACATATTTCTGCTGAACATATGATCTGAATAAGTTATTCGCCACTGACAAATTCACAATGTGAATTTTGTAAACAAAAATTTAGGTTGCATTGGCATTCTTCTTCATATAGTTAAAACGAATAAAGGAAGGATTGAAATAAAAACAAATGAATTCTATTTACAAAACACTTCCAAAATACAGACGCAAATTAGATATATAGTTCTTGGAAAATATAACTACACTTTAAGGTACCACAGTTTAACTACATTTTTATTTTATGTGATAGCAGATATAAAAGAGATGTGATTTAGCGTAAAAACTTGGGCGCAGTATTCTCGTCAGACAGAATTATTGTTACATTGATTCCCCGACGGTTGATTACTAATTGAGCAACAAAATAAACGAAAGGGAAACCATCTGAAGTTCCTTCAGTAATTTCTCGCTCAGTGCGATTTCCGTCTTTAAAGGGCTCCGTCGCGCTTTACGATTGTCGTTCTTTCTGATGGTATTTCCTGATTCCATCATTTTAAGATTAGGGCTTCATTGAAAAACCAAGATCTTAAAACAACTAAGATTATCTTCGCCTGCTAAACGGCTAAATCTGTAATAGGGAAGTAGGCAGTAGCGTTTTAAGTTCTGAGTCCATGGCCACTCCTTACGAGACGTTGGACGTTTTCCCCTTTTATGCTCCTATGTGTCCAGGAAGCCACAAACATCGTTGCCTGTAACTGCGACGGAATCCCGCATGGATTTCAATTCTGTCAACCGGCGTGAGTTTTATATCGGTCTGAGCCTGGCGATCAGCTCCAGCGTCTTCATCGGCGGGAGCTTCATCCTGAAGAAGAAGGGTCTGCTGCGGTTAGCGGGCACGGGCTCCACCAGAGCAGGTACGGTGTCTAAAACGTTTCTGATATTTTGTTTTCCTTCGTATTATTAAACCTAAGTTGTTCTGCTTAGCAATTCCCAAATGGACGTAACTTTCTCTTTTCTTAGGGTCAGGTGGCCATGCCTACCTAAAGGAATGGTTATGGTGGGCAGGACTTATATCAAGTAAGTGTTTTATTACAGTCTGTTGTGTTGACACTTAATGCTACTACTGCTACTCCGTTGCAGGTTTTTTTTAACAATCGGAAAGGATATATCACACGGTGTGATTTTTATGCGGTGCCTTCTGGCCTGAGTTGTCTTCTATTAAAGCGCTATTGGTTTCATTTTTTCAGTGGGCTTAGGAGAAGCTGCAAACTTTGCTGCCTACGCTTTTGCGCCTGCAACACTGGTTACACCATTAGGAGCACTGAGTGTTTTGGTGAGGTAATTGAAATCATTTTATTCTGGATATGTGTGGAGGGCTTGCTTTGTTACAGCATGCATTATTGTGTTAAGAAACAATATGAACAGTTGGAAGGTAGCATGAGAAATCTGAATTTGTGATTTGGTACTGATGGAATCTGATGCTTGATTCCCTTTTCTCCTTCAGTGCTGTACTGTCATCCTATTTTCTGAACGAGAGGCTGAACGTTCATGGGAAGATTGGTTGCTTGATGTGCATCCTGGGATCAACAGTGATGGTCATACATGCCCCACAGGAAGAGGAAGTCGCGTCCTTAAGAGCAATGGCAGAGAAACTTAAAGATCCAGGTATAGCACTTTTACACAAAAACAACAACAAATTTATTTTTGTATAGCGCATTATCACATTACATCGTCTCAAAGCGCTTTACAGCATCCCCACCCAAAGCCCCCAGTGAGTAAGCCATAGGCGACACAGTGACATATTAATGATTTTCAGTTTATTCGGTGAGTTGATTGAATTACAGTTCTGCAAATTGAAACCTTATTTAAGATTGAATAAAAGCTCCTTAATAAATCCTAAAATGAGAATCGCAAATATGCCCTGTTAATAGCAGTGCTTAATTAGCAAGCTCTGAGGTGACGGAGCTCATAAAGAACACAGTGACCAACTGCGAATCGTTATATGAGAAGGCGGAGCGTAATGACTTTAAATGACATCACACACACAACTATAATGTGCTGTTAATTACTTAAACACATAACAATGCAATATTTTCTATTGACATCTATTAGTTACATTAAACTGTATAGGACAGAGGTACCCTACTAGACGAGCTTAATGGTCCAGATGAGCTTAATGCGTGTGGTGTGTTTTTTCTCTTTTAAATCAACAGTCAGATAAGCACAACATGCTAATTTAGGGGGATGTATGTTAAAAAAAAAATCATACAACTGATTTTATCAGTAAACATTTCTTTAATTTGCTTATTGTTCCACAATTTAACTCGGTTTTGAGTGCAATTATACTGGGTGCAGCGTCTGAGGGCAAGCTGCTCTCCAAGGGCTACAACCCCCCCACCCCCCCATAATTTACACCCATGCTGCTCTCAGACCGACGTCATGGTCACACATTAAGCTCTGGGTAACAGTGTAAGTTGGTAGTTTTCTATGACAATGTTGAAATGAGTATTTTGTCTCTCTTTCTTTTTTTACAGGTTTCATTGCATTTGCTGTGTGCATAGTGGTGAGCAGCCTTGTCCTCATCTTCTTGGTCGCACCCCATTACGGGCAGAAGAACGTTCTAGTATACATTGTGATTTGCTCAATCATTGGTTCCTTATCGGTCTCCTGTGTGAAGGGCCTCGGCCTTGGCATTAAGGAGTTCTTTGCTGGGACTGCAGTGCTAAAGGACCCCTTGTTCTGGGTCCTACTGGTGAGCCTGGTGGTCTGTGTCAGTGCGCAGATCAACTACTTGAACAAGGCTCTGGACATTTTTAACACGTCCATCGTCACACCCATCTACTACGTCATTTTCACCACGGCTGTCATGGCCTGCTCTGCCATCCTTTTCAAGGAATGGCTCCACATGTCAGCAGATGGAGCGCTGGGTACCGTCAGTGGCTTCCTTACCATCATCCTGGGCATCTTCCTTCTCCATGCCTTTAAAGACATCACCTTCACCTGGGATAGTCTGCCGATGTTCCTGCGCCCTCAGAGTTCGCACTGGGGCCAGCCTTACATGCCTCTGGATAGTCAGGAGATGCCTGTTGACAAAAATGCACTTCCTGCAAGAAAATGGGTCACGAAAGGAATATCTCCAGAGTGCTCTATCTGAAACATACAGCGTCATTCCTACTGAAGAAATTGCGGGGGAAAAAAATCTTTCATAATATTGAATTAACAGGAAGGATTACGTGCCTTATAGTGTAACTTTAAAGACTATAGTCTGAAGTGTTGGTAAGATACATTTGGTAGATTGAAAATGTAAAAATTAATCATTGTGGAAATCCTAAATTTTGTTCTACTTTTTAATATATGAATTTTCTAGTTTCCTATTAACATTTGATATTCTGATTGAAAAAGAATTGCAATCATGTAAATGAAAAGTCAACATTTATTTTAATTTTAAAACAAACTTCAGTAGGTTGATAGCAGAAAAAGCAGGTTGTGCAGATGATTTATTTAGCAGATTTGATTTTTTTAAAACGTGGAAAACTACTTCTGTCAAGAAATTTTTACAAGATATATTTGTTTTAGAAATTATTTTTGCATTTAACAATGACAGATACAATCCTCTCTGTGTACTGGGGTCCTGGCTCTGAATCCACAACCACATTTGTTCCATGTGTTTAACATGTGCTACTATTTATTAAGAAAATGTAATGCTACTTTTTTTTTTTTTTTTTTAAATAAAATATGTTACCACTAAAAACTGAGACCCAAAGTTTGTTTTGACACAAATAAAGTGACACAAAAACTACCCAAGGAGGACAGGAAATTGGGTTTTCTGTATTTTTCCATTATCAATTCAGATTTGCAGTTGAACAAACAGCATTTATGGCCGCTAAGCTTGTTCTTGGCTTTGTAAGTATCGAGCTCCAGTGGCCACTGCAGCCTGATGTTCGTCTGACAGTCTGTGTTCTCCATACAGACAAAAGGACACTTCCCCATCTCCAATCAGCAATAACCGACTCCCTATAACGAGAGAAGCATATGCTGCAGAGGGGAAAGTAATGACCAAGTAGGGCTCGTAAGGAAGGCTCCTTCTGAAGTAGGGGAAGAGGCACTAGAAGATCAAATATTGCTTTTATTTCCCTCTTGCGCCCCCCCCCGGCACGTTAGCAACAACTCGACTGCCGCAGTTCAGTGCTCGACGGGAGTCTGCATTGATCTCATGTCCGTTTTCTGGGCCAGCTGGGCTAGTCAGACAAAGTCTCTGAGAAGGAGCTTCGACTCCTCTGGGTCTGCTCCAGTCTGTTTAGTATGAATTGACTTGTATCGATGAATCGCTCAACACAATTCACAAAACATGTTTCCGTCCTGGAGTCCAGCTTAGGCCCAGGCTTATCCATGCATTTATCCTGCACAAAAAAAGAAAAAAACATTTTTTTATTTAATGATCAGTGGTCATTGTCAACACACCACAGCACACAACAACGAAATGTGTCCTCTGCATTTAACCCATATGTCACTTTTCGTGACATAGCAGGGGGCAGCTAATTCAGCACCCGGGGAGCAGTGCTTGGGGGCGGTACCTTGCTCAGGGTACCTCAGTGGTGCCTTGCTGGTCGGGGATTTGAACCTGCAATCTTTCAATTACAAGTGCGCTTCCTTAACCATCAAGCCACCACTGCCCACTGCCCATCAAGGTAGTTATTAAATACCAGTGTTGTTAGTGTAGTGTTTAATCTTAATTAAAGATAAATTAATGAACATATGTGACAAACTTAACTTATGTCATAACAGCATAAGTTCAACGTCACCGGTTCATGAAGCGTCGTATAAGTGTGATGCTTTACATCAACCAGAAAGAGGTTCATTTTAAATAGGTACTAGCATAACATAATACAAACATAATATTCACATAACATAATAACAGGATGCATAAAGCAGACATGTATGGCAAGTTACAGTAGTATATGCTTTTCTCAAGCGCTAACTTACCCAGCACATTTCTGTCATCTGGTGCACGAGCTGTTGAAACCTTTGTTTCTGTGATTCTACTTCTATAAACTGCTGAAGCTGAGGATCCGCTGCAGCTCCTTGATTATCCATTTTCACGCCGAACTCACAAAACCCAAAACAACCATTCAAATGAAGCAGACAGCACACGTTGCTGACCTTCACCTGCGCTGGCGAGTGGGAAACCTTCAATGGTTTCCGGAAGCGGAAGGGACGCAGTTCGGTCACACAGTGAAGTGTTTCCGTTTTTCAGCGGCATTTATTTTTTGAGACTGAAATTAAATAGCACATGAATTAAACTAACTTTCATTTTTGGATAAAACAGTGGCTAGTTCGGAAATCGCTGAAACAACGGACCAACATATTTGAGTGCTTTAACGTTGGCGTTACTTTTTAAATACAAATAATTTATTTTTAAAATATTTCTTTTCAAAAATGTCACGGGCCATATTGTGTTGGTCACGGGAAATCAATCACTGTTAAAAGTACTCCCGCGCTGTTAGTCAAGTTGCTGTTGGGGCAGTTACTGTAGGGCTAGGGTTAGATAGAGCTATGTATCTGGGTTGGTCGTTTTATTTATTTTTCATGAGGAAGTTGCATAAACGTACACGCAGACAGATTAGGTATTGATCTTTGCGGGGGCTCTCCATTGATTTCTACGGGCATAACCCTATTCCCTATTTTGACAACCTTAATCCCTACCCAGCCCTAACCTTACCTATATGTAACCAAACAAAATGTAAGACTTGTCGCATTTTTAGAAGCAGGAATGTAATATATATATATGACCGCAGATAGACGCACGCACTACCAGAGCTGTGTCAGAACACTTATCACGGAGTGGGGGGGGTACAAACAAAATGAAAACAATAGCTGTTGATTCAGTTGTGTTTCTAAAGTCATTGTATCAAATTGCACGAGCTTTTTATTCTGCAAACAAGTCAGTGCATTTAGTGGGGTGTTTCATTAGGTGCCGTAATTGTGGCAACAATAGAACAATGTGTTACAATTAAAAAGAAAATGTGCTTTTGATTACTTAAGTATTTTTTAAATTAAGTACTCCAGTACTTTAACTCAAGTAAAAATTTGACTGAGCAAATTTCACTTGTATTTGATCAATCTTTCACCAGGGGTTTCTATACATTGACTCAAGTAATGGAGTTGTATATTTTGTCCACCTCTAATGATAAATGCCAGCAGCCATACCACCTGCAGGTCAGTGCAGGTAGTACAGGTCTGTGTGGATCCCAATGCCCCAGTGCAGTGATGGGGACCCTCTGTAAAAGTGGTGCCGTCCTTCGGATGAGACATAAAACTGAGGTCCTGACTCTCTGAGGTCATGAAAGATCTCTGGGCATCATTCAAACGAGTAGGGGGTGGTACGCCCTGATGTCCTGGCTAATATTGCCTACTGAGACCCATTTAAATCTGGTCTTCTAATCATGCCCTATATCTAATTGGTGAAATCTCCCCTGCCCCTTCAGCACCTTAGCCACAGTGTGATGAGCGTACTGGCGCAGAATGGCTGCTGTCACATCACCTAGGTGTGTGCTAGACAGTGGTGGTGGGTTCATGTGTTGCCCCGTTGGTTCTGTAAAGTGCTATATAAATGTAGCTTTCATTCATTCAAGTGAATGGCAAAACAAATCTGCCTAATAAGACCAATCATTTTGTGGATGATGTAATAGGCTGCTGGTTCAAATGCCATGCATAGAAGAATGACATCACTGGTGGACCCTTGGGTAAAGCCCTTAACCTCACATAATCCAGGGATTTACTGACCTTTGTACATCATTTCTCTTGAAGCTCAAAGACCTGATTGTGTGAATTGGCATCTATAAATGGCCCATAGTGTTCATCTGTGTGCTTTGCATTGAACTAGCATCCTGTGCAGAATGTTTCCCGGCTTCGTGTGCTTGTCTGTCTGAGATCGGCTCAAGGCCAATGCCAACCAGGGGTGCGTTTCCCGAATGCATTGTTTGATAACTACGTTAGCAACTTGCCTGGCTGGAACTACTGTACGTAGGTGTTTCCCGAAACCATTTTCGAACTACGGTAATGATGCTGCAAAATTTCACAGTACGATCCATCGTTAAACGACATAGGTCTTTCCCCAAACCCATAGTTCGAACGAAAGTTCGCCAACATTGTCACTAAGTTGTGTAGTTCGAACTACAGCCATCGAGCTGTAGCTAGAAGCTTAGTACCGAGTGGCTGTGTCATTGATGGTGAAAAATGCAGTCGAAGGATGGTAGACAACATCAGAGTAAGTTGAAAATATTAGTCTTGCTGTACAAACATCTATTATGTCAAGGGCTTTGAAACTGTAGTTGTAAGAGTACTTTTTATATACTTCTCTGTTCATAAGTATGGCATGATTGGAGCGGATGTTGTTTACTCACTTTGTCTGTGATATATGGTAAAATGCATTACATAGATAAATATATATTTAGGGTGTAATGTATTTGGAATGAACCTGACGCGCACCTGCAGCCTAGCGATCCGCCATCTTTATTGTAGTCAGTCGGTCTACTGCGGAAACCCAGCACACACAATACAAACCGTGCTTTCGCCACATTAATTACTGCTGCCAGTAGATGGCAGTACATTACACAGGGCTTCACGATTATGACATTGCAATATCACATCGAGTAATATTGCGATATTTTTAAAACCAAAAGGGAGATGAAATTACCCAAAATTAATTATTACCAAATAGAACATATCTAAACAGTGTGTCTAGCAAGTTGGTGGTGGTGTGTCAAGTGCCGACAAATGCGATATGATTATTATATGCACGCGGACATTGCGATGACGATGCTGAAACGATTTATCCTTCAGTGCTTAGGCACACACAGTATTAAATAGGAAAAACATGGGGAAAGCAAATGAAACACGGGCAAATGTATGGCTAAAAAGAATCAATCACTATTTAATCACTGAGATCTTTCATATATTTAAAAATAATATTAAGAAGTTTATTAATATTATTACGAAGTTTATTTATTACAAAATGAGTTTTTGTACATGACCCGTCGTGAGAGTCAGACCAATCACCGCTGGAACGATTGTAGTTCGAACTCCGGTGGTTTGAACTAACGTGGTTCAAACTACTGTGGTACTAACAAAGCACGACGGTTTTGGGAAATCTGTCAAATTTCGGAAGTTCGTTTGAACTAACATATTACGATGCATCGTTAATGGTAACTTCGGTCGCTGTTCGGGAAACGCACCCCTGGAGAAGCGCATGGAAGATTCATGGAAGCATTCAATAGAGGTGGATTTCAATGTGGGCTATAAACATTTTGCAAGTTAATTTTAGGGTTCAGTGAGTAGAAGAGAAATGAATTTAATCCAACAGCTGGTAATCTTTCAACATGCTTTCACAGAATGGACACATGGCACAAGACAATGAAAGGATAAGTCTTCAAATTTTGAATTATACAATATAAATTCAATTAGGGTGTCACCAAGAATGATATCAGACTGAGGAATCATCTTGTGTTCCCCTTCTTGGAATCACACATACATATCTAGACATAGCCTACAAAGTGACACTTTTTGAATATTTAAAACAACAACATATAAATCTACAGTATAGTTGCATTTCATTTAAAACTTCCTTGTACATTGTTAGAGAAGAATTATTAAGAAAATATTAGTGAAGATGATGGAAAAAGAAATTTAAAATAGACAAGTTCTGTATTATATGAAATATTATGATACTTCAGTTCATAAATTATTCGCACTATACATTCACGGGACACTGTTTTACTATGAATATGTCTGTGTCTGCTTTCCATATGATATTCTTCCTTCTCCAATATATTCATTGGAGATAAACTACTGCTACCATCTTCCGAGTGAAATCATAGCCGAAGATTGGTACAGGCCCCCGCCTTCTGCCTACTGAAGTTCATACAGAAGATCTTGAATAGTAACCACAAGATCTTGAAACGCTGGCCGCTCTTCTGGTTTCTAATAGAAAAAAGGCATAGTAAATGTGAACTAATAGTGGAAGTCTCCCAGTACAGCCTGCACCTGGCTGTTAGCTGTCGGACATTCTCAGCTGCTACCGCAGTAACGATTAACATATTTGGATTTTCTCTTTTTATTTTCTGTAGATAAACTGTACATACAGAGATAAAATATTGATAAAATATTTAGTCCAAGTTTGGTAGTTGGTAGAACATACCTCATGCCAACAGCTCGTCATGATGGTGTAAATCCTGTCATTGGCCATTTGGGGGCGATAGAGACGCAGACCGGTAGATATTTTCTCCACTATTTCTGTGTTACTTAAACGCTCATAAGGCATCCTTCCCAGGGTGTAGATCTCCCACATCAGGACACCTGGAAGAGAAAAAAAAATTATTAAGATCAAAAGTGTTTAACCCTTAGTTACTACCTCCATCAGTTACCGGTCATATGACTTCATGTATTAATCAGCGGCAAGCTTCGATTAAGCTTTTATTGAAATACTTGCTTCCCTTGATTAACTGGGAATTAACAATAATTAATTAGGGCACTGTGCAATTGCTTGAAAATAAGATTAATTGCCCGAAACTAACCAAAGGCCCAGATATCTGACTTGCTGCTGAATCGGCAGTAGAGGAAAACCTCGGGGGGTGACCAGCGCACTGGGAACTTCGATCCTGCGGAGCTGGTGTACTCATCATCCTCTAAAACGTATCTGAAGTAAATGGCAAGATGGACATTCAAATTTCATTAACACAAATTTTGCTTATTTGGGTTCCTGTACTATGCTGAGTACCTTTTCTCACATAGCAGACGAGTCAATTTTACCTTGATAGTCCAAAGTCAGTAACTTTAATGGTCCCATTAGAATCCACCAAACAGTTTCTAGCAGCCTGTAAACAGAGTGATTGTCACTTAATATCATTTCCATTTTCCCCCTCACTTTCATTTTGCCTTGTAAATTTACATGGTCTGCAAATTAAAATATATTCTTACCAAGTCTCTGTGGATATATTGTTTGGATTCCAAATAGGCCATTCCCTCACTCACATCTTTGCACATTTCAAGGAGCTGGATAGGGGACGGATGTTTGAGCGAGTCTCGGAGGTGGTTAAGTAGACACCCATTGGAGAGATACTCAGTTACAATGTAAATGGGTCTCTGCTTGGTGCATACACCGTACAACTGAACCAGGTTTTGATGGTGAAGTTTCCTAATTCAGCCAAAGACAGAACCAGCATCAAATATTATTTATATCTTACATTTCCTATAATCAGATACAATTCTTTTTTAAATGCCTCCATATGGAAAGTGACACTTACATCATAACTTTAGCCTCATCAATGAAATCATCTTCTGACATAGAGCCTTCCTTGATCATCTTGATAGCGACATCATGTTGACCCTGCCATTTTCCGTATTTTACCACACCAAACTGACCATTTCCCAGCTCCTTCAGGAAGGTAAGGTCTCGTGGATCAATCTCCCAGATACCTTTGGCCAAAGAATAGATGGAATCATGAGAGCCAGCGCTGAAGCCTTGCTCACGGTCACACTCTAAATACATTTAAGGACAGTTGCCCAAAAATTCGGTTCATTCATTTATCATCAAGTTAATATGTCAGCCAGTGCTTCAGGCAGCAGTGGAGGAATGCTGGGTAAATTCTCACCGTATCCTAGGCCAGCTCTTGAAGGTGCCTTATCAGCCTTATTGGAAACAATGTGCTTCAACCTACTCACCAAACCTAATATTGAGACACACAAATCAGCCATCATCCTAATGTGTCCTGAGTTTTCAAAAGATACCCTTCTACATCATTTATAATACATTTATTATGCATATAAAATCAAATCATAATATATCATATATTAATTTAAATTATTAGCTGTATTTTTGTTCAAAGAGGATGTCAGATGTCAACTTAGATGTCTCCTAATCTACATTCAGGCACCATATTTATAGTTTGCTACGTGTCAGATAATGAATCTGTATCTAATATATAAATGTGTGGTTATATAAATATGCTAGATGATACGTTGAGTTCTACAGAGAGTGCAGCAATGTCCCCACAATGACGTCTGTGCAAACACCTGCAGCATTATGTTGATGGTAGTTAATGAGCTCCTCAATGCTGGAGAAGTTGTGCTTTTCAGCCAAGTAGAACTGGCCCTGCGGTGTGCTGCAGATGTTGTAGTGTCTGCAGGTGCCCATCGGGTCCCTGGGAGTAAAGGAGAAAAACTGCTCAAGGAGGTGCTGCACGTGTTTATGGCCTTGGGAGTCTGAAAGAGCTGATTCTCATAGAATGTGTCAATTCAGAACAAGATGTAACAGATGCTGCTACCAGTAGCATGACTGATACCCTGGTTGTGTACGGTACAGGAAACCAGTGCAGGATTTGCATGAAGAAATTTACATTTTTCTACCACAGGCAGGCTATGTTCCTGCTGCCTGTTTTCAGTTCTTCCTTTAACACACTTAAGTTATTGTTTCAGTATCTAAGACATGCTACTCTCTAATCAGAGTGCGTCGCACCATAAGTAGAAGATCAGCCAGAACTTACCCTGGAGCTTTGGCGTATAATGACACGGTGTATTTCCCAGTTTTGCTTGAGTCTCGCACTAAAAAACCACCATCTTTGTTCTGTTAGGCGATAATGGTAACACATTTTCATATTTTTTTATATTCAAATGAAAACAGACAATCTTATTAATAATTACAATTGTAATGGCATTATGTTAAACAAAGAATTGTGCTGAAATTGTATTTAGAGCCATAAAGCACTTTTAGTGTTACTTCTAATTACAGACAGATCTCTTAAATATTTACTCAGGATTCACACAAAACAGGGAAACACTTTACCTCTGACATACTTTAATCAAAATAATTACAGAAAATTGTAGAATCTTAACTCTGAAGAAGGGATTGAGTTGTTGCTAATGTATGTCATTGTATCTCTTATTGACACATTCCCAGAGAATTACGGGAAATGCACCATTAGGTCCAGCATTACCTCAGCTTTTAGAAGGTTCTCTGCTTGGCTGCGGTTAATATTCTTGCAATACCATCTGGAGAAAAGAGCAGAAGTTTATGCAATCTCATCGTTAGCCTTCACAAGTGTGGTATTAACAGGAAATCAAAATCATACAACACAATTTTTTTCTGTCTAATTAACAGGCCTGATTTCAGAATTTTGGCATAGTTACTATGGTTGCCATACCTGTGATTGTTGGTATGGTTACCATGGTTGCCATACCTGTGATTGTTGGTATGGTTACCATGGTTGCCATACCTGTGATTGTTGGTATGGTTACCATGGTTGCCATACCTATAGCTCATCAGTAATAAAATATCTGAAAGTAACATATGGATTGTAGGATATGTGAGTAAGGTAGGTGTATAATGTTCATCACATTACTCTTTGTTTTAATGCTGTGAATTAACCTGACGACAGGACAGCAGTTCACTTCTGTCACTTGACAACAGCATCAGCTATAAACCTAAACCTTATTTTCTCAAAGTATTTGCTTCACGTTTCTGCTGAGTTAGCTTCTCCACACACAATTAATTACCAAAAAATATATATATTCTCATTCTGATCTTTTTTTCCTTCCATGAAGCTGCCTGTAGGAAGGACACCACCGTATGTTTTAGCGTTTCGTATCAGACTAAGAACGAGTGGGTTTCTGTTGTATTCTGAGGTTACTAATGATCCCTCCCTTTTCCCCATATCACAAAGGTCTGTTTGACTTACTGACAAATGCAAATTTTCACATTTACAATGTCTGTATTTCTTGCTGGCTTCCTGAAATGTTTACCCTCATACCAGCAGGGGTGATTTAAAAATGTTCATCTTGCCGGATTGATGCACAAACAAAATCTGTAGGCAATGATTCTGACATCAATTTGTGGTTTATTTAGTGCAGGTGGGATTTAATGCTGTGTCCTAACAAATGCAGTACCTTGTAATGCTATGCTTCAGACATTCCTATTTAACTCTTATTTCAAAAGCTGTTTAGTCTAATAACTATTTAGCCTTGTTCTGAATCCTGCTTTATACTATTATTAGTATTACTGCTTTTATTAATAATCAAACATATCTAAATAGTCACTTAAAAATATTTTTGTTTTCTTCAAAAGATGAAAAATGTACTGACAAGGCTCAATTCAATAAAAATGAGTTTAATTTAAAAAAAATAATTAAAAAAACAAATTCTAATTCAAAATTTTGTTTATCATTTTAGTGAACTACGTCCTCTGCTACATGCATGTCATTCTTTGCTGTCAGTGAGTTACTCCTGTGTTTGAGAAACCAGCTACGTTTTCATTGCTTGTACCCTCTTGCCGTAAAACATAATTTTGTTGTTATTAGATATCTGCCTTTGTTATAATTTAATATATTTATGTAATGATTTTACTTACGCAAACCTCTCAAAACCATGTCCAGCCTCCACAACATAATTACTGGGAATGTATCCTTCATTTCTGGTGAAGAAACAAAGGAACGAGGGATGAAACAAATAGAGGTTAGAAGGTCACACTGAGGGCATGGGCGAGGAGATGGCTTTGAAAAAACTGTGAAAAATCATGATTCACAACTGGTGAAATGGGATTTCTCAGGAGCTCTCTCACCCATGTTTGTCCCTGGCCCTCCACCAGCTGGCATCCACTGCTTCCAGGACGGTGTACTCCTCTCCTGGCCTCAGTGGAAGATCTTGCTTGTTTACTGGGGTGTATTCGTACTCTGCTATGACTGTCATTCCTGAAGAGGGACCTAGCTGTGGGCATGGTGGCTGCGGAGGGGTTGGTTCCTACAAGACGGATTACAGTCCGTAGTTATGCAGCAACTCAGCCTGGAGTCATTACATTCAGGGTTATTTGTTTAGCCAATGTACGAGTGAGGCAGGTAGTACAAATGGCGTCAGAGGCGTACGGCAGTCAAGGGACCAAGCAGGCATGAGAGAGGTGCCAACTAGGCATGTTACACTACAGCTAAAATCTGACAAAAAGACTAACCTCTGCTGGTGTAGGCGGAAGGGGTTTCCTGGATTTACGTCGAGAGGGGTTACCCAAAAGTCCTGCCAGGGAGAGTGGTTATGAAATAGCACTTGAGAATTCAGCCGTCACAGTGCTAATTAAACTGGCGTACAGGTACTATTTTCTGAGGTTTTGTTATACAGTAGGTTTTAGTTCCTTTACATTCTTTTACATTAGTTCCTTTTTGCTACTTTCCATTGTAATGGGATGAATATGTCAAATGTCAGGACAGAGTATGGAATTTGCCTAGTAAAATTAGGGGAAAGGTTTGGAAATTGGATTTAAAATGCTTCTTTTTGAACTCACCCCCATTCTTAGGCTGCAGCACTTGGCACCCCAGGGCCTGTTTGACCCCCTGCTGGCAGCATAACCACATGCCATCCACCCAGAAACAGGGGTGATATTTCTGCGCCAGGTCCTTGTTGAACCGCACCACTAGAACCCGAGACACATGGGCAGTCATTTGCATTTGACCAGGAGCAGAGGTGTCAGCATTTTCTAACTCTTTTGCATATAGACTAAAATTTGCATGGGAGCCTCTAGTTGGACCAGGTGTCCTGAGGGACGCTTCCGACCATCATTCTGTTGGCTTATCAGCACTGACACACTGGCGACTGACGACTAGAATCCCACATCGCTAAAACGTGCAAAGTCACCAACCATGCTTCAGCTGGTGTATCCACAGTCTCCGAACTTCGTCGCTCTTGGCAAAGATATAGAGGGGGCCCTCATCGTAGATGATCTGTTGTGCGGAGGCAAGACACGAGTCATTTTTGGTAGCATCTCTTGGGCTTCTCAGGAAGTGAAGGCTTGCTGTTTATCGCTTCCTAGTTTCTGACAAGTTTCCCAAGACAAGTTTAAAAAAGGAAGCCAAGCTTGACCAGGAAGGAAGTTCAGCGTCCTGAAGATAGATACTGTCAGAGCGAGGCGTAAATTACAGAACCATCTATAACCACATAAGAATGAAAATGATAATAAAACCGTAAACATAAGGCATTTAACTGCTTACACTGAAACAATGACATCTAAAGAAACTAGTTTAATAAATTAGGAAGGAAAAGTTAGAAAAGAGGATTTTATGTCAAAGAATTTTAAGAGAAGTTTATGTCAAAAATACCAATCTTGAACCTCACTAAAGGGGACACATTTTTTTCTTCAAAGAAAAGAAAAAACTGACAGGAGGCATATAAAGAAACTTCAGCACCGTCTTGGGCAGGTTTTCAATTCCTCTAGTCCAAATTCCCCAGAAATGCAAAACAGGACTATGACTGCTCACTGAGAATCAAAAATCTTATACTTTTTCTCAGTCTTTTACCTCTATAATAATTCAGACAACAAAACAAAAACATGTTTTTATGTATGTCTTCCAAGAAGAAAAGACAGCTTCAATACACAATTAAGGAGCACAGCTAAGTACTAAGAACTACATAACCTGTGACAAACCTGTGCTGTGGTAGCAGTGTGTAAATTCACCGTAGCTTTGAGATTAACACTAATTTCACTTCTCTTTTGTTCACTTTACTTTCACTTTTTCTAAACTATAATGTGCAAGTTCCATGTCCGTCTGCATTTTATGAACCTTTCTATTTCTATGTCTGTCACTATGATTATTAAAATGAGTTTAGCCTGCGTAAGGACTGACGGTTTCATTTGACCACCATCCACCTGAAGGTGTTTTCTGCTGCTGTCTGCCTGATCTGTCACTTCTGCTACCCAAGCATTTTAGTCTCTGTCACTGCAAATAAAATGACAGTGCGAAGAGGAAACGCTTCAGACGAAAACATGCCAGGACTATCAGTGACGAGCACGTAAAACATGAGGAGAAAGGGATCATCATTCTGAGAGCAGGCCCGTGTGAAGCGTTTGCATAAACAGGTGTGGTTGGCAGGGGAGTCGGGCAACACAACATCCTGCTTTTATTTCTTCACTTCCGGGTAACTTAAAATAACAAGGGCAGGCCGTTATTGTGCCTTTCTACTATAAAATTCTTTAATCACCCTGGATGAATCCAAAATTAGTATATTTTAAATGAGTATACAATGCTTACCATTATGGAGTATTATCCAAACAAAAAATAGAATAATACAGGCTTTTAAATGCAAGGTGATTGTAGATTTCATTTTTTTTATGGAGATCAATCTTTACACATTCACGGTCACAATACATGTCATCCGTACTTGTGACATAGATGGATTCACTAAACTGGAAACCAGTAACTCTAAATATTGCGTCAGTAGAACAGAGGCATTGCAGATAGTATAGCAGTACATTCTGCCTTTCCATCAACACGTTATATCAGCACATTGCTCACCTGAAATGGATACAGTCGCTCAATAGGTGCGTTTTCCTCTGGTAAGACCTTTTCCACGCATCTGATCTTGTCGACCTCCACTGTCCCCTTCAGTGCTTTCTTTTTCTACAAATTGCGAGACAAGTGCAGTTACTTGGAAAACGTTCTGCTCGATTGCAGCAAAATGTATCTAGCAGTGCTTTCGTAAACACTTTTTAAATACTGCTTATCTGGCAGAAAATCAGCGTCTTGGACATTTAGCAGTTTGGCTGTCACCGGTGTCCTACATTACATACCCCTTTTTCAACATCATAATCATAGTAGGAGATCTTTTCTTGCGTTAGAATAAATAAACGTTCCTTGAAGTTCAAGGGTGAGGTCTTCTTCTTCTGCTGGGATCGTTTAATAAAGATGTCTTCCAGTATACTGTCTGACATCATCAGGGATGGACTCTATCTGGACCAAAAACGGCAAAGGCAGATGGGAATCCCGCACAATCAGTCACTTATACGTTTGTTGTCATTTCATATTTGAAGTTTCTTGAAGTTGTAAATGTACAGTATTGGCTGGATTTGTTTCTGTGGTTTTGATGTCAGATGTACAGTCATGGTGGAAAACAGAGTAATGCTGATTTTTATTGGTATTATGTGAAATTTTGCATGTGTCATAATAAGGACAGTATTTAATTAAGATTAACTCGATATTTTAGACCTTTGACAAATGATCAAAGCAAGGAGCTGCTCTAGTCATGCCTGTGTCTGAATATATACATCATCGTTCTTTGCTCCCCCAACTCATCTTACCTGCTATTCATGTGATTTCAGGAACAATAATGCAAATGGGGTGATGTTGACTCTGAAAGATAGACATTGTGCTTCAAATTTCATGTATATGCTCAGTTAGTCACTAGACAGTGCATAGTCACTGCTGGCATTCAAATTCCACCCTTTGCTGAACACATTTTCTCTACCAGACATTTTCCAGAATCCTTGCATATGTACGTGCAACACGTGAATTTGTGTTAGCCCAGTATTACATCAGAGTGTGCCCAGGGCTTCATTTTTACACCAATAATCCAGATAATTCACATTGACAGGGAATACTTCACTCCAGATTATGCATGCAATCTATTTTCACATAAGTAAAATCCTAAACAATTAAGTAAATTTGCATAAGACTGTGCTGGACAATTAGCTGAAAAGTCTCCTCATTTACAGTAAGAAGTCAAACCAACTTCTATTCTTTACTCTGAAGATATTCATACTACTACGTTTCAGCAAACAACATAACAATATGCAATATTCATTTGAGTCTCTCTGGAAGCATATTCTGTTTACTCAAACCTGAAAATCAAACAAATAAATGGATAGACATAACAATGACAAAAACAACAACAACAATAATAATAATAATAATAATAATAAAAGTTTGGCCCATGTGGAGCAGATGGTACCCAGATATTCTGTGAAAAGCCACTGCTTGTATCGTATGACATCCAGGCTGATCTGCAGGTAATGCAAAGCAGGGATGGGACTTCTAGCAAGATAGCAAGCATCACGGGTTAAGCTACACCGTCATTTTTACAGTAAGGGATGTTGCCTTAAGCAACGCCATCAGCAGCCACGCTAAGGTCAGACAGTCAGCGCCAACATGCCTGGTTACTCTAGGCGCAATAAAATATCGCATGTCTGCATTAAATACAACAATCCTGCATGAATCAAATGTAATGTTCTGCTGTCACTCATCTACTTTGAGTGCAGGATTTGATTTACCTGTGTAAAGTAACAAAGTAACAAAAGAAGAAAAAAAAAACATAATTAGCCCCATAAAGCACATGACTCATGTTACCACTCAATCACTTAATAGTCAATTAATAGCTTAATATGTACAATATTAGATATATATAAGAAATATATATATATATAAGAAGTCATTTTTATTTTACAGTCTCTTTGCCTGTTTTTTAACAAAAATAAAGCTGTATAACATTTACATGCATTGTTTCCTACATTTTGCTAATAACTTGTTAATGTGTAAAAGTTGATAATTAATTTAAAATATGCCGGTTTGGTTAGTATAAGCTGCTAGAAGATGGATGGATTGAGGTCTGAGTTCGGATTTAAATCAGGCAAATCCCCCCCTCCCCCATAGAGTTCTAGGACTGGATGAAATTTCATTTTTACTGTTGAAAGGATGTTACTGGAATTATGGCTTTCAAATTACAAAAATCAGTATATAGCTGACTATAGCAATTAAGTGACTGAGCAAATTATCATTATTATTAATTATAAAATTTTGCATAAAAGACTAATATAATAAAACTATATTATAACCCATGAACAAGAAGCTTCCTCTGCATTCTTCAGTCACACATCATCATCACGACATCTGAAATTTTGCTGTTCAAACACTTTGTAAACTATTGCAACATCAGAGAAGCAGGAAGTTCTCACTGGGCTATCAGCCGAGGTTTTCTTTGTGTTTCCCTCACTAAAGTCCATCTTCTGTCCTCTCCTGTGTCAGCAGAAAAGCGCTTCAGTGTTCCAGGTCGTCACTTACAAGTGTGCTTAGTTACTAAAATCAATGCATCAGTAAATTGAGGTGTCTTCTCAACCTACCTCAAAACATCTTTACGGCCAATTCAAATGTTATTTCTTTTTGTATTTTACTGCTGATATTCTGACCCGACACAGATCGCCAGGTGTACACAGAAACATTTATCTGCTCCATATACACTGCAAAATACACGTTAACAGTAAATTGTTACTTCTGTATTTCTGATAGAGTTACAACAGAGCTAGTTCAATTTCAAATAGTTGTAAAAATCATAAAAAATAATTAGAATTAGAACCATAATTTTTTTAAATTATTTTTAGCAGGATGATCTGGCATCCCCCCCCCCCCCCTTTTTTGAGTAAAACCACAGGATGTTGCATCACTGCTGCTATCAGTACTGCAGTTAAGAAAAGGCCCCCTTGTACAGCTTTAACCTACCAGACTTTTAGAGCAGAAATGTTGTTCACTTTAACTGAACAGTGGGATGTTCACCCTGACAAATAAGATGTATGGTTTCTCTGTTTATTCTCTGACGGTGCATGAGTGCATTCATGGGTACCAATCTAGGGACACATTTTCTACAAGACTGTCATACAAAACTGATGTATTCTGCCTTAATTGCTGCCTCCATTTGGACCTCAGATGCTGTTCTGCTTGTGTAATTTATAAGAACAAATACATCTTTGTAAGTTTTTCTTTTTTTTGGGAGAAATTTCTATGGCCTTTGTGAGCAGGTGCTCAGTGGTTTAAAATCAATAAAAAGCAATATTCAGTATCATCTAAGTCAATCTATGCGAATGGTGACTGCATGGGCAGCATTGTTGGCTAACTGGCATTTCCCATATTGTATGATTGTGCCTTGAAATGGAGTGACATCCCATCAAGAGTGTAACTCTAACCGTTTTGGACTCTAAGTTGTAGGATAGGTTTTTGATCCCCCGTGACCCAGACCAAGCATTTGGGAGATGGATGGATCTTTCTCAATACATGTTAATACTTAAAATGTATCAATTATCAATGTATGTTCATAATAATACATATAATAGACAATACATTGGAATTTTGTGTTACCGGGAAATGGTTATTAATACTTATGTAATTAGTGTGTGGCTCAGTGGGCTAAGGCTCTGTGCCTGTGATTATAAGCTCATTAGCTCGAGCCCAGCCTTTGCACATCTGCGGGTCCTTCAGCAAGGTCCTTAACCCCCAGCTCCCTGGGTGCTGCTATGGGTGGCTGCCCTTCACAGCCAGCTCGTTTTCACTAACAGAGTGCAAGTGGGGGGGCGGCGTAAAGAGAACTTCCCCATGGGGATCAATAAAGTACCTGTTGGTATTATAATAAACATTAATATTAACAGATATGAAATATCCATCCATCTGTTTTCTATAGCTGCTTACACAGTCCTGGAAGCTCCAGAGTACAGCAGGATCGTGTCACATTAATGAATCCCAACATAACTCTTCCGAAATTTTAACATGTTGCTCCTCAAAATATGCAGAAAAGTCCATATACATAAACACAAGTTTACCGTTTTCTAAGTTAGATGGCATCTCCACCTCATAACATATTTATGGTTTCTGTTGGGCTGGCACCCCCACGCCACAAGGCGAGCATTTCCCTCCTTCATTTTGCTAGTGAAATCGACATGTTATCTGATTTTCAGATAACCCTCTTCTCTCTCAGTGTGTTGCATTTTGCCTGAAGAATTTAGCAACATGCAGAAAACTGCTTGATTCTTTTTGCACTAGGAGGATGAATCCACATGCTTTCACTATTATTTTAGAAAGGAATTTATTCAAATTAGTCACATCAGCAATCATAAATGCACCGTGGTAGTGCATTTAAGATGAACTAAGTTTACAACAATAATGATATTTTGGTTCTATTCATCTCAGAAAAAAAATGCACACACACACACACACACATGAAAAATCTATCAAAGCAAGAAAACCTGTTGAATAGTATGGGTTATCAGGAATACAGAGGCAGCAAAATTGACAATAACAATCTCACAGAGTTAAGACAGCTCTCCCTGATGTCCTCTGCAGAAAACAGTGTTACAAGCGATGTCACTAAATAAAGATCAGCATGTGACTCTACCAAAAACATGCATAAAAGTGCTTGTCAGCTGGATTTTCCTCACACGTCGCATCCTATCATGTCTCACACTGCTCACCACCCATTGGGATCACCAGCACTCACCCGCAGTCACTGTGTCACGCTGGCCTTTCAGCAGGGCAGACTGAACGCTGTCATTCCCCTGATCGCTCTGAAAGCAGGACTCCAAAACCCCACCCTTTCAGCACCGACTTAGTTCCCTTTTTGTTTCCTCCTCTTTTTTGAGGACTGTCTGCAAGCTGCTGCTGGAAATTCAGCTGCAGAACTGTTTGAAAAAGATAGACTGAAAGAAAGAAGAAATAAAGAAGAAAAACTTTACTAGAATAATGAAATGTTAGTGCATACTGAATAAAATGTCAATGTTTTCCTTCTCGGAAAAAAAGAAACTTTAAGAAAAATGTAATTTAAAAATACAGTCAACATCAAAAGGTAATACAGACCTTATATTAGGGCAATACCTGAGATATCAATAGCAAATGACCCCTCGGTCATCCGTACTCGCTTGGTAATTTTTTGATCAGTCATCCAAACCACAAGGCGGCAGTCGTCGTTTGGCAGCTGACATAAACGGCGAGGGTCGCTCTGCAGCCGGAACCCGATGTTTCGGAGCTCTTCCGGGGCGCCGCTTCCTCTTAGCCTCTGCGACGGGACGGCAAACATGGTGAGCTGCTGTAGCCGCAGAATTCAGTTTTTAATCCGTACCAATCTTCAATATCCCTGTTTCTTTTTTTCTTCGTTTTGTCCAGTGTTTGTTGCTTCATGTTCCAATATTATATGTACATTATTATTACTATATTTAGTTTTGTTTTAGACATTCTGCTTTTAAGATGTTTAGTGATTATCGCCGGTTGTGGCACTAAAATAAGTGCGTACCTGTACATTTTTTCCACAAACGTTATTTCATGTTATTTAATTTCAGTCGTTGATTGTTTTATAAGTAGCGAATAATGGACTTTGTCATTATTCATGATATTACCCAAGACACGGACATTTGTACTTATATCAAGTAATAAAGTTTTATAGTGAATATTCAAAGACAAACGTTGCACCGTGACGCTGTTGGGTTTAGAGGGTTTAAATGTATAACTAATTTAAGTTGCCTACATTTTAGTAAATATTATAGCCTGACGTCTAGGTCGGTGTAGCCGGTTTGTAATAGTGACTCGTACTGTGAGTGCAGTATGTGGTTGACTGACAATATTTCGTGTTTTTTTTTTTTTTTTTTTTTGTGGTGGGACCATAAAGGTGAACGTGCCGAAGACTCGCAGGACTTTCTGCAAAAAGTGCAAGAAGCACCAGCCTCACAAAGTTACCCAGTACAAAAAGGGCAAGGATTCCCTTTATGCACAGGGTGAGTCCGTCCGTCCCCCCCCCGCCTGCTTATAATGCGCCACAGACCGACACTTAGAGATGCATCTGTTTCATTGTGTTTTTAAAATGGCTCAGCATGCACAACATTCTTTCATTTGCTTCTAGGTAAAAGGAGATATGACCGTAAGCAGAGCGGTTATGGTGGCCAGACAAAGCCTATTTTCCGAAAAAAGGTACGAACTCATGCCTTGCTGCATGTTTGATGATATGCTGAAATAGCAGCGTGAACCTGATGATGTCAGACAGCATATGTCACTATGCTGAATGTGTTTCGACATAAGGTTTGCCACTAGTTTGCGGTGTGATACAGGACATCTCGTAATACATTAAGGTAAAAGAGTGTTTTTGTTTTCAGGCCCTGCTCTTTTAATTTCTTGGTCATTTATGAAGTGTGCATTGACTTTGTAAATAATCCTTTAGTAATTGTATCTTTTTTGTAATTTCCATTTTCTCCTGTGCTTCAACTTTGGTGGTACATCACAATTAACATTGTTTCCCTCAGAAATTCACAAAAAATACATGCAATAAAATCTTTCCTTTATAAATGTTTAAATATTTAGGCATGTTAAATAAGTAAATGCATGACATCACCCTAAATATACAAGACCTGAAGAATATGGAACAAAGTCAGACACCGCAGTCTGTCTTACTCACTCACTCACTCTCTCTCGCTCTCTCTCTCTCTCTCTCACACACACACACAGTCTTTTTTTAAATAAATGAAACACTCTCAGCAAGGCTTTTATTATCACCTATGTTTCTCCTGTGTAACGTAAGGGTAATTAAATGGTAAATGCTAATATTTTAAATAATCTTATATGCAACTCATTACAATTCAGTTATGATTTAGTATAGATTCCTAAGATTTGGGAGCTGAAAGAATGACAGTTGATGTGGTCATATCATGCTATGTTCTGATCTGTACAGCTTGCATTTCCTTTGTCTGGCTGAGTTTGTTTGTGTTCATTTTTCAACTTGTTATGGGACCAGATCACAGTACCTTTAGTTGTAGTTTCAGTCTTTGTTCCTGGTAGTCTTTTCCCACCAGCTTTACAAAAAAACACCTCTGTTGAATTTTCCATTGTGATCTATTAAGTGGCATTTCACTGTCCTGCTTCTATACCAGCACACAGAGCAACACTGGCAGCTCCATGCCATGACTCGTTAAAAACTGGTTGCTTTGCCTTGGCCTCTAAATCTTTCTCTTCAGTAAAGTAGTTTTTATTAGATCTCGTAAAAGATATTTGGAAGTAATTTGTCATTGACTTATCTATACATGTGATCCCTGTGTTGTAGGCAAAGACCACGAAGAAGATTGTGTTGAGGCTGGAGTGTGTGGAGCCTAACTGCAGGTCCAAGCGGATGCTGGCCATTAAGAGGTGCAAGCACTTTGAACTGGGCGGAGACAAGAAGAGAAAGGTAACATTCCTTTGTACATTTTGTGTTCTAACTCCAGGGCTTCGACTATAAAATTCCATAGTTTGCTCGGGGTCACTTGCTGGATTTAACCATGTTGCCAGTATTTGCCAAGAACATTTTTGCAGACTGTGGCTTATTGTTGGAATATCAAGACGCTTATTTTAAGTTTGCATTACATGGTCTGAATAGTTTGTCACTTAAATCAATTTTACCTTAATAGTAATGCCAGTATTTATTTTTTCGAAATGTTAATTGTATATATTGTGAATGTATACTTCAAGGCACGGTTTATGTCTCTTTTTTTAAATGGTTACTTGAAATTCACACATTCTCTCCCCCCTCCCCCCTCCCCACCCAGGGCCAAGTTATCCAGTTCTAAAGAGCATTTTGGTTTTCGTCTATTTGTGGATGAAGTCTTTGTCAATAAAAGTTGATGAGTACTTGGGTCTTTGTTGCATCATTGTAAAGTTAATTATTTTTCCTGCTTTATGCATATATTAGGATATCCTGCAGTTCATGTGTTTTATCTCCTTTTACTGTTCCAGTTTGTTACAATTCTATTTTCAATAAGTGAATTAAATTCAAACTAAATGTATCTGATGACATTGCTAAAAGAAGTGTTTGGGGTGTATATATGTTTAAGTAGTGAAACAGATTCCTTTCATCTGCCTACTTTACATTAACTGGTATTTGGTTTCTTTGCATGTAATGCAGTTCTTAACGTATGTGTTGATATCAGTGCTGATAAAATCTATTCTTTCATTGTTATGTACCTATATGGGCTTTTTGTCGACTTTCACCTTAGTATTTTCATGTGGGAACTGCGTCTGCGAAGCAGTGCAGCTTTTTCCTTTTTAAGAATCAATGTTCTGACTCTGAATAGATATTTCTTTAATAATAGTAATAATTATAGTTAAATGACTTCTCTAGTGGAAAGCTTCAAGGCTGTAGTGAATCAGTTTTAGTATATTTAAAGAAAAATCAATATCAATACAGCAATCAATACTGCACCTCATGAAGTTTTACAAAATGGATTATAAACAATGTGGTGACCTTCAGTTACACTTATACCGGCAGTAATTCCAGTGTTGCCCTTTTTATCCCAAGCTGTGGGGTCCTAATGATTGGTGATTTAGCTTTAATTAGATTGTCTTGTGTTATTAACGCTTTATAGTAATTTTTATGCTATGGCTGTGGGCTCCTTGAGACTGGTGGATGGAAAAATCAATGAGAAATACCAGTAGCATAGATTTTTTTTTCCCCTGTATAATTTTAGGTGCCTCCAGTTGTAAATGACAAATTAACATCTGTGA
Organism: Paramormyrops kingsleyae; assembly: GCF_048594095.1. Lineage (NCBI taxonomy): Eukaryota > Metazoa > Chordata > Actinopteri > Osteoglossiformes > Mormyridae > Paramormyrops > Paramormyrops kingsleyae. Next base: position 28,499,411 of record NC_132814.1, on the reverse strand, counting down.
CTGTTCCATTTACAATCTAAAATATCGGGATAATACTTTTTAAAATTCTGAAGTCCCAATAATTCCTAAGTTCTTTTATTCTATGGTCTAATCCACCAGGTCACCTGAATCATGTGTCAGATATCACTGGAGCTTTTCTTTCCTCTCCTTATTGGCCAAGGATGTCATCTGAGATCTGTATATTCCAGTTAGCAGTGACAGTGAATCGGAGATATGCATCTTCCAGTTAGCAGTGACAGTGAACTTTTTGCAGGTGAACAGATATTAACCTAAAGCTAGGTTACTCTGATAATCCATTTTATTGCTTTTATTCTTCCTTTTTACCTTCAGCTTTTCTGTGCATTACAGGCTTCTCAAATTCGCTCGGTCCTCTCCAGTTATGTGAGGAAAAAAATACAGTACACTTCTATCCTGATACAGTCTTTGCATTCACAAGGAGTCGGAGAAAACATCATTTTCTGATCTATTTTGATACGTGTTTGTTTTTGATGACTGCTTCTGTTGATTGTTGTTCCATGGAGTCACAATACCCTCTGTCTTTACCATCAGCACTAAAGTTGGTTGCTGTTGATCTATTTTTTTCTTTGTGTTTGATTGCAGTCCAAACTTCTCAGTCTAACGTATCACCATATCATGAGGGATTCCTACTTGTGTAAAAAAATAACATGTCAAGTGTTCAAATGCAGTTGTTCTCTACTGACTATTTTTAATTTTTTCCTGTTGATTATTAAGCAAAAATGGTTAAAGAAAATGACCTTTAAATTAAATGTTTCAACAGTGCCGCCACTATAAAAAAAAAAACCACATTTTCAATATTATGATTTCAACATCTTTTTCTTGAAGGCACAACATATTTTTATTTCATGATATCTTCATCAAAAGCTGTAATTGATATATATATATATATATATATATATATTGTATATATGATATGATATACATATTCTTGCAAGTAGATGGTGATATTTCATTTTGAAAGATAAATGTTCAGCAGTTTGTTAATGGCTATCCTAAATTTTACTTTGTTTCTCTGCATCTTTTAAATGTCGGTCCCTATGAGACAGGGATTATAATAATCTAATCAAGATTCCTGGATCTTCACTTGATGACATATTTTAAAATATCTTTTTCGGACGTGTATGGTCATGGCAGTGGGGACTGGAGCTGATTTTCAACGGCATACAAATAGACTATAACACAATGCAGCCTCCATAAGCCTTTCAGACCACTGATATATCATTTGAACACATGATGAATTGTACAGGAGTTTTAAAAACCACCCATCGTTTGGCATGTTCTGTTAAACATGACTGATGTGGTTGTAGTTTACAGCCAGTTATTTTCTATACCCACACACAGGCTGGAGCCAATCCTGGAAGCTACAGGCACAGGCACAAGGTCTGCCTGCTTCATCGTTTTGCTATAAATTTCATTATTAAATTATTTACAAATAAATAAATTGTGCTATACAGCTTATTAAGTATGATGGCTCCATAAATAATTTTAGTGAATCTTCTCTTATATAACAGAGAAATAACTTTAAAGTGATGGAAATAAATCATACCTCCCCTAACCTCGTTATTTATGGATGAATCTTCTTACACATACTTTTTTTTCCTTAGGCTGAGTGTTAGTTGAAATGCATACAACTAAAACTCAGTCTATATTCTAAACATCCCTCAGCCTGAGAAAGATCAACTTATATGCACACTTATATAAACACTTATATGCGAGTTTGTTTTGATTCTGCAAAATGAAAATTAAAGGAAAGCTTAAAAAAGATCCTTAAAGTGTTGCATGATAGACATGAATCAGTTGTTCAAACACTAGTATTTTAGCAATAAATAATACACAACAAAAGGAATATGAATGACACATACCTGTAAATCATGAAATATTCATTTTGATTGACTCCTGCTCTATTTCTTGATGAAGGGACTTGAATTCCACAGTCGAGATTCGGACAGTACAAGAGTAAAAGCAAATGGGCTGTAAAATGAAATTCCGGGTTGCAGAACAGCACCAGTGGTAAAAATTGCTCAAGGCAGTTTTCCTACTATTCTTCATTCCTGCCAGAATCATTTTTCCTCCACTTATTTTTAACAGGGTCCACCGAGTTTTTGAAATTATGTTACCAATATTGTTTCTCTGTAAACTAAAGTCACAGTGCAATTACAGGAGCTTTTAAGTCAATTAAACATGTGATACTTGCTGAAGTTTTTATTTTTTGTTTTATGGTAGAGAAGGAATGTTAAAAAAAATTGTTTGCATTTTGTCAAGACCCCACTACTCAGAGAAAACCCATGTGAACAGAGGGGAAATGTTCTTAGTATTGTATAACAAAATTGCAGAGGTAACTCTGAGTACTGTATCAGTGACTACATCCTCATTAGATGAGGCCTTCTGGTTAGCTTAATGTTACTTAGTAATGTATGTCTGCTTTTTATATGTACATAAATATTTCCTCAGTATACAGGACTGTCACAGAAAATTAGAATATTGTGATAAAGTTCTTTATTGTCCGTAATGCAATTAAAAAAACAAAAATGTCATACATTCTGGATTCATTACACATCAACTGAAATATTGCAAGCCTTTTATTGTTTTAATAGTGCTGATTATGCCATACAGCTTAGGAAAACTCAAAAATCCTATGTCAAAAAATTAGAATATCATGAAAAACTATACTAGCAGGCTATTTAACTAATCACTTGAATCGTCTAATTAACTCGAAACACCTGCAAGGGTTTCCCTGAGCCTTTAAAAACAGTCAGCTTGGTTCAGTAAACTAAATCACAAGTATGGGGAAGACTGCTGACCTGACTGCTGTCCAGAGGACCATCATTGACACTCTCCATCAGGAGGGTAAGACACAAAAAGAAATCTCCAAAAGAGCAGGCTGTTCACAGAGTGCAGTTTCAAAGCACATTCACAAAAAGTCTGTTGGAAGGAAGAAATGTGGCAGGAAACGCTGCACAACCAAGAGAGAGGACCGCAGACTTAACAGCATTGTGAAGAAGAGCCGCTTCCAGAATTTGGGTGAGCTTCAAAGACAGTGGACTGAAGCCGGAGTTCAGGTATCAAAAGCCACTGTTCACAGACGTGTCCGGGAAATGGGCTACAATAGCCGTATTCCCATGGTCAAGCCACTCCTGAACTCAAGACAACGGAAGAAGCGTCTGACCTGGGCTATGGAAAAGAAGCACTGGACAGTTGCAGAGTGGTCCAGAGTCCTGTTTTCAGATGAAAGCAAGTTTTGTATTTCATTTGGAAGTCAAGGCGCTAGAGTCTGGAGGAAGGCTGGAGAGGAGCAAAATCCAAGTTGCTTGAAATCCAGTGTGAAGTTCCCACAGTCAGCAATGGTTTGGGGAGCTGTGTCAGCTGCTGGTGTTGGTCCGTTGTGTTTCATCAAGTCCAGAGTCAATGCAGCTGTGTACCAAGAGATTTTGGAGCACTACATGCTTCCATCTGTTGAACAGCTCTATGGAGATAATGATTTCATTTTCCAGCATGATCTGGCACCTGCCCACAGTGCCAAAACCACCAGTAACTGGTGTATTGACCATGGCATCACTGTCCTCGATTGGCCTGCCAACTCCCCTGACCTGAACCCTATAGAGAATTTGTGGGGTATTGTGAAGAGGAAGCTGAAACACACCAGACCCAATAATGCAGTTGAGCTAAAGGCCGCTATTGAAGCATCCTGGGCATCCATAACACATCAGCAATGCCACAGGTTGATTGCCTCCATGCCACGCCGAATTGATGCAGTAATCCGTGCAAAAGGATTCCCAACCAAGTACTGAGTGCATTAATTGACATTTTCAAATGTTTGATTTTGTTTTGCTGTTACAAATCTTATTTTTTTACTTGGACTGAGGAAATATTCTAATTTTCTGAGATGGGATTTTTGAGTTTTCCTAAGCTGTATGGCATAATCAGCACTATTAAAACAATAAAAGGCTTGCAATATTTCAGTTGATGTGTAATGAATCCAGAATGTATGACATTTTTGTTTTTTTAATTGCATTACAGACAATAAAGAACTTTATCACAATATTCTAATTTTCTGTGACAGTCCTGTATTGCTAATATATTACATTTGACAAAGGAACCTTCCAATGGACAGAAGCCATTCCAGCAAGCTTTGAGATGGTGAAAACATGTATTGTGGTAAGTCTTGGACTTGCCATGTTTGATCCAGGATTATAAACACTCGTTTCTACAGATACTTCTGATTATGGCTTGGGTGCTGTCCTCTCACAGATACACCCAATCTACTAATCTTACCTTTTCTTTACAATCCCTGACAACGGCTGAGCGCAAGTTTTCCATTTTTGAAAAGGAGGCCATTGTATGTGTGCAGGCTATGGAGAAGTGGAGGCCATTTCTTATAAGGAAGACAATTTACACTGAAAACAGATCACTATGCTCCCGCCACACTGTCGGCTACAAGAGGGCATGGATGTGAAGGAATGTGAGGCACTAGATGGTTGTAACTATGATATAGGCGTATACGTATAGGCCAGGAGTAAAAAACAATAAAGCAGACTGCCTTTCCCAGTTACTGCTGCCATCTTGTGAAAATGGGGAAGTTGTGACAACTGGTGGCAGCAAAGCAATTTCTGTGCAGGATTCTGCTGTGGCCTGTGTTTCCTGCCAGCAGCAGAGTGCACTGCGTGACCAGAAGCAGAAGGGTTAGCCAAAAAAGGATGTACAGTCTACACAGATGGTGGCCCATATATCCATCTTAAATAGATAGATTGATAAATACTTTATTTATCCCCAAGGGGGAAATTCAGAAATGGACTGTCAGTGTGAGGTAATGTGACTTACAGGGGACAACAGTGCCTACAAGTGCTACATACACTCAGACAGCCATAAGGGCATTGTCTGCCCCAAAGAGAGACTCACTGTCTGCCAGAGAGAGACTCACTGTCTGCCCCAAAGAGAGACTCACTGTCTGCCCCAAAGAGAGACTCACTGTCTGCCCCAAAGAGAGACTCACTGTCTGCCCCAAAGAGAGACTCATTGTCTGCCCCAAAGAGAGACTCACTGTCTGTCCCAAAGAGAGACTCATTGTCTGCCCCAAAGAGAGACTCACTGTCTGTCCCAAAGAGAGACTCACTGTCTGCCCCAAAGAGAGACTCATTGTCTGCCCCAAAGAGAGACTCACTGTCTGTCCCAAAGAGAGACTCACTGTCTGCCAGAGAGAGACTCACTGTCTGCCCCAAAGAGAGACTCACTGTCTGTCCCAAAGAGAGACTCACTACCTGCCCCAAAGAGAGACTCACTGCCTGCCCCAAAGAGAGACTCACTGTCTGCCCCAAAGAGAGACTCATTGTCTGCCCCAAAGAGAGACTCACTGTCTGTCCCAAAGAGAGACTCACTGTCTGCCAGAGAGAGACTCACTGTCTGCCCCAAAGAGAGACTCACTGTCTGTCCCAAAGAGAGACTCACTGTCTGTCCCAAAGAGAGACTCACTGTCTGCCAGAGAGAGACTCACTGTCTGCCCCAAAGAGAGACTCACTGTCTGCCCCAAAGAGAGACTCACTGTCTGCCAGAGAGAGACTCACTGTCTGCCCCAAAGAGAGACTCACTGTCTGCCAGAGAGAGACTCACTGCCTGCCCCAAAGAGAGACTCACTGCCTGCCCCAAAGAGAGACTCACTGTCTGCCCCAAAGAGAGACTCACTGCCTGCCCCAAAGAGAGACTCACTGTCTGCCCCAAAGAGAGACTCACTGTCTGCCCCAAAGAGAGACTCACTGCCTGCCCCAAAGAGAGACTCACTGCCTGCCCCAAAGAGAGACTCACTGTCTGCCCCAAAGAGAGACTCACTGCCTGCCCCAAAGAGAGACTCACTGCCTGCCCCAAAGAGAGACTCACTGTCTGCCCCAAAGAGAGACTCACTGCCTGCCCCAAAGAGAGACTCACTGTCTGGTCCAAAGAGAGACTCACTGTCTGCCAGAGAGAGACTCACTGTCTGCCCCAAAGAGAGACTCACTGTCTGCCAGAGAGAGACTCACTGTCTGCCCCAAAGAGAGACTCACTGTCTGCCCCAAAGAGAGACTCACTGTCTGCCCCAAAGAGAGACTCACTGTCTGTCCCAAAGAGAGACTCACTGTCTGCCAGAGAGAGACTCACTGTCTGCCCCAAAGAGAGACTCACTGTCTGCCCCAAAGAGAGACTCACTGTCTGCCAGAGAGAGACTCACTGTCTGCCCCAAAGAGAGACTCACTGTCTGCCCCAAAGAGAGACTCACTGTCTGCCAGAGAGAGACTCACTGTCTGCCCCAAAGAGAGACTCACTGTCTGCCAGAGAGAGACTCACTGTCTGCCCCAAAGAGAGACTCACTGTCTGCCCCAAAGAGAGACTCACTGTCTGCCAGAGAGAGACTCACTGTCTGCCCCAAAGAGAGACTCACTGTCTGCCAGAGAGAGACTCACTGCCTGCCCCAAAGAGAGACTCACTGTCTGCCAGAGAGAGACTCACTGTTTGCCCCAAAGAGAGACTCACTGTCTGCCCCAAAGAGAGACTCATTGTCTGCCCCAAAGAGAGACTCACTGTCTGCCCCAAAGAGAGACTCACTGTCTGCCCCAAAGAGAGACTCATTGTCTGCCCCAAAGAGAGACTCACTGTCTGCCCCAAAGAGAGACTCACTGTCTGCCCCAAAGAGAGACTCACGTGTATTGCTGGCGTGAGGTGAATATACTGTAGATGCTGAAAGCACCATTGCAGTTCGTATAACATGCCAAATTAACACTTAACTTAAACATCATGCCTTTGTGTGCCTCTTTTCCCACAGATGGGTACATAAAACAATTGCTGCAAAACAACCTAAAATAAAAGTTTAGCCTGATGCCAAGAAGAGACCAAGTAATCCTGTGTATAAAGTTGATTTGGTATGGGTCAAGAATTTATTGCATGTGAAGAAAATCTTCATGGTTCACAGGACCAACTAGGGTTCTCAAGAAATTGTGCCAAAGTACTTACTAGCTAGACCATCGCAGGAAATGGAATACAGTCCATCTCTCATACTTTCCTGAACTTGCTGCCTCTCAAGTTGATTCATCAACACCTGCTCAAGAGAATCCTGCACAATATTCTTATGAAGACAACTTCATAGCTTACTCTGAGGTATCATGACTATAAGCCTAGCTGGCTTAAGGACTATGAACACTGATATGTCACATGAAAATGCACTTAATCAAATAGTCCTTAGGCTGCTGGATTTGGCTTTACTACAGTGTTGTAAACGTTAAAAGAAATGTTTCAGATGCTACATTACTGAGTCTATGCATGTTACTGTTTATGATAATACTATGTATTTGCTGAGCATACGGTCATCTTTAATATCACACCTTAGCTTCAGTCAGACCCGCAGCAGAGTAATCGCAGCTTTTGTTTTAGTGTCTGCCCGCATCATATTCTTGAATCAGTCGAACAACTGGCTGAAAGATGGCACCCAGTTTTTTTCACAGTGTAGTTACACATATTTCATACTTCTGCTACTTGTGACAGACGATTGAGAGGTATACCATGACCCAGTTTTGGCCTCCTGTCAGAGTCAGCCTGCTTCTGGGTGACAATTTCCTGGTGTTTGATGGAGTTTATGATGCCATACATATAAAAAATGTCCCCAATGCCTTTTAAGGAAAAACAGGTCAATACCATGGATCTGCCAACTTATTCCTCAGTGGGGATTAGGCTGCTTTCCAGCATGACTGTATTTACATCAAACCCAAATCTGGCATAACTGAGAAAAAAATACCTCGAAAATATCTTCTTGCTATGGAGAAAGTGTCTAATGATAGTTTTGTTTAATGTGTTTGTTTATTCTCTTTTCTTTCGCAAGTGTCATCAACAAGAAATGAAAGATTACATACTAACCTGAGTTTCACTACTTCATATTCACCTTTGCTGCCACTAATGCACTGCATCCGGTTCATTTTTAAGGTTTTTGAAAGCTTGTGTGTTCAATAAGCTAATTTTAACATTTCCTTAGTGATAAAGAAACATCACGCAATAGAAGGTGGTGGGTTTTTATAGTTTTTTTTAGACTCATCCAGTGGTGAGGAAATGATTTGAAAAACTGAAATAGCATTAGATGGCACCTGTATGTTTGGAGAAATCATCATGTTTCTCTCTCTGCACATTTGGGTACCCAGTTGTCTGCACATACAAAATTCACTTCCCCTATTAGTTGTTACTAGTAGATGGAAATAAAATGTGGCTCTGCATTGAAATTCACAAGTTTCCATAATGAATTTCTTTTGCATGTTAAAATTAAATATATTTTCACTCATATGAATTTATAGGCTTTTCCTGAGAAACCTTCTTACAAAAATTCAGTAACCACATGAAAAAAAAAACGAGCTTATAATTACAGCTCTTGTTCAGCCTTAATTTCTATTTGCTAATATGCCTAGGACTGCATGCCAATATGGTAATTATAAACAACAGTAATTGTAGGTTTTAAGAGCTTAAAGCTTTATAGCAAATTAGTTTAAGATACAACGTATAACAATTACATATTGATTTTCAAGGATAATTTACAGGCCACAGCGTTGGATGTTTCACAGTGTGACAGTGGAGCTAAATATAAAATTTCAATTGTGAATGAGGCCTTTCATGATGCAGTATTATTAAACTGTAAAAGATGCAGGCTCATCAGTTAATAAGGCGAATAGCCGTGCTCTTCTACTTCAAAGCACCTCCCAGCAATTTCCTAACTTCCTTGTTAGACTTTAGCAGACAATGAAAATGATTAGTGATGCTTTAAATAAAGGATGACAATTGGAGGTGGCAGGACTAAATTCACAGTCATTACCATGGGGCGGTGTGTTCCAGTTAAAGCCCATTAGCTGATAAAACACCTTCTGATTTCCCATTAAAAGCCCATTTGTCCTCCCTTCTTATGCTTTCATTTCACTGTGTGCATCTACAATCCCTTGGTTGACCTGAGGGACAAGAGACTGAATTAGGATTTTATGTGGGATTCCTTGTGGGGATTAACGGCAATAATGAAACAGACTGATGCTGGCGTGTGAGTGTGTTTAGCAACTAAATGTACTGGATTTTTGGGGTACTCGAGTTTCCTTCTGCAACCCAAACACAAGCACAGTCAAAACCGATGAGTCATAATTGCTCATAATATGTGTGTCACATGACGATCTACATATAGGACCGATGGTGGGTTATTATGCTGTGTCAGTGATCACAGAGTCACTGGTTCCAGTCCCTGGTTGTCAGAGTTATTTCACCATCAGACCCACCCAGCTTCCTCTACTGTATATGATTTTGGGAAAAAAAATCTGCCAAATGAATGAAGGAAATGGCTGCGGTCTGTCTGTGGTCTGTCCCTGTCGAGGCTGTCAGGGAGTCCTGCACACCCTTGGGCTCTGAGTTTATGTTTCATTATAAAAAAAGGAAAAAGAGAATTGTACTAATTTCAGGTAGTAAAGCAGGTAGCGTAGCAAACAGTCTAGCAGGCAGCATAGCAGGCAGTATAGCAGGTAGCATAGCAGGTAGCATAGCAAGTTGTATTTCAGACAGCATAGCAGGCAGTATAGCGGGTAGCATAGCGGGTAGTATAGCAGGCAGCATAGCAGGCAGTATAGCAGGTAGCATAGCAGGTAGCATAGCAAGCAGTATAGTAGACAGCATAGCAGGCAATATAGCAGGCAGCATAGCGGGTAGCATAGCGATTAGTATATCAGACAGTATAGCAGGCAGTATAGCAGGTAGCATAGCAAGTAGTATACCAGACAGCATAGCAGGCAGTATAGCAGACAGCATAGCAGGCAGCATAGCAGGCAGTGTAGCAGACAGCATAGCAGGCAGTATAAGCAGGCAGCATAGCAGGTAGCATAGCAAGCAGTATAGCAGACAGCATAGCAGGCAGCATAGCAGGCAGTGTAGCAGACAGCATAGCAGGCAGTATAAGCAGGCAGCATAGCAGGTAGCATAGCAAGCAGTATAGCAGACAGCATAGCAGGCAGCATAGCAGGCAGTATAGCAGACAGCATAGCAGGCAGTATAGCAGGCAGTATAGCAGACAGTATAGCAGGCAGCATAGCAGGCAGTATAGCAGGCAGTATAGCAGACAGTATAGCAGGCAGCATAGCAGGCAGTATAGCAGGCAGTATAGCAGACAGCATAGCAGGTAGCATAGCAGGATGAGTACAGCACTGCTAATAGTTATATACAGTTATTGTATATATGTATGGTGGGAAGAATTTCAATTATAGATGATCCCCTGCTGGTTATAGCTGAATTTAAATGTAATGAGAAGGTAGTTTGCACAAAAGTCAAATGGAAATCAAATGAAATCAAACAGAACAATTCCTCAAGACACATATATCACTATATTTAATCTATGAATAGGAGAATGCCAAAACAAGCATTATGACAAAATGTTACGATGATTCACCTTGGAAAATATATCACGAAAACATCATCGTGAAAGTGTATTCTTTAAAATGAGTGATAAATGGCTGGATTCAGCATGGATACATTGTATTTTTTATTTAGAAATTATATGAAAATAATTTGTGCAATTACACAGATACTCTGTCCCATGTGTGCCTCCCAGATTTTCTCATGCATTTTTATGTTAACAAAACGAAAACAAAATAATTTGAGTTATTCAAACGAAACAAGTCAATTTATGCATGAAAATATAAATATACTTGTACATATATTGATACATTGCTGGCTAGCAAGAGGGGCCTTAGTAAATTTTACGTGTAGAACGTAAGTTAAGACATATTTTAATCTTCATATACAATAAGTGGATGAAATAAATAAAGAAATAATCATTGCTGAATATTTGATCAAACTGGGCAAAAATCTGTGTTTTCTTCTAATGGTTGCTGTTCACATATTTACATGCTATAAATATTTAGAAATCAGTATCCCCGAGTTTCCATAAAATAATTAACAAATATTTAGCAGTATACTAAATCATTCAATGAAATGCATGGTCTGTATTAATGTTAAGTTAATATGGCCTATCCAAGCATTCCTCTGCAAATGCCATATTTGACCAAACATTTTTAACGTGGTTTAAAGTATAAGCACAGAGTATGTGCAAAGAAACAGCAGATACCTCTGACTGTAAATGTGATGGAAACATGAGAGGAAATGTAAATAGACACTATAAAATAGTAATGATCATGTGTTTTGTTTTATAACAGATACCATTTTAAAAACAGTGTCTTTGATGTCCTGATGTATCTGCATATGGTGTCATGTGCAGCGTCTTACAAAGAGGTGTGGATGTCTTCACTTCGAAGCACTTTGTAGGTCATCCAGTAGAAGACGTTAAAAATGAGAAAGCTAACTGGAAAGACAGCCCTAGATATGGTATCAATCCTCTTGGCACGGTCCACAAACATCTTGCAGATGTCATCGCTGTCATACACCGTGGGAATAGGTGGAGGTGTGGTGCAGACTGTGGAACCTTCCAGAGCTGTGCTATCTACTCCCTGGAGGCAGTGACCCAGTCCATAACCATGGAAGTAGAACCCACGGCTCTGTTGTTCCAGCTCTTCCTCCTGGAAGAAGAAGATAGATGTTTTATTTATGACTTTATGAAGTCACCATTGGGTCCTTTATGTGCCTGAGTAGAAGTCAAGAGTCATCATTCTGAGATGCTGTTCTGCTCACCACAGTTGTACACAAGGGCTTAGGGTATGGATGTTTGGGACATGTCTCCTACCAATATTGTGGGAGTACCATGTATGTTTAAGGGGGCGCCCCTGATGAGCCACGCCTGATGGGCCATGCCTGAGGGGCCATGCCTGATGGGCCACGCCTAAGGGGCCACGCCTTATGGACCATGCCTGAGGGGCCACGCCTGATGGGCCATGCCTGAAGGGCCGCCCCTAAGGGGCCATGCCTGATGAGCCACACCTGATGGGCCATGCCTGAAGGGCCGCCCCTGATGGGCCACGCCTGAGGGGCCATGCCTGATGGGCCATGCCTGATGAGCCACGCCTGAAGGGCCATGCCTGATGGGCCACGCCTGAAGGGCCGCCCCTGATGGGCCATGCCTGATGAGCCACACCTGATGGGCCACGCCTGATGAGCCATGCCTGAGGGGCCACGCCTGATGGGCCAAGCCTGATGGGCCACGCCTGAGGGGCCAAGCCTGATGGGCTATGCCTGATGAGCCACGCCTGAAGGGCCATGCCTGATGGGCCATGCCTGATGAGCCATGCCTGATGGGCCACGCCTGAGGGGCCATGCCTGATGGGCCACGCCTGATATATAAGCACCTGTTTCTTCCCAGTGGAGGTTCTAGACCATTTCAACTGGAAGGGGGCAGATTGGGGCCAGTTGTTCTGTTAGGGGGGGGGGGGGAGGGCAGATAAATTTGACCTTAATGTCCTCCAAATATTACTTACACTGGATTGGCATGATTAAGAAGCAAAAGAAATTTTTGAAAGTTGATGTTATTTATGCAACGCTATGCAGTTACATTTTATAGTTTTTACAAATATGTAACTTACTCTGATTTCTTGTTTAGACTGTCGGTTCACATGCTTGATTATTTTGTTTCTGTCATTATAACACAAAATATTAGGACACATATATAAATGTCAATAATATATATATATATATATGTATATATATATATATATATATATATATATATATATATTAGTGCTGTCAAACGATTAAAAGTTTTAATAAGATTAATCACAGGGTTGCTGAGGATTAATTTAGATTAATCACGATTAAATATAATTCATTTTTAATCTATATTAATCACATTTCATTTTGCTTGAGCAAACAGACTCAAGAAAAAAGGGAATGTATATGCACTTAATATGTTCATTGAACATCTTGAATACGAGTCGGATGCAATCCATCTGCCACAGAAGTGCAATACCAAGGACCCATATCAAAAAGCAAGATTTTCTGGTTAGCCGGACAACTTATCGGATTTAAGGTACCTCAGTTTAAATGGTCTTTATTTTCGTTCACTTACAATTAGCCCGAACTACAGTAAATCTGGCAAATAATCCAACTAATCATGAAATCTGATTCTAGCCCAGTTAATTGCCATTGTTAGCAATATCAGTTTATAACACATTACGCGCGGTGCTTTACGTATAAAACTCCGTAGCAACACATCCACAGATAAGTTGGACGGTATAGTGTGTGCGACCGATTTAATGAGCCACAAATGAGAAGTAGGGCTTAAACAGTATAAAACTACAACTTTCCCTTCTGTTGATAAAAGGCGCAGCCATCTTGGATCCTCTGTGCTGCTCCAAGACATTTCTCTGGTCTCCGAGAAACAGGAGTGCGCATGTCGTCACATCCGGCTTCAAAACTCGGAATCCGACTCGGAATACAAGTTCCCAGCCTCCCACGGCAAATGGAACGCACCAAAACTGCCCGAAATGGGTTGACAAAGACATTTCATGGATTTTGAGTCATTCTGCGCTGGAGATGGGTTAATTGCGTAATTTTTTTTAAATCAGATTAATCATGATAATGAATTAATCCGTGTTAACCCGTTAATTTTGACAGCCCTAATATATATACATTTATTTCAGACCCAAGTAATGTTTAGTGGCTCACAGAGAGGGCCATGCATATTCTCAGGGTCATTGTCAATGTCAGGTTATTGACATCATATCATCCTGTGGCCTTTGCCCATCCTAATTTCCAGTCCTCCTGTTTTGATCACCCACGGTTCTGTTTATTTCCAGTATTTGTCCTGTGAGTTTATTAAACCCCCTTTTCATTTTGCAACCATACCTTCCCCTGAATCCTTCGTGTCACCTGACACGCCATGTGTATATTAATGAGTGTATGACATAAAATTATTTCTACATGTTCTCTGGATACTGTTCACTGTCGCAAAACATATAATTAGTGAAGGAACATTCTGGAAAAGTCACAGGTCACACTTGTTGCATGGATCAGTCAACCAGAGGCATGATGAAAAATTATTGTGCTTATGGATTTGTTGAGGGATTATTTCTTCAATTTAAGCAATTTTTTTTTTTTTTTTTTACCCTTTCTTGTGTATTTCTGGTACAGTTTCAACAAGTTTTTCAAAGTACACAATCACTAATTACACTGTGCGGCCAGAAATATGTGGGTACCGTATCCATCCATTTTCTGTAACCACTTGTCTTATTCAGGGTTTAGAGGGGTCTGGGCTCTATGGGCTCTAAGGCTGGGAACAAGCCAGGATGGGGTACCAACCTGTCACAGTGCACACTCACACTTGCACACCATTCACTTACACATGCATACCTACAGACAATTTGGTAACAGTGGTAATTAGGGTTAAGGTTAGGGTTAGGATTAGAGTTAGGTTTAGGGTTAGGCTTAGGGCAGCTATTATTAGGGCAACAAATTGCCAATTTGGTAATTAATTTTGGCAAGAATTTTTTTTTTAGTTTTAGTCTTAGTCACTTAGTGAAAATAGTAGTGATTAAAGTCACATTTTAGACTTGTTTTTGTTTTGTTTTAGTTAATATTTAGTCATTGGAACTATAGTCTAATTTTAGTCAAGTTTTTTGTTATAATTTTCTCTGACAAGTTAATGATACTGAAATGGATTTTGCTGAAGGGTATTTCTCCTGGCTGTATAAATTCCCTTGAGAAGTAAGCACACCTTATACATATGCACACCCCATAACGATGATGCTTAGTTATTTAGGATGAGAATGTTAATGACTTACCGTACTTCTTTCATATATAAAAATGAATGCCTAAAGTTTGTTAGAAAAAGTGCAATGCAACCAAATATTCTTCACAGCTCGTATTTGTTTTCTGCATACATCAACAAGACATACTTTTCCCTGTTTCATTTTTGGTATTAGGGTATTAAATGCCCATCAAATTGAACTGTATGGCCAATTATACTGTAATATTTTTTCATTATTAGTCAAACACCTATCAAACACCTATTTAACCGTGTGCAAAACCTGTCAGCACAATTTACAATAACCCTTCTTTAAAAACAGAAAGTACATAATACAGTAAAATTGCTCAAATGAGAAAAAGGGACATTAGTGTCATTTTAGTTATACTGGAAGCTGCCATTTGGGCAGACATGAACCAAACGGGAAAAACAAATCATCCAATCAGAACGATGCATGGAGACTGGGAGAACTGGTACGGGCACTTGCAGCTTTATACATGTACATGATATCAACCAGTCAGTAAAGGATAACGACCAATACTGTACTTTGAGACGGCTACTGTGATCTAGGTTGTCTGCCCAAACAAAGCAAGCAATTTAGTCTCGTCTTTACTAATCAGAGCATAATGAACGATTTTGCCATAATTTTCGTTGTCAAACACTTTTTCGTTTACGTCGTCATTACAATTTAGTCATGAAATAATAGGTTTTCAATGAATACTTATCATTGAAATTTTTGTTGACAAAATTAACATTGTTGGGTAACTCCAATCAGCCTCAGCATGTTTTTGGACTATGGGGGAAACGGAAGTACCTGGAGTAAACCCCACAACGACACGGGTAGAACATGCAAAGTCCACATGTATGGAACCTGGGTGGAAATTTAAGCCCCGGTCCCAGAGATAGGAGGTAACAGAGCTAATCACTGCGCCACCATGTCACCCCCGGCATCTTGTCATTTTGAAGAATTGCCTACTTAAGTCACACCCATCGCTGACATAGGTGTGTAATTAAATAAACAATCAGCTACACATGCTCACAGAAAGGGGCCTGGTCACCCAACATCAATACCCGACCTGAATGGCAGCAAATCCCACAAGCAATGTTCCAGCATCTAATGGAAAGCCTTCTCAGAAGAACAGAGGCTATTATCGCAACAGTGAGCTGACCAATTTCATATGAATATCCTTGGTTTTGGACTGGGATGGTGGACAAGCTGGTGTCCACGTACATTTGGCCATATAGCATTTCCAGTTTTGCTAATAAGGAGCTCTAGGATGAAAAATGTGTGTTGGAATGATATGATTGAGCCACAGATCTCAAAGTATCCAACAGAACATAATGTTTAATGCACTTAAATGGATTTATCACAAGAGTCACAGGCTGCTTCTAACAGTAACCCTTGGACCTGAACGTGTATTACATTCCTTGTCTAAGCATACCAGCTGAATGCAAAGTGGTTTCCTAGAAGAGGAGAAATTATAATAAGTTCTTTTTTATGTGGTTTCTCTTAACAAAATTTCTAATTATCCAAACTTGTGACTTACTCCTCAGGATCCTTTCTCATGTTCTCTTAAATTAGTGCGATGCATTTCACATAAGCTTCAACTGCTTTTAAAAAGGATATTTTAATTGCAAAACAAAAGGATATTTTATTGCAAAACATTGCATAACACAATACAATATTGCAAAGAATTTAGGAATCCTCTACAGTACATGGTATCATTAAAAGATTCAGAGAATCCAGAGAAATCTCTGTTTGCGAGGGACAAGGCCGAAAACCAATGAATTGAAACCTACGACGGAGACCCCACGACGAAGGAGAACCCTACGATGAAGGAGACCCCACGACGAAGGAAACCCCACGATGAAGGAGACCCCACGACGAAGGAAACCCCACGATGAAGGAGACCCCTACGATGAAGGAGACCCCACGACGAAGGAAACCCCACGATGAAGGAGACCCCACGACGAAGGAAACCCCACGATGAAGGAGACCCCTACGATGAAGGAGACCCCACGACGAAGGAAACCCCACCATGAAGGAAACCCCACCATGAAGGAGACCCCTACGATGAAGGAGACCCCACCATGAAGGAGACCCCGAACTGCTGAGCACTTGCATGCCTAAATCAGGCAAGAAAGGGACAACATTTCACTTTCCAAACTCCAGCAACTGGTCTCCTCAGTTCCCAAATGTTTACAGAGTGTTGTTCAAAGAAGAGGTGATGCAACACAGTGGAAAACTTGCTCCTGTCTCAGCTTTTTTGAAACGTTTTGCTTCAAATTGAGCATGTATTTGTCATGAAATGTTTCAATATGACTTCATCCTTTTTTTCTATTTTCAATTTAATATGGTTCATATGATTTGTAAATCATTGCATTTTGTTTTCATTTACATTTTACACAGCGTCGTTGGAAACGGGGTTGTACACTGAGAGTGACGGATGCTTCAGCTAAAGAGAATCTGCTGGCTCAGATCACTCTGGGGGGGGGCATTGATTAATCCCAGCAGGCAGCTGCTGTTTTTCATCATCCAACAGCCGAAGCCAAGTACCAGTACAACTGTTATTGATAAGGGTGGGTCTCCTATCATTTTTATGAGTGACTGCAGTAATTATTCAGCTAAGGAATAAGTTTGTAGAATAGGATAGATTTGTGAAACCTGAGCCCTTAAACCAAGTAACATAATTCTTAACTTGGTGTCTAAGTAAATGATTTTTTTTTAATTCACACCACGCTCACATGGCCTGGCAGCTATATATGTTGGAAGTTGGAGACACATGCACAGTTATACAAGTCATTCATGTTGTCAAACGACAAATAGGACATCTAGTACAGACTTCAGTATTCGTACCTGCGGAATTGTAAAACAGAGAAGAACAAGCAGAGATGATTACCAGAAAAAAACATTTTGCATGAAATTAGACTCACTATCCTCCGTCGCCTCTGCTTCCTCTTTAGTCTGATGAACTCTTTGTGTTGTCGTGAAACAAAGTTGACCGCAGCATACTCAAGTAAGGCGGCGAAGACGAACAGCAGGCAAACCGCCATCCAGATGTCAATAGCCTTCACATATGACACCTGCCAAATCACAAATCACAGCATGGCACCGATCACTGGATGATAACTGCCTGTCTGTGTTCACATATCATTTGTGATGGAGCATGCAAAGGAAAAGTAAAGAATTAAGACTTGAGTGCCAGCAAAATCAATACTGATCTGTTTTGTTATTCCTGTTCCAGTGGTTTGAAGAATGTGCTGAGGACCAATCAGAATGAAAGGACCTTTCTCACCTTGGGCAGGGAGGCCCGCGACCCGGAGCTTTGCGTTGTCATGGTGAGCACCGTGGTGATGCCAAGGCCCACCCTAGCTGGTGCTGCATCCATGTTGATCCAGAATGACACCCAGGACAGGATGACGATAAGAAGGCTGGGAATGTACATCTGTATCAGGTAGTAGCCCATCTGTCGCTCCAGGTGGAATTTCACCTCAATGCAGGTGAATTTACCTGTGATTGGAGATCAATTGAGATGGTTTGAGGCTCTGAATGAACATGTCTCTTATGAGATGTTTTTGTAACTCAGTGTTTTACTGGTCCTACCTGTGTTGTAATGTTTGGTACAGTAGCCAAGATCTTTCTCTTCTTTTAAAACAAACTGGGGCAGCATCAGTTCATCTGCCACTTGCACTGGGCTTTCATCCAGCCACTCGAAGATCAGATCATTCATGGTGTAGCCAACTGCAGAGCAAGGGAGATGGGACCTCCTCAGATCTAGAGCACTTTTTATTTCTCAGCAGGCATAGTGAATATTTCACTATTAACCATAACTATAACTTAGCTATAACTTAACTATAGTTAAGTATTTTAGCTTTCTGATTTTTTTGCTCTGTAGCAATAAATGATGTAATATGAGACTGACACATGAACTATCCATGACTTACATA
The DNA here is from genome assembly GCF_048594095.1 of Paramormyrops kingsleyae. Classification (NCBI taxonomy): domain Eukaryota; kingdom Metazoa; phylum Chordata; class Actinopteri; order Osteoglossiformes; family Mormyridae; genus Paramormyrops; species Paramormyrops kingsleyae. The sequence goes on along the minus strand of NC_132814.1, from coordinate 28,480,789 downwards.
AGGAAATGTTGAAATGAAGTATGATCAGCTGAGAAATTCAAATGTTTGCTATGTCAGCTAGTCTATAGACACCCAAGCTGGCTAGTGGAGGTAAGTTCAGACTGCAGAGATGTTATTTTTGGAGCCAGCTGGGCCGTTAGAGAAAATTAAAAAGATGGTTTCTCATGCAAATAACTGCATAAATGTTAAAGTAATACATATAATCTATTTGTGGCTATTATTTATTATTTTTATATAAGAAAAATAGAAATACAAATATTCAAATCCAGGTTTTCTAGAGTGATTTTTGTTTGTCACCAAAACTGAAAACATCATTCAGTGCAACAAACCTAAACTGAAATATTCTATTAAATAAAACAAACCTGTTGTGATTTACGGAGAAGTAATGTTAGAAAAGTAATGTTTCTTATCATTGCACAAATGAGAAAACACGAAGGTGGTTATACTTTTTAAAACCAAGAACTAATATTTATGATTCTTTTCTTTTAAATATTGACCTAGACCCAAAATTCCATGCATAGGCACTCTCCCCTGAGAATCACACCAGCAAAGCAATGTATGACTTACTAGCTGTGGAGGGGGGGGTAGGGGGGGGATAGCCTGGTGACTTGCTGGGGGCGGGGGGGGGGGTTGCCTGGTAACTAGCTGGGGGGGGGGGGGGGGTTGCCTGGTGACTAGCTGGGGGGGGATTGCCTGGTTACTAGAAGGGGGGGTTTTGCCTTGAGACAGCTGAACATGTGCATCATTATAATGACCTTCAAATGAGAGCGCTCTTTGATAAACATTTCATCAAAAACTTTAGTCATTAAGGATGAAAAAAGGAGGTGAACATCATTCTGTTTTTAATATTTAATTCCAGTGATGTAATAGTGAAGATTGGGTGTGTACCCGTGATGTTAAGTGTATGTGTTCATTTTGAGAAGCACTTGCTGGGAACAAAAGTACTTGTAAGTAATATACCTTCAACAGAACAGATAGTGACAATTATTCCAATAATCTGGTAGGCTAATATATTTAAAGGCACTTCTCAATGATCAATTCACTAAGCACTGAATGATTTGGTAAATGAACACATTTTTGTCACATAATTTCCCTAAAATGCATTTTTTAATCCAGAAGAAAAAGTATCTAACTGAAAATGTAGACCTTCTCTGTTGCTAAAGTTTACATGTTTCATATAAAAGTTATCATGTGAACAAAAACCTTAATTAAAGCTTTAATGAAAACATCCTGAATAATAAAATGTTTAGGAAAAAAATATTCATGATAAAGCTTGTTAACAAAGGCATAGTAAAATGGTAAACAATGTTGCCAGTTTGCATATTGATTGATGATTGATGTTGATTTGCGGGTAATTAAGAAAATATCCTGTACACAATAGGCTAATGCAGTAAAATGTGCAAGAATATTTTTTTCTGTCATGGAACATAACTAATGGCAAAATACATCTTTCCAGGTGTAATAATATATGCTTCTGCCTCTGAACAAGAAAAATTTTGATAACAAATGCAGAAGGAAGATTTTTAATTATTGAGCAGGATTAATGCATTGTCACACATTATTTATACTTGTATATACAGTGAAACGACCGTGCATGACTTGATTGTAAGAATTTCATAACCATTTGCATACACTTAATTTGTCTACAGGCAGTCCCCAGGTTAAGAATGTCCAAGACAATTCGTACTTAAGAATGGACTGCCATAAAGTCTATTATATAAAAAAAATTGTTAAATGCAATGGTTGGTAATAATGAATGCATGCACTACTTTGTGATGCTCAAGAAAATATTGCACGGTTTCAGATGTTTGTTGGCTTGAGTTTCAGTACAGTAGCATACTTAGTTTTATAATTACTACTTATGATAATAATAATTTAGTTAAAAAAATTGACTTTAAGACAGACTTAGGTAATGGATCTCATTTGTAACCAAGGAACTGCCTGTAATTTCAATCAAACAATCACTTTAATTTTAAAGGGACAAATTTTCGGGACAAAATGATGCCGTCAAGTACTGAACATTTGTTTTCAGTGTGTTTCAGTTTCTTAATTTGTGTGTCTATGTATGATAGAAACATAGAACCCGAGTCAAAGAAAGTGAGAGAGTGAGGGAGACAGAGAAAGAGGACAAAATCAGACAAGGCAAAACTCACAGCTTTCGAGCTGCATGGTGCAGGTCTGAATATCCATTGGAAAATTCTTCAAGTTCATCGGACAGGACAAGATCAATGTTAGTCTGAAGCCGTAAGCAGGACCCCGAGAAAAGGCAGAAAAATAAAAAGTAAAGAATTGAATAGAACACAAGCAAAGCATCAGTACAGCGTGATGAATAGAGCAGTGGAGAATTGGCAACTCTAAATAAATGAGTTTAAGAACTTGGAAATATGCTTCACCCTGCAGATGCCTGCAAGTCAGCATACCTAATACTGTAGAGCACATTTCCATTTTGGAAGATACGCAGCAGTTTGTTGTCAGTGGTGACCTCATGAAAGTTAGCACCCTTCTCATTGGCAAAAAAGAGATCTGGTTTCCATATCGAGTCCAGCATGGAGGGGTCCAGGTCCAGAGAGTCATCGGGATATTCTTTGTATGCCAGCCGGGGGTCATTCCACTGTTGCCGTAGGAACACATTCAGACGATAGTCCTGCAGCGTAGAACAAACAAGATGCAGATCTTAGAATTCTGGTTCTTTGAATCCGGAATTATATAGATAGCTATAATCTGCACTGTCACAACTCCTATTCATGTTTTACTGAGTGTCCATGTAAACAGATGCATTCATAATCAGCTAATTAATGCCTTGATCTAATTGCTCTACAAAAGCTGACCTGCCCCAGTGGTGAGTTACATTAGCAGCTTAGCAGCAGATAAGTTTTGTTCGCAGCATGAAAACAACCAACTAGAAAAAGATTAAACTTCTTTAGACACAAATCAGATTGCAGTAGATTGTTTGTCATACCATAGTTGTTTCTGTGATGGATCCAAAACTGTTGATGAAGATGTTACATGTAACATTAACAGGTGGACCTAAAGAAAATACATGAATACAGGGAATTTATTTTGCAAAAAAGAAAATGTTTTCTAGAATATTCAGTATATTTAAAAAAACTTTATTTAAATATATAGGGATAATCATAATAATATTACTTTGAATACATAATCATTAGTGATAGGTTTAATTGTATATCATTTTTATTTTATATAATCATGAGTCAAATGCAAATGCAGTGATCATTTACATATAATATTAATATTTTATAATTTCATTTCATGTTCATTAACATAGGTATTACTGTTACTGAGACTTCACAGATTATTGTTAAATAGTGGAAGAACTGCTAAGAAAATGCAGCGAGTGCCTCAGCTAACATTACATTTCATGGGTTAATACAACAGCCAAATACCATCCTTCTAACTTTCTGTTAAACTTGGAAATCCTGATAGCAACTATTGTTTGCTTCTGAGAAATGTTCCATAGACTACTAATCTACTAGAGTGGTACAAAAGTCCTTTTTTTTGGAGATTTATTCTATATAACTAAATGTAACGCTTGTGCTTTATTGTCTTGCCAGTATACCTTTGAAGTTGGGCCTAATGCGGGCATCATACCCCGATGTTCGTCCCATGAGTTTGTCCAGGAAATCTGACGGAGACATTGACTTTGGGGTAGCTTTGTTTGGAGACTTTACCTCCTCCTTACAGGAACCTGGCCTGCCATTATGATTATGGGGTGTCAAGTAACCAAACAGAAAGACAAGAGATTAGAGGCATAGAACAAAACATGCGTGGATCTTCATAATATTAGATCAATCAGAACTACATTTAGTCCAGGGGATCAGAAAGACAAATGCAAACAGGGCAGAACTTTCTTTATATTTTTGTGCAGCTGTGTGTAAGAAATGTCAGTAACATTTTGCTCTTCATAAGGCTGCATGACACAGCTTAAGCCCTTCATGACAGCATATTTGACAAAAGCATTTATAAAGGTTCGTTCCAACTTTTGTAGCTGTCTTCAGTGCTGACATTGGGAACTCCAGTGTCATGTTGACATATCACCTTCGTTGACTGTCTTAGGGTTATGCTGACATAAAGTTGTGTTATGACACTTTTTTCATTCAAGTGACATAAAAGGTTAACACTCTTTAAAGGACCGTTACACATGGGGACATTGAACAGCAGCATCGTCTCACACCTCCAGAGGCTGGTGGATTGTATCTTGTCATGTTCTTCCACCACACACACAGTTGCCAATGTCAGCGTTTATAACATCTACAGAAACTGGAACAAACCCTTATAAATGCTTTGGTCAAGATACGGTGGCTGTCATGAAGGGCTTATGTTGGTGTCATGTAGCCTTATGAATAGCACCCTTAAGTGCAGTGTTACCAAAATCTCTAACTTTTTTTCATCCTTATACATAATTCTGTCACTGAAACTAATTATCTCCCTCCCATATTAGCAGTTCACAAACCCTTGATGCTAATTTAATGAAATGTTTAAATGGATAAGGCCATTGTCATGTGTGTTTTTTTGCTGATGTTCAGACCCAGCTTGGGACGCACTGCAGTGCACACCTTCCTAATGATCTTCGCTGATGAGTTCATCCTGCCTCTCCTAGATCACTGGGACCCCTGTTCCCTTCACCCAGGCCCCATATAACATTCCATCCTCATACATTCACAGTGACTGCAGTCATCACTTTAAAAACACGCACGCCCATATAGTTGAAAAACTGCAACTGTTATACTGAAATGCTGAAACAACAACAGCAACGGCGATTAATGAAAGCCAGATATATGGTGGCTTGGTTTGGTTTAGCAAGAGCTGTCGTCAAGTTGTGGGGATCTAATTGTGAGGGAAGCAAGAGGAGAGTTAACAGCCTCCCATAAGCTTCCATGAGCTCAATAAAATACGGTCAGAGTAGGACTCAAGACAACTGCAATGTAAGAAAAGGCCTTCTCATTATGTTTGTGACCTCCAGTTACCTCTCCGTTCCTGTAAGCTATGCCTATGTATTTTTGTGTTTATTTTAAAATATTCTAACTGAAGTATGTTTGTAAATGTATAATGAAATTGTAGCTGAAATTATGCAGCATTTCCCTGAATCTGGCTCTGAGAGTCATTAGCTATCATCCAACCATTTATAAATATTCCTATTTGAATTGTTAAACACAGGTTGGATCCTCCCACATTGTGGCTACAATAAAAATCACTCGTCGCCACGCGAAGAGAAGACTGAGGGAAAAAGGTGCCACTATAACTAACATAATCTGAAGGACTTCAAGTGAAGGATTACAATTCAAAAAATAAAATGCCATCTTCTTATATTTTCACCTTGTGCATAAGAATGAAAAGTCAGTTGTGGCAGCTACATGTTAAGTATTGCAGTGATGTGCCCTAGATTCTGCAAGGGCTGCCATTGGTTTCAGCTACACTTTGTTACAATATTTTCCAATAAACTGTTAATAAGAATTCTGAGAAACTATGCTCTGTAGTCTGCGTTAAATTCACACGGTGAGAAATATTCTGCAGATAAGGTGCAAAACACACAGCAAACACAAGCAATTACTTTCCATTAGCAAGTTTGCTTTCAAACACACTTTAATTAAATACAGTACTTATATCACTTTAGTAAGCAGAAGAAAAAAATACTATTTAGACATAAAGACACAAACACTGTTACAATCTAAAGACTCTACCCTTTGTATTAAAAACAGGTGACACTCTTCAGAGAAACATATATAGTATCAGAGTATGGTATTTTAAATACTAACTTAAAAATTCTACTTAATTTAATACAGTATGGTTTGATGTTTGTACTAAAGTACTATTGAAAACAATTATGAAACTTATTTTGTGCATTGATATGTGATTAAACAGAGGATTGCTGAAATGCGCCACCAGCACATCACTAAATAAAAGCCATGCAGTATAAATCCAAATTTGTGAGTCTGACTGAACTAAAAGCACAATTTTTTGTAAACTATTAAAGTAAATATACAATATATAAGGAGAAAAATGCTTATGTAAATGAAGATAAATTAGAATTACCTTAAAATATAATTGAATAAAGTTGCCCGGTTTGAAATGATGAACCTTTAATTTTATTCCTTTAAGTATTTTCATGATAATACAATCTGTCAGTCCCACGCGGGGACCAGCATCTTATCTAAATGATGCCACCTTAAGTGGGAACAAATACGTGATTTCTGCAGTTAAGCCTCCGGGCCTGTCTTTGCACAGACCCTCTAAACATAGCTATGGTATATAAAACAAAGACCTGATTACAACTAACAAAACACACTAAGTCATTCAGTTAGACCAGGGGTGTCCAATCTTATCTGCAAAGGGGCGGTGTGTATGCGGGTTTTCGCTGCAACTCCCTTATTAGATTACTAATTAGAAGACTGATTGGCTGAAGAGTCCTCACACCTGGGTTTGAACAGCTGACATACAGGTCATCCCAAAAACCTGCATACACACCAGCCCTTTGCGGATAAGATTGAACACCCCTGAGTTAGACCCTCTTATATACTTTGCCTTCCATTAGAGTGGGCCTTGGTCTGAAAAAAACCTTAAGTGACATGATAGCATGACCACAAATAGGAAAACACCAAAACATAAAAATGTAACATAATAACTGCAAAATAAATTCTGATGAATATTAAAGTAGGACTGAGATGGAAGCACAAGAAAATCAATATTAGGCAAGGAAAACAGAGAAAGACCAGATTACTTAGACAGGTAGAGGACAAAGGCACGCGGTACATGAATACATACAGTACATGAATACATACAGTACATGGAAACAGTACATGGATGCATACAGCAAATGAATACAGTACATGAATGCATACAGTACATGAATACAGCACATGAATGCATACAGTACATGGATGCATACAGCAAATGAATACAGTACATGAATGCATACAGTACATGAATACAGCACATGAATGCATACAGCACATGAATGCATACAGTGCATGAATACAGCACATGAATGCATACAGTACATGAATACAGTACATGAATGCATACAGCACATGAATGAATACAGTAAATGAATGCTTACAGCACTTGAATGAATACAGTACATGAATGCTTACAGTACATGAATGCAAACAGTACAGCCACCAATGCCTGCTGATAAGACTGTCCCGTTTCCTCATGGAATAAATGCTGTTTGAATATAAGCTGACTCTGACCATTGATATAAATCTACACCATTTTTACATCCATATTTCTGTCTGTCCCTGTATAACTGATCCTGTCCCTAAAGTACATTTACCAATGAGAAACTGTCATGTAGAGTATTATTCACTGCTAAGACCTCACCTTACAATCTGCTGCCTTCTCATTCACAGCGGAACCTTTAATCAGTCAGGAGAACCGCACAGCCCTCGAGGGAGTGGTCGCCAAGCCTCGTCTCCCTAAGAAAAATGCCATTCACTATCCTATTTTAACTTTTCCGCTATCGCCGGCCTAAAAAATCTGCCTGAAAACCATGTAATTTCATCTCATTATTATTTTTTGGTGCCCTTGTGGCCACAAAGAACTGCAGGAAAGAAAGAAAAGGTTTAAAGAATCGGGACTTATACCTTCCACTTTAAATGCAAGTTAACCATAAATAATAGTATCAATATCTGCGATAAACACACATTTCTAATGTTACTGAGCCATTAGTACAAAGCAGAAATCCACTGAAGGAGAGATGCAAAAATAAAACTTTGCAATTTGTCAAATATGTGTAAAATACAGTGTATTCTAAACAGAATATTTAAAATTTCATCTAAGATCTGGTTCAGTTTCCTAGAACCGTGCATCAAATTTGCCGTCGCTGGGCCTATGAAGCACAGGCCACATCATGCATTTGGATGGTAGTGTTTCACAGAGAATTTCAGGGACTGTAATTTTATGTAAAATGTAAGTCTTTGGACTGTGGGCAGGAACCCATGTGAAAATATGTGCGTAAGATGCAAATTGTACAGACACAGAGCTGGGCTTGGAAACATGACCAGACACTGAGGCGCCACACTGTACCTCCTGACCAGCAGCAGAGCACCAGACTTTGCGATAAAGCCCAGCGTAGGCTGGCATGTGCCCTGCGAGCCATGCCCACCATGGGCATTTGCATCTTTAATATTTAATCATTGTCTTTAATTGTAACCACCATGTATATGTTATAGTGCCACAATGTGGAAAACCAGGTAATTGCAGAGACATTTTAAAGGTCCCCAACTGGTATTTTGTTGTTTATTTTTGCTGTTTGGATGCCGAAAATGATCACAGTTAAAATACTATGTTCACATAAGATGAAGTAATTACACTGGCAATCCTTAGTTAGTATAAAAGTGCTCTGGTAGCTTTTCCACTGAGAATAGAAAATCATAAATGCATTCTTTCTTAAATTAGAAACACAACTGCTTAAAATTTATCATCACTGTCAAAACTAACAATTTGTGAGTCATTCCTTCTGTTACCCAATCAAACTGGAGAATGTTTTAATCATTCATAACTGTAGCAGGAGAGCTAACACTGATACATCTACAGTACAATAAACATGAACCACAAGAGGAAGTGCCAGGAGAAAAACATGAGAGCACAGAGGAGGTGCGAAATATGTAAGATTTAAAAAGTGTCAGTAGTTGATGTATAAAATTGTATGATTTATGTTCAATTCATACTTCAGTAATTCCATGTTGAATTTTGTAAGGAGAAGCCAGTTAAACTGATTTCCAGTCAATCCAAAGGTCTTAATTTTTTCCTTAATTCCTATGTTTGTGCACCTTCAGTTTGTCATTTCTGCAGACCATAAGATGCTGATGCTGTGTCTGTGATGGATCAGGACAGGTCCAGAGATGCCCCCCAATCCCTGTTCAATCCCACGATTCCAGTCCACTCCCAGCCCAACTCTCCACCCTGATTTTACTGCTGTGGTGATGTTTCTGATCTCCAGTTTATAATAGTCTATCACTAGGATATTGCACAGTTGAATTGACTGAAATCTATACTGGTGTAGGATTCAACATAAAATTGTTAGACTTAGCATTCAAAGTCCTATCCAAAGTATTCCTGCTGAGGATACATATAAATTACTGATCATAACTCCATTGAAACATCAAACATTTGAATATAAGCAAGAATTTGTAGAACGTGATTGAAACATTGTAACAAAAGCACAGGTTAAGCGAAAGCTTGACAGGTGTAAGTCCTCCCTCAGCTATGGTGTAAGTCCTCCCTCAGCTATAGTGTAAGTCCTCCCTCAGCTATGGTGTACATCCATAAGTCAGGTGTGACTGCGTTAGTGGCGTCATAATTCCTGCTATGCGTTTATTAAACTTTGCTGCTACTTTGAACAAAGGTAGCATTTATACTGAAATATCTTCACAGAATTTCTCCAAGATTTTTGTTGACTTTTTGCTTTCGCCATTTAATACAATTTTCATGGAAACATATTTTTCTGCCTGTATACTTTAATTTCTGATATAAGTATTAAATATACTTCTGTAAAACTATTAAACCATAATTTAGCTACACATGAGTAGCTGATTTGATCCCAAGCAACATACATCACCTATCTTCTTAAATATGAACAATATTAAATAGCAGGTTCTATTCTGACCCTTTAAAGGAATGGAAAACTTGTCACAGATTTTGTTCTTGGTTTAATTTCGGCAAACACACAAATTAAAATTCAGATCTGTATCCTATTAAAACACTCAGCATTAAATAATGAAGATTCTCATTTATTTTTAGGCAAAACCTATTTCTATGCAGGCTACTAAATCAATATAGTTTTGGAAATCTCTTACCTGATTAAAACATGATGAAAAAAGCAAAATGATGAGAAATACAAAATCCATAAAATTTGTGACAGCATTCTCACCCCTATTAGACAAATGGCACAATCAATAACCTCAGGAACTGAAAAATCCTTTAAGTGAAACTAGCAACAAGACATTATCCTGCTCCTCTCAAATGCTGACGGAAAGTTCTGCCCTCTGCCTCCCACTTGGTTTAGGGCCTCTTACGCGGTCGGCGTACATGTGTGCATGTCCATAGAGCGTGTGCTTTTCTTTCTTTCTTCTTTTTATTTTTTTCAAGCAGAAGCTCACTGAAGGAATTATAAAGAGACAGGATTTAAAGGGCCAGTACCACATGCAAGGTGGAGTACTATATACACAATTAGCCTGAGATGTATGGAAAAACTGGTGTTTATAAGAATGTAAACTGCATGTGCGTGTGAGAGAGAGAAAGAGAGAGGCAAGGAGCAGTGCTATTAAAATATAATTGGGAAGAAACAGTTTTTAACCAATCGGAAAACTCATTGGTTTCCTTTGGGTTCTTATGAGATTTGTGACCAGTGATACAGTGTAACCTTATCAGTTTTTAAATCAATTGTATTATTCATAGAAAGTGCCAAAAAGCACAAGATATTTTCTTTGTAAACCAGCATGCGCCGTAATGTGGGGGTATGGCTGCATGTCACTGCTGGGAGGGAACTTTTAGGAGCCTTCTTCCAGAAAAAGGCCAAGTAGCTTCACTCAGGAACACAAGCAGATGGTGTAACAAACTGTCCGGTTCCACTGTCACATGCCGTGACAGTTACTGATGTGGCACCCTGAAATTATACACCCTGTTTAATGCATTTTATCAACAGGCAAACTGTAGGCTGCATTTCATTTATGTGAACGCAGAGCAGATATTTGTGGGTAACTGAGAAAAATAAGAGTAATTAATTAGAAAGCATCGAATGTATAAAAAGTAGCCCTGCTTTTACACAAAAAGAGCCCTGCTTTTACACAAAAAGAGCCCTGCTTTTACATAAAAAGCCCAAAATACACACAATCGTGCATCATCTTTCATGGTTTTGACATGTGCAATGGTTCTGTATTTGTGCAATTTTGGTGTAAAAGTACAGAAGTAAGTTCACTGTTTTAATTTTGCACAGTGTAGAAGTATTAGAAATACAATGTTTAACATTGAGTTTAAGTGACCTGGAGTTCAACAGGTTTCAAAAAGCAGCATGATGATCATGACCTGGATGCATGCTAGAAAAAAATCTCTAACAGCCCAATATAGCGAATTATAACAGCTTCTAATTCATTATTAATGATCAAACTCTTGTTTACTATCCACCATTGTCAATTTTGCAGAACACAGCAACCATTGTCCACAAGATGGCAATGATGAGTAAAGGGTTGATACATACAGTATATATCATATGTAGTAAAACAACAGTTTTTGCAAAACTTTTATTCTTCATGTGGTTTAAAAAAGAAAAATATCAATCCCTGAAGGCATTATGTTAATATCAGCTTATGTCTTTACATAAATGCAGACAATGAAATGAACACATTTAATAATCATTGTGATTATTATTTACTTAGATGTACATAGATTATTGTCCTCACTCTTTAGTTCTCATCCAACTAAAAACGTGGTTTACTTTTGTAATAATTTCAAAGGAGTGTTTATTTGGCTTTTTAGCCTCGCGGCATTATTTTAATTGTTCATTCAACCACCCATTTTGAGTAACTGCTTATCCAATGAGGAAAGCAGTGATGTGCAGCCTAAACTGGGAAACATGGAGTGCTGTCCTAATGCTTACTCAGGGCAATTCTTCCTACCCGCCAATCACATTGCTGTTCTTTGAAGACCATGCTAGCTGAGATTAGGTTGCACCATGTAAGTCTATTAACATCATAACCCAGGTTGAAAAAATAAGAAAAATTATCAAGAGTTAGCCATTATCTGGATGAGTAGGCATGATATTTGCTTACTGCTTTTTAACATAGTGACTCCACAAACAGATCAGAGGTAGATTTCACACCTCCTGCCCAAGAGGTTTAAGGCAACAGTGCTAATTACCCAGACACCCTTTGGTTACTCATGGAATTCATATTTATTCATTTTGCTTATTTTAAGCAAGGTTAGGAACACATTGCTGTTCTTTGAAGACCATGCTAGCTGAGATTAGGTTGCATCATGTAAGTCTATTAACATCATAACCCAGGTTGAAAAAATAAGAAAAATTATCAAGAGTTAGCCATTATCTGGATGAGTAGGCATGATATTTGCTTACTGCTTTTTAACATAGTGACTCCACAAATAGATCAGAGGTGGATTTCACACCTCCTGCCCAAGAGGTTTAAGGCAACAGTGCTAATTACCCAGACACCCTTTGGTTACTCATGGAATTCATATTTATTCATTTTGCTTATTTTAAGCAAGGTTAGGAAACATACATTCTCTGCCAGTAGAAATAATAATAAATATTGCCTGGGGTAAAATATAACATGACAGCACTTGGTAGTACATTAAAACGCAGCTTGTTCATACTTACCTATATGACAGTGAGACAAATTAACTGAAGTAAACATTCATTCATTAAGATAAATTTTAGAAACAAAATTGCTATTTTACTTTGCTTGGACTGACATGGTGTTTCCCAGCCCGTTCCTCGGGGGACCTCAGACAGCCCATAATTCTGCTTCTTCCCAGCTGCCTGCGCACCTGAACCAATCAATGGCGAATACTGAATACCAGGCAATCATTAGTCCTGTTGCCTTCACACCGACGTCAAGTCTCTGCCATGGCTCCATGTGTGTGGAGTTTGCATGTTCTCCCCGTGTCGTTGTGGGCTTTCCTCCAGTTTCCCCCCACAGCCGAAAAACATGCCAAGGTGAACTGGAGTCACCAAATTGAAGTACTGGAGGTACAATCCATCCACACAGCTGTATCACTGTGCTTCCTCTAGGCTGATGGAGACCAAGTGTTCACCACAATGTGATAAAGACCTGTTTTTTTGATGCTGTGGGGACCATTTTCTAGGTCCCCACAAAGATCTGTGAATGCAATCAAAGAACTAAAAATTTGGTTACTTATGGTTAAGGTTAGGGTTGGGTAGGGGTTACAGTCTTGTTGGGATTAGAGTTTTCCCCACAGAAATGAATGGAGAGTCCCCACAAAGATATAATTACAAACCTGTGTGTGTGTGTGTGTGTGTTTGTCTGTGTGTATATAGTTTGCAATTTATGATAGAATTTCTACTATGTTTACTTTTCCATATAATCATACTACGTACAGCATCCAGTACAGCGTCTCAGCGGTATCACAAGGGGAAATGTGAAAACAGCCCGAAATGTGCTCCAACAAGGCATTGAGTCTGAAATAATCTACGTTGTACACATACCTAACATCTAAAAACAGGTCATTTGGATTAAAAAATGTAAGAAACTAAATATGATAGCAGGATTATATATGCTGAGTCTCTCACTTTTGACACATTGATATTTGAAGTAATTTCTTCCTGCACCAAATCAATAAATAAACAGAAATATATTCTGATATTCTGCTTCATCTTCTCGGTAAAAAGAAAAAAATGGTGGTATAATATTTTCATGACTAAAATATTCTCTCCAATATACAGCAATGTGTTTGGAGTCCTGTTGTTCATTTTAAAATGCTTAACGATCTCAGACATGTGGAACGGCGTCATATTCATATCATCAAATTATGTAATTATAGAAAATATTGCACCTTAAAGTAATACAAACAGTTTTCAAATATCTCTTGAAGCTGGAATTGTTATTGTGTTTTTCTGTATTATTCGTAGGTGGGTGGGTTTCCAGTTAACTGGCTCTGTGAATTTCGGGGTGGGGGGGGGGGGGCGGGTTAAATCATTGCAAATGAAACAACAAGATGTTAAATGTTGTCTTTGAGGGAGGCTTCATGGTTGATTTGTGTTTACATAAAAGAGTGGAGCGTTTTCATGAAAGCTGGAGGACTGCATTTAAAAGGACGGTAGGGCGGGTGGTTGTCTCAGGGATGCGTGGCTGTGGGCCGGGGGGGCGGCAGGGTGGCCTCGGTTGCCTGGTTCTCCTGCCTTCGCCTTGGGCCTGGGGGGGGGGGGGGGCTGGGGTGCTGTCACCTCCCCTGACGGCATCAAATGCCAGCACATCCAGTGACAAATCAGGTCACACCTACACTTGCACATACATACAAGAATGGTTGAGTGATCAATATCATTATTATTATTACTTTTTAGGGTATGTTATAGATTTAGGAATTGAAATATACATATATAAGGGTACGATCACACGTGTGTGTATGCTACATATATATAATACCGATTTATCACATTATTAATTATTATTATTATCACTGATGTTGTTATAATTCTTGTTGTTTGACGAGTGTTATGGTTCTTATGGTTGTTTGTATTCTGTATTCCCCTATACTTAATTTTTTTCCATCCCACCTACATTATTAGTGTTATTATTTCTGTATACCTTTTTTTTTCTCCCCCTCTCCCCATGGTGACTGATGTCTGCTATTGTTACGCTTGTTGTTTCTGTATCCCCCCCCTGTTTTTCTTTTTTTTTTTTCTTCTCCTTTTTCCACGGTACTGGTGAGTTCGGAGCGGCCACACTCTTTGCTCTTGAATGTAATGTAAAATAAAGTTATCCTCCGAAGAGGGGGGTGGTGGTGGGCAATAAAAGGAAAAAAAAAAAAAAAGGACGGTTCAAATATCCATCCATCCAAACGTCATGTTGTTGGACTGTGGGAGGAAACCATGCTGTTGAAGGATGTGGGAGGAAATCCACATGGATGCAAGAAGAACATGCAACGTCCTTTGCATCAGCTCTCTCACACGTCACTGATATTGTGGAAGTTGATTAGCCAGACAAAGTCTGTCTGCCGCAAAGTGTGGAAACAAAGAAAAATCTAGAGTCATAGATCAGCAACACAGATGGGTGGGTCACACACAAGAAATCACAAAGCATGGCTAATGCTCAGGCTGCAGTGCAAAACAGCAGTTTGCAACTAAGGCAAAGGAACAGGGCTTTAAATCGCCCGACATTTAATCAGACAGAGGTGGAAACAACTGTTCAATGAATATTCTGCTGAGGGGGGGACACTGGCGATCGTGTGTGGGACCGAAATATGTGACAATCCCAGGGTGCATAATTGTCATTTGAACAATATCCCCCCTGAAGGGCTAGAATGAACATCTTGCTAATCTTATATCATCCCATTGTCATATTAAAAGAAACTCTAAACATGTAACCTCAATAGAATGCCTGGGATGATTCTATTATAGAATTACTATTTTTCCAATATCTTTTCCATAAATTGTTCATCATTATCATCATCATCATCATCATCATTAATGGAATTATTATTATTCTTGGTTGGGACATTCCCTCTGTGTGAAATCCAATTACATATTTTGTATTGGTTTGTATTGGACTGGAAAACAAACAAGCCCCCATCGGTAAGGATTTGAGTGTGATGCTGTCTACTCACATGAGAGAAAGGGAGCCCTTTGAGAGCTTCATTGTGTATCATTCCGGAAAATGCCATGCGTCAGCATGTTGGGACCCGACATAAACTACTCCTTTTATGGTGGGTTGTTTCTGGAGGAAACCCCACGACGACAACCCAACGGCAAACGTGACGGCAGGATGACAGGGTCTTAGTGCTTGTCCAGTGTCATCGTTTGGCCCGACTTCACCTGGCACTCTCTCTTAGCTATGAATTCGTTTTATGAGGATTCGTTTCCATGGACTAATTAATGGATATGAGAAGAATAAATGTAGTCCCCATGTGAAAAGAGTTGTTATTCCTGGATGCCCAAATTTAATGCCTTGAGCTGTATTGTTCATAAAACAAGTTCACTTATTTCTCTATGCAGTAAATACCATTTGCAGCAGCTTTTACAATACAGATTTACAATATCCATGATATACACGGTTGTAACAATTCTTTAACCTTAAATTTCAATATTAAAACCCAACATTTTAGGAAAATGGTTGAAGGCAATTTAATTTTCACAACTTTGACCCCCGTCTCCTACTTGCAAAACCACCCTGTATTCTCTCTTGCAAGAGGACATCTGATACCTGGATTTTCCACATTCAGGAACTGTAATGTTTTTAGTTTCACTTCCTTAGAATAGATGTGTTTCAAAACTGGCAGTTTCAGCTGAAGGCTGAAGTCCTTATACAGCTGCATAAATTGATTCAATGGTTGAATTTTGTGTGAACACTGTGAGAAATGCTTAAAATGCTGTGAATAAAGGCAATGTTGATGTGGAGGATAGTGTTTACAGAAAAGTAATTGTTACTTGAGGATTGTGAGTAAGTAATTGGGGAAAAACTGTAAAACTCTGATCTCATTGCAACGCTCAGGATATGTGGATGTTCATTGAAGTATATATTTTGCAGATTCATTCAATTAATAGGTTTAAGGAGTTCTTATCTACATTTACCTTGTGAACTCTTACACTGTTAAGTTGGAGGTATGGCTCTTTACCTGAAAGTCATTAAGGAGTACATTGCCATTCATTGATGATGGAGTCTTTTTCCATTCCTTCCCATTGCCCTGACGATAACAAACATCGTGTTACCATGGAGACTCTCCTGCGCTTTCCCCGAGACACTGGCTCAGAGGGCAGCCTGCTAATATATACAGATGAAAAATAATGTTGCAGGGGAGATTTGAATTATTTAAAATATTTTCACCATTTCTTTGTGTGTGTTGGCCATCTTCCTGGTATTCAAGATGAATACGAGGTAGCTTTTATATTTCAGTGGTATAGTATATTTTTGGATGTTGCTGGTATATGAGGAAGAATAACACTTTTTTTTTTCCTCTTTTAAGCAGATATTTATGTCAAATAAGGACCCAAGCACTCTAAGAAATTAATGTGTTAGAAAATGATACTGCATAATGAATCAAATAGGTCTGTAAAATTCAGACAAATGCATTACACATTTTTGTTTAATCAAAATTCTTTATCTGGTCTCATTATGATGTGTGTACAAACATATGCACTGTACCATACATTTTGCCTTTCTCATGCATTATGCAATAAATATTGAATAATAAATCTGGCATGTTGTATGTCCCTCTTTAGCACGGAGAAGGGACATGAATGCACTAGCACAAAGGGAAAATGCTTCCAGTTGTCATTGTCTAAATCATTTTTACATAGTGATCCTTTAAATGCTGGGCAGTGAAATCTGTCTTGGAATATTGTAGCCTTTTATGTTCAGCATTCATTGTATACATACACACACACACACACATGCACATGTCCGGAAAACATATCTTTATGGGGACCGCTCACACACACACGCAGGCACACACACACACACACACACACGCACACACACACGCAAGCACACACACACACATATGACTTTTGGTGGTAGTTAAAAAAGGTTCCTTAGTTATGAAGGTGTAAATGTAGCCTATTATTTAGATTATTTTCTGTCCCTTAATGGGGTTTCGTTACAATTTTTGTTTCTTAAGTTGTAACATCGCTAAACAACAGGGCTGAATGGTGTGTGACCCTGGTATTAATATTGAATGTGAAAGACTTTCCCTCAGAATTACATAAAGACTCCCCTTTGCCTTACAGTAAAAATTAGGGTTAGGGTTAGGGTTAGGGTTAGGGTTAGCACAAAGCACAACTAGTCCAGAGATCTGAGTTGCACCCTTGTGCAAATAAATTGAAACAAGTTGTCGCGTCTATATGCAGACGGACTTACCACTGTTAAGACGGACATCACAGTTTCATTAATTCATACTAATCACCTTGGGTCCGGATTTAGGGCCTGCTGGATTGATATAAATTATATGGGAATAACCCAGGACGGGGTGCCAATCCATCACAGGGCAGACACACCTTTCATGCCTGTGGGGAATTTGGCAGCTCCAGTTAACCTCAGTATGATGTTGGACTGTGGGATGAAGCCAGAGAACCCGGGGGAAACCCCACGATGACACAGGGGGAAACCCCACGATGACACGGTGAGGTGCTCGACCCTCAGAGCATTCACCTGAAACATACATGGATGGCTGAAGCACAGTCATACCACCCAGCTCTAACCCCACCTGAGCAGGCCTGCCTGTCTGTGGGCACAGTGCCTCCTTTGTCCATCCACTCAGTCATACCACCCAGCTCTAACCCCACCTGAGCAGGCCTGCCAGTCTCTGGGCACAGTGCCTCCTTTGTCCATTCACTCAGTCATACCACCCAGCTCTAACCCCACCTGAGCAGGCCTGCCTGTCTGTGGGCACAGTGCCTCCTCTGTCCATCCACTCAGTCATACCACCCAGCTCTAACCCCACCTGAGCAGGCCTGCCAGTCTCTGGGCACAGTGCCTCCTCTGTCCATCCACTCAGTCATACCACCCAGCTCTAACCCCACCTGAGCAGGCCTGCCAGTCTCTGGGCACAGTGCCTCCTCTGTCCATCCACTCAGTCATACCACCCAGCTCTAACCCCACCTGAGCAGGCCTGCCAGTCTCTGGGCACAGTGCCTCCTCTGTCCATCCACTCAGTCATACCACCCAGCTCTAACCCCACCTCAGCAGGCCTGCCAGTCTCTGGGCACAGTGCCTCCTCTGTCCATCCACTCAGTCATACCACCCAGCTCTAACCCCACCTGAGCAGGCCTGCCAGTCTCTGGGCACAGTGCCTCCTCTGTCCATCCACTCAGTCATACCACCCAGCTCTAACCCCACCTCAGCAGGCCTGCCTCTCTGTGGGCACAGTGCCTCCTTTGTCCATCCACTCAGTCATACCACACAGCCGTAACCCGACCTGAGTAGGCCTGCCTGTCTGTGGGCACAGTGCCTCCTTTGTCCATCCACTCAGTCATACCACCCAGCTCTAAGCCCACCTCAGTAGGCCTGCCTGTCTGTGGGCAAAGTGCCTCCTTTGTCCATCCACTCAGTCATACCACCCAGTGCTAACCCCACCTGAGGAGGCCTGCCAGTCTCTGGGCACAGTGCCTCCTTTGTCCATCCACTCAGTCATACCACCCAGCTCTGACCCCACCTGAGCAGGCCTGCCAGTCTCTGGGCACAGTGCCTCCTTTGTCCATCCACTCAGTCATACCACCCAGCTCTAAGCCCACCTCAGTAGGCCTGCCTGTCTGTGGGCACAGTGCCTCCTTTGTCCATCCACTCAGTCATACCACCCAGCGCTAACCCCACCTGAGCAGGCCTGCCAGTCTCTGGGCACAGTGCCTCCTTTGTCCATCCACTCAGTCATACCACCCAGCTCTAACCCCACCTCAGCAGGTCTGCCAGTCTCTGGGCACAGTGCCTCCTCTGTCCATCCACTCAGTCATACCACCCAGCTCTAACCCCACCTGAGCAGGCCTGCCTGTCTGTGGGCACAGTGCACTCTCTGCCCTGTTGGCTATGCAGACCAGCAAGGCCCAGGCCACTGCATGCATGTTTGTGTGACAGCTTGTTTCAATTAATTTGCACAAGGGTGTACAGCACATTACAGTATTGGTGAGTTTGCAGCGAACCATTACCTAAAGATGATCTTCTGTCATGCAAAGACCGTCAACCTCTCCTTTCCTCTGTGAGTGAGCACTACCCCTAATTTCTAGCAGGGAATTGAGCAAACAATCTCTCATACAGGCTGACAAGGGAGTATGTCAGAGTGTAAACTCTGCCCAAGCTTGCTGTTATTTTTTGTGCATGGCACCAAGTCAAGAGTTCATGCAGCTCTTCTTCTGCACAGTTAGAAATACTTACAGTAGGTTTCCAGACTTCCTAGGAAGGTTTGTGCCCAAGCCAGCTTCTCTAATTGCGAGCAATTCCTGGAGTCCAGTACAGATCAGCTTTACCAACTGCAGACTATCAGCATGGATTCTTTGGTCAGCGTCTATTTGCAATAACAGTTTGTGATCTGAAGTGCCTAAAAAAAAAACCAACTGCGAGAAATCTGAAAACAATAACAAAGACTTCAAACACTTCAAATAACAAAAGATTGTTCTCCTACAATCCAATGATACGGGACACAACATCTCTAAGTTGCCTGTGGAGTGTGTACCCACAGATAGACTGGCATCCTGCCTAGGGAGTACCCCAGCAATGTGCCCTGAGATAGACTGGCATCCTGCACAGGGAGTACCCCAGCTTTGTGCCTGGCATCCTGCCTAGGGAGTACCCCAGCATTGTGCCCTGAGAAAGACTGGCATCCTGCCTAGGGAGTACCCCAGAATTGTGCCCTGAGATAGACTGGCATCCTGCCTAGGGAGTACCCCAGCTTTGTGCCTGGCATCCTGCCTAGGGAGTACCCCAGCCTTGTGCCCTGAGATAGACTGGCGTCCTGCCGAGGGAGTACCCCAGCATTGTGCCCTGAGATAGATTGGCATCCTGCACAGGGAGTACCCCAGCATTGTGCCCTGAGATAGACTGGCATCCTGCACAGGGAGTACCCCAGCATTGTGCCCTGAGATAGACTGGCATCCTGCACAGGGAGTACCCCAGCAATGTGCCCTGAGATAGACTGGCATCCCGCCTAGGGAGTACCCCAGCATTGTGCCCTGAGATAGACTGGCATCCTGCCTAGGGAGTACCCCATCTTTGTGCCTGGCATCCTGCCTAGGGAGTACCCCAGCCTTGTGCCCTGAGATTGACTGGCATCCTGCCGAGGGAGTACCCCAGCTTTGTGCCCTGAGATAGACTGGCATCCTGCCTAGGGAGTACCCCAGCTTTGTGCCCTGAGATAGACTGGCATCCTGCCTAGGGAGTACCCCAGCTTTGTGCCCTGAGATAGACTGGCATCCTGCCTAGGGAGTACCCCAGCTTTGTGCCCTGAGATAGACTGGCATCCTGCCTAGGGAGTACCCCAGCTTTGTGCCCTGAGATAGACTGGCATCCTGCCTAGGGAGTACCCCAGCATTGTGCCCTGAGATAGACTGGCATCCTGCCTAGGGAGTACCCCAGCTTTGTGCCCTGAGATAGACTGGCATCCTGCCTAGGGAGTACCCCAGCTTTGTGCCCTGAGATAGACTGGCATCCTGCCTAGGGAGTACCCCAGCTTTGTGCCCTGAGATAGACTGGCATCCTGCCTAGGGAGTACCCCAGCTTTGTGCCCTGAGATAGACTGGCATCCTGCACAGGGAGTACCCCAGCATTGTGCCCTGAGATAGACTGGCATCCTGCCTAGGGAGTACCCCAGCTTTGTGCCCTGAGATAGACTGGCATCCTGCCTAGGGAGTACCCCAGCTTTGTGCCCTGAGATAGACTGGCATCCTGCCTAGGGAGTACCCCAGCTTTGTGCCCTGAGATAGACTGGCATCCTGCACAGGGAGTACCCCAGCATTGTGCCCTGAGATAGACTGGCATCCTGCACAGGGAGTACCCCAGCATTGTGCCCTGAGATAGACTGGCATCCTGCCCACTGTACCCACAGAGCTGGCAAATATTAGAGGCTGGATGGATATTGCATCTCTGTTACATTTGTTTCCTTTCTCTCTTTTTCACGAAATCCTGTTTTATTGCAGTTTTGAATCTGTGGGGCTGGTGTTATAATGTAATACATTTTCTGAATCTGATCTGCAGTCAACATTAACTGAGCCCCAAATCCCACTGCAGTCCCTGGGAGAAATTAAATTAGAACAAACACTGTAATATTTCCCTTTCTTAGAAGTGACAAGATCCGTTATAAATTTTGTTCTGACAGGAATTCAGCTGTGCTGGGTATTTCAGTGATTATAGTGCACCTGGGGAACATATTATGTTACACTATGAATGACACCTTTGAAAAACAGGCTAAGGAAGAATTTCAAAATATCTCAGGAAAGTCAGTCAGTGAGCTTCACTTGACAACTGCAATTCAACAAAGGTTGTTGTGAGTGTTTTGAAACATCTTAAATTAAACAAGTCACCACACAAAAATTATAAAATGCAAGTGAATTTTATTTATGGCTTTGTACTGGTTAAACAGCTGGGAGATAATAATAATAAAATTACACACATCTGTAAATGGCTCTTCTGTTTTCCCTATCTGTACAGAAGCTTGTTTGTGATTGTTTGATGTATATATATACTGTTACAGTGATTTTAATTGCATAAGCACTATCCTCAAATGGCAGTTAGTTTCTTTGAACATTATGTTGAATCCTACACATTAACATTGCATTTATCCACAGCATTTTCAGCATTTTTAGTAGGTCATGGTCACAAAATGGATTACAATACTTTTCTGTTACATTTCATTACTTTCCGATGCATAGATCAGCTTGTTTATTGTGTACATCTTAACTCCAGGCAGCAATGATAAACTGTATTACATGAATGGCAATGAAATCGAAACAAGTGAAATCTGGAATTCCTCATGAGAAAAGTTTTTCACATAATGCAGGAACCACTCACACTTAAACTTTAGCTTTAAGCTGGAACTGCCAGTTGTGGTACATTTTTCCAAAGTAAAATGACAATTCCTGAATATGAAGCATGCATATTTCTGAATGGGGCAGCTCTTACAGCAGGGTGAGGCGTTATGATACAGGGAAGTTTCGTAAATGCTAGTGGAGTCGTGGCCCAGAAACAGGGAGGTAAAGACGCAAATCTATTTCAAGTGCAATACAGGCCCAATCATATACCATGTAATCATACAGCATACCAATCATATACCATGTCATCATATACCAGTCATATACTAGGCAATCATACACCAACCATATACCGTGAAATCATACACCAATCATATACCATGTCATCATATACCAGTCATATACTAGGCAATCATACACCAACCATATACCGTGAAATCATACACCATGTAATCATACACCAATCATATACCATGTAATCATTCACCAATCATATACCATGTAATCATACACCAATCATATACCATGTAATCATTCACCAATCATATACCATGTAATCATACACCAATCATATACCATGTAATCATTCACCAATCATATACCATGTAATCATACACCAATCATATACCATGTAATCATACACCAATCATATACCATGTAATCATACACCAATCATATACCATGTAATCATTCACCAATCATATACCATGTAATCATACACCAATCATATACCATGCAATCAGGCAGGTTGGTCAGAAAAAGGAGCCTAAACTGAGTCAATCCGCAGTGTCATCAATAAGCTATATATTCTGGAGGCAGAACAAGTGTGTAATCATACAATATTTCTTCATGGTCTTCCAGTAACCTCCATTTCCTGTTTGACAATTCAGTGCATAGACTTATTGTATGCACTCTTTAATTCCTTTAATTCCTAAAATATTTTAATACATAGACATTTTTGCAAAACACTTTACATGGACTGCACCTTCATAATGCTTTTATAGAGCATTCATGGAACATTCAGAAGTGGCATGTAGTATACATTAAGATTATAATGTTTATTATTGTCATATAATGTTTCTTATTAACGTATATTAAAGCTGTTAAGGTATGTTAGAATGTTGAGGTATACTTACATGCCACTTATGAATGCTCTATGAATGCATTATGAATGCTTTATGAAGGTGCACTTCATGTAAAGTGTTACCGCATTTTCTTTTCTACTTTCCAACGTAACACAGGTATTTTTGTATTTTCTGTTTCACTCTTCTGTAATGGTATCTACCATAGAAGGGAAAGAGTTGAAATTGGAAAGAGTGAAGAGTGAATAAACATTTTTGCTCAGATTGGTGTTTGTGTGGAATGAGTTGTCACTGGTGACGTAATTGATCTCATTTCAGGCTGCCAGGTTTTATTGTTTGTAATCTAAGTTGTGTTACTTTGCCCCCAGCAGCCCAAAATCCCACCAGTTGTCTATATCCTGCAGCAGGCCTGTGGAGAGAATGAGCAGAATTCCCGCTGCACCGCCTAGCTGTTGTGCTATTGCGGCAGAAAAAAAAAAAAGCTTTACTTTAAAATTCTACACTTCAGAATGTTAACCAGCAAATTCTCTCTCTCTCTCACACACACACACAACCACACACACACACAACAGACCACGACTGCTCTGCATAGAGAAGCACGCAAATGCGTGGCACATGCATCAGTGTAATCACTTGTCATTTAGAGCTCAGTGAGCGCAGTGAGCGCAGTGCGCGGTTGCGAAGGTGCCACGGCTAATCGCTTCCTATGGCTAATCACTGGAAGTTTCTCAAATGATGGATGTTAGAAAGGGACCATGCAGGACTGAAAAAGTCAGGCTGCTTGAACAGTTCTTGAAATGTAGGTCATAAATTTATCAGGATAATAAGACTTGAACTGTGGCATCATTTATCAAAGTTCCCCCAGAACGAAGACAAAACCGGCTGGTGTCAGACATAAAACTCCCGAGCTGAAAGTGAATCCCACTCCGTACCTGTCCTGCAGTATCTGGGAACGTGAGATGAATGCCCAGTGGAAACCTGCTTAATCATCGACCTGCCTTCTTCAGTGAACTTTAAACAGTTATTTAAACAAGAAGACTGCAGGTTTCCCTTCATGTATCCAGTCTAATATACACTCACCTAAAGGATTATTAGGAACACCTGTTCAATTTCTCATTAATGCAATTATCTAATCAACCAATCACATGGCAGTTGCTTCAATGCATTTAGGGGTGTGGTCCTGGTCAAGACAATCTCCTGAACTCCAAACTGAATGTCAGAATGGGAAAGAAAGGTGATTTAAGCAACTTTGAGCGTGGCATGGTTGCTGGTGCCAGACGGGCCGGTCTGAGTATTTCACAATCTGCTCAGTTACTGGGATTTTCACGCACAAATGTGGGCCGACTGATTCAAGCTGATAGAAGAGCAACTTTGACTGAAATAACCACTCGTTACAAGGTATGCAGCAAAGCATTTGTGAAGCCACAACACGCACAACCTTGAGGCGGATGGGCTACAACAGCAGAAGACCCCACCGGGTACCACTCATCTCCACTACAAATAGGAAAAAGAGGCTACAATTTGCACGAGTTCACCAAAATTGGACAGTTGAACACTGGAAAAATGTTGCCTGGTCTGATGAGTCTCGATTTCTGTTGAGACATTCAAATGGTAGAGTCAGAATTTGGCGTAAACAGAATGAGAACATGGATCCATCATGCCTTGTTACCACTGTGCAGGCTGGTGGTGGTGGTGTAATGGTGTGGGGGATGTTTTCTTGGCACACTTTAGGCCCCTTAGTGCCAATTGGGCATCGTTTAAATGCCACGGCCTACCTGAGCATTGTTTCTGACCATGTCCATCCCTTTATGACCACCATGTACCCATCCTCTGATGGCTACTTCCAGCAGGATAATGCACCATGTCACAAAGCTCGAATCATTTCAAATTGGTTTCTTGAACATGACAATGAGTTCACTGTACTAAAATGGCCCCCACAGTCACCAGATCTCAACCCAATAGAGCATCTTTGGGATGTGGTGGAACGGGAGCTTCGTGCCCTAGATGTGCATCCCACAAATCTCCATCAACTGCAAGATGCTATCCTATCAATATGGGCCAACATTTCTAAAGAATGCTTTCAGCACCTTGTTGAATCAATGCCACGTAGAATTAAGGCAGTTCTGAAGGCGAAAGGGGTAGTATGGTGTTCCTAATAATCCGTTAGGTGAGTGTATATGACACTATAGATTCCAGGGGTATTCAAATCACGGTCCTCGAGGTCCGAGCCCTGCTGATTTTCCATCTTTCCTTTACCTGTGAGCCAGATGTGAAGCCTCTGGCCAATCAGAATCAGTAATTATTAAAGTAACTGCCTGGGAGAACTGAAAACACGGCCTGGATTTGGGTTCGAGGGCCAGATTTGAAGAGCCTTGATTTATACTTTGTCCATCTGCCTTCCATACCTGCCCTTCCAGTATGGGGTCGTTTATAAATTGTTGTATTAATTGTTTGACATTTTGTTTCTTTAGAGATATTTTTTCTGTAGAAAAATGGCAGCTTGTTATACTCCGTTTTGAGTTTGTTCCATAGTGTTGTTTTATACTTTAGCTGGAAAATTGCTTGTGACACTAACATCGTACAAGCCTAAAGAAATGCCTTTCAGCTAAATTGGTGGCTCTGAATGCCCATCACTCTGCACATATATAAATGTCCTCTGGTGTACTGGCATAACACCAATGAAGTTTTTTTGACTTATGTGTTTTCAAACCACCATAAATCCATTTTGAAAAGTACTTAAAGAATATAAATGGATGAAAATGTCCAGCAAAAAAAACTCTCCATCATGACAGTCTGTGTCTGGAAGTCACTGTATAATGATTTATTTTGCAAACTTCACTTCATAGTGAGGGATAAAATGTTTACTTGTCCCTCCTAGTTTCGCATGTAGTTAGAGCACAGTGTCACTGAGACTAAAAATAGAAGTCAAGTCACGCTGAGTTTTGAGCAAGAGAAACGATGCCATGGAGAATAAGCAAGCTGGCCTTCATTTTAATGTGACAACGGTCGCTGGGTACGAGTCTCCAGGCCTGGAGCATCTGTGCGTGCAGGTCAGGCAGCCTCCCACACGTCGGACTGCTGCGCAGAAACACAACTGACACCACTGCGCCAGTCTGTTCCTGCACCACTGCGATGCCTTATTCTCTCTATCGTGTTTGTCCCTTAGGCACCGTTCACTGTCACAACACATTCCGAGTGCAGCGCCATAAACAGGCATCATGGGACTGGAACAGTAAAGATTCAGAGGAACATTCCTTTTGGTTTGTAAAAAGAGGTGCTTATTTATCAAGAAGATTTTCATCACATATAAAACTGTAATATCAAACACAATGGAACAAGGCACTGCATGTTGATCATGATATATCAAGGTATGGTTTATATCACGTGCTCAGAAAGCACTGCCAGTCGCCTGTCGTGTTACCTCTAGACATTTCAGTGCACCACTGCATACAAAAGGTCTCACATAAATATGCAGTGTCGCACTGTGCAGCCTGATATTCGCAAACCGAATAAAATAATGCATGTCAAAAAGTTGCCGATTTAAAATCAGTGCCCCTTTTTATGCTCATAATTTTATAATTCTGAAACTACATGCAGTTTTGTTATGACTCGGTGAGCTCGGACCGGGGAAGCAGGCAAAGGACGTAAGGACTGGGGTAAGAAGGGATTTAATAGGGAGATGAAGAGGCATTCGGGAACAAAAGGCATAACAATTCAATGACAGGACTAGGGAAACAAACTTAGACGCGGACTTAAATATGCAAGACTAATGAAAACAACTGGAAACAGCTGGTAAACATGGGGAATTCACACAAGCTTAACAAAGGGCGAGTGGAGCAGGATGGTCGAACGAGCATATCACGACAAGTTTGTTATCATGATGCCCTATTGATTACTCTCAGTTGAAATAGTAAAGATTGAAAAGATCATTTCTGAAGACAGCCAACGAAATCTGGCAGTCATTTTTTAAAATTTGTTAGACATGTTGATTGCTTTGG
The DNA here is from genome assembly GCF_048594095.1 of Paramormyrops kingsleyae. Classification (NCBI taxonomy): domain Eukaryota; kingdom Metazoa; phylum Chordata; class Actinopteri; order Osteoglossiformes; family Mormyridae; genus Paramormyrops; species Paramormyrops kingsleyae. The sequence continues at coordinate 28,453,550 of NC_132814.1, read as the reverse complement.
CTGAATTATAGCTTCCGGCAGCTTAACTGTAATGTTCTGCTGTATGCATAAACCATTTTGAGAAATGCTTTTATAGTTTTGACTATTAAGTGTGTTTCTTGTAATGTGCCAAAGCAATTGAGAAAAACTGTAGTGGGGTGATCAGTTTCAATGAGACAGGAGGTAAAAAAATCCACCATAGGTGTATGCAGTCATAGTGACACTGTTCCTTAGCATTTTGATTGCTGCGGTCGGAGCAATAATAACAGGATATCTAACTTTGCTGACACTCTGAGATACAATCACATTGTCGCAGAGCCACAGGTGACATCACTGGATGAAGATTAGCCTGTAGCTGTAAACATACATGTCTCTGCCAGTGACAATTAGGCACAACACCCAAAACCATGTTTCTTAAAACAAATAAACAAACAAATAGGTACTTTGTTGGATATTAAGGAGAAAATTAGTTAAAGGTATTTATGGGTGATTGGATATAATAATTTTATTGAGTTAACAATGCATTAATCTAGACAATATACTTATCAATTACAATATGCTTGTCATTAGGACTGTGAGGGTGATACAACGGTGCTTTGCAGGTCCTGCCTACAAAGAGAAATACAAGGACGGCTAAAGAACTCTAAAGATTTAACCTGAAGCTTTCAAAAGAAATTGCTTTAATAGATGAGCAGCTTGCTATGAGTAAGCATTCCCCTTTTTTCATTGATTTGTTAATTACTTGTCTGAGATGCAATGTGCACGTTTTTTTACTTTGACGCACAAGGGCATTCTTCAAATAAATATTTTTTCACATTGCCATGGGATATTTTCTTTTAATAATAAAGACAATTAAGCAAGGCAAAAAATGCAAGTGATACATATAGAAAAAATAAATAAAGCACAAAGAAATTACAGCCAAAACATACAACACATATTACATTGAAATGAAACTGGGTGTGGTACACAGCATTTGTACAGCAGGGAGCTGTACAGAGCGTGCTGAGAGTATATAGAGAAGTAACACACAAGAAGTTAAACACACAAAGGACTGTGGCTTAGTCAAGGTGTGACTATGTCATGTTCAATTTCCAATATAATTTAGTAATTAATAATTTATCATTAATGATGATCTCTCAAATATTTTCTTGTTTAAAAAGCATGCTTGATACGAGTGCTCTGCCACATGAGAAAGGAAGAGGGATTTTGGGTGGTGTGTCTGACTTCCAGGATTAGATATAACGAACTTCACATGCAGCTAAATTCAAATTAGCCAGACAGAAAACTGCACTGGAAAAAGTTGCCACAGCAGCATAACAAGGTAAAAATTAAGCCAAAAATCCAGTGTTACTTCTACAATACTCTGAAAATCGGCTAGCTAACAGTTAGCTGTAAGGTCTTAGTTTAAAAGAATGTTTAAGCAGGAGGTAAATGTCACTCAAATTAATTTTTATAGCTTAGAAGCGCAGTAGAAAGATAGAACAGTGAGCTTCCAGTGTGAGAAAGATGACAGTGAGCTTCCAGTGTGAGAAAGATGACAGTGAGCTTCCAGTGTGAGAAAGATGACAGTGAGCTTCCAGTGTGAGAAAGATGACAGTGACTTCCAGTGTGAGAAAGATGACAGTGAGCTTCCAGTGTGAGAACATCCTGCAAATGTCTGTTAACAATGTATTTCTAATAACATTTTTCAGCACCATCAACACCAACAACAACTGTGCAGCGAAACCAGCAGGTTATATTAGATCTTTTCTCAGATGGTAACCAGTAACCAGACCAGCTGGTTCCGAGCTGGTATCTCTTTTTGGAATATGCACAAAATTCAATCCTTATTATGTGAAACGCTTACTCTATGTCACCATGTCCCTCTGTTCCTGTGGGAGATGGAAGCCAGAAATGTCCCAAAAGAGGATAAGTGCTTCAGAATCACTGTCTAAGTTGGGGGTTCCAGATTAAAGATTCATATTCGTACATAGGAATTCTTACTCACGTCATCCAGTGAGTAAGATGTAACATACGACAAAGGCAGCCACAAAACATTAAAGCAGAACTGCAGAGGAACATATTTAATAAATGATACATTTATATGATAAATAACAATGATAACATGATAATAAATAAATGTGAAATTAACAGAAGAAGTAGCTGAAACAGAAAATATTCCTAAATTTAGTTTAACTGTAGGAACTAAACATGAAATTAATCCTAACCCTAACCCTAACCCAACCCCTTATACATAAGAACATAAGAAATTTACAAACGAGAGGAGGCCATTCGGCCCATCAATCTCCTTTGGGGAGAACTTAACTAATAGCTCAGAGTTGTTAAAATCTTATCTAGCTCTGATTTAAAGGAACCCAGGGTTTTAGCTTCCGCTACACTAGCAGGAAGACTATTCCATACCCTAACTACATGCTGTGTAAAGAAGTGCTTCCTCAAATTCATTTTAAAATGTTCTCCCGCTATTGGAATGCTGAATACCTCTGGGGGTGACGAGTCTCACATTCCAATTCCACCCCTCCCTTCTGAGATGCTCAGATCCCGGTGTACTGGCCCTTTAAAAATAAATGACAGGCATTAACCCAGTCACCTATCACCTGCTGTTCAGATATCGCTCCCCGCCTTCTGTGTGTCTCTGTTAAAGCTTTGCACACTGGCTGAGCCCCCCCCCCGGACTTTGGTGACCCATGGGGAACACAAACACCAGCACAGCACAGGGTCAGCATGTAAACAGCAGTCACAGCTAGCAGGGGGGAGCCTGAACCACCACCGCTGGAGGTACCTGGCAGCATCGCTCCAGTGATGTTCAAGCCTTGCATTTCATAATCATTTCCCAGAAGACATTATAGATAAGTTATATATATCATCTAACAACACAGGGCATATATATAACATATATATCATTTCTAAAACTAATTCCCATTTAGGTCTGATTGTTCGCCTGAATATGCTTAATGAATGGCAACAATGAAGATTTATGACATGTATGAGAATGACTGAAATAATGATTAATGTGGTGAGACTATTTTAAAAATCATTCTAATGTATAAGGAAGTGCGTCATTGTTTACATAGTTATTGTTGCTCCTTGGTGAACAAGTGATAAATGGAGATGCTGACTGACACACAAGTAGTTTATCTAGGAGAGTGAAGATTCTAGTCTTGCACTGGCAGGATTGGACCTTTATCCCCTTATCTCTAAAATATAGGATACACTGAACTCGTGCAGCTTGCGGCAAGATGACCTGAAGGATCTAGAGAAATTCAAAGGCTTGCTACATGAAGTTATGCGGTAATAGGGTGTGGCGTCGAGGTGCAGAATCAGCATTACAAACCAAGTTTGCGTCCCTGACAGAGAAGCATTGTGGCCTGTGGGACTGTCTCCAACCCTCTCTGTTCTGACCTTACTCTGGATAAGAAGTTGGATGGATGGATGGATAGATGGATGAATGGATGGATGGATTTCACATTTCAAAGGTTAGTAGGATCAGTACAATTAGACAGAGCTTAGGATATCAGCTTAATATTTATAATGATGTAAAGATGTGAACTTGATATTTGTAATGTTCCTGTTGTGCGTCACAGAAAAAAATAGATAAAGTATAACCATTTTCACCATTATTTTAAGGTACAATTCAATATTTAGTTTTTAATAATATGTCATTGTTCTCAATTCTAGAAACCTGCATAACAGTTTGATGCCATTCTCAAAAAACTCCGTCCTGATAGAAGCGTACTGTGTTTTGTTCTTTTTGATATTCCTGTTTTTGTCATAGGACCTATCTCATCTATCTCATCCCCGATAATCTTGGAGAGGAGAAATATTGTAAAGTGATATTGATACAGCATGATGCAGTTTCCCTGTGTCCTGGAAGGCTGTCATCCTCCATCTCCTACTGCTTTACATTTTAACTAAGAGGACATTGACTCGTTTGCTACCTGCGATGGGTGTAACTTACAGGTGCCAAAGCACCATTAACTGAGGTGCCATAACAACGGGACTCAGTTATGGCAGCGAATGTACCACTGGGACGGGGAAGAGCCAGACAGAAGATGGAATCTTTTTGAGTAATGGCGTCATAACACAGACTTAATGGTACCTAATAGAGATACTTTAAAACTATACTATATTATTAAAACGGATGAGTCAATGAACTGAGGGGGAAAAGGAGTTTCCTTATAACTGATTAGCCAGATTGTTCAACTGATCCGTTTTCACAACCAGTTATTCAATACAGGCTCAGTGTGTTAGGTTACTGCACATGCAGTGTTAGGTAAATCTTTACTTAAAGGACTTAGGTATAGTTAAGAGTGCTTGACTTGTGAGTGCTTGACTTGGGAGAAGTGTATTTTTTGTTTAGCTAAATGGTTTGAGAAACGAAAGACCACAGAGTGGCAGTATAACACAGCAGAGGGAGACTCCAGCACAGACACACATCCGCTCACTCAGAGCAGCGAGAAAGAAAGAAAATGACCTCCTATTGCACCCGGAATAATGCAAAAATATATTTTCGATGCTAAATTCAGTGCTAAATTCCCTACAGGTGAATATGTAGGGTAAATATGCTGTACTGTTCCCGATTCCTGCCTCAGTGACTTCCCTAAGAGGTTGATTATAGATTATGCCTGCATCAAGCTTATGAATCTTTGCTCTATGCTACTCATCTGCCATTGCCCATTGCTTGTTATGTTGTCTCTACTGGCGGAATTGAACAGCAAAATCGTGACTCCACGAGAGAGCATGAAGACTGTGGAGACTGCGTGAGGGTGGCAAGGAGATAATACAGGGGAGAGAAAACTATGAATTACCTTCATGTGGCCCAAATTCACACAAAATAATCGACAAGGGAAAAGTCTGTAGAAAACCCTCGATGGGCCACATTAGCCCACTGAATAAGGTTGTGATTTTTATCCCTGTTGCCTCTCATACAATTTTTTTTTCTTTAGTGTGTTTTCAGAGCACCTAATATTGCTTATTTTTTACACCAGTCCCAGAAAATTGAGTTTTTTCCACTCAAGTGCTTAACATTACTGTCCTACCCTCAGGCAACCCTGTCATGACCTGACGCCAGGATTCAACATTTCAAGGACCTTTAATCTGGAAAAAAAAGGTTTGTCACAGGCAATTTGTGCTGAATTCTGTGATGGAAATTGAAGCAGGGATGATATCTCTGGCTGTGTCATCCCTGTATATCTGTAGGTGCATTTACCTTCCAATGCCCTGTCATGCCATTGGTAGGGCTTCATCTGTTTTGAACCCAGTTGCTCAGCTTTAAATGAATTAAATATGCTGTATATATCCTGTGCTATATTCCTGCCTGTCACTTGCCTAAGAGGCTGATTCTAGATTATGCCTGCATCAAGTTTAGGAATAAAAGTCTTTGCACATATATACTGTAATTTCACAATTCAAGCTTTTTTATAATACTATTTTTTTGTGCCCTACTTATTAATTCTGCCCATGGGTTTCCAGTGCTCTTCTTGCCACAGTTAACCTTGTTTCTGTAACCCATAATCAGGTAATAACATTGCATGTGGTCACATGTGTGTTATTTAATTTGCATGCATCTGCAATAGCCTCAGCCAAAGCATGCAAACATTATTACTGTTTGCAGTGCATTACTGTGCACATGCTATTTCAGATAAATGTCAGTGTATATTGCGCTTACACATGCTACAATATAAGGGAAGATTAGTCTCCTTGTGGAAAGTTAATGCTGAAGGCATTGCTTTCTTGCAAATCGTACACACTGAAAACATCCCACCCACAAAAAAAAATTCAAAAAAAATCAGACAACTTCCCCCTAAATACAGTTTTTGCTAAATATATGTGGAGCTGATGTGGAAATTCTCATTTTCTAAACAATATCACATCAATATTGTATTATTACAGCGATATTTGTGCTACCGGCATTCAAGTCTCAGAGTTGGAGCTGAGGCTGCTCTCTTCAAAAAGCCAGTGATGAGCTCTCTCTGTTTTTATGATTGCAATTTTCTGGTTTTGGATTTCAAAGCAGTTCACCCGGAAGAGCTGGAATCATTTTATAGCCTCAAAAAACCTGACTGTATTAATTCAAGTAAAGTGGTGAGAACAATTGTTGACTCTGCAGGGTTGACCTACCAGAGCAGTGTTAAACTGCAATTATTAAATGAAAGTTGTGGGAAAAGGCACTTTGATGTTTCTTCTTGCTGCATTTTTCAGAAATAAAATGAATTCCACAGAAAGATATGAACAAGGTACCTCATTTTCAAATTTGAGCAGAGGAATATGACAAGAACAAGACAATTCTAAAACTGCATTAGAAATCTTTTACTTGGAAGACATTTTAAATTCAAAAATGGGATTAATCTGTGCATGAACGACCATAATCAACTGCAATACAGATTTGGTGTAATGATGGCTGGGGAATAACATGGGAATAGAATGCGTAGTGTAATAACATGGGAATAGAATGTGTGGTATAATAACATGAGAATAGAATCCGTAGTGTAATAACATGAGAATAGAATCCGTAGTGTAATAACATGGGAATAGAATGTGTAGTGAAATAACATGGGAATAGAATCCGTAGTGTAATAACATGGGAATAGAATGTGTGGTATAATAACATGAGAATAGAATCCGTAGTGTAATAACATGAGAATAGAATCCGTAGTGTAATAACATGGGAATAGAATGTGTAGTGTAATAACATGGGAATAGAATGTGTAGTGTAATAACATGGGAATAGAATGTGTGGTATAATAACATGAGAATAGAATCCGTAGTGTAATAACATGAGAATAGAATGCGTAGTGTAATAACATGGGAATAGAATGTGTAGTGTAATAACATGGGAATAGAATGTGTGGTATAATAACATGAGAATAGAATCCGTAGTGTAATAACATGAGAATAGAATCCGTAGTGTAATAACATGGGAATAGAATGTGTAGTGAAATAACATGGGAATAGAATCCATAATGTAATAACATGGGAATAGAATGTGTGGTATAATAACATGGGAATAGAATCCATAGTGTAATAACATGGGAATAGAATGTGTAGTGTAATAACATGGGAATAGAATGCGTAGTGTAATAACATGGGAATAGAATGTGTGGTATAATAACATGGGAATAGAATCCATAGTGTAATAACATGGGAATAGAATGCGTAGTGTAATAACATGGGAATAGAATGTGTAGTGTAATAACATGGGAATAGAATGCGTAGTATAATAACATGGGAATAGAATGTATAGTATAATAACATGGGAATAGAATGCGTAGTGTAATAACATGGGAATAGAATACGTAGTGTAATAACATGGGAATAGAATGTGTGGTATAATAACATGGGAATAGAATCCGTAATGTAATAACATGAGAATAGAATGCGTAGTGTAATAACATGGGAATAGAATGTGTGGTATAATAACATGGGAATAGAATTTGTAGTATAATTACATGGGAATAGAATCCGTAGTGTAATAACATGGGAATAGAATGTGTAGTGTAATAACATGAGAATAGAATGCGTAGTGTAATAACATGGGAATAGAATGCGTAGTGTAATAACATGGGAATAGAATGTGTGGTATAATAACATGGGAATAGAATTTGTAGTATAATTACATGGGAATACAATACGTAGTATAACTCTATGCGTGTCTTTGTGTGTAATTTCGTTCCCTGAAAGATCAGATCAGCTGTGTTCCTGCTTATTACTAATAACCTACATCTGCAAAATGCCGCTCTTGTGTTCTCCACCACCCAAATGCCATCTCACAATGTCTATGAGATGCAAACGCAATCGCCTTCAGAAGTATGTAATCCTTTCCTGTCCTGGGCCTGTCCTATAGCACAAACTTTCTGATCCTGAGGAAGGGATTTAGGAAAAGGTCCAAGCCTGCGTGGGGGGCTGGCGTGTGGTGATAATAGGTATAATTATGCCTTCTCTTTAGGGGTTGTGGATTACGGGGGGTTTCTAAGATAGTGATACGTGCATTAGGACATCTAATCCGAGTGAAGCACTGGCTCTACACAAGCAGAAACGGCTGTCAGACAAACGCCGCCATACCGACCTGCCAGTGTGTTCTGCCGTCAGCTTGAGCATAATTTATCAGCCTTGCAGTTTTTGAAACGTTGCACTCTTTCTGAGATGAAAAAAGAAGTTCCAGCCACCTTCTCTCAAACACGTACCAGCTGGACCGATGCAGATCCTACAGACGATCAAAGAGGCCATTTTGCCTGGGGGCTGTTGAGCTGATGCAAGAAATGTGTAAGCATAGTCTTTATTCTAGCCTAATATGCATATAAAGTTCAACCCTTAAAATGAAAACTCTGATATATGTGTGTGTGTGTGTGTGTGTGTGTCTGTGAGCGGGTTTACCTATCTTTATGGGGACACAATGTCCCCATAACGTGATAAATATCCGTTTTTTTTTTCCCTTATGGGGACCGGTTTCCTGGTCCCCATAAGGGAAAACTCTATTTTATAAAAATCGGTGACTGCTATGAAAAAACTAAAATGCAAAAACTCTTGTATTTTGTTTGGTTACTTATGGTTATGGTTAGGGCAGGGTAGGGGTTAACCCTCACCCAGCCCTAACCTTAACTATAACTAACCAAAGTCAATATGAGAACTTTAGCACTTTCGTTTTTTTGATCATAGTCACGGATCTTTATAAAATTTAGTTTCCCCTTGTGGGGACCTAAAAAAATGATCCCCACAATGTAAAAATAACAGTTTTTATCACATTGTGAGGACAATTGGTCCCCACATTGAAATATATACGTACATAACCCACCCACACACACACACACACACTGTATATATGGGGGTCACACACACTGTATATATGGGGGTATAACCCTTTAAAGCATATTGTCTTCACTGGCTCTCCCTGGACATGCATGCTTGCCAGGGTCTCGCCAGTAGAAGCTCCAGCTCATCCCTTCTTCTGAATCGTGAAGGTTCTCCCCACCAGCCTGACCTTATAGCCAGTGTGAGCCAGAAGCGGCTCAGGTCCTCCTCACTGGGTGCGGCCATTGAGAAGACATGGGAAGATTTCAGTTACTGCTACCAGTACAAAAATTCTACGAGGACTGTAGTTAGTTTTGGTAAATAAAAGCATTTCTTAACATTGCCATCATTTGCCTGGGCAATATGGTTTGGGTGTATTTATGTTACGGAATTACACATATAGGGTTATTTTTTTTTTGATGATGTAGATCTATTCAGTAATGAGTTTTGTGTACGGCTCATTTTAAAATGTTTTATTTACATTAGTTAAGTGTAATGCCTGCAGCAAGAAGATTTTGAATTTTTAAAATGGATGTTTATATTTTTAATGATGGCTGATCGCAAGTATAAAACTAGCAGCGGAGCAGGGATGGAACCAACAGTTTATATGACACTCACAGTCATATAACATAAATACACCCAAATGCTCCACAGCAAACATCACATGCTTCCAACCTTCACTATTTACAGCTCAAACACGTATCAATCTACATTATTTACGCATCTGGCAGTGTGGTGCAAGGCATGCTGCTAACTACATAAATACTCCCACTAACCGCCCCCACAGCATCACAATATGAATATTTTAAGGCATTCAAATATATATACGTAGGAATCTTCCTATGAGATTTCTATTGTGCAGTTTTATAGTCCAGCTGCTACAATGCATTTCAGTATATTCCTTTGCTTTCAACAGTCGGTAATAGATTTAAGAAAACTGTAAAAGACACAAAAGTTTTGAGTGGCTATGAAGCCTTGCTGTCATCATTTCTCACTTCATGTCAAGTACTGAATTAGCAACCTGTAGAATGTCACCCTAATCCTCACTGACATGCAACATGTCATACAGCTCAGTTCAGGTGAACTGGACCCAGGCTTCACTGCTAAAATTAAGGATACAATCCTCACATCTGTCACATGCGTTATTTCGCAACAAAATAATTTTTTCCCCTCAAGGACTATCATAGATTACAACGCTGTATTTTTTTTTGTTACCATGTTCAGTTATATCAGTTTCCAGTTGTAATTCAAAGTTTTCTTCATTTCATCACCCAGTCATCTCTGTTATCCCTATCCAGCACACAATCAGCTTGGGCTGTGCCATACCTCACCATTCTTTTCCTTTGCAATGTGGCCAAGCTGAACACTTTGCTGCAGCTCTAGTAATCAGTTACAGAGTTTAAGAATAAACTGCTTAAAAATATGCTTACAGAGGGGTCAAAAAGTCGACTGAGAATGTTTTTCATTTAATGGTGGTAGAACCTTAGACATCTTATTGGGAATACAAAATATGAAAATCAAATAATTGTCGCTGGACTGGCATTCAATCCAGGGTGTACCCCTGCCCGGTGATAGACTGGCATTCCATCCAGGGCGTACCCCTGCCCTGTGATAGACTGGCATTCCATCCAGGGCGTACCCCTGCCCTGTGATAGACTGGCATTCCATCCAGGGCGTACCCCTGCCCTGTGATAGACTGGCATTCCATCCAGGGCGTACCCCTGCCCTGTGCCCTGTGATAGACTGGCATTCCATCCAGGGCGTACCCCTGCCCTGTGATAGGCTGGCATTCCATCCAGGGCGTACCCCTGCCCTGAGATAGACTGGCATTCCATCCAGGGTGTACCCCTGCCCTGTGATAGACTGGCATTCCATCCAGGGCGTACCCCTGCCCTGAGATAGGCTGGCATTCCATCCAGGGCGTACCCCTGCCCTGAGATAGACTGGCATTCCATCCAGGGCGTACTCCTGCCCTGTGTCCTGTGATAGACTGGCATTCCATCCAGGGTGTACCCCTGCCCTGTGATAGACTGGCATTCCATCCAGGGCGTACCCCTGCCCTGAGATAGGCTGGCATTCCATCCAGGGCGTACCCCTGCCCTGAGATAGACTGGCATTCCATCCAGGGCGTACCCCTGCCCTGTGTCCTGTGATGGACTGGCACCCCACCCAGGGCGTACCCCTGCCCTGTGATGGACTGGCACCCCACCCAGGGCGTACCCCTGCCCTGTGTCCTGTTATGGACTGGCACCCCACCCAGGGCGTACCCCTGCCAGGTGCCCTGTGATGGACTGGCACCCCACCCAGGGTATCCCCTGCCCTGTGTCCTGTGATGGACTGGCACCCCACCCAGGGTATCCCCTGCCCTGTGTCCTGTGATGGACTGGCACCCCACCCAGGGTATCCCCTGCCCTGTGTCCTGTGATGGACTGGCACCCCACCCAGGGTATCCCCTGCCCTGTGTCCTGTGATGGACTGGCACCCCACCCAGGGCGTACCCCTGCTCTGTGTCCTGTGATGGACTGGCACCCCACCCAGGGTATCCCCTGCCTTGCACACTACATATTGTAGCAGTTTCTGTACACAAGCTGTTTGACTTTCATTGCAAGACAAAGATAGATATACTGAATGAAAAATATAATAATTTCTCAACTAAATCATCAGCAAATGGAAGCTACAGTATGTTGGACCATACAGACTATGTTTACATCTGACTGCTCCTCCTAACTGAACAAGTGTGTAAAGAGGAAACTGTGAAAAGCTTGGAGAAAAGAAATGTGCATAATTCAATGCATAAACAGCATCCATGACTTCACAAGAGAAATCTGCAGGCCCAGTCAATCCCATAACTGACTTCGGTGGTCCCCTTCTGAGGAGGAGCTGACTTAACCAGTCAGTTTTACAAAGTGAAATTGCCTTGATTGTCCCCCTAGAAGAACTCATACATTCTGTGGTACCAGGAAAAAAAAACAGCTACATAAAGTAGGGTGCCCTCTGCAGTGCCGTCAGCATAGAACAGTGACCCGGATGGTTCCAGCTTCTAAAGGGGCACCGACTGACCAGCCAATTTCACTTTGTCTCAGGGAGGGGGAAGCAGCAGTGGTGTTGCTTAGGGCTTCACAGGGTAAGACCAGCCCTGGACAGCTGCATGAGAAGACAGATAAAAGGATGGCATTGCAAAAAACATGACATTTTAGAACCAGCATGGATCACTTAGCCAAGTCCTTAAAGCCCCCCTAAAATTGGCCTAACAACGCCCCTGCTTAGGACTTAAAAAAAAGAAGGAAAAATGCTTACAATTAGCTTAATAAAATAAAGGAACAAAAAATAAATTAAAAAGAGTGAATGCCACAGACACAATGAAAGCTTTTTTGATGATTGTTCGCTAATTAAAAGACCCTTCCGTTTTAAAGACTGCACTGTATTGATATAATTAAGCTTAGCCTATCATCTATTCCCACATTCATTATTAATAATGACGCATCTGCAGTGACATGACTAAGTATCGCATGACTTCAACTGTATTTACATTGCAAAAGAAAACCTTCGCAGGATCTTGGCAATTGCTTGCTGCTCACATATAAACAGAGTAAGAAAAAGGGCTGATCCTTCACAGACCTTTTACTATGTGAAGTATGCTGTTTCACAGGCATTCTCAGTGTGATACCATATAACAAGGAGTGCATGGCTTTGCATATATAGAACAGCCAGATATCCGTGCTGCAGTCTTAACGTAAAATGAAACCTGCTCATTTTCCGAATATATATGTTAATATACCCCACAACCCCACAACCCCAGCTGGGATTGAGAAGTTTCAGCAAATGGATGGATGGATGGATGCATGCATATATATCTTTTTGTTCTGGTGGAGATTAAATGTGTCTCAATGACTTTACAGAGGGTTAAGCTATGCGATTTGGCGTGAATTTTTTGTCGTTTGGATTTGTTCCATAAAGCTGGGGTGTGATTCCGTACCATGGAGACAAAACTGATTGGCACTTTGCAGTAGTGAATTGCTTATTGTATTGGCAGTGGACAAGCTGTCGAATGACCAACGCTGCTAACATTGTGCTCCTGTCATTTCTCTGTATAAGAACAGAGAAGGAAGAAATGCTCAAAGACTGATGACTGCTGTATTCACAAGGAAGTGATTTAGCGTTTATACTATGCATTGGGATAAGCTGTATGCAGGGCAAAACTGCAAAAGGGATTCTGATGGTGCTGTCAGCCCCTCTTGGTGGCACTGTAGGCCCTTCAGTTTGCATTTTACGTGGCTGCTTTCGATAAGCAGGCAAAAGTGAACTTCAGCAACAGCAGATGGTGCTGATTATTGCAGCAGACATTTTCATATTTCTTTATTAAAGTTCCTTGCTGTAGAATAAAATTTCAAAAAAAGTAAACATTAAAATTAGGAAATGCACAGAGACAGAATGCAATTATTGCTAATTGGCTATGAATGCAAATGGGTGACAGAACGCACTTTTACCTAACAAGCTTAAACTGGTATAAAGTTACATTCCAGCCAAGAAAAGTCCTGGGAAATCTAAAATCATAAAAGCCTATAAATATTTAAACAATATGATTTACAAAAAACAATTTATGCAGAATATTCTGCAGTTTGTATTTCATGGGGAAACCTATATTAATTCGTGATTTGTTCTTAAGTAGTAAATGAATTAAGTAATTCTTGTCTTCTCAAGTGAAGTCCTACCACTATTAACTAATTAGATAACTGTTAACTGGTATAGTGCCTGAATGAAATATATGAACTGTCATGATTTATTAATGATGAACACGCATGGGATCAGTACATAACTAATGCTTAGTTACTGGTTAAATAATGCATTAAGTAAGCATGTACTATTACATTATTCATGTCCCCTCAAGTAAATCGTGACCCACTATTTTGTCTAATATTAAATTGTATAGGAATGCATCAATCGTTTCAGTGCAGAAATTACTATTTTTATAAGATCTAATTTTGTATTACTTAAATGATGTTTTTAAACATAAGTAATAATACCAGCATTGGACAACCTTATCTTTATCTTGTGCCATACTGTAACAGTCAGTCATTAATGACAGTGGAAGCATTTCTAATATCTGTAAAAAAAATTATAGACAGGTACGCAAAATGTAGGGCACAGCAGGGCCTAGTTATGAATCCAGCACTGCTCTATTATTGGATGAGAGATTTGGGGATTGAGTGTAGAAAGTGGTGCCAAAAGATGCAGTATAGAGTTACCTGCAATGTTTCTGTAAGTTAATAGAACAGTTCAGGGCAGAAATAGTCTCTGTGCTTATTATGTATAGAATGTACAATAATGGTACATTGTACTTTTACATTTTTATGTCTGAATTTGCTAGTGAAGCAGTATACAGAGATAGAAGTGTAATACATGGAAGTCTGATGAGAAAGAGATATTCGTGGTAAACAATGGCCAGACAAGCAAGCCATTAAAACCACAAAGTGATCACATTTCAACTAGTCCGGAGGCATTCGTAATAAAAGGAGACTTTTCTGGCACTTTGCAGCAATATAATCTTCATAATGAACAATACTCGCTAAGATGTTCATTGATGTTTTTTAACAAGGAAACTCTGAGACAAAACATTGTAATGTTATCTTAAGGTTCTGGTGACCGTATTTGTATGTAAGTGAAACATAACAAAAATACTAAAGATCTTGGATGCATTCTTCCCTCATGGGCTTTGTGACCATATACATATGCTCTGACCACCTGTCACACAGAGTAAGCTGTGCTAAGTGCATCTCAGTATCTGTTGTGGTTTGTTCTCTTGCTCTTTAAATAGCAGCAACACATAAAATCAACCAAATAGGAAAATTAAAATAATATAGAAAACGTGAGAAAACAAGGGGGAAAACTCTGGGGATGTAAATTAAAGTTGTAAACTATGATCTGGAAATATGACTAATATAATAAATCTACAGTCTACATATTTATCAGCTTTTTAATAATTGTCCTAAAAAAGGAACTAAAACTGCATATGCAAAAAAAATGCAGCGTTTTGGAATATACATGTATTCTCACATGACACAATACAGATAAAATGAATGATTTTATTTAAGTTGAATGTGTCACAATCCACGGGGAAGCAGGCGACAGATGCCATGAATATAAACAAAAGGGTTTTTATTTCCGGGACGACACACTGCAAGACACACGTAACATTACAATGACTGGACTGGGGAAACAAACTTAAACGCGGACTAAATACAATGAACTAATGACAACAATCAGAAACAGCCGTAAAACACTGGGAATCCACATGAGGTGAAGGAGGAGGAGTGGCAAACGAGAGGAGCGGACGATCGGGGCATGACAGAATGTAATATTTTAATAAAATGTACTATGGTTCAGTGCCACAGAACTAGTTACATTTTTCAAATATAATTGAATGGTGAATCCCGGTAAATTTGAATGATTAAAGTAAACGTTGATAATGATATCTCTCTTTGGCGATCATAAGGCTGTAAAAATTATAATGTTGTGTTACGTGCTACGGGTACTTTGCATATCAGAGTTTTCCCATTTTCTGAACCTTCTTGCTTCTGCCCCGACTCTTTCTCCGACTTCTCTAGTTGTGAGTAGCTGATTGGTATGCCGATGAAGCACTCTTTTGGAGTGCTTTGGTTGGCCGTTAAATTACTCTTTAGGAGTGCTTCGAAGCCCCGCCTTTGAAACAAGCACCATCCCAATTGGAGGATGCTGAGAGAAATTCAAAGAAATCCAGACCCAAAATGCAAGTGAGACTGAGAGACAGACTGGTGGACGCTAGAACTGGCCTATTTGTATAGATCTACACACTGAATTGGGATAAAATCTTATTGCATGTGGAGATTCTGATTAGGTTATCATTGTAAATGCATTTAGTGTCTTGGCCCAGCTAGCTCGGTTGGTAGAACCTGAGACTGTTAATCTTAGGCTATGCTTCTTGCCGTCAATACAGCATTCCTTGCTGGTCTCCATTGTTTAACGTGAGTGCTGGCAATGTGAAAGGGCGCGACGGTCTCGGACCATGAGCAGCTATCTGAGTTGTGCCAGAGGCTCTTTACACCATGGGTTTCTCCTGCCATGTACACCGGAAGCGAACTTCTTTGTTATTTCCTTCCGAGATCATCCGAGCTCATCTTGTGCTATTGTTACGAGAGTAAAAGGAGACTCATGGAGAGATCGTCTGCTCCAAATCAGAGAGGAAAAGGAGAGCGCATCCCCGGGTGGGCTTGAACCACCAACCTCTCAGTTAACAGCCGAGCGCACTAACCAATTGCGCCACAGAGACAGCGAAGGCAACGGTACAGCTGTGCTTTATGGGGTTTGGAGTCAGAAGGCCCTTCTCAGAAAAGCGGCGGATCCGAAAGTAGCCGGTCCGGGGGTCAGTCTTTTGTTGTGTCGTGGCCCGGCTAGCTCAGTCGGTAGAGCATGAGACTCTTAATCTCAGGGTCGTGGGTTCGAGCCCCACGTTGGGTGTGGTCTTTTTGACGCATAGAAGCCCACCACCCTCCCAGACGTGAACGTGATGAGTCGTGCCGTCAATGAAAGATGATCGTGACTCACTCTGCCTTCTCGTGACAGGCCAGACAGGACCCTTCGTCTGCGTGGTGAATGCGCTGTGTTCTCCCATGCAAGTGGATGTCAGTGGTCCGTGCTGTCGTGCAGCTCTCTTGAAAATGCCCTGTTGCTCATTTGAGTGGCCGGTGAGTGAAAAACCAAAGAGTGAGAAGCAAGCTGAGGGCACAACCACACTGGGAATGCTGCGAGGACCTCGTCCAGGTCCCAGAGGTCAGAAGCTAACAAAAAGGCTCACAATGGGAGGTGCAGGAAAACACACAAAAAAAAGAAGGACCCAAGAAGACCCCTGGAATTCCCTGACCGGGAATCGAACCCGGGCCGTGGCGGTGAGAGCGCCAAATCCTGACCAGTAGACCACCAGGGACCCCACGTGACATGGTGTTGCTCTCTGTCATACAGAAATACTCACAAGTGCCCCTTCAGGTCAGACCTGGCTTGGCCGTCAGTCCACTTCTTATTTTCGCCTAAGAGCTGGATGCTGCATAAAGAGTAGCCGCAGAGCGTGTATCAAAGTAGCTTGTGCTTCCACCTCATCTCCATTTCTTTGCCTGTGGGGGTATAGCTCAGTGGTAGAGCATTTGACTGCAGATCAAGAGGTCCTAGGTTCAAATCCTGGTGCCCCCTGAGTTGTTTCCACCGCGTGCCATCTAGGCTGTGCTTCTTGCCGTCGATACGGCATTCCTTGCTGGTCTCCGTTGTTTAACGTGAGTGCTGGCAATGTGAAAGGGCGCGACGGTCTCGGACCATGAGCAGCTATCTGAGTTGTGCCAGAGGCTCTTTCCACCATGGGTTTCTCCTGCCGTGTACACCGGAAGCAAACTTCTTTGTTATTTCCTTCCGAGATCATCCGAGCTCATCTTGTGCTATTGTTACGAGAGTAAAAGGAGACTCATGGAGAGATCGTCTGCTCCAAATCAGAGAGGAAAAGGAGAGCGCATCCCCGGGTGGGCTTGAACCACCAACCTCTCGGTTAACAGCCGAGCACACTAACCAATTGCACCACAGAGACAGCGAAGGCAACGGTACAGCTGTGCTTTATGGGGTTTGGAGTCAGAAGGCCCTTCTCAGAAAAGCGGCGGATCCGAAAGTAGCCGGTCCGGGGGTCAGTCTTTTGTTGTGTCGTGGCCCGGCTAGCTCAGTCGGTAGAGCATGAGACTCTTAATCTCAGGGTCGTGGGTTCGAGCCCCACGTTGGGCGTGGTCTTTTTGACGCATAGAAGCCCACCACCCTCCCAGACGTGAACGTGATGAGTCGTGCCGTCAATGAAAGATGATCGTGACTCACTCTGCCTTCTTGTGACAGGCCAGACAGGACCCTGTGAATGCGCTGTGTTCTCCCATGCAAGTGGATGTCAGTGGTCCGTGCTGTCGTGCAGCTCTCTTGAAAATGCCCTGTTGCTCATTTGAGTGGCCGGTGAGTGAAAAACCAAAGAGTGAGAAGCAAGCTGAGGGCACAACCACACTGGGAATGCTGCGAGGACCTCGTCCAGGTCCCAGAGGTCAGAAGCTAACAAAAAGGCTCACAATGGGAGGTGCAGGAAAACACACAAAAAAAAGAAGGACCCAAGAAGACCCCTGGAATTCCCTGACCGGGAATCGAACCCGGGCCGTGGCGGTGAGAGCGCCAAATCCTGACCACTAGATCACCAGGGACCCCACATGACATGGTGTTGCTCTCTGTCATACAGAAATACTCACAAGTGCCCCTTCAGGTCAGACCTGGCTTGGCCGTCAGTCCACTTCTTATTTTCGCCTAAGAGCTGGATGCTGCATAAAGAGTAGCCGCAGAGCGTGTATCAAAGTAGCTTGTGCTTCCACCTCATCTCCATTTCTTTGCCTGTGGGGGTATAGCTCAGTGGTAGAGCATTTGACTGCAGATCAAGAGGTCCTAGGTTCAAATCCTGGTGCCCCCTGAGTTGTTTCCACCGCGTGCCATCTAGGCTGTGCTTCTTGCCGTCGATACGGCATTCCTTGCTGGTCTCCGTTGTTTAACGTGAGTGCTGGCAATGTGAAAGGGCGCGACGGTCTCGGACCATGAGCAGCTATCTGAGTTGTGCCAGAGGCTCTTTCCACCATGGGTTTCTCCTGCCGTGTACACGGGAAGCAAACTTCTTTGTTATTTCCTTCCGAGATCATCCGAGCTCATCTTGTGCTATTGTTACGAGAGTAAAAGGAGACTCATGGAGAGATCGTCTGCTCCAAATCAGAGAGGAAAAGGAGAGCACGTCCCCGGGTGGGCTTGAACCACCAACCTCTCGGTTAACAGCCGAGCACACTAACCAATTGCACCACAGAGACAGCGAAGGCAACGGTACAGCTGTGCTTTATGGGGTTTGGAGTCAGAAGGCCCTTCTCAGAAAAGCGGCGGATCCGAAAGTAGCCGGTCCGGGGGTCAGTCTTTTGTTGTGTCGTGGCCCGGCTAGCTCAGTCGGTAGAGCATGAGACTCTTAATCTCAGGGTCGTGGGTTCGAGCCCCACGTTGGGCGTGGTCTTTTTGACGCATAGAAGCCCACCACCCTCCCAGACGTGAACGTGATGAGTCGTGCCGTCAATGAAAGATGATCGTGACTCACTCTGCCTTCTTGTGACAGGCCAGACAGGACCCTGTGAATGCGCTGTGTTCTCCCATGCAAGTGGATGTCAGTGGTCCGTGCTGTCGTGCAGCTCTCTTGAAAATGCCCTGTTGCTCATTTGAGTGGCCGGTGAGTGAAAAACCAAAGAGTGAGAAGCAAGCTGAGGGCACAACCACACTGGGAATGCTGCGAGGACCTCGTCCAGGTCCCAGAGGTCAGAAGCTAACAAAAAGGCTCACAATGGGAGGTGCAGGAAAACACACAAAAAAAAGAAGGACCCAAGAAGACCCCTGGAATTCCCTGACCGGGAATCGAACCCGGGCCGTGGCGGTGAGAGCGCCAAATCCTGACCAGTAGACCACCAGGGACCCCACATGACATGGTGTTGCTCTCTGTCATACAGAAATACTCACAAGTGCCCCTTCAGGTCAGACCTGGCTTGGCCGTCAGTCCACTTCTTATTTTCGCCTAAGAGCTGGATGCTGCATAAAGAGTAGCCGCAGAGCGTGTATCAAAGTAGCTTGTGCTTCCACCTCATCTCCATTTCTTTGCCTGTGGGGGTATAGCTCAGTGGTAGAGCATTTGACTGCAGATCAAGAGGTCCTAGGTTCAAATCCTGGTGCCCCCTGAGTTGTTTCCACCGCGTGCCATCTAGGCTGTGCTTCTTGCCGTCGATACGGCATTCCTTGCTGGTCTCCGTTGTTTAACGTGAGTGCTGGCAATGTGAAAGGGCGCGACGGTCTCGGACCATGAGCAGCTATCTGAGTTGTGCCAGAGGCTCTTTCCACCATGGGTTTCTCCTGCCGTGTACACGGGAAGCAAACTTCTTTGTTATTTCCTTCCGAGATCATCCGAGCTCATCTTGTGCTATTGTTACGAGAGTAAAAGGAGACTCATGGAGAGATCGTCTGCTCCAAATCAGAGAGGAAAAGGAGAGCACGTCCCCGGGTGGGCTTGAACCACCAACCTCTCGGTTAACAGCCGAGCGCGCTAACCAATTGCGCCACAGAGACAGCGAAGGCAACGGTACAGCTGTGCTTTATGGGGTTTGGAGTCAGAAGGCCCTTCTCAGAAAAGCGGCGGATCCGAAAGTAGCCGGTCCGGGGGTCAGTCTTTTGTTGCGTCGTGGCCCGGCTAGCTCAGTCGGTAGAGCATGAGACTCTTAATCTCAGGGTCGTGGGTTCGAGCCCCACGTTGGGCGTGGTCTTTTTGACGCATAGAAGCCCACCACCCTCCCAGACGTGAACGTGATGAGTCGTGCCGTCAATGAAAGATGATCGTGACTCACTCTGCCTTCTTGTGACAGGCCAGACAGGACCCTGTGAATGCGCTGTGTTCTCCCATGCAAGTGGATGTCAGTGGTCCGTGCTGTCGTGCAGCTCTCTTGAAAATGCCCTGTTGCTCATTTGAGTGGCCGGTGAGTGAAAAACCAAAGAGTGAGAAGCAAGCTGAGGGCACAACCACACTGGGAATGCTGCGAGGACCTCGTCCAGGTCCCAGAGGTCAGAAGCTAACAAAAAGGCTCACAATGGGAGGTGCAGGAAAACACACAAAAAAAAGAAGGACCCAAGAAGACCCCTGGAATTCCCTGACCGGGAATCGAACCCGGGCCGTGGCGGTGAGAGCGCCAAATCCTGACCACTAGATCACCAGGGACCCCACATGACATGGTGTTGCTCTCTGTCATACAGAAATACTCACAAGTGCCCCTTCAGGTCAGACCTGGCTTGGCCGTCAGTCCACTTCTTATTTTCGCCTAAGAGCTGGATGCTGCATAAAGAGTAGCCGCAGAGCGTGTATCAAAGTAGCTTGTGCTTCCACCTCATCTCCATTTCTTTGCCTGTGGGGGTATAGCTCAGTGGTAGAGCATTTGACTGCAGATCAAGAGGTCCTAGGTTCAAATCCTGGTGCCCCCTGAGTTGTTTCCACCGCGTGCCATCTAGGCTGTGCTTCTTGCCGTCGATACGGCATTCCTTGCTGGTCTCCGTTGTTTAACGTGAGTGCTGGCAATGTGAAAGGGCGCGACGGTCTCGGACCATGAGCAGCTATCTGAGTTGTGCCAGAGGCTCTTTCCACCATGGGTTTCTCCTGCCGTGTACACGGGAAGCAAACTTCTTTGTTATTTCCTTCCGAGATCATCCGAGCTCATCTTGTGCTATTGTTACGAGAGTAAAAGGAGACTCATGGAGAGATCGTCTGCTCCAAATCAGAGAGGAAAAGGAGAGCGCGTCCCCGGGTGGGCTTGAACCACCAACCTCTCGGTTAACAGCCGAGCGCGCTAACCAATTGCGCCACAGAGACAGCGAAGGCAACAGTACAGCTGTGCTTTATGGGGTTTGGAGTCAGAAGGCCCTTCTCAGAAAAGCGGCGGATCCGAAAGTAGCCGGTCCGGGGGTCAGTCTTTTGTTGTGTCGTGGCCCGGCTAGCTCAGTCGGTAGAGCATGAGACTCTTAATCTCAGGGTCGTGGGTTCGAGCCCCACGTTGGGCGTGGTCTTTTTGACGCATAGAAGCCCACCACCCTCCCAGACGTGAACGTGATGAGTCGTGCCGTCAATGAAAGATGATCGTGACTCACTCTGCCTTCTCGTGACAGGCCAGACAGGACCCTTCGTCTGCGTGGTGAATGCGCTGTGTTCTCCCATGCAAGTGGATGTCAGTGGTCCGTGCTGTCGTGCAGCTCTCTTGAAAATGCCCTGTTGCTCATTTGAGTGGCCGGTGAGTGAAAAACCAAAGAGTGAGAAGCAAGCTGAGGGCACAACCACACTGGGAATGCTGCGAGGACCTCGTCCAGGTCCCAGAGGTCAGAAGCTAACAAAAAGGCTCACAATGGGAGGTGCAGGAAAACACACAAAAAAAAGAAGGACCCAAGAAGACCCCTGGAATTCCCTGACCGGGAATCGAACCCGGGCCGTGGCGGTGAGAGCGCCAAATCCTGACCAGTAGACCACCAGGGACCCCACATGACATGGTGTTGCTCTCTGTCATACAGAAATACTCACAAGTGCCCCTTCAGGTCAGACCTGGCTTGGCCGTCAGTCCACTTCTTATTTTCGCCTAAGAGCTGGATGCTGCATAAAGAGTAGCCGCAGAGCGTGTATCAAAGTAGCTTGTGCTTCCACCTCATCTCCATTTCTTTGCCTGTGGGGGTATAGCTCAGTGGTAGAGCATTTGACTGCAGATCAAGAGGTCCTAGGTTCAAATCCTGGTGCCCCCTGAGTTGTTTCCACCGCGTGCCATCTAGGCTGTGCTTCTTGCCGTCGATACGGCATTCCTTGCTGGTCTCCGTTGTTTAACGTGAGTGCTGGCAATGTGAAAGGGCGCGACGGTCTCGGACCATGAGCAGCTATCTGAGTTGTGCCAGAGGCTCTTTCCACCATGGGTTTCTCCTGCCGTGTACACGGGAAGCAAACTTCTTTGTTATTTCCTTCCGAGATCATCCGAGCTCATCTTGTGCTATTGTTACGAGAGTAAAAGGAGACTCATGGAGAGATCGTCTGCTCCAAATCAGAGAGGAAAAGGAGAGCACGTCCCCGGGTGGGCTTGAACCACCAACCTCTCGGTTAACAGCCGAGCGCGCTAACCAATTGCGCCACAGAGACAGCGAAGGCAACGGTACAGCTGTGCTTTATGGGGTTTGGAGTCAGAAGGCCCTTCTCAGAAAAGCGGCGGATCCGAAAGTAGCCGGTCCGGGGGTCAGTCTTTTGTTGCGTCGTGGCCCGGCTAGCTCAGTCGGTAGAGCATGAGACTCTTAATCTCAGGGTCGTGGGTTCGAGCCCCACGTTGGGCGTGGTCTTTTTGACGCATAGAAGCCCACCACCCTCCCAGACGTGAACGTGATGAGTCGTGCCGTCAATGAAAGATGATCGTGACTCACTCTGCCTTCTTGTGACAGGCCAGACAGGACCCTGTGAATGCGCTGTGTTCTCCCATGCAAGTGGATGTCAGTGGTCCGTGCTGTCGTGCAGCTCTCTTGAAAATGCCCTGTTGCTCATTTGAGTGGCCGGTGAGTGAAAAACCAAAGAGTGAGAAGCAAGCTGAGGGCACAACCACACTGGGAATGCTGCGAGGACCTCGTCCAGGTCCCAGAGGTCAGAAGCTAACAAAAAGGCTCACAATGGGAGGTGCAGGAAAACACACAAAAAAAAGAAGGACCCAAGAAGACCCCTGGAATTCCCTGACCGGGAATCGAACCCGGGCCGTGGCGGTGAGAGCGCCAAATCCTGACCACTAGATCACCAGGGACCCCACATGACATGGTGTTGCTCTCTGTCATACAGAAATACTCACAAGTGCCCCTTCAGGTCAGACCTGGCTTGGCCGTCAGTCCACTTCTTATTTTCGCCTAAGAGCTGGATGCTGCATAAAGAGTAGCCGCAGAGCGTGTATCAAAGTAGCTTGTGCTTCCACCTCATCTCCATTTCTTTGCCTGTGGGGGTATAGCTCAGTGGTAGAGCATTTGACTGCAGATCAAGAGGTCCTAGGTTCAAATCCTGGTGCCCCCTGAGTTGTTTCCACCGCGTGCCATCTAGGCTGTGCTTCTTGCCGTCGATACGGCATTCCTTGCTGGTCTCCGTTGTTTAACGTGAGTGCTGGCAATGTGAAAGGGCGCGACGGTCTCGGACCATGAGCAGCTATCTGAGTTGTGCCAGAGGCTCTTTCCACCATGGGTTTCTCCTGCCGTGTACACGGGAAGCAAACTTCTTTGTTATTTCCTTCCGAGATCATCCGAGCTCATCTTGTGCTATTGTTACGAGAGTAAAAGGAGACTCATGGAGAGATCGTCTGCTCCAAATCAGAGAGGAAAAGGAGAGCGCGTCCCCGGGTGGGCTTGAACCACCAACCTCTCGGTTAACAGCCGAGCGCGCTAACCAATTGCGCCACAGAGACAGCGAAGGCAACAGTACAGCTGTGCTTTATGGGGTTTGGAGTCAGAAGGCCCTTCTCAGAAAAGCGGCGGATCCGAAAGTAGCCGGTCCGGGGGTCAGTCTTTTGTTGTGTCGTGGCCCGGCTAGCTCAGTCGGTAGAGCATGAGACTCTTAATCTCAGGGTCGTGGGTTCGAGCCCCACGTTGGGCGTGGTCTTTTTGACGCATAGAAGCCCACCACCCTCCCAGACGTGAACGTGATGAGTCGTGCCGTCAATGAAAGATGATCGTGACTCACTCTGCCTTCTCGTGACAGGCCAGACAGGACCCTTCGTCTGCGTGGTGAATGCGCTGTGTTCTCCCATGCAAGTGGATGTCAGTGGTCCGTGCTGTCGTGCAGCTCTCTTGAAAATGCCCTGTTGCTCATTTGAGTGGCCGGTGAGTGAAAAACCAAAGAGTGAGAAGCAAGCTGAGGGCACAACCACACTGGGAATGCTGCGAGGACCTCGTCCAGGTCCCAGAGGTCAGAAGCTAACAAAAAGGCTCACAATGGGAGGTGCAGGAAAACACACAAAAAAAAGAAGGACCCAAGAAGACCCCTGACCGGGAATCGAACCCGGGCAGTGGCGGTGAGAGCGCCAAATCCTGACCACTAGACCACCAGGGACCCCACATGACATGGTGTTGCTCTCTGTCATACAGAAATACTCACAAGTGCCCCTTCAGGTCAGACCTGGCTTGGCCGTCAGTCCACTTCTTATTTTCGCCTAAGAGCTGGATGCTGCATAAAGAGTAGCCGCAGAGCGTGTATCTAAGTAGCTTGTGCTTCCACCTCATCTCCATTTCTTTGCCTGTGGGGGTATAGCTCAGTGGTAGAGCATTTGACTGCAGATCAAGAGGTCCTAGGTTCAAATCCTGGTGCCCCCTGAGTTGTTTCCACCGCGTGCCATCTAGGCTGTGCTTCTTGCCGTCGATACGGCATTCCTTGCTGGTCTCCGTTGTTTAACGTGAGTGCTGGCAATGTGAAAGGGCGCGACGGTCTCGGACCATGAGCAGCTATCTGAGTTGTGCCAGAGGCTCTTTCCACCATGGGTTTCTCCTGCCGTGTACACGGGAAGCAAACTTCTTTGTTATTTCCTTCCGAGATCATCCGAGCTCATCTTGTGCTATTGTTACGAGAGTAAAAGGAGACTCATGGAGAGATCGTCTGCTCCAAATCAGAGAGGAAAAGGAGAGCACGTCCCCGGGTGGGCTTGAACCACCAACCTCTCGGTTAACAGCCGAGCGCGCTAACCAATTGCGCCACAGAGACAGCGAAGGCAACGGTACAGCTGTGCTTTATGGGGTTTGGAGTCAGAAGGCCCTTCTCAGAAAAGCGGCGGATCCGAAAGTAGCCGGTCCGGGGGTCAGTCTTTTGTTGTGTCGTGGCCCGGCTAGCTCAGTCGGTAGAGCATGAGACTCTTAATCTCAGGGTCGTGGGTTCGAGCCCCACGTTGGGCGTGGTCTTTTTGACGCATAGAAGCCCACCACCCTCCCAGACGTGAACGTGATGAGTCGTGCCGTCAATGAAAGATGATCGTGACTCACTCTGCCTTCTTGTGACAGGCCAGACAGGACCCTGTGAATGCGCTGTGTTCTCCCATGCAAGTGGATGTCAGTGGTCCGTGCTGTCGTGCAGCTCTCTTGAAAATGCCCTGTTGCTCATTTGAGTGGCCGGTGAGTGAAAAACCAAAGAGTGAGAAGCAAGCTGAGGGCACAACCACACTGGGAATGCTGCGAGGACCTCGTCCAGGTCCCAGAGGTCAGAAGCTAACAAAAAGGCTCACAATGGGAGGTGCAGGAAAACACACAAAAAAAAGAAGGACCCAAGAAGACCCCTGGAATTCCCTGACCGGGAATCGAACCCGGGCCGTGGCGGTGAGAGCGCCAAATCCTGACCACTAGATCACCAGGGACCCCACATGACATGGTGTTGCTCTCTGTCATACAGAAATACTCACAAGTGCCCCTTCAGGTCAGACCTGGCTTGGCCGTCAGTCCACTTCTTATTTTCGCCTAAGAGCTGGATGCTGCATAAAGAGTAGCCGCAGAGCGTGTATCAAAGTAGCTTGTGCTTCCACCTCATCTCCATTTCTTTGCCTGTGGGGGTATAGCTCAGTGGTAGAGCATTTGACTGCAGATCAAGAGGTCCTAGGTTCAAATCCTGGTGCCCCCTGAGTTGTTTCCACCGCGTGCCATCTAGGCTGTGCTTCTTGCCGTCGATACGGCATTCCTTGCTGGTCTCCGTTGTTTAACGTGAGTGCTGGCAATGTGAAAGGGCGCGACGGTCTCGGACCATGAGCAGCTATCTGAGTTGTGCCAGAGGCTCTTTCCACCATGGGTTTCTCCTGCCGTGTACACGGGAAGCAAACTTCTTTGTTATTTCCTTCCGAGATCATCCGAGCTCATCTTGTGCTATTGTTACGAGAGTAAAAGGAGACTCATGGAGAGATCGTCTGCTCCAAATCAGAGAGGAAAAGGAGAGCGCGTCCCCGGGTGGGCTTGAACCACCAACCTCTCGGTTAACAGCCGAGCGCGCTAACCAATTGCGCCACAGAGACAGCGAAGGCAACAGTACAGCTGTGCTTTATGGGGTTTGGAGTCAGAAGGCCCTTCTCAGAAAAGCGGCGGATCCGAAAGTAGCCGGTCCGGGGGTCAGTCTTTTGTTGTGTCGTGGCCCGGCTAGCTCAGTCGGTAGAGCATGAGACTCTTAATCTCAGGGTCGTGGGTTCGAGCCCCACGTTGGGCGTGGTCTTTTTGACGCATAGAAGCCCACCACCCTCCCAGACGTGAACGTGATGAGTCGTGCCGTCAATGAAAGATGATCGTGACTCACTCTGCCTTCTCGTGACAGGCCAGACAGGACCCTTCGTCTGCGTGGTGAATGCGCTGTGTTCTCCCATGCAAGTGGATGTCAGTGGTCCGTGCTGTCGTGCAGCTCTCTTGAAAATGCCCTGTTGCTCATTTGAGTGGCCGGTGAGTGAAAAACCAAAGAGTGAGAAGCAAGCTGAGGGCACAACCACACTGGGAATGCTGCGAGGACCTCGTCCAGGTCCCAGAGGTCAGAAGCTAACAAAAAGGCTCACAATGGGAGGTGCAGGAAAACACACAAAAAAAAGAAGGACCCAAGAAGACCCCTGACCGGGAATCGAACCCGGGCAGTGGCGGTGAGAGCGCCAAATCCTGACCACTAGACCACCAGGGACCCCACATGACATGGTGTTGCTCTCTGTCATACAGAAATACTCACAAGTGCCCCTTCAGGTCAGACCTGGCTTGGCCGTCAGTCCACTTCTTATTTTCGCCTAAGAGCTGGATGCTGCATAAAGAGTAGCCGCAGAGCGTGTATCTAAGTAGCTTGTGCTTCCACCTCATCTCCATTTCTTTGCCTGTGGGGGTATAGCTCAGTGGTAGAGCATTTGACTGCAGATCAAGAGGTCCTAGGTTCAAATCCTGGTGCCCCCTGAGTTGTTTCCACCGCGTGCCATCTAGGCTGTGCTTCTTGCCGTCGATACGGCATTCCTTGCTGGTCTCCGTTGTTTAACGTGAGTGCTGGCAATGTGAAAGGGCGCGACGGTCTCGGACCATGAGCAGCTATCTGAGTTGTGCCAGAGGCTCTTTCCACCATGGGTTTCTCCTGCCGTGTACACCGGAAGCAAACTTCTTTGTTATTTCCTTCCGAGATCATCCAAGCTCATCTTGTGCTATTGTTACGAGAGTAAAAGGAGACTCATGGAGAGATCGTCTGCTCCAAATCAGAGAGGAAAAGGAGAGCACGTCCCCGGGTGGGCTTGAACCACCAACCTCTCGGTTAACAGCCGAGCGCGCTAACCAATTGCGCCACAGAGACAGCGAAGGCAACGGTACAGCTGTGCTTTATGGGGTTTGGAGTCAGAAGGCCCTTCTCAGAAAAGCGGCGGATCCGAAAGTAGCCGGTCCGGGGGTCAGTCTTTTGTTGTGTCGTGGCCCGGCTAGCTCAGTCGGTAGAGCATGAGACTCTTAATCTCAGGGTCGTGGGTTCGAGCCCCACGTTGGGCGTGGTCTTTTTGACGCATAGAAGCCCACCACCCTCCCAGACGTGAACGTGATGAGTCGTGCCGTCAATGAAAGATGATCGTGACTCACTCTGCCTTCTTGTGACAGGCCAGACAGGACCCTGTGAATGCGCTGTGTTCTCCCATGCAAGTGGATGTCAGTGGTCCGTGCTGTCGTGCAGCTCTCTTGAAAATGCCCTGTTGCTCATTTGAGTGGCCGGTGAGTGAAAAACCAAAGAGTGAGAAGCAAGCTGAGGGCACAACCACACTGGGAATGCTGCGAGGACCTCGTCCAGGTCCCAGAGGTCAGAAGCTAACAAAAAGGCTCACAATGGGAGGTGCAGGAAAACACACAAAAAAAAGAAGGACCCAAGAAGACCCCTGGAATTCCCTGACCGGGAATCGAACCCGGGCCGTGGCGGTGAGAGCGCCAAATCCTGACCACTAGATCACCAGGGACCCCACATGACATGGTGTTGCTCTCTGTCATACAGAAATACTCACAAGTGCCCCTTCAGGTCAGACCTGGCTTGGCCGTCAGTCCACTTCTTATTTTCGCCTAAGAGCTGGATGCTGCATAAAGAGTAGCCGCAGAGCGTGTATCAAAGTAGCTTGTGCTTCCACCTCATCTCCATTTCTTTGCCTGTGGGGGTATAGCTCAGTGGTAGAGCATTTGACTGCAGATCAAGAGGTCCTAGGTTCAAATCCTGGTGCCCCCTGAGTTGTTTCCACCGCGTGCCATCTAGGCTGTGCTTCTTGCCGTCGATACGGCATTCCTTGCTGGTCTCCGTTGTTTAACGTGAGTGCTGGCAATGTGAAAGGGCGCGACGGTCTCGGACCATGAGCAGCTATCTGAGTTGTGCCAGAGGCTCTTTCCACCATGGGTTTCTCCTGCCGTGTACACCGGAAGCAAACTTCTTTGTTATTTCCTTCCGAGATCATCCGAGCTCATCTTGTGCTATTGTTACGAGAGTAAAAGGAGACTCATGGAGAGATCGTCTGCTCCAAATCAGAGAGGAAAAGGAGAGCGCGTCCCCGGGTGGGCTTGAACCACCAACCTCTCGGTTAACAGCCGAGCGCGCTAACCAATTGCGCCACAGAGACAGCGAAGGCAACAGTACAGCTGTGCTTTATGGGGTTTGGAGTCAGAAGGCCCTTCTCAGAAAAGCGGCGGATCCGAAAGTAGCCGGTCCGGGGGTCAGTCTTTTGTTGTGTCGTGGCCCGGCTAGCTCAGTCGGTAGAGCATGAGACTCTTAATCTCAGGGTCGTGGGTTCGAGCCCCAGGTTGGGCGTGGTCTTTTTGACGCATAGAAGCCCACCACCCTCCCAGACGTGAACGTGATGAGTCGTGCCGTCAATGAAAGATGATCGTGACTCACTCTGCCTTCTTGTGACAGGCCAGACAGGACCCTGTGAATGCGCTGTGTTCTCCCATGCAAGTGGATGTCAGTGGTCCGTGCTGTCGTGCAGCTCTCTTGAAAATGCCCTGTTGCTCATTTGAGTGGCCGGTGAGTGAAAAACCAAAGAGTGAGAAGCAAGCTGAGGGCACAACCACACTGGGAATGCTGCGAGGACCTCGTCCAGGTCCCAGAGGTCAGAAGCTAACAAAAAGGCTCACAATGGGAGGTGCAGGAAAACACACAAAAAAAAGAAGGACCCAAGAAGACCCCTGGAATTCCCTGACCGGGAATCGAACCCGGGCCGTGGCGGTGAGAGCGCCAAATCCTGACCACTAGATCACCAGGGACCCCACATGACATGGTGTTGCTCTCTGTCATACAGAAATACTCACAAGTGCCCCTTCAGGTCAGACCTGGCTTGGCCGTCAGTCCACTTCTTATTTTCGCCTAAGAGCTGGATGCTGCATAAAGAGTAGCCGCAGAGCGTGTATCAAAGTAGCTTGTGCTTCCACCTCATCTCCATTTCTTTGCCTGTGGGGGTATAGCTCAGTGGTAGAGCATTTGACTGCAGATCAAGAGGTCCTAGGTTCAAATCCTGGTGCCCCCTGAGTTGTTTCCACCGCGTGCCATCTAGGCTGTGCTTCTTGCCGTCGATACGGCATTCCTTGCTGGTCTCCGTTGTTTAACGTGAGTGCTGGCAATGTGAAAGGGCGCGACGGTCTCGGACCATGAGCAGCTATCTGAGTTGTGCCAGAGGCTCTTTCCACCATGGGTTTCTCCTGCCGTGTACACCGGAAGCAAACTTCTTTGTTATTTCCTTCCGAGATCATCCGAGCTCATCTTGTGCTATTGTTACGAGAGTAAAAGGAGACTCATGGAGAGATCGTCTGCTCCAAATCAGAGAGGAAAAGGAGAGCGCGTCCCCGGGTGGGCTTGAACCACCAACCTCTCGGTTAACAGCCGAGCGCGCTAACCAATTGCGCCACAGAGACAGCGAAGGCAACAGTACAGCTGTGCTTTATGGGGTTTGGAGTCAGAAGGCCCTTCTCAGAAAAGCGGCGGATCCGAAAGTAGCCGGTCCGGGGGTCAGTCTTTTGTTGTGTCGTGGCCCGGCTAGCTCAGTCGGTAGAGCATGAGACTCTTAATCTCAGGGTCGTGGGTTCGAGCCCCACGTTGGGCGTGGTCTTTTTGACGCATAGAAGCCCACCACCCTCCCAGACGTGAACGTGATGAGTCGTGCCGTCAATGAAAGATGATCGTGACTCACTCTGCCTTCTCGTGACAGGCCAGACAGGACCCTTCGTCTGCGTGGTGAATGCGCTGTGTTCTCCCATGCAAGTGGATGTCAGTGGTCCGTGCTGTCGTGCAGCTCTCTTGAAAATGCCCTGTTGCTCATTTGAGTGGCCGGTGAGTGAAAAACCAAAGAGTGAGAAGCAAGCTGAGGGCACAACCACACTGGGAATGCTGCGAGGACCTCGTCCAGGTCCCAGAGGTCAGAAGCTAACAAAAAGGCTCACAATGGGAGGTGCAGGAAAACACACAAAAAAAAGAAGGACCCAAGAAGACCCCTGGAATTCCCTGACCGGGAATCGAACCCGGGCCGTGGCGGTGAGAGCGCCAAATCCTGACCAGTAGACCACCAGGGACCCCACGTGACATGGTGTTGCTCTCTGTCATACAGAAATACTCACAAGTGCCCCTTCAGGTCAGACCTGGCTTGGCCGTCAGTCCACTTCTTATTTTCGCCTAAGAGCTGGATGCTGCATAAAGAGTAGCCGCAGAGCGTGTATCAAAGTAGCTTGTGCTTCCACCTCATCTCCATTTCTTTGCCTGTGGGGGTATAGCTCAGTGGTAGAGCATTTGACTGCAGATCAAGAGGTCCTAGGTTCAAATCCTGGTGCCCCCTGAGTTGTTTCCACCGCGTGCCATCTAGGCTGTGCTTCTTGCCGTCGATACGGCATTCCTTGCTGGTCTCCGTTGTTTAACGTGAGTGCTGGCAATGTGAAAGGGCGCGACGGTCTCGGACCATGAGCAGCTATCTGAGTTGTGCCAGAGGCTCTTTCCACCATGGGTTTCTCCTGCCGTGTACACCGGAAGCAAACTTCTTTGTTATTTCCTTCCGAGATCATCCGAGCTCATCTTGTGCTATTGTTACGAGAGTAAAAGGAGACTCATGGAGAGATCGTCTGCTCCAAATCAGAGAGGAAAAGGAGAGCGCATCCCTGGGTGGGCTTGAACCACCAACCTCTCGGTTAACAGCCGAGCACACTAACCAATTGCACCACAGAGACAGCGAAGGCAACGGTACAGCTGTGCTTTATGGGGTTTGGAGTCAGAAGGCCCTTCTCAGAAAAGCGGCGGATCCGAAAGTAGCCGGTCCGGGGGTCAGTCTTTTGTTGTGTCGTGGCCCGGCTAGCTCAGTCGGTAGAGCATGAGACTCTTAATCTCAGGGTCGTGGGTTCGAGCCCCACGTTGGGCGTGGTCTTTTTGACGCATAGAAGCCCACCACCCTCCCAGACGTGAACGTGATGAGTCGTGCCGTCAATGAAAGATGATCGTGACTCACTCTGCCTTCTCGTGACAGGCCAGACAGGACCCTTCGTCTGCGTGGTGAATGCGCTGTGTTCTCCCATGCAAGTGGATGTCAGTGGTCCGTGCTGTCGTGCAGCTCTCTTGAAAATGCCCTGTTGCTCATTTGAGTGGCCGGTGAGTGAAAAACCAAAGAGTGAGAAGCAAGCTGAGGGCACAACCACACTGGGAATGCTGCGAGGACCTCGTCCAGGTCCCAGAGGTCAGAAGCTAACAAAAAGGCTCACAATGGGAGGTGCAGGAAAACACACAAAAAAAAGAAGGACCCAAGAAGACCCCTGGAATTCCCTGACCGGGAATCGAACCCGGGCCGTGGCGGTGAGAGCGCCAAATCCTGACCACTAGATCACCAGGGACCCCACATGACATGGTGTTGCTCTCTGTCATACAGAAATACTCACAAGTGCCCCTTCAGGTCAGACCTGGCTTGGCCGTCAGTCCACTTCTTATTTTCGCCTAAGAGCTGGATGCTGCATAAAGAGTAGCCGCAGAGCGTGTATCAAAGTAGCTTGTGCTTCCACCTCATCTCCATTTCTTTGCCTGTGGGGGTATAGCTCAGTGGTAGAGCATTTGACTGCAGATCAAGAGGTCCTAGGTTCAAATCCTGGTGCCCCCTGAGTTGTTTCCACCGCGTGCCATCTAGGCTGTGCTTCTTGCCGTCGATACGGCATTCCTTGCTGGTCTCCGTTGTTTAACGTGAGTGCTGGCAATGTGAAAGGGCGCGACGGTCTCGGACCATGAGCAGCTATCTGAGTTGTGCCAGAGGCTCTTTCCACCATGGGTTTCTCCTGCCGTGTACACCGGAAGCAAACTTCTTTGTTATTTCCTTCCGAGATCATCCGAGCTCATCTTGTGCTATTGTTACGAGAGTAAAAGGAGACTCATGGAGAGATCGTCTGCTCCAAATCAGAGAGGAAAAGGAGAGCGCGTCCCCGGGTGGGCTTGAACCACCAACCTCTCGGTTAACAGCCGAGCGCGCTAACCAATTGCGCCACAGAGACAGCGAAGGCAACAGTACAGCTGTGCTTTATGGGGTTTGGAGTCAGAAGGCCCTTCTCAGAAAAGCGGCGGATCCGAAAGTAGCCGGTCCGGGGGTCAGTCTTTTGTTGTGTCGTGGCCCGGCTAGCTCAGTCGGTAGAGCATGAGACTCTTAATCTCAGGGTCGTGGGTTCGAGCCCCACGTTGGGCGTGGTCTTTTTGACGCATAGAAGCCCACCACCCTCCCAGACGTGAACGTGATGAGTCGTGCCGTCAATGAAAGATGATCGTGACTCACTCTGCCTTCTTGTGACAGGCCAGACAGGACCCTGTGAATGCGCTGTGTTCTCCCATGCAAGTGGATGTCAGTGGTCCGTGCTGTCGTGCAGCTCTCTTGAAAATGCCCTGTTGCTCATTTGAGTGGCCGGTGAGTGAAAAACCAAAGAGTGAGAAGCAAGCTGAGGGCACAACCACACTGGGAATGCTGCGAGGACCTCGTCCAGGTCCCAGAGGTCAGAAGCTAACAAAAAGGCTCACAATGGGAGGTGCAGGAAAACACAC
The DNA here is from genome assembly GCF_048594095.1 of Paramormyrops kingsleyae. Taxonomy (NCBI): domain Eukaryota; kingdom Metazoa; phylum Chordata; class Actinopteri; order Osteoglossiformes; family Mormyridae; genus Paramormyrops; species Paramormyrops kingsleyae. The sequence goes on along the minus strand of NC_132814.1, from coordinate 28,420,153 downwards.
AAAAAAAAGAAGGACCCAAGAAGACCCCTGGAATTCCCTGACCGGGAATCGAACCCGGGCCGTGGCGGTGAGAGCGCCAAATCCTGACCACTAGATCACCAGGGACCCCACATGACATGGTGTTGCTCTCTGTCATACAGAAATACTCAGAAGTGCCCCTTCAGGTCAGACCTGGCTTGGCCGTCAGTCCACTTCTTATTTTCGCCTAAGAGCTGGATGCTGCATAAAGAGTAGCCGCAGAGCGTGTATCAAAGTAGCTTGTGCTTCCACCTCATCTCCATTTCTTTGCCTGTGGGGGTATAGCTCAGTGGTAGAGCATTTGACTGCAGATCAAGAGGTCCTAGGTTCAAATCCTGGTGCCCCCTGAGTTGTTTCCACCGCGTGCCATCTAGGCTGTGCTTCTTGCCGTCGATACGGCATTCCTTGCTGGTCTCCGTTGTTTAACGTGAGTGCTGGCAATGTGAAAGGGCGCGACGGTCTCGGACCATGAGCAGCTATCTGAGTTGTGCCAGAGGCTCTTTCCACCATGGGTTTCTCCTGCCGTGTACACCGGAAGCAAACTTCTTTGTTATTTCCTTCCGAGATCATCCGAGCTCATCTTGTGCTATTGTTACGAGAGTAAAAGGAGACTCATGGAGAGATCGTCTGCTCCAAATCAGAGAGGAAAAGGAGAGCGCGTCCCCGGGTGGGCTTGAACCACCAACCTCTCGGTTAACAGCCGAGCGCGCTAACCAATTGCGCCACAGAGACAGCGAAGGCAACAGTACAGCTGTGCTTTATGGGGTTTGGAGTCAGAAGGCCCTTCTCAGAAAAGCGGCGGATCCGAAAGTAGCCGGTCCGGGGGTCAGTCTTTTGTTGTGTCGTGGCCCGGCTAGCTCAGTCGGTAGAGCATGAGACTCTTAATCTCAGGGTCGTGGGTTCGAGCCCCACGTTGGGCGTGGTCTTTTTGACGCATAGAAGCCCACCACCCTCCCAGACGTGAACGTGATGAGTCGTGCCGTCAATGAAAGATGATCGTGACTCACTCTGCCTTCTCGTGACAGGCCAGACAGGACCCTTCGTCTGCGTGGTGAATGCGCTGTGTTCTCCCATGCAAGTGGATGTCAGTGGTCCGTGCTGTCGTGCAGCTCTCTTGAAAATGCCCTGTTGCTCATTTGAGTGGCCGGTGAGTGAAAAACCAAAGAGTGAGAAGCAAGCTGAGGGCACAACCACACTGGGAATGCTGCGAGGACCTCGTCCAGGTCCCAGAGGTCAGAAGCTAACAAAATGGCTCACAATGGGAGGTGCAGGAAAACACACAAAAAAAAGAAGGACCCAAGAAGACCCCTGGAATTCCCTGACCGGGAATCGAACCCGGGCCGTGGCGGTGAGAGCGCCAAATCCTGACCACTAGACCACCAGGGACCCCACATGACATGGTGTTGCTCTCTGTCATACAGAAATACTCACAAGTGCCCCTTCAGGTCAGACCTGGCTTGGCCGTCAGTCCACTTCTTATTTTCGCCTAAGAGCTGGATGCTGCATAAAGAGTAGCCGCAGAGCGTGTATCAAAGTAGCTTGTGCTTCCACCTCATCTCCATTTCTTTGCCTGTGGCGGTATAGCTCAGTGGTAGAGCATTTGACTGCAGATCAAGAGGTCCTAGGTTCAAATCCTGGTGCCCCCTGAGTTGTTTCCACCACGTGCCATCTAGGCTGTGCTTCTTGCCGTCGATACGGCATTCCTTGCTGGTCTCCGTTGTTTAACGTGAGTGCTGGCAATGTGAAAGGGCGCGACGGTCTCGGACCATGAGCAGCTATCTGAGTTGTGCCAGAGGCTCTTTCCACCATGGGTTTCTCCTGCCGTGTACACCAGAAGCAAACTTCTTTGTTATTTCCTTCCGAGATCATCCAAGCTCATCTTGTGCTATTGTTACGAGAGTAAAAGGAGACTCATGGAGAGATCTTCTGCTCCAAATCAGAGAGGAAAAGGAAAGCACGTCCCCGGGTGGGCTTGAACCACCAACCTCTCGGTTAACAGCCGAGCGCGCTAACCAATTGCGCCACAGAGACAGCGAAGGCAGCGGTACAGCTGTGCTTTATGGGGTTTGGAGTCAGAAGGCCCTTCTCAGAAAAGCGGCGGATCCGAAAGTAGCCGGTCCGGGGGTCAGTCTTTTGTTGTGTCGTGGCCCGGCTAGCTCAGTCGGTAGAGCATGAGACTCTTAATCTCAGGGTCGTGGGTTCGAGCCCCACGTTGGGCGTGGTCTTTTTGACGCATAGAAGCCCACCACCCTCCCAGACGTGAACGTGATGAGTCGTGCCGTCAATGAAAGATGATCGTGACTCACTCTGCCTTCTTGTGACAGGCCAGACAGGACCCTGTGAATGCGCTGTGTTCTCCCATGCAAGTGGATGTCAGTGGTCCGTGCTGTCGTGCAGCTCTCTTGAAAATGCCCTGTTGCTCATTTGAGTGGCCGGTGAGTGAAAAACCAAAGAGTGAGAAGCAAGCTGAGGGCACAACCACACTGGGAATGCTGCGAGGACCTCGTCCAGGTCCCAGAGGTCAGAAGCTAACAAAAAGGCTCACAATGGGAGGTGCAGGAAAACACACAAAAAAAAGAAGGACCCAAGAAGACCCCTGGAATTCCCTGACCGGGAATCGAACCCGGGCCGTGGCGGTGAGAGCGCCAAATCCTGACCACTAGATCACCAGGGACCCCACATGACATGGTGTTGCTCTCTGTCATACAGAAATACTCACAAGTGCCCCTTCAGGTCAGACCTGGCTTGGCCGTCAGTCCACTTCTTATTTTCGCCTAAGAGCTGGATGCTGCATAAAGAGTAGCCGCAGAGCGTGTATCAAAGTAGCTTGTGCTTCCACCTCATCTCCATTTCTTTGCCTGTGGGGGTATAGCTCAGTGGTAGAGCATTTGACTGCAGATCAAGAGGTCCTAGGTTCAAATCCTGGTGCCCCCTGAGTTGTTTCCACCGCGTGCCATCTAGGCTGTGCTTCTTGCCGTCGATACGGCATTCCTTGCTGGTCTCCGTTGTTTAACGTGAGTGCTGGCAATGTGAAAGGGCGCGACGGTCTCGGACCATGAGCAGCTATCTGAGTTGTGCCAGAGGCTCTTTCCACCATGGGTTTCTCCTGCCGTGTACACGGGAAGCAAACTTCTTTGTTATTTCCTTCCGAGATCATCCGAGCTCATCTTGTGCTATTGTTACGAGAGTAAAAGGAGACTCATGGAGAGATCGTCTGCTCCAAATCAGAGAGGAAAAGGAGAGCGCGTCCCCGGGTGGGCTTGAACCACCAACCTCTCGGTTAACAGCCGAGCGCGCTAACCAATTGCGCCACAGAGACAGCGAAGGCAACAGTACAGCTGTGCTTTATGGGGTTTGGAGTCAGAAGGCCCTTCTCAGAAAAGCGGCGGATCCGAAAGTAGCCGGTCCGGGGGTCAGTCTTTTGTTGTGTCGTGGCCCGGCTAGCTCAGTCGGTAGAGCATGAGACTCTTAATCTCAGGGTCGTGGGTTCGAGCCCCACGTTGGGCGTGGTCTTTTTGACGCATAGAAGCCCACCACCCTCCCAGACGTGAACGTGATGAGTCGTGCCGTCAATGAAAGATGATCGTGACTCACTCTGCCTTCTCGTGACAGGCCAGACAGGACCCTTCGTCTGCGTGGTGAATGCGCTGTGTTCTCCCATGCAAGTGGATGTCAGTGGTCCGTGCTGTCGTGCAGCTCTCTTGAAAATGCCCTGTTGCTCATTTGAGTGGCCGGTGAGTGAAAAACCAAAGAGTGAGAAGCAAGCTGAGGGCACAACCACACTGGGAATGCTGCGAGGACCTCGTCCAGGTCCCAGAGGTCAGAAGCTAACAAAAAGGCTCACAATGGGAGGTGCAGGAAAACACACAAAAAAAAGAAGGACCCAAGAAGACCCCTGGAATTCCCTGACCGGGAATCGAACCCGGGCCGTGGCGGTGAGAGCGCCAAATCCTGACCAGTAGACCACCAGGGACCCCACGTGACATGGTGTTGCTCTCTGTCATACAGAAATACTCACAAGTGCCCCTTCAGGTCAGACCTGGCTTGGCCGTCAGTCCACTTCTTATTTTCGCCTAAGAGCTGGATGCTGCATAAAGAGTAGCCGCAGAGCGTGTATCAAAGTAGCTTGTGCTTCCACCTCATCTCCATTTCTTTGCCTGTGGGGGTATAGCTCAGTGGTAGAGCATTTGACTGCAGATCAAGAGGTCCTAGGTTCAAATCCTGGTGCCCCCTGAGTTGTTTCCACCGCGTGCCATCTAGGCTGTGCTTCTTGCCGTCGATACGGCATTCCTTGCTGGTCTCCGTTGTTTAACGTGAGTGCTGGCAATGTGAAAGGGCGCGACGGTCTCGGACCATGAGCAGCTATCTGAGTTGTGCCAGAGGCTCTTTCCACCATGGGTTTCTCCTGCCGTGTACACCGGAAGCAAACTTCTTTGTTATTTCCTTCCGAGATCATCCAAGCTCATCTTGTGCTATTGTTACGAGAGTAAAAGGAGACTCATGGAGAGATCGTCTGCTCCAAATCAGAGAGGAAAAGGAGAGCACGTCCCCGGGTGGGCTTGAACCACCAACCTCTCAGTTAACAGCCGAGCGCGCTAACCAATTGCGCCACAGAGACAGCGAAGGCAACGGTACAGCTGTGCTTTATGGGGTTTGGAGTCAGAAGGCCCTTCTCAGAAAAGCGGCGGATCCGAAAGTAGCCGGTCCGGGGGTCAGTCTTTTGTTGTGTCGTGGCCCGGCTAGCTCAGTCGGTAGAGCATGAGACTCTTAATCTCAGGGTCGTGGGTTCGAGCCCCACGTTGGGCGTGGTCTTTTTGACGCATAGAAGCCCACCACCCTCCCAGACGTGAACGTGATGAGTCGTGCCGTCAATGAAAGATGATCGTGACTCACTCTGCCTTCTCGTGACAGGCCAGACAGGACCCTTCGTCTGCGTGGTGAATGTGCTGTGTTCTCCCATGCAAGTGGATGTCAGTGGTCCGTGCTGTCGTGCAGCTCTCTTGAAAATGCCCTGTTGCTCATTTGAGTGGCCGGTGAGTGAAAAACCAAAGAGTGAGAAGCAAGCTGAGGGCACAACCACACTGGGAATGCTGCGAGGACCTCGTCCAGGTCCCAGAGGTCAGAAGCTAACAAAATGGCTCACAATGGGAGGTGCAGGAAAACACACAAAAAAAAGAAGGACCCAAGAAGACCCCTGGAATTCCCTGACCGGGAATCGAACCCGGGCCGTGGCGGTGAGAGCGCCAAATCCTGACCACTAGACCACCAGGGACCCCACATGACATGGTGTTGCTCTCTGTCATACAGAAATACTCACAAGTGCCCCTTCAGGTCAGACCTGGCTTGGCCGTCAGTCCACTTCTTATTTTCGCCTAAGAGCTGGATGCTGCATAAAGAGTAGCCGCAGAGCGTGTATCAAAGTAGCTTGTGCTTCCACCTCATCTCCATTTCTTTGCCTGTGGCGGTATAGCTCAGTGGTAGAGCATTTGACTGCAGATCAAGAGGTCCTAGGTTCAAATCCTGGTGCCCCCTGAGTTGTTTCCACCGCGTGCAATCTAGGCTGTGCTTCTTGCCGTCGATACGGCATTCCTTGCTGGTCTCCGTTGTTTAACGTGAGTGCTGGCAATGTGAAAGGGCGCGACGGTCTCGGACCATGAGCAGCTATCTGAGTTGTGCCAGAGGCTCTTTCCACCATGGGTTTCTCCTGCCGTGTACACCGGAAGCAAACTTCTTTGTTATTTCCTTCCGAGATCATCCAAGCTCATCTTGTGCTATTGTTACGAGAGTAAAAGGAGACTCATGGAGAGATCGTCTGCTCCAAATCAGAGAGGAAAAGGAGAGCACGTCCCCGGGTGGGCTTGAACCACCAACCTCTCGGTTAACAGCCGCGCACGCTAACCAAATGCACCACAGAGACAGCGAAGGCAACGGTACAGCTGTGCTTTATGGGGTTTGGAGTCAGAAGGCCCTTCTCAGAAAAGCGGCGGATCCGAAAGTAGCCGGTCCGGGGGTCAGTCTTTTGTTGTGTTGTGGCCCGGCTAGCTCAGTCGGTAGAGCATGGGACTCTTAATCTCAGGGTCGTGGGTTCGAGCCCCACGTTGGGCGTGGTCTTTTTGACGCATAGAAGCCCACCACCCTCCCAGACGTGAACGTGATGAGTCGTGCCGTCAATGAAAGATGATCGTGACTCACTCTGCCTTCTTGTGACAGGCCAGACAGGACCCTGTGAATGCGCTGTGTTCTCCCATGCAAGTGGATGTCAGTGGTCCGTGCTGTCGTGCAGCTCTCTTGAAAATGCCCTGTTGCTCATTTGAGTGGCCGGTGAGTGAAAAACCAAAGAGTGAGAAGCAAGCTGAGGGCACAACCACACTGGGAATGCTGCGAGGACCTCGTCCAGGTCCCAGAGGTCAGAAGCTAACAAAATGGCTCACAATGGGAGGTGCAGGAAAACACACAAAAAAAAGAAGGACCCAAGAAGACCCCTGGAATTCCCTGACCGGGAATCGAACCCGGGCCGTGGCGGTGAGAGCGCCAAATCCTGACCACTAGACCACCAGGGACCCCACATGACATGGTGTTGCTCTCTGTCATACAGAAATACTCACAAGTGCCCCTTCAGGTCAGACCTGGCTTGGCCGTCAGTCCACTTCTTATTTTCGTCTAAGAGCTGGATGCTGCATAAAGAGTAGCCGCAGAGCGTGTATCAAAGTAGCTTGTGCTTCCACCTCATCTCCATTTCTTTGCCTGTGGCGGTATAGCTCAGTGGTAGAGCATTTGACTGCAGATCAAGAGGTCCTAGGTTCAAATCCTGGTGCCCCCTGAGTTGTTTCCACCGCGTGCCATCTAGGCTGTGCTTCTTGCCGTCGATACGGCATTCCTTGCTGGTCTCCGTTGTTTAACGTGAGTGCTGGCAATGTGAAAGGGCGCGACGGTCTCGGACCATGAGCAGCTATCTGAGTTGTGCCAGAGGCTCTTTCCACCATGGGTTTCTCCTGCCGTGTACACCGGAAGCAAACTTCTTTGTTATTTCCTTCCGAGATCATCCAAGCTCATCTTGTGCTATTGTTACGAGAGTAAAAGGAGACTCATGGAGAGATCGTCTGCTCCAAATCAGAGAGGAAAAGGAGAGCACGTCCCCGGGTGGGCTTGAACCACCAACCTCTCGGTTAACAGCCGAGCGCGCTAACCAATTGCGCCACAGAGACAGCGAAGGCAACAGTACAGCTGTGCTTTATGGGGTTTGGAGTCAGAAGGCCCTTCTCAGAAAAGCGGCGGATCCGAAAGTAGCCGGTCCGGGGGTCAGTGTTTTGTTGTGTCGTGGCCCGGCTAGCTCAGTCGGTAGAGCATGAGACTCTTAATCTCAGGGTCGTGGGTTCGAGCCCCACGTTGGGCGTGGTCTTTTTGACGCATAGAAGCCCACCACCCTCCCAGACGTGAACGTGATGAGTCGTGCCGTCAATGAAAGATGATCGTGACTCACTCTGCCTTCTCGTGACAGGCCAGACAGGACCCTTCGTCTGCGTGGTGAATGCGCTGTGTTCTCCCATGCAAGTGGATGTCAGTGGTCCGTGCTGTCGTGCAGCTCTCTTGAAAATGCCCTGTTGCTCATTTGAGTGGCCGGTGAGTGAAAAACCAAAGAGTGAGAAGCAAGCTGAGGGCACAACCACACTGGGAATGCTGCGAGGACCTCGTCCAGGTCCCAGAGGTCAGAAGCTAACAAAATGGCTCACAATGGGAGGTGCAGGAAAACACACAAAAAAAAAGAAGGACCCAAGAAGACCCCTGGAATTCCCTGACCGGGAATCGAACCCGGGCCGTGGCGGTGAGAGCGCCAAATCCTGACCACTAGACCACCAGGGACCCCACATGACATGGTGTTGCTCTCTGTCATACAGAAATACTCACAAGTGCCCCTTCAGGTCAGACCTGGCTTGGCCGTCAGTCCACTTCTTATTTTCGCCTAAGAGCTGGATGCTGCATAAAGAGTAGCCGCAGAGCGTGTATCAAAGTAGCTTGTGCTTCCACCTCATCTCCATTTCTTTGCCTGTGGCGGTATAGCTCAGTGGTAGAGCATTTGACTGCAGATCAAGAGGTCCTAGGTTCAAATCCTGGTGCCCCCTGAGTTGTTTCCACCGCGTGCCATCTAGGCTGTGCTTCTTGCCGTCGATACGGCATTCCTTGCTGGTCTCCGTTGTTTAACGTGAGTGCTGGCAATGTGAAAGGGCGCGACGGTCTCGGACCATGAGCAGCTATCTGAGTTGTGCCAGAGGCTCTTTCCACCATGGGTTTCTCCTGCCGTGTACACCGGAAGCAAACTTCTTTGTTATTTCCTTCCGAGATCATCCGAGCTCATCTTGTGCTATTGTTACGAGAGTAAAAGGAGACTCATGGAGAGATCGTCTGCTCCAAATCAGAGAGGAAAAGGAGAGCGCATCCCCGGGTGGGCTTGAACCACCAACCTCTCAGTTAACAGCCGAGCACACTAACCAATTGCGCCACAGAGACAGCGAAGGCAACGGTACAGCTGTGCTTTATGGGGTTTGGAGTCAGAAGGCCCTTCTCAGAAAAGCGGCGGATCCGAAAGTAGCCGGTCCGGGGGTCAGTCTTTTGTTGTGTCGTGGCCCGGCTAGCTCAGTCGGTAGAGCATGAGACTCTTAATCTCAGGGTCGTGGGTTCGAGCCCCACGTTGGGCGTGGTCTTTTTGACGCATAGAAGTCCACCACCCTCCCAGACGTGAACGTGATGAGTCGTGCCGTCAATGAAAGATGATCGTGACTCACTCTGCCTTCTCTTGACAGGCCAGACAGGACCCTGTGAATGCGCTGTGTTCTCCCATGCAAGTGGATGTCAGTGGTCCGTGCTGTCGTGCAGCTCTCTTGAAAATGCCCTGTTGCTCATTTGAGTGGCCGGTGAGTGAAAAACCAAAGAGTGAGAAGCAAGCTGAGGGCACAACCACACTGGGAATGCTGCGAGGACCTCGTCCAGGTCCCAGAGGTCAGAAGCTAACAAAAAGGCTCACAATGGGAGGTGCAGGAAAACACACAAAAAAAAGAAGGACCCAAGAAGACCCCTGGAATTCCCTGACCGGGAATCGAACCCGGGCCGTGGCGGTGAGAGCGCCAAATCCTGACCACTAGACCACCAGGGACCCCACGTGACATGGTGTTGCTCTCTGTCATACAGAAATACTCACAAGTGCCCCTTCAGGTCAGACCTGGCTTGGCCGTCAGTCCACTTCTTATTTTCGCCTAAGAGCTGGATGCTGCATAAAGAGTAGCCGCAGAGCGTGTATCAAAGTAGCTTGTGCTTCCACCTCATCTCCATTTCTTTGCCTGTGGGGGTATAGCTCAGTGGTAGAGCATTTGACTGCAGATCAAGAGGTCCTAGGTTCAAATCCTGGTGCCCCCTGAGTTGTTTCCACCGCGTGCCATCTAGGCTGTGCTTCTTGCCGTCGATACGGCATTCCTTGCTGGTCTCCGTTGTTTAACGTGAGTGCTGGCAATGTGAAAGGGCGCGACGGTCTCGGACCATGAGCAGCTATCTGAGTTGTGCCAGAGGCTCTTTCCACCATGGGTTTCTCCTGCCGTGTACACCGGAAGCAAACTTCTTTGTTATTTCCTTCCGAGATCATCCGAGCTCATCTTGTGCTATTGTTACGAGAGTAAAAGGAGACTCATGGAGAGATCGTCTGCTCCAAATCAGAGAGGAAAAGGAGAGCGCATCCCCGGGTGGGCTTGAACCACCAACCTCTCGGTTAACAGCCGAGCACACTAACCAATTGCGCCACAGAGACAGCGAAGGCAACGGTACAGCTGTGCTTTATGGGGTTTGGAGTCAGAAGGCCCTTCTCAGAAAAGCGGCGGATCCGAAAGTAGCCGGTCCGGGGGTCAGTCTTTTGTTGTGTCGTGGCCCGGCTAGCTCAGTCGGTAGAGCATGAGACTCTTAATCTCAGGGTCGTGGGTTCGAGCCCCACGTTGGGCGTGGTCTTTTTGACGCATAGAATTCCACCACCCTCCCAGACGTGAACGTGATGAGTCGTGCCGTCAATGAAAGATGATCGTGACTCACTCTGCCTTCTTGTGACAGGCCAGACAGGACCCTGTGAATGCGCTGTGTTCTCCCATGCAAGTGGATGTCAGTGGTCCGTGCTGTCGTGCAGCTCTCTTGAAAATGCCCTGTTGCTCATTTGAGTGGCCGGTGAGTGAAAAACCAAAGAGTGAGAAGCAAGCTGAGGGCACAACCACACTGGGAATGCTGCGAGGACCTCGTCCAGGTCCCAGAGGTCAGAAGCTAACAAAATGGCTCACAATGGGAGGTGCAGGAAAACACACAAAAAAAAGAAGGACCCAAGAAGACCCCTGGAATTCCCTGACCGGGAATCGAACCCGGGCCGTGGCGGTGAGAGCGCCAAATCCTGACCACTAGACCACCAGGGACCCCACATGACATGGTGTTGCTCTCTGTCATACAGAAATACTCACAAGTGCCCCTTCAGGTCAGACCTGGCTTGGCCGTCAGTCCACTTCTTATTTTCGCCTAAGAGCTGGATGCTGCATAAAGAGTAGCCGCAGAGCGTGTATCAAAGTAGCTTGTGCTTCCACCTCATCTCCATTTCTTTGCCTGTGGCGGTATAGCTCAGTGGTAGAGCATTTGACTGCAGATCAAGAGGTCCTAGGTTCAAATCCTGGTGCCCCCTGAGTTGTTTCCACCGCGTGCCATCTAGGCTGTGCTTCTTGCCGTCGATACGGCATTCCTTGCTGGTCTCCGTTGTTTAACGTGAGTGCTGGCAATGTGAAAGGGCGCGACGGTCTCGGACCATGAGCAGCTATCTGAGTTGTGCCAGAGGCTCTTTCCACCATGGGTTTCTCCTGCCGTGTACACCGGAAGCAAACTTCTTTGTTATTTCCTTCCGAGATCATCCAAGCTCATCTTGTGCTATTGTTACGAGAGTAAAAGGAGACTCATGGAGAGATCGTCTGCTCCAAATCAGAGAGGAAAAGGAGAGCGCATCCCCGGGTGGGCTTGAACCACCAACCTCTCGGTTAACAGCCGAGCACACTAACCAATTGCGCCACAGAGACAGCGAAGGCAACGGTACAGCTGTGCTTTATGGGGTTTGGAGTCAGAAGGCCCTTCTCAGAAAAGCGGCGGATCCGAAAGTAGCCGGTCCGGGGGTCAGTCTTTTGTTGTGTCGTGGCCCGGCTAGCTCAGTCGGTAGAGCATGAGACTCTTAATCTCAGGGTCGTGGGTTCGAGCCCCACGTTGGGCGTGGTCTTTTTGACGCATAGAATTCCACCACCCTCCCAGACGTGAACGTGATGAGTCGTGCCGTCAATGAAAGATGATCGTGACTCACTCTGCCTTCTTGTGACAGGCCAGACAGGACCCTGTGAATGCGCTGTGTTCTCCCATGCAAGTGGATGTCAGTGGTCCGTGCTGTCGTGCAGCTCTCTTGAAAATGCCCTGTTGCTCATTTGAGTGGCCGGTGAGTGAAAAACCAAAGAGTGAGAAGCAAGCTGAGGGCACAACCACACTGGGAATGCTGCGAGGACCTCGTCCAGGTCCCAGAGGTCAGAAGCTAACAAAATGGCTCACAATGGGAGGTGCAGGAAAACACACAAAAAAAAGAAGGACCCAAGAAGACCCCTGGAATTCCCTGACCGGGAATCGAACCCGGGCCGTGGCGGTGAGAGCGCCAAATCCTGACCACTAGACCACCAGGGACCCCACATGACATGGTGTTGCTCTCTGTCATACAGAAATACTCACAAGTGCCCCTTCAGGTCAGACCTGGCTTGGCCGTCAGTCCACTTCTTATTTTCGCCTAAGAGCTGGATGCTGCATAAAGAGTAGCCGCAGAGCGTGTATCAAAGTAGCTTGTGCTTCCACCTCATCTCCATTTCTTTGCCTGTGGCGGTATAGCTCAGTGGTAGAGCATTTGACTGCAGATCAAGAGGTCCTAGGTTCAAATCCTGGTGCCCCCTGAGTTGTTTCCACCGCGTGCCATCTAGGCTGTGCTTCTTGCCGTCGATACGGCATTCCTTGCTGGTCTCCGTTGTTTAACGTGAGTGCTGGCAATGTGAAAGGGCGCGACGGTCTCGGACCATGAGCAGCTATCTGAGTTGTGCCAGAGGCTCTTTCCACCATGGGTTTCTCCTGCCGTGTACACCGGAAGCAAACTTCTTTGTTATTTCCTTCCGAGATCATCCAAGCTCATCTTGTGCTATTGTTACGAGAGTAAAAGGAGACTCATGGAGAGATCGTCTGCTCCAAATCAGAGAGGAAAAGGAGAGCACGTCCCCGGGTGGGCTTGAACCACCAACCTCTCGGTTAACAGCCGAGCGCGCTAACCAATTGCGCCACAGAGACAGCGAAGGCAACGGTACAGCTGTGCTTTATGGGGTTTGGAGTCAGAAGGCCCTTCTCAGAAAAGCGGCGGATCCGAAAGTAGCCGGTCCGGGGGTCAGTGTTTTGTTGTGTCGTGGCCCGGCTAGCTCAGTCGGTAGAGCATGAGACTCTTAATCTCAGGGTCGTGGGTTCGAGCCCCACGTTGGGCGTGGTCTTTTTGACGCATAGAAGCCCACCACCCTCCCAGACGTGAACGTGATGAGTCGTGCCGTCAATGAAAGATGATCGTGACTCACTCTGCCTTCTCGTGACAGGCCAGACAGGACCCTTCGTCTGCGTGGTGAATGCGCTGTGTTCTCCCATGCAAGTGGATGTCAGTGGTCCGTGCTGTCGTGCAGCTCTCTTGAAAATGCCCTGTTGCTCATTTGAGTGGCCGGTGAGTGAAAAACCAAAGAGTGAGAAGCAAGCTGAGGGCACAACCACACTGGGAATGCTGCGAGGACCTCGTCCAGGTCCCAGAGGTCAGAAGCTAACAAAATGGCTCACAATGGGAGGTGCAGGAAAACACACAAAAAAAAGAAGGACCCAAGAAGACCCCTGGAATTCCCTGACCGGGAATCGAACCCGGGCCGTGGCGGTGAGAGCGCCAAATCCTGACCACTAGACCACCAGGGACCCCACATGACATGGTGTTGCTCTCTGTCATACAGAAATACTCACAAGTGCCCCTTCAGGTCAGACCTGGCTTGGCCGTCAGTCCACTTCTTATTTTCGCCTAAGAGCTGGATACTGCATAAAGAGTAGCCGCAGAGCGTGTATCAAAGTAGCTTGTGCTTCCACCTCATCTCCATTTCTTTGCCTGTGGCGGTATAGCTCAGTGGTAGAGCATTTGACTGCAGATCAAGAGGTCCTAGGTTCAAATCCTGGTGCCCCCTGAGTTGTTTCCACCGCGTGCCATCTAGGCTGTGCTTCTTGCCGTCGATACGGCATTCCTTGCTGGTCTCCGTTGTTTAACGTGAGTGCTGGCAATGTGAAAGGGCGCGACGGTCTCGGACCATGAGCAGCTATCTGAGTTGTGCCAGAGGCTCTTTCCACCATGGGTTTCTCCTGCCGTGTACACCGGAAGCAAACTTCTTTGTTATTTCCTTCCGAGATCATCCGAGCTCATCTTGTGCTATTGTTACGAGAGTAAAAGGAGACTCATGGAGAGATCGTCTGCTCCAAATCAGAGAGGAAAAGGAGAGCGCGTCCCCGGGTGGGCTTGAACCACCAACCTCTCGGTTAACAGCCGAGCACGCTAACCAATTGCGCCACAGAGACAGCGAAGGCAACGGTACAGCTGTGCTTTATGGGGTTTGGAGTCAGAAGGCCCTTCTCAGAAAAGCGGCGGATCCGAAAGTAGCCGGTCCGGGGGTCAGTCTTTTGTTGTGTTGTGGCCCGGCTAGCTCAGTCGGTAGAGCATGAGACTCTTAATCTCAGGGTCGTGGGTTCGAGCCCCACGTTGGGCGTGGTCTTTTTGACGCATAGAAGCCCACCACCCTCCCAGACGTGAACGTGATGAGTCGTGCCGTCAATGAAAGATGATCGTGACTCACTCTGCCTTCTTGTGACAGGCCAGACAGGACCCTGTGAATGCGCTGTGTTCTCCCATGCAAGTGGATGTCAGTGGTCCGTGCTGTCGTGCAGCTCTCTTGAAAATGCCCTGTTGCTCATTTGAGTGGCCGGTGAGTGAAAAACCAAAGAGTGAGAAGCAAGCTGAGGGCACAACCACACTGGGAATGCTGCGAGGACCTCGTCCAGGTCCCAGAGGTCAGAAGCTAACAAAATGGCTCACAATGGGAGGTGCAGGAAAACACACAAAAAAAAGAAGGACCCAAGAAGACCCCTGGAATTCCCTGACCGGGAATCGAACCCGGGCCGTGGCAGTGAGAGCGCCAAATCCTGACCACTAGACCACCAGGGACCCCACATGACATGGTGTTGCTCTCTGTCATACAGAAATACTCACAAGTGCCCCTTCAGGTCAGACCTGGCTTGGCCGTCAGTCCACTTCTTATTTTCGCCTAAGAGCTGGATACTGCATAAAGAGTAGCCGCAGAGCGTGTATCAAAGTAGCTTGTGCTTCCACCTCATCTCCATTTCTTTGCCTGTGGCGGTATAGCTCAGTGGTAGAGCATTTGACTGCAGATCAAGAGGTCCTAGGTTCAAATCCTGGTGCCCCCTGAGTTGTTTCCACCGCGTGCCATCTAGGCTGTGCTTCTTGCCGTCGATACGGCATTCCTTGCTGGTCTCCGTTGTTTAACGTGAGTGCTGGCAATGTGAAAGGGCGCGACGGTCTCGGACCATGAGCAGCTATCTGAGTTGTGCCAGAGGCTCTTTCCACCATGGGTTTCTCCTGCCGTGTACACCGGAAGCAAACTTCTTTGTTATTTCCTTCCGAGATCATCCGAGCTCATCTTGTGCTATTGTTACGAGAGTAAAAGGAGACTCATGGAGAGATCGTCTGCTCCAAATCAGAGAGGAAAAGGAGAGCGCGTCCCCGGGTGGGCTTGAACCACCAACCTCTCGGTTAACAGCCGAGCACGCTAACCAATTGCGCCACAGAGACAGCGAAGGCAACGGTACAGCTGTGCTTTATGGGGTTTGGAGTCAGAAGGCCCTTCTCAGAAAAGCGGCGGATCCGAAAGTAGCCGGTCCGGGGGTCAGTCTTTTGTTGTGTTGTGGCCCGGCTAGCTCAGTCGGTAGAGCATGAGACTCTTAATCTCAGGGTCGTGGGTTCGAGCCCCACGTTGGGCGTGGTCTTTTTGACGCATAGAAGCCCACCACCCTCCCAGACGTGAACGTGATGAGTCGTGCCGTCAATGAAAGATGATCGTGACTCACTCTGCCTTCTTGTGACAGGCCAGACAGGACCCTGTGAATGCGCTGTGTTCTCCCATGCAAGTGGATGTCAGTGGTCCGTGCTGTCGTGCAGCTCTCTTGAAAATGCCCTGTTGCTCATTTGAGTGGCCGGTGAGTGAAAAACCAAAGAGTGAGAAGCAAGCTGAGGGCACAACCACACTGGGAATGCTGCGAGGACCTCGTCCAGGTCCCAGAGGTCAGAAGCTAACAAAATGGCTCACAATGGGAGGTGCAGGAAAACACACAAAAAAAAGAAGGACCCAAGAAGACCCCTAGAATTCCCTGACCGGGAATCGAACCCGGGCCGTGGCGGTGAGAGCGCCAAATCCTGACCACTAGACCACCAGGGACCCCACATGACATGGTGTTGCTCTCTGTCATACAGAAATACTCACAAGTGCCCCTTCAGGTCAGACCTGGCTTGGCCGTCAGTCCACTTCTTATTTTCGCCTAAGAGCTGGATGCTGCATAAAGAGTAGCCGCAGAGCGTGTATCAAAGTAGCTTGTGCTTCCACCTCATCTCCATTTCTTTGCCTGTGGCGGTATAGCTCAGTGGTAGAGCATTTGACTGCAGATCAAGAGGTCCTAGGTTCAAATCCTGGTGCCCCCTGAGTTGTTTCCACCGCGTGCCATCTAGGCTGTGCTTCTTGCCGTCGATACGGCATTCCTTGCTGGTCTCCGTTGTTTAACGTGAGTGCTGGCAATGTGAAAGGGCGCGACGGTCTCGGACCATGAGCAGCTATCTGAGTTGTGCCAGAGGCTCTTTCCACCATGGGTTTCTCCTGCCGTGTACACCGGAAGCAAACTTCTTTGTTATTTCCTTCCGAGATCATCCAAGCTCATCTTGTGCTATTGTTACGAGAGTAAAAGGAGACTCATGGAGAGATCGTCTGCTCCAAATCAGAGAGG
Source organism: Paramormyrops kingsleyae (assembly GCF_048594095.1). Classification (NCBI taxonomy): domain Eukaryota; kingdom Metazoa; phylum Chordata; class Actinopteri; order Osteoglossiformes; family Mormyridae; genus Paramormyrops; species Paramormyrops kingsleyae. The sequence continues at coordinate 28,403,977 of NC_132814.1, read as the reverse complement.
AAAAGGAGAGCACGTCCCCGGGTGGGCTTGAACCACCAACCTCTCGGTTAACAGCCGAGCGCGCTAACCAATTGCGCCACAGAGACAGCGAAGGCAACGGTACAGCTGTGCTTTATGGGGTTTGGAGTCAGAAGGCCCTTCTCAGAAAAGCGGCGGATCCGAAAGTAGCCGGTCCGGGGGTCAGTGTTTTGTTGTGTCGTGGCCCGGCTAGCTCAGTCGGTAGAGCATGAGACTCTTAATCTCAGGGTCGTGGGTTCGAGCCCCACGTTGGGTGTGGTCTTTTTGACGCATAGAAGTCCACCACCCTCCCAGACGTGAACGTGATGAGTCGTGCCGTCAATGAAAGATGATCGTGACTCACTCTGCCTTCTCGTGACAGGCCAGACAGGACCCTGTGAATGCGCTGTGTTCTCCCATGCAAGTGGATGTCAGTGGTCCGTGCTGTCGTGCAGCTCTCTTGAAAATGCCCTGTTGCTCATTTGAGTGGCCGGTGAGTGAAAAACCAAAGAGTGAGAAGCAAGCTGAGGGCACAACCACACTGGGAATGCTGCGAGGACCTCGTCCAGGTCCCAGAGGTCAGAAGCTAACAAAAAGGCTCACAATGGGAGGTGCAGGAAAACACACAAAAAAAAGAAGGACCCAAGAAGACCCCTGGAATTCCCTGACCGGGAATCGAACCCGGGCCGTGGCGGTGAGAGCGCCAAATCCTGACCACTAGACCACCAGGGACCCCACATGACATGGTGTTGCTCTCTGTCATACAGAAATACTCACAAGTGCCCCTTCAGGTCAGACCTGGCTTGGCCGTCAGTCCACTTCTTATTTTCGCCTAAGAGCTGGATGCTGCATAAAGAGTAGCCGCAGAGCGTGTATCAAAGTAGCTTGTGCTTCCACCTCATCTCCATTTCTTTGCCTGTGGGGGTATAGCTCAGTGGTAGAGCATTTGACTGCAGATCAAGAGGTCCTAGGTTCAAATCCTGGTGCCCCCTGAGTTGTTTCCACCGCGTGCCATCTAGGCTGTGCTTCTTGCCGTCGATACGGCATTCCTTGCTGGTCTCCGTTGTTTAACGTGAGTGCTGGCAATGTGAAAGGGCGCGACGGTCTCGGACCATGAGCAGCTATCTGAGTTGTGCCAGAGGCTCTTTCCACCATGGGTTTCTCCTGCCGTGTACACCGGAAGCAAACTTCTTTGTTATTTCCTTCCGAGATCATCCGAGCTCATCTTGTGCTATTGTTACGAGAGTAAAAGGAGACTCATGGAGAGATCGTCTGCTCCAAATCAGAGAGGAAAAGGAGAGCGCGTCCCCGGGTGGGCTTGAACCACCAACCTCTCGGTTAACAGCCGAGCACGCTAACCAATTGCGCCACAGAGACAGCGAAGGCAACGGTACAGCTGTGCTTTATGGGGTTTGGAGTCAGAAGGCCCTTCTCAGAAAAGCGGCGGATCCGAAAGTAGCCGGTCCGGGGGTCAGTCTTTTGTTGTGTTGTGGCCCGGCTAGCTCAGTCGGTAGAGCATGAGACTCTTAATCTCAGGGTCGTGGGTTCGAGCCCCACGTTGGGCGTGGTCTTTTTGACGCATAGAAGCCCACCACCCTCCCAGACGTGAACGTGATGAGTCGTGCCGTCAATGAAAGATGATCGTGACTCACTCTGCCTTCTTGTGACAGGCCAGACAGGACCCTGTGAATGCGCTGTGTTCTCCCATGCAAGTGGATGTCAGTGGTCCGTGCTGTCGTGCAGCTCTCTTGAAAATGCCCTGTTGCTCATTTGAGTGGCCGGTGAGTGAAAAACCAAAGAGTGAGAAGCAAGCTGAGGGCACAACCACACTGGGAATGCTGCGAGGACCTCGTCCAGGTCCCAGAGGTCAGAAGCTAACAAAATGGCTCACAATGGGAGGTGCAGGAAAACACACAAAAAAAAGAAGGACCCAAGAAGACCCCTGGAATTCCCTGACCGGGAATCGAACCCGGGCCGTGGCGGTGAGAGCGCCAAATCCTGACCACTAGACCACCAGGGACCCCACATGACATGGTGTTGCTCTCTGTCATACAGAAATACTCACAAGTGCCCCTTCAGGTCAGACCTGGCTTGGCCGTCAGTCCACTTCTTATTTTCGCCTAAGAGCTGGATGCTGCATAAAGAGTAGCCGCAGAGCGTGTATCAAAGTAGCTTGTGCTTCCACCTCATCTCCATTTCTTTGCCTGTGGCGGTATAGCTCAGTGGTAGAGCATTTGACTGCAGATCAAGAGGTCCTAGGTTCAAATCCTGGTGCCCCCTGAGTTGTTTCCACCGCGTGCCATCTAGGCTGTGCTTCTTGCCGTCGATACGGCATTCCTTGCTGGTCTCCGTTGTTTAACGTGAGTGCTGGCAATGTGAAAGGGCGCGACGGTCTCGGACCATGAGCAGCTATCTGAGTTGTGCCAGAGGCTCTTTCCACCATGGGTTTCTCCTGCCGTGTACACCGGAAGCAAACTTCTTTGTTATTTCCTTCCGAGATCATCCAAGCTCATCTTGTGCTATTGTTACGAGAGTAAAAGGAGACTCATGGAGAGATCGTCTGCTCCAAATCAGAGAGGAAAAGGAGAGCACGTCCCCGGGTGGGCTTGAACCACCAACCTCTCGGTTAACAGCCGAGCGCGCTAACCAATTGCGCCACAGAGACAGCGAAGGCAACGGTACAGCTGTGCTTTATGGGGTTTGGAGTCAGAAGGCCCTTCTCAGAAAAGCGGCGGATCCGAAAGTAGCCGGTCCGGGGGTCAGTGTTTTGTTGTGTCGTGGCCCGGCTAGCTCAGTCGGTAGAGCATGAGACTCTTAATCTCAGGGTCGTGGGTTCGAGCCCCACGTTGGGCGTGGTCTTTTTGACGCATAGAAGCCCACCACCCTCCCAGACGTGAACGTGATGAGTCGTGCCGTCAATGAAAGATGATCGTGACTCACTCTGCCTTCTCGTGACAGGCCAGACAGGACCCTTCGTCTGCGTGGTGAATGCGCTGTGTTCTCCCATGCAAGTGGATGTCAGTGGTCCGTGCTGTCGTGCAGCTCTCTTGAAAATGCCCTGTTGCTCATTTGAGTGGCCGGTGAGTGAAAAACCAAAGAGTGAGAAGCAAGCTGAGGGCACAACCACACTGGGAATGCTGCGAGGACCTCGTCCAGGTCCCAGAGGTCAGAAGCTAACAAAATGGCTCACAATGGGAGGTGCAGGAAAACACACAAAAAAAAGAAGGACCCAAGAAGACCCCTGGAATTCCCTGACCGGGAATCGAACCCGGGCCGTGGCGGTGAGAGCGCCAAATCCTGACCACTAGACCACCAGGGACCCCACATGACATGGTGTTGCTCTCTGTCATACAGAAATACTCACAAGTGCCCCTTCAGGTCAGACCTGGCTTGGCCGTCAGTCCACTTCTTATTTTCGCCTAAGAGCTGGATGCTGCATAAAGAGTAGCCGCAGAGCGTGTATCAAAGTAGCTTGTGCTTCCACCTCATCTCCATTTCTTTGCCTGTGGCGGTATAGCTCAGTGGTAGAGCATTTGACTGCAGATCAAGAGGTCCTAGGTTCAAATCCTGGTGCCCCCTGAGTTGTTTCCACCGCGTGCCATCTAGGCTGTGCTTCTTGCCGTCGATACGGCATTCCTTGCTGGTCTCCGTTGTTTAACGTGAGTGCTGGCAATGTGAAAGGGCGCGACGGTCTCGGACCATGAGCAGCTATCTGAGTTGTGCCAGAGGCTCTTTCCACCATGGGTTTCTCCTGCCGTGTACACCGGAAGCAAACTTCTTTGTTATTTCCTTCCGAGATCATCCAAGCTCATCTTGTGCTATTGTTACGAGAGTAAAAGGAGACTCATGGAGAGATCGTCTGCTCCAAATCAGAGAGGAAAAGGAGAGCACGTCCCCGGGTGGGCTTGAACCACCAACCTCTCGGTTAACAGCCGAGCGCGCTAACCAATTGCGCCACAGAGACAGCGAAGGCAACGGTACAGCTGTGCTTTATGGGGTTTGGAGTCAGAAGGCCCTTCTCAGAAAAGCGGCGGATCCGAAAGTAGCCGGTCCGGGGGTCAGTCTTTTGTTGTGTCGTGGCCCGGCTAGCTCAGTCGGTAGAGCATGAGACTCTTAATCTCAGGGTCGTGGGTTCGAGCCCCACGTTGGGCGTGGTCTTTTTGACGCATAGAAGTCCACCACCCTCCCAGACGTGAACGTGATGAGTCGTGCCGTCAATGAAAGATGATCGTGACTCACTCTGCCTTCTCGTGACAGGCCAGACAGGACCCTTCGTCTGCGTGGTGAATGCGCTGTGTTCTCCCATGCAAGTGGATGTCAGTGGTCCGTGCTGTCGTGCAGCTCTCTTGAAAATGCCCTGTTGCTCATTTGAGTGGCCGGTGAGTGAAAAACCAAAGAGTGAGAAGCAAGCTGAGGGCACAACCACACTGGGAATGCTGCGAGGACCTCGTCCAGGTCCCAGAGGTCAGAAGCTAACAAAAAGGCTCACAATGGGAGGTGCAGGAAAACACACAAAAAAAGAAGGACCCAAGAAGACCCCTGGAATTCCCTGACCGGGAATCGAACCCGGGCCGTGGCGGTGAGAGCGCCAAATCCTGACCACTAGACCACCAGGGACCCCACGTGACATGGTGTTGCTCTCTGTCATACAGAAATACTCACAAGTGCCCCTTCAGGTCAGACCTGGCTTGGCCGTCAGTCCACTTCTTATTTTCGCCTAAGAGCTGGATGCTGCATAAAGAGTAGCCGCAGAGCGTGTATAAAAGTAGCTTGTGCTTCCACCTCATCTCCATTTCTTTGCCTGTGGGGGTATAGCTCAGTGGTAGAGCATTTGACTGCAGATCAAGAGGTCCTAGGTTCAAATCCTGGTGCCCCCTGAGTTGTTTCCACCGCGTGCCATCTAGGCTGTGCTTCTTGCCGTCGATACGGCATTCCTTGCTGGTCTCCGTTGTTTAACGTGAGTGCTGGCAATGTGAAAGGGCGCGACGGTCTCGGACCATGAGCAGCTATCTGAGTTGTGCCAGAGGCTCTTTCCACCATGGGTTTCTCCTGCCGTGTACACCGGAAGCAAACTTCTTTGTTATTTCCTTCCGAGATCATCCGAGCTCATCTTGTGCTATTGTTACGAGAGTAAAAGGAGACTCATGGAGAGATCGTCTGCTCCAAATCAGAGAGGAAAAGGAGAGCGCATCCCCGGGTGGGCTTGAACCACCAACCTCTCAGTTAACAGCCGAGCACACTAACCAATTGCGCCACAGAGACAGCGAAGGCAACGGTACAGCTGTGCTTTATGGGGTTTGGAGTCAGAAGGCCCTTCTCAGAAAAGCGGCGGATCCGAAAGTAGCCGGTCCGGGGGTCAGTCTTTTGTTGTGTCGTGGCCCGGCTAGCTCAGTCGGTAGAGCATGAGACTCTTAATCTCAGGGTCGTGGGTTCGAGCCCCACGTTGGGCGTGGTCTTTTTGACGCATAGAAGTCCACCACCCTCCCAGACGTGAACGTGATGAGTCGTGCCGTCAATGAAAGATGATCGTGACTCACTCTGCCTTCTCGTGACAGGCCAGACAGGACCCTGTGAATGCGCTGTGTTCTCCCATGCAAGTGGATGTCAGTGGTCCGTGCTGTCGTGCAGCTCTCTTGAAAATGCCCTGTTGCTCATTTGAGTGGCCGGTGAGTGAAAAACCAAAGAGTGAGAAGCAAGCTGAGGGCACAACCACACTGGGAATGCTGCGAGGACCTCGTCCAGGTCCCAGAGGTCAGAAGCTAACAAAAAGGCTCACAATGGGAGGTGCAGGAAAACACACAAAAAAAAGAAGGACCCAAGAAGACCCCTGGAATTCCCTGACCGGGAATCGAACCCGGGCCGTGGGGGTGAGAGCGCCAAATCCTGACCACTAGACCACCAGGGACCCCACGTGACATGGTGTTGCTCTCTGTCATACAGAAATACTCACAAGTGCCCCTTCAGGTCAGACCTGGCTTGGCCGTCAGTCCACTTCTTATTTTCGCCTAAGAGCTGGATGCTGCATAAAGAGTAGCCGCAGAGCGTGTATAAAAGTAGCTTGTGCTTCCACCTCATCTCCATTTCTTTGCCTGTGGGGGTATAGCTCAGTGGTAGAGCATTTGACTGCAGATCAAGAGGTCCTAGGTTCAAATCCTGGTGCCCCCTGAGTTGTTTCCACCGCGTGCCATCTAGGCTGTGCTTCTTGCCGTCGATACGGCATTCCTTGCTGGTCTCCATTGTTTAACGTGAGTGCTGGCAATGTGAAAGGGCGCGACGGTCTCGGACCATGAGCAGCTATCTGAGTTGTGCCAGAGGCTCTTTCCACCATGGGTTTCTCCTGCCGTGTACACGGGAAGCAAACTTCTTTGTTATTTCCTTCCGAGATCATCCGAGCTCATCTTGTGCTATTGTTACGAGAGTAAAAGGAGACTCATGGAGAGATCGTCTGCTCCAAATCAGAGAGGAAAAGGAGAGCGCATCCCCGGGTGGGCTTGAACCACCAACCTCTCGGTTAACAGCCGAGCACACTAACCAATTGCACCACAGAGACAGCGAAGGCAACGGTACAGCTGTGCTTTATGGGGTTTGGAGTCAGAAGGCCCTTCTCAGAAAAGCGGCGGATCCGAAAGTAGCCGGTCCGGGGGTCAGTCTTTTGTTGTGTCGTGGCCCGGCTAGCTCAGTCGGTAGAGCATGAGACTCTTAATCTCAGGGTCGTGGGTTCGAGCCCCACGTTGGGCGTGGTCTTTTTGACGCATAGAAGCCCACCACCCTCCCAGACGTGAACGTGATGAGTCGTGCCGTCAATGAAAGATGATCGTGACTCACTCTGCCTTCTCGTGACAGGCCAGACAGGACCCTTCGTCTGCGTGGTGAATGCGCTGTGTTCTCCCATGCAAGTGGATGTCAGTGGTCCGTGCTGTCGTGCAGCTCTCTTGAAAATGCCCTGTTGCTCATTTGAGTGGCCGGTGAGTGAAAAACCAAAGAGTGAGAAGCAAGCTGAGGGCACAACCACACTGGGAATGCTGCGAGGACCTCGTCCAGGTCCCAGAGGTCAGAAGCTAACAAAATGGCTCACAATGGGAGGTGCAGGAAAACACACAAAAAAAAGAAGGACCCAAGAAGACCCCTGGAATTCCCTGACCGGGAATCGAACCCGGGCCGTGGCGGTGAGAGCACCAAATCCTGACCACTAGACCACCAGGGACCCCACATGACATGGTGTTGCTCTCTGTCATACAGAAATACTCACAAGTGCCCCTTCAGGTCAGACCTGGCTTGGCCGTCAGTCCACTTCTTATTTTCGCCTAAGAGCTGGATGCTGCATAAAGAGTAGCCGCAGAGCGTGTATAAAAGTAGCTTGTGCTTCCACCTCATCTCCATTTCTTTGCCTGTGGGGGTATAGCTCAGTGGTAGAGCATTTGACTGCAGATCAAGAGGTCCTAGGTTCAAATCCTGGTGCCCCCTGAGTTGTTTCCACCGCGTGCCATCTAGGCTGTGCTTCTTGCCGTCGATACGGCATTCCTTGCTGGTCTCCGTTGTTTAACGTGAGTGCTGGCAATGTGAAAGGGCGCGACGGTCTCGGACCATGAGCAGCTATCTGAGTTGTGCCAGAGGCTCTTTCCACCATGGGTTTCTCCTGCCGTGTACACCGGAAGCAAACTTCTTTGTTATTTCCTTCCGAGATCATCCGAGCTCATCTTGTGCTATTGTTACGAGAGTAAAAGGAGACTCATGGAGAGATCGTCTGCTCCAAATCAGAGAGGAAAAGGAGAGCGCATCCCCGGGTGGGCTTGAACCACCAACCTCTCAGTTAACAGCCGAGCACACTAACCAATTGCGCCACAGAGACAGCGAAGGCAACGGTACAGCTGTGCTTTATGGGGTTTGGAGTCAGAAGGCCCTTCTCAGAAAAGCGGCGGATCCGAAAGTAGCCGGTCCGGGGGTCAGTCTTTTGTTGTGTCGTGGCCCGGCTAGCTCAGTCGGTAGAGCATGAGACTCTTAATCTCAGGGTCGTGGGTTCGAGCCCCACGTTGGGCGTGGTCTTTTTGACGCATAGAAGTCCACCACCCTCCCAGACGTGAACGTGATGAGTCGTGCCGTCAATGAAAGATGATCGTGACTCACTCTGCCTTCTCGTGACAGGCCAGACAGGACCCTGTGAATGCGCTGTGTTCTCCCATGCAAGTGGATGTCAGTGGTCCGTGCTGTCGTGCAGCTCTCTTGAAAATGCCCTGTTGCTCATTTGAGTGGCCGGTGAGTGAAAAACCAAAGAGTGAGAAGCAAGCTGAGGGCACAACCACACTGGGAATGCTGCGAGGACCTCGTCCAGGTCCCAGAGGTCAGAAGCTAACAAAAAGGCTCACAATGGGAGGTGCAGGAAAACACACAAAAAAAAGAAGGACCCAAGAAGACCCCTGGAATTCCCTGACCGGGAATCGAACCCGGGCCGTGGGGGTGAGAGCGCCAAATCCTGACCACTAGACCACCAGGGACCCCACGTGACATGGTGTTGCTCTCTGTCATACAGAAATACTCACAAGTGCCCCTTCAGGTCAGACCTGGCTTGGCCGTCAGTCCACTTCTTATTTTCGCCTAAGAGCTGGATGCTGCATAAAGAGTAGCCGCAGAGCGTGTATAAAAGTAGCTTGTGCTTCCACCTCATCTCCATTTCTTTGCCTGTGGGGATATAGCTCAGTGGTAGAGCATTTGACTGCAGATCAAGAGGTCCTAGGTTCAAATCCTGGTGCCCCCTGAGTTGTTTCCACCGCGTGCCATCTAGGCTGTGCTTCTTGCCGTCGATACGGCATTCCTTGCTGGTCTCCATTGTTTAACGTGAGTGCTGGCAATGTGAAAGGGCGCGACGGTCTCGGACCATGAGCAGCTATCTGAGTTGTGCCAGAGGCTCTTTCCACCATGGGTTTCTCCTGCCGTGTACACGGGAAGCAAACTTCTTTGTTATTTCCTTCCGAGATCATCCGAGCTCATCTTGTGCTATTGTTACGAGAGTAAAAGGAGACTCATGGAGAGATCGTCTGCTCCAAATCAGAGAGGAAAAGGAGAGCGCATCCCCGGGTGGGCTTGAACCACCAACCTCTCGGTTAACAGCCGAGCACACTAACCAATTGCACCACAGAGACAGCGAAGGCAACGGTACAGCTGTGCTTTATGGGGTTTGGAGTCAGAAGGCCCTTCTCAGAAAAGCGGCGGATCCGAAAGTAGCCGGTCCGGGGGTCAGTCTTTTGTTGTGTCGTGGCCCGGCTAGCTCAGTCGGTAGAGCATGAGACTCTTAATCTCAGGGTCGTGGGTTCGAGCCCCACGTTGGGTGTGGTCTTTTTGACGCATAGAAGCCCACCACCCTCCCAGACGTGAACGTGATGAGTCGTGCCGTCAATGAAAGATGATCGTGACTCACTCTGCCTTCTCGTGACAGGCCAGACAGGACCCTTCGTCTGCGTGGTGAATGCGCTGTGTTCTCCCATGCAAGTGGATGTCAGTGGTCCGTGCTGTCGTGCAGCTCTCTTGAAAATGCCCTGTTGCTCATTTGAGTGGCCGGTGAGTGAAAAACCAAAGAGTGAGAAGCAAGCTGAGGGCACAACCACACTGGGAATGCTGCGAGGACCTCGTCCAGGTCCCAGAGGTCAGAAGCTAACAAAATGGCTCACAATGGGAGGTGCAGGAAAACACACAAAAAAAAGAAGGACCCAAGAAGACCCCTGGAATTCCCTGACCGGGAATCGAACCCGGGCCGTGGCGGTGAGAGCACCAAATCCTGACCACTAGACCACCAGGGACCCCACATGACATGGTGTTGCTCTCTGTCATACAGAAATACTCACAAGTGCCCCTTCAGGTCAGACCTGGCTTGGCCGTCAGTCCACTTCTTATTTTCGCCTAAGAGCTGGATGCTGCATAAAGAGTAGCCGCAGAGCGTGTATAAAAGTAGCTTGTGCTTCCACCTCATCTCCATTTCTTTGCCTGTGGGGGTATAGCTCAGTGGTAGAGCATTTGACTGCAGATCAAGAGGTCCTAGGTTCAAATCCTGGTGCCCCCTGAGTTGTTTCCACCGCGTGCCATCTAGGCTGTGCTTCTTGCCGTCGATACGGCATTCCTTGCTGGTCTCCGTTGTTTAACGTGAGTGCTGGCAATGTGAAAGGGCGCGACGGTCTCGGACCATGAGCAGCTATCTGAGTTGTGCCAGAGGCTCTTTCCACCATGGGTTTCTCCTGCCGTGTACACCGGAAGCAAACTTCTTTGTTATTTCCTTCCGAGATCATCCGAGCTCATCTTGTGCTATTGTTACGAGAGTAAAAGGAGACTCATGGAGAGATCGTCTGCTCCAAATCAGAGAGGAAAAGGAGAGCGCATCCCCGGGTGGGCTTGAACCACCAACCTCTCAGTTAACAGCCGAGCACACTAACCAATTGCGCCACAGAGACAGCGAAGGCAACGGTACAGCTGTGCTTTATGGGGTTTGGAGTCAGAAGGCCCTTCTCAGAAAAGCGGCGGATCCGAAAGTAGCCGGTCCGGGGGTCAGTCTTTTGTTGTGTCGTGGCCCGGCTAGCTCAGTCGGTAAAGCATGAGACTCTTAATCTCAGGGTCGTGGGTTCGAGCCCCACGTTGGGCGTGGTCTTTTTGACGCATAGAAGTCCACCACCCTCCCAGACGTGAACGTGATGAGTCGTGCCGTCAATGAAAGATGATCGTGACTCACTCTGCCTTCTCGTGACAGGCCAGACAGGACCCTGTGAATGCGCTGTGTTCTCCCATGCAAGTGGATGTCAGTGGTCCGTGCTGTCGTGCAGCTCTCTTGAAAATGCCCTGTTGCTCATTTGAGTGGCCGGTGAGTGAAAAACCAAAGAGTGAGAAGCAAGCTGAGGGCACAACCACACTGGGAATGCTGCGAGGACCTCGTCCAGGTCCCAGAGGTCAGAAGCTAACAAAAAGGCTCACAATGGGAGGTGCAGGAAAACACACAAAAAAAAGAAGGACCCAAGAAGACCCCTGGAATTCCCTGACCGGGAATCGAACCCGGGCCGTGGGGGTGAGAGCGCCAAATCCTGACCACTAGACCACCAGGGACCCCACGTGACATGGTGTTGCTCTCTGTCATACAGAAATACTCACAAGTGCCCCTTCAGGTCAGACCTGGCTTGGCCGTCAGTCCACTTCTTATTTTCGCCTAAGAGCTGGATGCTGCATAAAGAGTAGCCGCAGAGCGTGTATAAAAGTAGCTTGTGCTTCCACCTCATCTCCATTTCTTTGCCTGTGGGGGTATAGCTCAGTGGTAGAGCATTTGACTGCAGATCAAGAGGTCCTAGGTTCAAATCCTGGTGCCCCCTGAGTTGTTTCCACCGCGTGCCATCTAGGCTGTGCTTCTTGCCGTCGATACGGCATTCCTTGCTGGTCTCCATTGTTTAACGTGAGTGCTGGCAATGTGAAAGGGCGCGACGGTCTCGGACCATGAGCAGCTATCTGAGTTGTGCCAGAGGCTCTTTCCACCATGGGTTTCTCCTGCCGTGTACACCGGAAGCAAACTTCTTTGTTATTTCCTTCCGAGATCATCCGAGCTCATCTTGTGCTATTGTTACGAGAGTAAAAGGAGACTCATGGAGAGATCGTCTGCTCCAAATCAGAGAGGAAAAGGAGAGCGCATCCCCAGGTGGGCTTGAACCACCAACCTCTCGGTTAACAGCCGAGCACGCTAACCAATTGCGCCACAGAGACAGCGAAGGCAACGGTACAGCTGTGCTTTATGGGGTTTGGAGTCAGAAGGCCCTTCTCAGAAAAGCGGCGGATCCGAAAGTAGCCGGTCCGGGGGTCAGTCTTTTGTTGTGTCGTGGCCCGGCTAGCTCAGTCGGTAGAGCATGAGACTCTTAATCTCAGGGTCGTGGGTTCGAGCCCCACGTTGGGCGTGGTCTTTTTGACGCATAGAAGCCCACCACCCTCCCAGACGTGAACGTGATGAGTCGTGCCGTCAATGAAAGATGATCGTGACTCACTCTGCCTTCTCGTGACAGGCCAGACAGGACCCTTCGTCTGTGTGGTGAATGCGCTGTGTTCTCCCATGCAAGTGGATGTCAGTGGTTCGTGCTGTCGTGCAGCTCTCTTGAAAATGCCCTGTTGCTCATTTGAGTGGCCGGTGAGTGAAAAACCAAAGAGTGAGAAGCAAGCTGAGGGCACAACCACACTGGGAATGCTGCGAGGACCTCGTCCAGGTCCCAGAGGTCAGAAGCTAACAAAAAGTCTCACAATGGGAGGTGCAGGAAAACACACAAAAAAAAGAAGGACCCAAGAAGACCCCTGGAATTCCCTGACCGGGAATCGAACCCGGGCCGTGGCGGTGAGAGATTGCCAAATCCTGACCACTAGACCACCAGGGACCCCACATGACATGGTGTTGCTCTCTGTCATACAGAAATACTCACAAGTGCCCCTTCAGGTCAGACCTGGCTTGGCCGTCAGTCCACTTCTTATTTTCGCCTAAGAGCTGGATGCTGCATAAAGAGTAGCCGCAGAGCGTGTATCAAAGTAGCTTGTGCTTCCACCTCATCTCCATTTCTTTGCCTGTGGGGGTATAGCTCAGTGGTAGAGCATTTGACTGCAGATCAAGAGGTCCTAGGTTCAAATCCTGGTGCCCCCTGAGTTGTTTCCACCGCGTGCCATCTAGGCTGTGCTTCTTGCCGTCGATACGGCATTCCTTGCTGGTCTCCGTTGTTTAACGTGAGTGCTGGCAATGTGAAAGGGCGCGACGGTCTCGGACCATGAGCAGCTATCTGAGTTGTGCCAGAGGCTCTTTCCACCATGGGTTTCTCCTGCCGTGTACACCGGAAGCAAACTTCTTTGTTATTTCCTTCCGAGATCATCCGAGCTCATCTTGTGCTATTGTTACGAGAGTAAAAGGAGACTCATGGAGAGATCGTCTGCTCCAAATCAGAGAGGAAAAGGAGAGCGCATCCCCGGGTGGGCTTGAACCACCAACCTCTCGGTTAACAGCCGAGCACGCTAACCAATTGCGCCACAGAGACAGCGAAGGCAACGGTACAGCTGTGCTTTATGGGGTTTGGAGTCAGAAGGCCCTTCTCAGAAAAGCGGCGGATCCGAAAGTAGCCGGTCCGGGGGTCAGTCTTTTGTTGTGTCGTGGCCCGGCTAGCTCAGTCGGTAGAGCATGAGACTCTTAATCTCAGGGTCGTGGGTTCGAGCCCCACGTTGGGCGTGGTCTTTTTGACGCATAGAAGCCCACCACCCTCCCAGACGTGAACGTGATGAGTCGTGCCGTCAATGAAAGATGATCGTGACTCACTCTGCCTTCTCGTGACAGGCCAGACAGGACCCTTCGTCTGCGTGGTGAATGCGCTGTGTTCTCCCATGCAAGTGGATGTCAGTGGTCCGTGCTGTCGTGCAGCTCTCTTGAAAATGCCCTGTTGCTCATTTGAGTGGCCGGTGAGTGAAAAACCAAAGAGTGAGAAGCAAGCTGAGGGCACAACCACACTGGGAATGCTGCGAGGACCTCGTCCAGGTCCCAGAGGTCAGAAGCTAACAAAAAGGCTCACAATGGGAGGTGCAGGAAAACACACAAAAAAAGAAGGACCCAAGAAGACCCCTGGAATTCCCTGACCGGGAATCGAACCCGGGCCGTGGCGGTGAGAGCGCCAAATCCTGACCACTAGACCACCAGGGACCCCACGTGACATGGTGTTGCTCTCTGTCATACAGAAATACTCACAAGTGCCCCTTCAGGTCAGACCTGGCTTGGCCGTCAGTCCACTTCTTATTTTCGCCTAAGAGCTGGATGCTGCATAAAGAGTAGCCGCAGAGCGTGTATAAAAGTAGCTTGTGCTTCCACCTCATCTCCATTTCTTTGCCTGTGGGGGTATAGCTCAGTGGTAGAGCATTTGACTGCAGATCAAGAGGTCCTAGGTTCAAATCCTGGTGCCCCCTGAGTTGTTTCCACCGCGTGCCATCTAGGCTGTGCTTCTTGCCGTCGATACGGCATTCCTTGCTGGTCTCCATTGTTTAACGTGAGTGCTGGCAATGTGAAAGGGCGCGACGGTCTCGGACCATGAGCAGCTATCTGAGTTGTGCCAGAGGCTCTTTCCACCATGGGTTTCTCCTGCCGTGTACACCGGAAGCAAACTTCTTTGTTATTTCCTTCCGAGATCATCCGAGCTCATCTTGTGCTATTGTTACGAGAGTAAAAGGAGACTCATGGAGAGATCGTCTGCTCCAAATCAGAGAGGAAAAGGAGAGCGCATCCCCAGGTGGGCTTGAACCACCAACCTCTCGGTTAACAGCCGAGCACGCTAACCAATTGCGCCACAGAGACAGCGAAGGCAACGGTACAGCTGTGCTTTATGGGGTTTGGAGTCAGAAGGCCCTTCTCAGAAAAGCGGCGGATCCGAAAGTAGCCGGTCCGGGGGTCAGTCTTTTGTTGTGTCGTGGCCCGGCTAGCTCAGTCGGTAGAGCATGAGACTCTTAATCTCAGGGTCGTGGGTTCGAGCCCCACGTTGGGCGTGGTCTTTTTGACGCATAGAAGCCCACCACCCTCCCAGACGTGAACGTGATGAGTCGTGCCGTCAATGAAAGATGATCGTGACTCACTCTGCCTTCTCGTGACAGGCCAGACAGGACCCTTCGTCTGCGTGGTGAATGCGCTGTGTTCTCCCATGCAAGTGGATGTCAGTGGTTCGTGCTGTCGTGCAGCTCTCTTGAAAATGCCCTGTTGCTCATTTGAGTGGCCGGTGAGTGAAAAACCAAAGAGTGAGAAGCAAGCTGAGGGCACAACCACACTGGGAATGCTGCGAGGACCTCGTCCAGGTCCCAGAGGTCAGAAGCTAACAAAAAGGCTCACAATGGGAGGTGCAGGAAAACACACAAAAAAAAGAAGGACCCAAGAAGACCCCTGGAATTCCCTGACCGGGAATCGAACCCGGGCCGTGGCGGTGAGAGATTGCCAAATCCTGACCACTAGACCACCAGGGACCCCACATGACATGGTGTTGCTCTCTGTCATACAGAAATACTCACAAGTGCCCCTTCAGGTCAGACCTGGCTTGGCCGTCAGTCCACTTCTTATTTTCGCCTAAGAGCTGGATGCTGCATAAAGAGTAGCCGCAGAGCGTGTATCAAAGTAGCTTGTGCTTCCACCTCATCTCCATTTCTTTGCCTGTGGGGGTATAGCTCAGTGGTAGAGCATTTGACTGCAGATCAAGAGGTCCTAGGTTCAAATCCTGGTGCCCCCTGAGTTGTTTCCACCGCGTGCCATCTAGGCTGTGCTTCTTGCCGTCGATACGGCATTCCTTGCTGGTCTCCGTTGTTTAACGTGAGTGCTGGCAATGTGAAAGGGCGCGACGGTCTCGGACCATGAGCAGCTATCTGAGTTGTGCCAGAGGCTCTTTCCACCATGGGTTTCTCCTGCCGTGTACACCGGAAGCAAACTTCTTTGTTATTTCCTTCCGAGATCATCCGAGCTCATCTTGTGCTATTGTTACGAGAGTAAAAGGAGACTCATGGAGAGATCGTCTGCTCCAAATCAGAGAGGAAAAGGAGAGCGCATCCCCGGGTGGGCTTGAACCACCAACCTCTCGGTTAACAGCCGAGCACGCTAACCAATTGCGCCACAGAGACAGCGAAGGCAACGGTACAGCTGTGCTTTATGGGGTTTGGAGTCAGAAGGCCCTTCTCAGAAAAGCGGCGGATCCGAAAGTAGCCGGTCCGGGGGTCAGTCTTTTGTTGTGTCGTGGCCCGGCTAGCTCAGTCGGTAGAGCATGAGACTCTTAATCTCAGGGTCGTGGGTTCGAGCCCCACGTTGGGCGTGGTCTTTTTGACGCATAGAAGCCCACCACCCTCCCAGACGTGAACGTGATGAGTCGTGCCGTCAATGAAAGATGATCGTGACTCACTCTGCCTTCTCGTGACAGGCCAGACAGGACCCTTCGTCTGCGTGGTGAATGCGCTGTGTTCTCCCATGCAAGTGGATGTCAGTGGTTCGTGCTGTCGTGCAGCTCTCTTGAAAATGCCCTGTTGCTCATTTGAGTGGCCGGTGAGTGAAAAACCAAAGAGTGAGAAGCAAGCTGAGGGCACAACCACACTGGGAATGCTGCGAGGACCTCGTCCAGGTCCCAGAGGTCAGAAGCTAACAAAAAGGCTCACAATGGGAGGTGCAGGAAAACACACAAAAAAAAGAAGGACCCAAGAAGACCCCTGGAATTCCCTGACCGGGAATCGAACCCGGGCCGTGGCGGTGAGAGATTGCCAAATCCTGACCACTAGACCACCAGGGACCCCACATGACATGGTGTTGCTCTCTGTCATACAGAAATACTCACAAGTGCCCCTTCAGGTCAGACCTGGCTTGGCCGTCAGTCCACTTCTTATTTTCGCCTAAGAGCTGGATGCTGCATAAAGAGTAGCCGCAGAGCGTGTATCAAAGTAGCTTGTGCTTCCACCTCATCTCCATTTCTTTGCCTGTGGGGGTATAGCTCAGTGGTAGAGCATTTGACTGCAGATCAAGAGGTCCTAGGTTCAAATCCTGGTGCCCCCTGAGTTGTTTCCACCGCGTGCCATCTAGGCTGTGCTTCTTGCCGTCGATACGGCATTCCTTGCTGGTCTCCGTTGTTTAACGTGAGTGCTGGCAATGTGAAAGGGCGCGACGGTCTCGGACCATGAGCAGCTATCTGAGTTGTGCCAGAGGCTCTTTCCACCATGGGTTTCTCCTGCCGTGTACACCGGAAGCAAACTTCTTTGTTATTTCCTTCCGAGATCATCCGAGCTCATCTTGTGCTATTGTTACGAGAGTAAAAGGAGACTCATGGAGAGATCGTCTGCTCCAAATCAGAGAGGAAAAGGAGAGCGCATCCCCGGGTGGGCTTGAACCACCAACCTCTCGGTTAACAGCCGAGCACGCTAACCAATTGCGCCACAGAGACAGCGAAGGCAACGGTACAGCTGTGCTTTATGGGGTTTGGAGTCAGAAGGCCCTTCTCAGAAAAGCGGCGGATCCGAAAGTAGCCGGTCCGGGGGTCAGTCTTTTGTTGTGTCGTGGCCCGGCTAGCTCAGTCGGTAGAGCATGAGACTCTTAATCTCAGGGTCGTGGGTTCGAGCCCCACGTTGGGCGTGGTCTTTTTGACGCATAGAAGCCCACCACCCTCCCAGACGTGAACGTGATGAGTCGTGCCGTCAATGAAAGATGATCGTGACTCACTCTGCCTTCTCGTGACAGGCCAGACAGGACCCTTCGTCTGCGTGGTGAATGCGCTGTGTTCTCCCATGCAAGTGGATGTCAGTGGTCCGTGCTGTCGTGCAGCTCTCTTGAAAATGCCCTGTTGCTCATTTGAGTGGCCGGTGAGTGAAAAACCAAAGAGTGAGAAGCAAGCTGAGGGCACAACCACACTGGGAATGCTGCGAGGACCTCGTCCAGGTCCCAGAGGTCAGAAGCTAACAAAATGGCTCACAATGGGAGGTGCAGGAAAACACACAAAAAAAAGAAGGACCCAAGAAGACCCCTGGAATTCCCTGACCGGGAATCGAACCCGAGCCGTGGCGGTGAGAGCGCCAAATCCTGACCACTAGACCACCAGGGACCCCACATGACATGGTGTTGCTCTCTGTCATACAGAAATACTCACAAGTGCCCCTTCAGGTCAGACCTGGCTTGGCCGTCAGTCCACTTCTTATTTTCGCCTAAGAGCTGGATGCTGCATAAAGAGTAGCCGCAGAGCGTGTATCAAAGTAGCTTGTGCTTCCACCTCATCTCCATTTCTTTGCCTGTGGCGGTATAGCTCAGTGGTAGAGCATTTGACTGCAGATCAAGAGGTCCTAGGTTCAAATCCTGGTGCCCCCTGAGTTGTTTCCACCGCGTGCCATCTAGGCTGTGCTTCTTGCCGTCGATACGGCATTCCTTGCTGGTCTCCGTTGTTTAACGTGAGTGCTGGCAATGTGAAAGGGCGCGACGGTCTCGGACCATGAACAGCTATCTGAGTTGTGCCAGAGGCTCTTTCCACCATGGGTTTCTCCTGCCGTGTACACCGGAAGCAAACTTCTTTGTTATTTCCTTCCGAGATCATCCAAGCTCATCTTGTGCTATTGTTACGAGAGTAAAAGGAGACTCATGGAGAGATCGTCTGCTCCAAATCAGAGAGGAAAAGGAGAGCACGTCCCCGGGTGGGCTTGAACCACCAACCTCTCGGTTAACAGCCGAGCGCGCTAACCAATTGCGCCACAGAGACAGCGAAGGCAACGGTACAGCTGTGCTTTATGGGGTTTGGAGTCAGAAGGCCCTTCTCAGAAAAGCGGCGGATCCGAAAGTAGCCGGTCCGGGGGTCAGTCTTTTGTTGTGTTGTGGCCCGGCTAGCTCAGTCGGTAGAGCATGAGACTCTTAATCTCAGGGTCGTGGGTTCGAGCCCCACGTTGGGCGTGGTCTTTTTGACGCATAGAAGCCCACCACCCTCCCAGACGTGAACGTGATGAGTCGTGCCGTCAATGAAAGATGATCGTGACTCACTCTGCCTTCTTGTGACAGGCCAGACAGGACCCTGTGAATGCGCTGTGTTCTCCCATGCAAGTGGATGTCAGTGGTTCGTGCTGTCGTGCAGCTCTCTTGAAAATGCCCTGTTGCTCATTTGAGTGGCCGGTGAGTGAAAAACCAAAGAGTGAGAAGCAAGCTGAGGGCACAACCACACTGGGAATGCTGCGAGGACCTCGTCCAGGTCCCAGAGGTCAGAAGCTAACAAAAAGGCTCACAATGGGAGGTGCAGGAAAACACACAAAAAAAAGAAGGACCCAAGAAGACCCCTGGAATTCCCTGACCGGGAATCGAACCCGGGCCGTGGCGGTGAGAGATTGCCAAATCCTGACCACTAGACCACCAGGGACCCCACATGACATGGTGTTGCTCTCTGTCATACAGAAATACTCACAAGTGCCCCTTCAGGTCAGACCTGGCTTGGCCGTCAGTCCACTTCTTATTTTCGCCTAAGAGCTGGATGCTGCATAAAGAGTAGCCGCAGAGCGTGTATCAAAGTAGCTTGTGCTTCCACCTCATCTCCATTTCTTTGCCTGTGGGGGTATAGCTCAGTGGTAGAGCATTTGACTGCAGATCAAGAGGTCCTAGGTTCAAATCCTGGTGCCCCCTGAGTTGTTTCCACCGCGTGCCATCTAGGCTGTGCTTCTTGCCGTCGATACGGCATTCCTTGCTGGTCTCCGTTGTTTAACGTGAGTGCTGGCAATGTGAAAGGGCGCGACGGTCTCGGACCATGAGCAGCTATCTGAGTTGTGCCAGAGGCTCTTTCCACCATGGGTTTCTCCTGCCGTGTACACCGGAAGCAAACTTCTTTGTTATTTCCTTCCGAGATCATCCGAGCTCATCTTGTGCTATTGTTACGAGAGTAAAAGGAGACTCATGGAGAGATCGTCTGCTCCAAATCAGAGAGGAAAAGGAGAGCGCATCCCCGGGTGGGCTTGAACCACCAACCTCTCGGTTAACAGCCGAGCACGCTAACCAATTGCGCCACAGAGACAGCGAAGGCAACGGTACAGCTGTGCTTTATGGGGTTTGGAGTCAGAAGGCCCTTCTCAGAAAAGCGGCGGATCCGAAAGTAGCCGGTCCGGGGGTCAGTCTTTTGTTGTGTCGTGGCCCGGCTAGCTCAGTCGGTAGAGCATGAGACTCTTAATCTCAGGGTCGTGGGTTCGAGCCCCACGTTGGGCGTGGTCTTTTTGACGCATAGAAGCCCACCACCCTCCCAGACGTGAACGTGATGAGTCGTGCCGTCAATGAAAGATGATCGTGACTCACTCTGCCTTCTCGTGACAGGCCAGACAGGACCCTTCGTCTGCGTGGTGAATGCGCTGTGTTCTCCCATGCAAGTGGATGTCAGTGGTCCGTGCTGTCGTGCAGCTCTCTTGAAAATGCCCTGTTGCTCATTTGAGTGGCCGGTGAGTGAAAAACCAAAGAGTGAGAAGCAAGCTGAGGGCACAACCACACTGGGAATGCTGCGAGGACCTCGTCCAGGTCCCAGAGGTCAGAAGCTAACAAAATGGCTCACAATGGGAGGTGCAGGAAAACACACAAAAAAAAGAAGGACCCAAGAAGACCCCTGGAATTCCCTGACCGGGAATCGAACCCGGGCCGTGGCGGTGAGAGCGCCAAATCCTGACCACTAGACCACCAGGGACCCCACATGACATGGTGTTGCTCTCTGTCATACAGAAATACTCACAAGTGCCCCTTCAGGTCAGACCTGGCTTGGCCGTCAGTCCACTTCTTATTTTCGCCTAAGAGCTGGATGCTGCATAAAGAGTAGCCGCAGAGCGTGTATCAAAGTAGCTTGTGCTTCCACCTCATCTCCATTTCTTTGCCTGTGGCGGTATAGCTCAGTGGTAGAGCATTTGACTGCAGATCAAGAGGTCCTAGGTTCAAATCCTGGTGCCCCCTGAGTTTTTTTCCACCGCGTGCCATCTAGGCTGTGCTTCTTGCCGTCGATACGGCATTCCTTGCTGGTCTCCGTTGTTTAACGTGAGTGCTGGCAATGTGAAAGGGCGCGACGGTCTCGGACCATGAACAGCTATCTGAGTTGTGCCAGAGGCTCTTTCCACCATGGGTTTCTCCTGCCGTGTACACCGGAAGCAAACTTCTTTGTTATTTCCTTCCGAGATCATCCAAGCTCATCTTGTGCTATTGTTACGAGAGTAAAAGGAGACTCATGGAGAGATCGTCTGCTCCAAATCAGAGAGGAAAAGGAGAGCACGTCCCCGGGTGGGCTTGAACCACCAACCTCTCGGTTAACAGCCGAGCGCGCTAACCAATTGCGCCACAGAGACAGCGAAGGCAACGGTACAGCTGTGCTTTATGGGGTTTGGAGTCAGAAGGCCCTTCTCAGAAAAGCGGCGGATCCGAAAGTAGCCGGTCCGGGGGTCAGTCTTTTGTTGTTTTGTGGCCCGGCTAGCTCAGTCGGTAGAGCATGAGACTCTTAATCTCAGGGTCGTGGGTTCGAGCCCCACGTTGGGCGTGGTCTTTTTGACGCATAGAAGCCCACCACCCTCCCAGACGTGAACGTGATGAGTCGTGCCGTCAATGAAAGATGATCGTGACTCACTCTGCCTTCTTGTGACAGGCCAGACAGGACCCTGTGAATGCGCTGTGTTCTCCCATGCAAGTGGATGTCAGTGGTCCGTGCTGTCGTGCAGCTCTCTTGAAAATGCCCTGTTGCTCATTTGAGTGGCCGGTGAGTGAAAAACCAAAGAGTGAGAAGCAAGCTGAGGGCACAACCACACTGGGAATGCTGCGAGGACCTCGTCCAGGTCCCAGAGGTCAGAAGCTAACAAAAAGGCTCACAATGGGAGGTGCAGGAAAACACACAAAAAAAAGAAGGACCCAAGAAGACCCCTGGAATTCCCTGACCGGGAATCGAACCCGGGCCGTGGCGGTGAGAGCGCCAAATCCTGACCACTAGACCACCAGGGACCCCACGTGACATGGTGTTGCTCTCTGTCATACAGAAATACTCACAAGTGCCCCTTCAGGTCAGACCTGGCTTGGCCGTCAGTCCACTTCTTATTTTCGCCTAAGAGCTGGATGCTGCATAAAGAGTAGCCGCAGAGCGTGTATAAAAGTAGCTTGTGCTTCCACCTCATCTCCATTTCTTTGCCTGTGGGGGTATAGCTCAGTGGTAGAGCATTTGACTGCAGATCAAGAGGTCCTAGGTTCAAATCCTGGTGCCCCCTGAGTTGTTTCCACCGCGTGCCATCTAGGCTGTGCTTCTTGCCGTCGATACGGCATTCCTTGCTGGTCTCCATTGTTTAACGTGAGTGCTGGCAATGTGAAAGGGCGCGACGGTCTCGGACCATGAGCAGCTATCTGAGTTGTGCCAGAGGCTCTTTCCACCATGGGTTTCTCCTGCCGTGTACACCGGAAGCAAACTTCTTTGTTATTTCCTTCCGAGATCATCCGAGCTCATCTTGTGCTATTGTTACGAGAGTAAAAGGAGACTCATGGAGAGATCGTCTGCTCCAAATCAGAGAGGAAAAGGAGAGCGCATCCCCAGGTGGGCTTGAACCACCAACCTCTCGGTTAACAGCCGAGCACGCTAACCAATTGCGCCACAGAGACAGCGAAGGCAACGGTACAGCTGTGCTTTATGGGGTTTGGAGTCAGAAGGCCCTTCTCAGAAAAGCGGCGGATCCGAAAGTAGCCGGTCCGGGGGTCAGTCTTTTGTTGTGTCGTGGCCCGGCTAGCTCAGTCGGTAGAGCATGAGACTCTTAATCTCAGGGTCGTGGGTTCGAGCCCCACGTTGGGCGTGGTCTTTTTGACGCATAGAAGCCCACCACCCTCCCAGACGTGAACGTGATGAGTCGTGCCGTCAATGAAAGATGATCGTGACTCACTCTGCCTTCTCGTGACAGGCCAGACAGGACCCTTCGTCTGCGTGGTGAATGCGCTGTGTTCTCCCATGCAAGTGGATGTCAGTGGTTCGTGCTGTCGTGCAGCTCTCTTGAAAATGCCCTGTTGCTCATTTGAGTGGCCGGTGAGTGAAAAACCAAAGAGTGAGAAGCAAGCTGAGGGCACAACCACACTGGGAATGCTGCGAGGACCTCGTCCAGGTCCCAGAGGTCAGAAGCTAACAAAAAGGCTCACAATGGGAGGTGCAGGAAAACACACAAAAAAAAGAAGGACCCAAGAAGACCCCTGGAATTCCCTGACCGGGAATCGAACCCGGGCCGTGGCGGTGAGAGATTGCCAAATCCTGACCACTAGACCACCAGGGACCCCACATGACATGGTGTTGCTCTCTGTCATACAGAAATACTCACAAGTGCCCCTTCAGGTCAGACCTGGCTTGGCCGTCAGTCCACTTCTTATTTTCGCCTAAGAGCTGGATGCTGCATAAAGAGTAGCCGCAGAGCGTGTATCAAAGTAGCTTGTGCTTCCACCTCATCTCCATTTCTTTGCCTGTGGGGGTATAGCTCAGTGGTAGAGCATTTGACTGCAGATCAAGAGGTCCTAGGTTCAAATCCTGGTGCCCCCTGAGTTGTTTCCACCGCGTGCCATCTAGGCTGTGCTTCTTGCCGTCGATACGGCATTCCTTGCTGGTCTCTGTTGTTTAACGTGAGTGCTGGCAATGTGAAAGGGCGCGACGGTCTCGGACCATGAGCAGCTATCTGAGTTGTGCCAGAGGCTCTTTCCACCATGGGTTTCTCCTGCCGTGTACACCGGAAGCAAACTTCTTTGTTATTTCCTTCCGAGATCATCCGAGCTCATCTTGTGCTATTGTTACGAGAGTAAAAGGAGACTCATGGAGAGATCGTCTGCTCCAAATCAGAGAGGAAAAGGAGAGCGCATCCCCGGGTGGGCTTGAACCACCAACCTCTCGGTTAACAGCCAAGCACGCTAACCAATTGCGCCACAGAGACAGCGAAGGCAACGGTACAGCTGTGCTTTATGGGGTTTGGAGTCAGAAGGCCCTTCTCAGAAAAGCGGCGGATCCGAAAGTAGCCGGTCCGGGGGTCAGTCTTTTGTTGTGTCGTGGCCCGGCTAGCTCAGTCGGTAGAGCATGAGACTCTTAATCTCAGGGTCGTGGGTTCGAGCCCCACGTTGGGCGTGGTCTTTTTGACGCATAGAAGCCCACCACCCTCCCAGACGTGAACGTGATGAGTCGTGCCGTCAATGAAAGATGATCGTGACTCACTCTGCCTTCTCGTGACAGGCCAGACAGGACCCTTCGTCTGCGTGGTGAATGCGCTGTGTTCTCCCATGCAAGTGGATGTCAGTGGTCCGTGCTGTCGTGCAGCTCTCTTGAAAATGCCCTGTTGCTCATTTGAGTGGCCGGTGAGTGAAAAACCAAAGAGTGAGAAGCAAGCTGAGGGCACAACCACACTGGGAATGCTGCGAGGACCTCGTCCAGGTCCCAGAGGTCAGAAGCTAACAAAAAGGCTCACAATGGGAGGTGCAGGAAAACACACAAAAAAAAGAAGGACCCAAGAAGACCCCTGGAATTCCCTGACCGGGAATCGAACCCGGGCCGTGGCGGTGAGAGCGCCAAATCCTGACCACTAGACCACCAGGGACCCCACATGACATGGTGTTGCTCTCTGTCATACAGAAATACTCACAAGTGCCCCTTCAGGTCAGACCTGGCTTGGCCGTCAGTCCACTTCTTATTTTCGCCTAAGAGCTGGATGCTGCATAAAGAGTAGCCGCAGAGCGTGTATCAAAGTAGCTTGTGCTTCCACCTCATCTCCATTTCTTTGCCTGTGGCGGTATAGCTCAGTGGTAGAGCATTTGACTGCAGATCAAGAGGTCCTAGGTTCAAATCCTGGTGCCCCCTGAGTTTTTTTCCACCGCGTGCCATCTAGGCTGTGCTTCTTGCCGTCGATACGGCATTCCTTGCTGGTCTCCGTTGTTTAACGTGAGTGCTGGCAATGTGAAAGGGCGCGACGGTCTCGGACCATGAACAGCTATCTGAGTTGTGCCAGAGGCTCTTTCCACCATGGGTTTCTCCTGCCGTGTACACCGGAAGCAAACTTCTTTGTTATTTCCTTCCGAGATCATCCAAGCTCATCTTGTGCTATTGTTACGAGAGTAAAAGGAGACTCATGGAGAGATCGTCTGCTCCAAATCAGAGAGGAAAAGGAGAGCACGTCCCCGGGTGGGCTTGAACCACCAACCTCTCGGTTAACAGCCGAGCGCGCTAACCAATTGCGCCACAGAGACAGCGAAGGCAACGGTACAGCTGTGCTTTATGGGGTTTGGAGTCAGAAGGCCCTTCTCAGAAAAGCGGCGGATCCGAAAGTAGCCGGTCCGGGGGTCAGTCTTTTGTTGTTTTGTGGCCCGGCTAGCTCAGTCGGTAGAGCATGAGACTCTTAATCTCAGGGTCGTGGGTTCGAGCCCCACGTTGGGCGTGGTCTTTTTGACGCATAGAAGCCCACCACCCTCCCAGACGTGAACGTGATGAGTCGTGCCGTCAATGAAAGATGATCGTGACTCACTCTGCCTTCTTGTGACAGGCCAGACAGGACCCTGTGAATGCGCTGTGTTCTCCCATGCAAGTGGATGTCAGTGGTCCGTGCTGTCGTGCAGCTCTCTTGAAAATGCCCTGTTGCTCATTTGAGTGGCCGGTGAGTGAAAAACCAAAGAGTGAGAAGCAAGCTGAGGGCACAACCACACTGGGAATGCTGCGAGGACCTCGTCCAGGTCCCAGAGGTCAGAAGCTAACAAAAAGGCTCACAATGGGAGGTGCAGGAAAACACACAAAAAAAAGAAGGACCCAAGAAGACCCCTGGAATTCCCTGACCGGGAATCGAACCCGGGCCGTGGCGGTGAGAGCGCCAAATCCTGACCACTAGACCACCAGGGACCCCACGTGACATGGTGTTGCTCTCTGTCATACAGAAATACTCACAAGTGCCCCTTCAGGTCAGACCTGGCTTGGCCGTCAGTCCACTTCTTATTTTCGCCTAAGAGCTGGATGCTGCATAAAGAGTAGCCGCAGAGCGTGTATAAAAGTAGCTTGTGCTTCCACCTCATCTCCATTTCTTTGCCTGTGGGGGTATAGCTCAGTGGTAGAGCATTTGACTGCAGATCAAGAGGTCCTAGGTTCAAATCCTGGTGCCCCCTGAGTTGTTTCCACCGCGTGCCATCTAGGCTGTGCTTCTTGCCGTCGATACGGCATTCCTTGCTGGTCTCCATTGTTTAACGTGAGTGCTGGCAATGTGAAAGGGCGCGACGGTCTCGGACCATGAGCAGCTATCTGAGTTGTGCCAGAGGCTCTTTCCACCATGGGTTTCTCCTGCCGTGTACACCGGAAGCAAACTTCTTTGTTATTTCCTTCCGAGATCATCCGAGCTCATCTTGTGCTATTGTTACGAGAGTAAAAGGAGACTCATGGAGAGATCGTCTGCTCCAAATCAGAGAGGAAAAGGAGAGCGCATCCCCAGGTGGGCTTGAACCACCAACCTCTCGGTTAACAGCCGAGCACGCTAACCAATTGCGCCACAGAGACAGCGAAGGCAACGGTACAGCTGTGCTTTATGGGGTTTGGAGTCAGAAGGCCCTTCTCAGAAAAGCGGCGGATCCGAAAGTAGCCGGTCCGGGGGTCAGTCTTTTGTTGTGTCGTGGCCCGGCTAGCTCAGTCGGTAGAGCATGAGACTCTTAATCTCAGGGTCGTGGGTTCGAGCCCCACGTTGGGCGTGGTCTTTTTGACGCATAGAAGCCCACCACCCTCCCAGACGTGAACGTGATGAGTCGTGCCGTCAATGAAAGATGATCGTGACTCACTCTGCCTTCTCGTGACAGGCCAGACAGGACCCTTCGTCTGCGTGGTGAATGCGCTGTGTTCTCCCATGCAAGTGGATGTCAGTGGTTCGTGCTGTCGTGCAGCTCTCTTGAAAATGCCCTGTTGCTCATTTGAGTGGCCGGTGAGTGAAAAACCAAAGAGTGAGAAGCAAGCTGAGGGCACAACCACACTGGGAATGCTGCGAGGACCTCGTCCAGGTCCCAGAGGTCAGAAGCTAACAAAAAGGCTCACAATGGGAGGTGCAGGAAAACACACAAAAAAAAGAAGGACCCAAGAAGACCCCTGGAATTCCCTGACCGGGAATCGAACCCGGGCCGTGGCGGTGAGAGATTGCCAAATCCTGACCACTAGACCACCAGGGACCCCACATGACATGGTGTTGCTCTCTGTCATACAGAAATACTCACAAGTGCCCCTTCAGGTCAGACCTGGCTTGGCCGTCAGTCCACTTCTTATTTTCGCCTAAGAGCTGGATGCTGCATAAAGAGTAGCCGCAGAGCGTGTATCAAAGTAGCTTGTGCTTCCACCTCATCTCCATTTCTTTGCCTGTGGGGGTATAGCTCAGTGGTAGAGCATTTGACTGCAGATCAAGAGGTCCTAGGTTCAAATCCTGGTGCCCCCTGAGTTGTTTCCACCGCGTGCCATCTAGGCTGTGCTTCTTGCCGTCGATACGGCATTCCTTGCTGGTCTCTGTTGTTTAACGTGAGTGCTGGCAATGTGAAAGGGCGCGACGGTCTCGGACCATGAGCAGCTATCTGAGTTGTGCCAGAGGCTCTTTCCACCATGGGTTTCTCCTGCCGTGTACACCGGAAGCAAACTTCTTTGTTATTTCCTTCCGAGATCATCCGAGCTCATCTTGTGCTATTGTTACGAGAGTAAAAGGAGACTCATGGAGAGATCGTCTGCTCCAAATCAGAGAGGAAAAGGAGAGCGCATCCCCGGGTGGGCTTGAACCACCAACCTCTCGGTTAACAGCCGAGCACGCTAACCAATTGCGCCACAGAGACAGCGAAGGCAACGGTACAGCTGTGCTTTATGGGGTTTGGAGTCAGAAGGCCCTTCTCAGAAAAGCGGCGGATCCGAAAGTAGCCGGTCCGGGGGTCAGTCTTTTGTTGTGTCGTGGCCCGGCTAGCTCAGTCGGTAGAGCATGAGACTCTTAATCTCAGGGTCGTGGGTTCGAGCCCCACGTTGGGCGTGGTCTTTTTGACGCATAGAAGCCCACCACCCTCCCAGACGTGAACGTGATGAGTCGTGCCGTCAATGAAAGATGATCGTGACTCACTCTGCCTTCTCGTGACAGGCCAGACAGGACCCTTCGTCTGCGTGGTGAATGCGCTGTGTTCTCCCATGCAAGTGGATGTCAGTGGTCCGTGCTGTCGTGCAGCTCTCTTGAAAATGCCCTGTTGCTCATTTGAGTGGCCGGTGAGTGAAAAACCAAAGAGTGAGAAGCAAGCTGAGGGCACAACCACACTGGGAATGCTGCGAGGACCTCGTCCAGGTCCCAGAGGTCAGAAGCTAACAAAAAGGCTCACAATGGGAGGTGCAGGAAAACACACAAAAAAAAGAAGGACCCAAGAAGACCCCTGGAATTCCCTGACCGGGAATCGAACCCGGGCCGTGGCGGTGAGAGCGCCAAATCCTGACCACTAGACCACCAGGGACCCCACATGACATGGTGTTGCTCTCTGTCATACAGAAATACTCACAAGTGCCCCTTCAGGTCAGACCTGGCTTGGCCGTCAGTCCACTTCTTATTTTCGCCTAAGAGCTGGATGCTGCATAAAGAGTAGCCGCAGAGCGTGTATCAAAGTAGCTTGTGCTTCCACCTCATCTCCATTTCTTTGCCTGTGGCGGTATAGCTCAGTGGTAGAGCATTTGACTGCAGATCAAGAGGTCCTAGGTTCAAATCCTGGTGCCCCCTGAGTTTTTTTCCACCGCGTGCCATCTAGGCTGTGCTTCTTGCCGTCGATACGGCATTCCTTGCTGGTCTCCGTTGTTTAACGTGAGTGCTGGCAATGTGAAAGGGCGCGACGGTCTCGGACCATGAACAGCTATCTGAGTTGTGCCAGAGGCTCTTTCCACCATGGGTTTCTCCTGCCGTGTACACCGGAAGCAAACTTCTTTGTTATTTCCTTCCGAGATCATCCAAGCTCATCTTGTGCTATTGTTACGAGAGTAAAAGGAGACTCATGGAGAGATCGTCTGCTCCAAATCAGAGAGGAAAAGGAGAGCACGTCCCCGGGTGGGCTTGAACCACCAACCTCTCGGTTAACAGCCGAGCGCGCTAACCAATTGCGCCACAGAGACAGCGAAGGCAACGGTACAGCTGTGCTTTATGGGGTTTGGAGTCAGAAGGCCCTTCTCAGAAAAGCGGCGGATCCGAAAGTAGCCGGTCCGGGGGTCAGTCTTTTGTTGTTTTGTGGCCCGGCTAGCTCAGTCGGTAGAGCATGAGACTCTTAATCTCAGGGTCGTGGGTTCGAGCCCCACGTTGGGCGTGGTCTTTTTGACGCATAGAAGCCCACCACCCTCCCAGACGTGAACGTGATGAGTCGTGCCGTCAATGAAAGATGATCGTGACTCACTCTGCCTTCTTGTGACAGGCCAGACAGGACCCTGTGAATGCGCTGTGTTCTCCCATGCAAGTGGATGTCAGTGGTCCGTGCTGTCGTGCAGCTCTCTTGAAAATGCCCTGTTGCTCATTTGAGTGGCCGGTGAGTGAAAAACCAAAGAGTGAGAAGCAAGCTGAGGGCACAACCACACTGGGAATGCTGCGAGGACCTCGTCCAGGTCCCAGAGGTCAGAAGCTAACAAAAAGGCTCACAATGGGAGGTGCAGGAAAACACACAAAAAAAAGAAGGACCCAAGAAGACCCCTGGAATTCCCTGACCGGGAATCGAACCCGGGCCGTGGCGGTGAGAGCGCCAAATCCTGACCACTAGACCACCAGGGACCCCACGTGACATGGTGTTGCTCTCTGTCATACAGAAATACTCACAAGTGCCCCTTCAGGTCAGACCTGGCTTGGCCGTCAGTCCACTTCTTATTTTCGCCTAAGAGCTGGATGCTGCATAAAGAGTAGCCGCAGAGCGTGTATAAAAGTAGCTTGTGCTTCCACCTCATCTCCATTTCTTTGCCTGTGGGGGTATAGCTCAGTGGTAGAGCATTTGACTGCAGATCAAGAGGTCCTAGGTTCAAATCCTGGTGCCCCCTGAGTTGTTTCCACCGCGTGCCATCTAGGCTGTGCTTCTTGCCGTCGATACGGCATTCCTTGCTGGTCTCCATTGTTTAACGTGAGTGCTGGCAATGTGAAAGGGCGCGACGGTCTCGGACCATGAGCAGCTATCTGAGTTGTGCCAGAGGCTCTTTCCACCATGGGTTTCTCCTGCCGTGTACACCGGAAGCAAACTTCTTTGTTATTTCCTTCCGAGATCATCCGAGCTCATCTTGTGCTATTGTTACGAGAGTAAAAGGAGACTCATGGAGAGATCGTCTGCTCCAAATCAGAGAGGAAAAGGAGAGCGCATCCCCAGGTGGGCTTGAACCACCAACCTCTCGGTTAACAGCCGAGCACGCTAACCAATTGCGCCACAGAGACAGCGAAGGCAACGGTACAGCTGTGCTTTATGGGGTTTGGAGTCAGAAGGCCCTTCTCAGAAAAGCGGCGGATCCGAAAGTAGCCGGTCCGGGGGTCAGTCTTTTGTTGTGTCGTGGCCCGGCTAGCTCAGTCGGTAGAGCATGAGACTCTTAATCTCAGGGTCGTGGGTTCGAGCCCCACGTTGGGCGTGGTCTTTTTGACGCATAGAAGCCCACCACCCTCCCAGACGTGAACGTGATGAGTCGTGCCGTCAATGAAAGATGATCGTGACTCACTCTGCCTTCTCGTGACAGGCCAGACAGGACCCTTCGTCTGCGTGGTGAATGCGCTGTGTTCTCCCATGCAAGTGGATGTCAGTGGTTCGTGCTGTCGTGCAGCTCTCTTGAAAATGCCCTGTTGCTCATTTGAGTGGCCGGTGAGTGAAAAACCAAAGAGTGAGAAGCAAGCTGAGGGCACAACCACACTGGGAATGCTGCGAGGACCTCGTCCAGGTCCCAGAGGTCAGAAGCTAACAAAAAGGCTCACAATGGGAGGTGCAGGAAAACACACAAAAAAAAGAAGGACCCAAGAAGACCCCTGGAATTCCCTGACCGGGAATCGAACCCGGGCCGTGGCGGTGAGAGATTGCCAAATCCTGACCACTAGACCACCAGGGACCCCACATGACATGGTGTTGCTCTCTGTCATACAGAAATACTCACAAGTGCCCCTTCAGGTCAGACCTGGCTTGGCCGTCAGTCCACTTCTTATTTTCGCCTAAGAGCTGGATGCTGCATAAAGAGTAGCCGCAGAGCGTGTATCAAAGTAGCTTGTGCTTCCACCTCATCTCCATTTCTTTGCCTGTGGGGGTATAGCTCAGTGGTAGAGCATTTGACTGCAGATCAAGAGGTCCTAGGTTCAAATCCTGGTGCCCCCTGAGTTGTTTCCACCGCGTGCCATCTAGGCTGTGCTTCTTGCCGTCGATACGGCATTCCTTGCTGGTCTCTGTTGTTTAACGTGAGTGCTGGCAATGTGAAAGGGCGCGACGGTCTCGGACCATGAGCAGCTATCTGAGTTGTGCCAGAGGCTCTTTCCACCATGGGTTTCTCCTGCCGTGTACACCGGAAGCAAACTTCTTTGTTATTTCCTTCCGAGATCATCCGAGCTCATCTTGTGCTATTGTTACGAGAGTAAAAGGAGACTCATGGAGAGATCGTCTGCTCCAAATCAGAGAGGAAAAGGAGAGCGCATCCCCGGGTGGGCTTGAACCACCAACCTCTCGGTTAACAGCCGAGCACGCTAACCAATTGCGCCACAGAGACAGCGAAGGCAACGGTACAGCTGTGCTTTATGGGGTTTGGAGTCAGAAGGCCCTTCTCAGAAAAGCGGCGGATCCGAAAGTAGCCGGTCCGGGGGTCAGTCTTTTGTTGTGTCGTGGCCCGGCTAGCTCAGTCGGTAGAGCATGAGACTCTTAATCTCAGGGTCGTGGGTTTGAGCCCCACGTTGGGCGTGGTCTTTTTGACGCATAGAAGCCCACCACCCTCCCAGACGTGAACGTGATGAGTCGTGCCGTCAATGAAAGATGATCGTGACTCACTCTGCCTTCTCGTGACAGGCCAGACAGGACCCTTCGTCTGCGTGGTGAATGCGCTGTGTTCTCCCATGCAAGTGGATGTCAGTGGTCCGTGCTGTCGTGCAGCTCTCTTGAAAATGCCCTGTTGCTCATTTGAGTGGCCGGTGAGTGAAAAACCAAAGAGTGAGAAGCAAGCTGAGGGCACAACCACACTGGGAATGCTGCGAGGACCTCGTCCAGGTCCCAGAGGTCAGAAGCTAACAAAATGGCTCACAATGGGAGGTGCAGGAAAACACACAAAAAAAAGAAGGACCCAAGAAGACCCCTGGAATTCCCTGACCGGGAATCGAACCCGAGCCGTGGCGGTGAGAGCGCCAAATCCTGACCACTAGACCACCAGGGACCCCACATGACATGGTGTTGCTCTCTGTCATACAGAAATACTCACAAGTGCCCCTTCAGGTCAGACCTGGCTTGGCCGTCAGTCCACTTCTTATTTTCGCCTAAGAGCTGGATGCTGCATAAAGAGTAGCCGCAGAGCGTGTATCAAAGTAGCTTGTGCTTCCACCTCATCTCCATTTCTTTGCCTGTGGCGGTATAGCTCAGTGGTAGAGCATTTGACTGCAGATCAAGAGGTCCTAGGTTCAAATCCTGGTGCCCCCTGAGTTGTTTCCACCGCGTGCCATCTAGGCTGTGCTTCTTGCCGTCGATATGGCATTCCTTGCTGGTCTCCGTTGTTTAACGTGAGTGCTGGCAATGTGAAAGGGTGCGACGGTCTCGGACCATGAGCAGCTATCTGAGTTGTGCCAGAGGCTCTTTCCACCATGGGTTTCTCCTGCCGTGTACACCGGAAGCAAACTTCTTTGTTATTTCCTTCCGAGATCATCCGAGCTCATCTTGTGCTATTGTTACGAGAGTAAAAGGAGACTCATGGAGAGATCGTCTGCTCCAAATCAGAGAGGAAAAGGAGAGCACGTCCCCGGGTGGGCTTGAACCACCAACCTCTCGGTTAACAGCCGAGCGCGCTAACCAATTGCGCCACAGAGACAGCGAAGGCAACGGTACAGCTGTGCTTTATGGGGTTTGGAGTCAGAAGGCCCTTCTCAGAAAAGCGGCGGATCCGAAAGTAGCCGGTCCGGGGGTCAGTCTTTTGTTGTGTTGTGGCCCGGCTAGCTCAGTCGGTAGAGCATGAGACTCTTAATCTCAGGGTCGTGGGTTCGAGCCCCACGTTGGGCGTGGTCTTTTTGACGCATAGAAGCCCACCACCCTCCCAGACGTGAACGTGGTGAGTCGTGCCGTCAATGAAAGATGATCGTGACTCACTCTGCCTTCTCGTGACAGGCCAGACAGGACCCTGTGAATGCGCTGTGTTCTCCCATGCAAGTGGATGTCAGTGGTCCGTGCTGTCGTGCAGCTCTCTTGAAAATGCCCTGTTGCTCATTTGAGTGGCCGGTGAGTGAAAAACCAAAGAGTGAGAAGCAAGCTGAGGGCACAACCACACTGGGAATGCTGCGAGGACCTCGTCCAGGTCCCAGAGGTCAGAAGCTAACAAAAAGGCTCACAATGGGAGGTGCAGGAAAACACACAAAAAAAAGAAGGACCCAAGAAGACCCCTGGAATTCCCTGACCGGGAATCGAACCCGGGCCGTGGCGGTGAGAGATTGCCAAATCCTGACCACTAGACCACCAGGGACCCCACATGACATGGTGTTGCTCTCTGTCATACAGAAATACTCACAAGTGCCCCTTCAGGTCAGACCTGGCTTGGCCGTCAGTCCACTTCTTATTTTCGCCTAAGAGCTGGATGCTGCATAAAGAGTAGCCGCAGAGCGTGTATCAAAGTAGCTTGTGCTTCCACCTCATCTCCATTTCTTTGCCTGTGGGGGTATAGCTCAGTGGTAGAGCATTTGACTGCAGATCAAGAGGTCCTAGGTTCAAATCCTGGTGCCCCCTGAGTTGTTTCCACCGCGTGCCATCTAGGCTGTGCTTCTTGCCGTCGATACGGCATTCCTTGCTGGTCTCTGTTGTTTAACGTGAGTGCTGGCAATGTGAAAGGGCGCGACGGTCTCGGACCATGAGCAGCTATCTGAGTTGTGCCAGAGGCTCTTTCCACCATGGGTTTCTCCTGCCGTGTACACCGGAAGCAAACTTCTTTGTTATTTCCTTCCGAGATCATCCGAGCTCATCTTGTGCTATTGTTACGAGAGTAAAAGGAGACTCATGGAGAGATCGTCTGCTCCAAATCAGAGAGGAAAAGGAGAGCGCATCCCCGGGTGGGCTTGAACCACCAACCTCTCGGTTAACAGCCGAGCACGCTAACCAATTGCGCCACAGAGACAGCGAAGGCAACGGTACAGCTGTGCTTTATGGGGTTTGGAGTCAGAAGGCCCTTCTCAGAAAAGCGGCGGATCCGAAAGTAGCCGGTCCGGGGGTCAGTCTTTTGTTGTGTCGTGGCCCGGCTAGCTCAGTCGGTAGAGCATGAGACTCTTAATCTCAGGGTCGTGGGTTCGAGCCCCACGTTGGGCGTGGTCTTTTTGACGCATAGAAGCCCACCACCCTCCCAGACGTGAACGTGATGAGTCGTGCCGTCAATGAAAGATGATCGTGACTCACTCTGCCTTCTCGTGACAGGCCAGACAGGACCCTTCGTCTGCGTGGTGAATGCGCTGTGTTCTCCCATGCAAGTGGATGTCAGTGGTCCGTGCTGTCGTGCAGCTCTCTTGAAAATGCCCTGTTGCTCATTTGAGTGGCCGGTGAGTGAAAAACCAAAGAGTGAGAAGCAAGCTGAGGGCACAACCACACTGGGAATGCTGCGAGGACCTCGTCCAGGTCCCAGAGGTCAGAAGCTAACAAAAAGGCTCACAATGGGAGGTGCAGGAAAACACACAAAAAAAAGAAGGACCCAAGAAGACCCCTGGAATTCCCTGACCGGGAATCGAACCCGGGCCGTGGCGGTGAGAGCGCCAAATCCTGACCACTAGACCACCAGGGACCCCACATGACATGGTGTTGCTCTCTGTCATACAGAAATACTCACAAGTGCCCCTTCAGGTCAGACCTGGCTTGGCCGTCAGTCCACTTCTTAT
Source organism: Paramormyrops kingsleyae (assembly GCF_048594095.1). Classification (NCBI taxonomy): domain Eukaryota; kingdom Metazoa; phylum Chordata; class Actinopteri; order Osteoglossiformes; family Mormyridae; genus Paramormyrops; species Paramormyrops kingsleyae. The sequence goes on along the minus strand of NC_132814.1, from coordinate 28,369,462 downwards.
TTTCGCCTAAGAGCTGGATGCTGCATAAAGAGTAGCCGCAGAGCGTGTATCAAAGTAGCTTGTGCTTCCACCTCATCTCCATTTCTTTGCCTGTGGCGGTATAGCTCAGTGGTAGAGCATTTGACTGCAGATCAAGAGGTCCTAGGTTCAAATCCTGGTGCCCCCTGAGTTTTTGTCCACCGCGTGCCATCTAGGCTGTGCTTCTTGCCGTCGATACGGCATTCCTTGCTGGTCTCCGTTGTTTAACGTGAGTGCTGGCAATGTGAAAGGGCGCGACGGTCTCGGACCATGAACAGCTATCTGAGTTGTGCCAGAGGCTCTTTCCACCATGGGTTTCTCCTGCCGTGTACACCGGAAGCAAACTTCTTTGTTATTTCCTTCCGAGATCATCCAAGCTCATCTTGTGCTATTGTTACGAGAGTAAAAGGAGACTCATGGAGAGATCGTCTGCTCCAAATCAGAGAGGAAAAGGAGAGCACGTCCCCGGGTGGGCTTGAACCACCAACCTCTCGGTTAACAGCCGAGCGCGCTAACCAATTGCGCCACAGAGACAGCGAAGGCAACGGTACAGCTGTGCTTTATGGGGTTTGGAGTCAGAAGGCCCTTCTCAGAAAAGCGGCGGATCCGAAAGTAGCCGGTCCGGGGGTCAGTCTTTTGTTGTTTTGTGGCCCGGCTAGCTCAGTCGGTAGAGCATGAGACTCTTAATCTCAGGGTCGTGGGTTCGAGCCCCACGTTGGGCGTGGTCTTTTTGACGCATAGAAGCCCACCACCCTCCCAGACGTGAACGTGATGAGTCGTGCCGTCAATGAAAGATGATCGTGACTCACTCTGCCTTCTTGTGACAGGCCAGACAGGACCCTGTGAATGCGCTGTGTTCTCCCATGCAAGTGGATGTCAGTGGTCCGTGCTGTCGTGCAGCTCTCTTGAAAATGCCCTGTTGCTCATTTGAGTGGCCGGTGAGTGAAAAACCAAAGAGTGAGAAGCAAGCTGAGGGCACAACCACACTGGGAATGCTGCGAGGACCTCGTCCAGGTCCCAGAGGTCAGAAGCTAACAAAAAGGCTCACAATGGGAGGTGCAGGAAAACACACAAAAAAAAGAAGGACCCAAGAAGACCCCTGGAATTCCCTGACCGGGAATCGAACCCGGGCCGTGGCGGTGAGAGCGCCAAATCCTGACCACTAGACCACCAGGGACCCCACGTGACATGGTGTTGCTCTCTGTCATACAGAAATACTCACAAGTGCCCCTTCAGGTCAGACCTGGCTTGGCCGTCAGTCCACTTCTTATTTTCGCCTAAGAGCTGGATGCTGCATAAAGAGTAGCCGCAGAGCGTGTATAAAAGTAGCTTGTGCTTCCACCTCATCTCCATTTCTTTGCCTGTGGGGGTATAGCTCAGTGGTAGAGCATTTGACTGCAGATCAAGAGGTCCTAGGTTCAAATCCTGGTGCCCCCTGAGTTGTTTCCACCGCGTGCCATCTAGGCTGTGCTTCTTGCCGTCGATACGGCATTCCTTGCTGGTCTCCATTGTTTAACGTGAGTGCTGGCAATGTGAAAGGGCGCGACGGTCTCGGACCATGAGCAGCTATCTGAGTTGTGCCAGAGGCTCTTTCCACCATGGGTTTCTCCTGCCGTGTACACCGGAAGCAAACTTCTTTGTTATTTCCTTCCGAGATCATCCGAGCTCATCTTGTGCTATTGTTACGAGAGTAAAAGGAGACTCATGGAGAGATCGTCTGCTCCAAATCAGAGAGGAAAAGGAGAGCGCATCCCCAGGTGGGCTTGAACCACCAACCTCTCGGTTAACAGCCGAGCACGCTAACCAATTGCGCCACAGAGACAGCGAAGGCAACGGTACAGCTGTGCTTTATGGGGTTTGGAGTCAGAAGGCCCTTCTCAGAAAAGCGGCGGATCCGAAAGTAGCCGGTCCGGGGGTCAGTCTTTTGTTGTGTCGTGGCCCGGCTAGCTCAGTCGGTAGAGCATGAGACTCTTAATCTCAGGGTCGTGGGTTCGAGCCCCACGTTGGGCGTGGTCTTTTTGACGCATAGAAGCCCACCACCCTCCCAGACGTGAACGTGATGAGTCGTGCCGTCAATGAAAGATGATCGTGACTCACTCTGCCTTCTCGTGACAGGCCAGACAGGACCCTTCGTCTGCGTGGTGAATGCGCTGTGTTCTCCCATGCAAGTGGATGTCAGTGGTTCGTGCTGTCGTGCAGCTCTCTTGAAAATGCCCTGTTGCTCATTTGAGTGGCCGGTGAGTGAAAAACCAAAGAGTGAGAAGCAAGCTGAGGGCACAACCACACTGGGAATGCTGCGAGGACCTCGTCCAGGTCCCAGAGGTCAGAAGCTAACAAAAAGGCTCACAATGGGAGGTGCAGGAAAACACACAAAAAAAAGAAGGACCCAAGAAGACCCCTGGAATTCCCTGACCGGGAATCGAACCCGGGCCGTGGCGGTGAGAGATTGCCAAATCCTGACCACTAGACCACCAGGGACCCCACATGACATGGTGTTGCTCTCTGTCATACAGAAATACTCACAAGTGCCCCTTCAGGTCAGACCTGGCTTGGCCGTCAGTCCACTTCTTATTTTCGCCTAAGAGCTGGATGCTGCATAAAGAGTAGCCGCAGAGCGTGTATCAAAGTAGCTTGTGCTTCCACCTCATCTCCATTTCTTTGCCTGTGGGGGTATAGCTCAGTGGTAGAGCATTTGACTGCAGATCAAGAGGTCCTAGGTTCAAATCCTGGTGCCCCCTGAGTTGTTTCCACCGCGTGCCATCTAGGCTGTGCTTCTTGCCGTCGATACGGCATTCCTTGCTGGTCTCTGTTGTTTAACGTGAGTGCTGGCAATGTGAAAGGGCGCGACGGTCTCGGACCATGAGCAGCTATCTGAGTTGTGCCAGAGGCTCTTTCCACCATGGGTTTCTCCTGCCATGTACACCGGAAGCAAACTTCTTTGTTATTTCCTTCCGAGATCATCCGAGCTCATCTTGTGCTATTGTTACGAGAGTAAAAGGAGACTCATGGAGAGATCGTCTGCTCCAAATCAGAGAGGAAAAGGAGAGCGCATCCCCGGGTGGGCTTGAACCACCAACCTCTCGGTTAACAGCCGAGCACGCTAACCAATTGCGCCACAGAGACAGCGAAGGCAACGGTACAGCTGTGCTTTATGGGGTTTGGAGTCAGAAGGCCCTTCTCAGAAAAGCGGCGGATCCGAAAGTAGCCGGTCCGGGGGTCAGTCTTTTGTTGTGTCGTGGCCCGGCTAGCTCAGTCGGTAGAGCATGAGACTCTTAATCTCAGGGTCGTGGGTTTGAGCCCCACGTTGGGCGTGGTCTTTTTGACGCATAGAAGCCCACCACCCTCCCAGACGTGAACGTGATGAGTCGTGCCGTCAATGAAAGATGATCGTGACTCACTCTGCCTTCTCGTGACAGGCCAGACAGGACCCTTCGTCTGCGTGGTGAATGCGCTGTGTTCTCCCATGCAAGTGGATGTCAGTGGTCCGTGCTGTCGTGCAGCTCTCTTGAAAATGCCCTGTTGCTCATTTGAGTGGCCGGTGAGTGAAAAACCAAAGAGTGAGAAGCAAGCTGAGGGCACAACCACACTGGGAATGCTGCGAGGACCTCGTCCAGGTCCCAGAGGTCAGAAGCTAACAAAATGGCTCACAATGGGAGGTGCAGGAAAACACACAAAAAAAAGAAGGACCCAAGAAGACCCCTGGAATTCCCTGACCGGGAATCGAACCCGAGCCGTGGCGGTGAGAGCGCCAAATCCTGACCACTAGACCACCAGGGACCCCACATGACATGGTGTTGCTCTCTGTCATACAGAAATACTCACAAGTGCCCCTTCAGGTCAGACCTGGCTTGGCCGTCAGTCCACTTCTTATTTTCGCCTAAGAGCTGGATGCTGCATAAAGAGTAGCCGCAGAGCGTGTATCAAAGTAGCTTGTGCTTCCACCTCATCTCCATTTCTTTGCCTGTGGCGGTATAGCTCAGTGGTAGAGCATTTGACTGCAGATCAAGAGGTCCTAGGTTCAAATCCTGGTGCCCCCTGAGTTGTTTCCACCGCGTGCCATCTAGGCTGTGCTTCTTGCCGTCGATATGGCATTCCTTGCTGGTCTCCGTTGTTTAACGTGAGTGCTGGCAATGTGAAAGGGTGCGACGGTCTCGGACCATGAGCAGCTATCTGAGTTGTGCCAGAGGCTCTTTCCACCATGGGTTTCTCCTGCCGTGTACACCGGAAGCAAACTTCTTTGTTATTTCCTTCCGAGATCATCCAAGCTCATCTTGTGCTATTGTTACGAGAGTAAAAGGAGACTCATGGAGAGATCGTCTGCTCCAAATCAGAGAGGAAAAGGAGAGCACGTCCCCGGGTGGGCTTGAACCACCAACCTCTCGGTTAACAGCCGAGCGCGCTAACCAATTGCGCCACAGAGACAGCGAAGGCAACGGTACAGCTGTGCTTTATGGGGTTTGGAGTCAGAAGGCCCTTCTCAGAAAAGCGGCGGATCCGAAAGTAGCCGGTCCGGGGGTCAGTCTTTTGTTGTGTTGTGGCCCGGCTAGCTCAGTCGGTAGAGCATGAGACTCTTAATCTCAGGGTCGTGGGTTCGAGCCCCACGTTGGGCGTGGTCTTTTTGACGCATAGAAGCCCACCACCCTCCCAGACGTGAACGTGGTGAGTCGTGCCGTCAATGAAAGATGATCGTGACTCACTCTGCCTTCTCGTGACAGGCCAGACAGGACCCTGTGAATGCGCTGTGTTCTCCCATGCAAGTGGATGTCAGTGGTCCGTGCTGTCGTGCAGCTCTCTTGAAAATGCCCTGTTGCTCATTTGAGTGGCCGGTGAGTGAAAAACCAAAGAGTGAGAAGCAAGCTGAGGGCACAACCACACTGGGAATGCTGCGAGGACCTCGTCCAGGTCCCAGAGGTCAGAAGCTAACAAAAAGGCTCACAATGGGAGGTGCAGGAAAACACACAAAAAAAAGAAGGACCCAAGAAGACCCCTGGAATTCCCTGACCGGGAATCGAACCCGGGCCGTGGCGGTGAGAGCGCCAAATCCTGACCACTAGACCACCAGGGACCCCACACAACATGGTGTTGCTCTCTGTCATACAGAAATACTCACAAGTGCCCCTTCAGGTCAGACCTGGCTTGGCCGTCAGTCCACTTCTTATTTTCGCCTAAGAGCTGGATGCTGCATAAAGAGTAGCCGCAGAGCGTGTATCAAAGTAGCTTGTGCTTCCACCTCATCTCCATTTCTTTGCCTGTGGGGGTATAGCTCAGTGGTAGAGCATTTGACTGCAGATCAAGAGGTCCTAGGTTCAAATCCTGGTGCCCCCTGAGTTGTTTCCACCGCGTGCCATCTAGGCTGTGCTTCTTGCCGTCGATACGGCATTCCTTGCTGGTCTCCGTTGTTTAACGTGAGTGCTGGCAATGTGAAAGGGCGCGACGGTCTCGGACCATGAGCAGCTATCTGAGTTGTGCCAGAGGCTCTTTCCATCATGGGTTTCTCCTGCCGTGTACACCGGAAGCAAACTTCTTTGTTATTTCCTTCCGAGATCATCCGAGCTCATCTTGTGCTATTGTTACGAGAGTAAAAGGAGACTCATGGAGAGATCGTCTGCTCCAAATCAGAGAGGAAAAGGAGAGCGCATCCCCGGGTGGGCTTGAACCACCAACCTCTCGGTTAACAGCCGAGCGCGCTAACCAATTGCACCACAGAGACAGCGAAGGCAACGGTACAGCTGTGCTTTATGGGGTTTGGAGTCAGAAGGCCCTTCTCAGAAAAGCGGCGGATCCGAAAGTAGCCGGTCCGGGGGTCAGTCTTTTGTTGTGTCGTGGCCCGGCTAGCTCAGTCGGTAGAGCATGAGACTCTAAATCTCAGGGTCGTGGGTTTGAGCCCCACGTTGGGCGTGGTCTTTTTGACGCATAGAAGCCCACCACCCTCCCAGACGTGAACGTGATGAGTCGTGCCGTCAATGAAAGATGATCGTGACTCACTCTGCCTTCTCGTGACAGGCCAGACAGGACCCTTCGTCTGCGTGGTGAATGCGCTGTGTTCTCCCATGCAAGTGGATGTCAGTGGTCCGTGCTGTCGTGCAGCTCTCTTGAAAATGCCCTGTTGCTCATTTGAGTGGCCGGTGAGTGAAAAACCAAAGAGTGAGAAGCAAGCTGAGGGCACAACCACACTGGGAATGCTGCGAGGACCTCGTCCAGGTCCCAGAGGTCAGAAGCTAACAAAAAGGCTCACAATGGGAGGTGCAGGAAAACACACAAAAAAAAGAAGGACCCAAGAAGACCCCTGGAATTCCCTGACCGGGAATCGAACCCGGGCCGTGGCAGTGAGAGCGCCAAATCCTGACCACTAGACCACCAGGGACCCCACATGACATGGTGTTGCTCTCTGTCATACAGAAATACTCACAAGTGCCCCTTCAGGTCAGACCTGGCTTGGCCGTCAGTCCACTTCTTATTTTCGCCTAAGAGCTGGATGCTGCATAAAGAGTAGCCGCAGAGCGTGTATCAAAGTAGCTTGTGCTTCCACCTCATCTCCATTTCTTTGCCTGTGGCGGTATAGCTCAGTGGTAGAGCATTTGACTGCAGATCAAGAGGTCCTAGGTTCAAATCCTGGTGCCCCCTGAGTTGTTTCCACCGCGTGCCATCTAGGCTGTGCTTCTTGCCGTCGATACGGCATTCCTTGCTGGTCTCCGTTGTTTAACGTGAGTGCTGGCAATGTGAAAGGGCGCGACGGTCTCGGACCATGAGCAGCTATCTGAGTTGTGCCAGAGGCTCTTTCCACCATGGGTTTCTCCTGCCGTGTACACCGGAAGCAAACTTCTTTGTTATTTCCTTCCGAGATCATCCGAGCTCATCTTGTGCTATTGTTACGAGAGTAAAAGGAGACTCATGGAGAGATCGTCTGCTCCAAATCAGAGAGGAAAAGGAGAGCACGTCCCCGGGTGGGCTTGAACCACCAACCTCTCGGTTAACAGCCGAGCGCGCTAACCAATTGCGCCACAGAGACAGCGAAGGCAACGGTACAGCTGTGCTTTATGGGGTTTGGAGTCAGAAGGCCCTTCTCAGAAAAGCGGCGGATCCGAAAGTAGCCGGTCCGGGGGTCAGTCTTTTGTTGTGTTGTGGCCCGGCTAGCTCAGTCGGTAGAGCATGAGACTCTTAATCTCAGGGTCGTGGGTTCGAGCCCCACGTTGGGCGTGGTCTTTTTGACGCATAGAAGCCCACCACCCTCCCAGACGTGAACGTGATGAGTCGTGCCGTCAATGAAAGATGATCGTGACTCACTCTGCCTTCTCGTGACAGGCCAGACAGGACCCTGTGAATGCGCTGTGTTCTCCCATGCAAGTGGATGTCAGTGGTCCGTGCTGTCGTGCAGCTCTCTTGAAAATGCCCTGTTGCTCATTTGAGTGGCCGGTGAGTGAAAAACCAAAGAGTGAGAAGCAAGCTGAGGGCACAACCACACTGGGAATGCTGCGAGGACCTCGTCCAGGTCCCAGAGGTCAGAAGCTAACAAAACGGCTCACAATGGGAGGTGCAGGAAAACACACAAAAAAAAGAAGGACCCAAGAAGACCCCTGGAATTCCCTGACCGGGAATCGAACCCGGGCCGTGGCGGTGAGAGCGCCAAATCCTGACCACTAGACCACCAGGGACCCCACGTGACATGGTGTTGCTCTCTGTCATACAGAAATACTCACAAGTGCCCCTTCAGGTCAGACCTGGCTTGGCCGTCAGTCCACTTCTTATTTTCGCCTAAGAGCTGGATGCTGCATAAAGAGTAGCCGCAGAGCGTGTATCAAAGTAGCTTGTGCTTCCACCTCATCTCCATTTCTTTGCCTGTGGCGGTATAGCTCAGTGGTAGAGCATTTGACTGCAGATCAAGAGGTCCTAGGTTCAAATCCTGGTGCCCCCTGAGTTGTTTCCACCGCGTGCCATCTAGGCTGTGCTTCTTGCCGTTGATACGGCATTCCTTGCTGGTCTCCGTTGTTTAACGTGAGTGCTGGCAATGTGAAAGGGCGCGACGGTCTCGGACCATGAGCAGCTATCTGAGTTGTGCCAGAGGCTCTTTCCACCATGGGTTTCTCCTGCCGTGTACACCGGAAGCAAACTTCTTTGTTATTTCCTTCCGAGATCATCCGAGCTCATCTTGTGCTATTGTTACGAGAGTAAAAGGAGACTCATGGAGAGATCGTCTGCTCCAAATCAGAGAGGAAAAGGAGAGCGCATCCCCAGGTGGGCTTGAACCACCAACCTCTCGGTTAACAGCCGAGCGCGCTAACCAATTGCGCCACAGAGACAGCGAAGGCAACGGTACAGCTGTGCTTTATGGGGTTTGGAGTCAGAAGGCCCTTCTCAGAAAAGCGGCGGATCCGAAAGTAGCCGGTCCGGGGGTCAGTCTTTTGTTGTGTCGTGGCCCGGCTAGCTCAGTCGGTAGAGCATGAGACTCTTAATCTCAGGGTCGTGGGTTCGAGCCCCACGTTGGGCGTGGTCTTTTTGACGCATAGAAATCCACCACCCTCCCAGACGTGAACGTGATGAGTCGTGCCGTCAATGAAAGATGATCGTGACTCACTCTGCCTTCTCGTGACAGGCCAGACAGGACCCTTCGTCTGCGTGGTGAATGCGCTGTGTTCTCCCATGCAAGTGGATGTCAGTGGTCCGTGCTGTCGTGCAGCTCTCTTGAAAATGCCCTGTTGCTCATTTGAGTGGCCGGTGAGTGAAAAACCAAAGAGTGAGAAGCAAGCTGAGGGCACAACCACACTGGGAATGCTGCGAGGACCTCGTCCAGGTCCCAGAGGTCAGAAGCTAACAAAAAGGCTCACAATGGGAGGTGCAGGAAAACACACAAAAAAAAGAAGGACCCAAGAAGAACCCTGGAATTCCCTGACCGGGAATCGAACCCGGGCCGTGGCGGTGAGAGATTGCCAAATCCTGACCACTAGACCACCAGGGACCCCACATGACATGGTGTTGCTCTCTGTCATACAGAAATACTCACAAGTGCCCCTTCAGGTCAGACCTGGCTTGGCCGTCAGTCCACTTCTTATTTTCGCCTAAGAGCTGGATGCTGCATAAAGAGTAGCCGCAGAGCGTGTATCAAAGTAGCTTGTGCTTCCACCTCATCTCCATTTCTTTGCCTGTGGGGGTATAGCTCAGTGGTAGAGCATTTGACTGCAGATCAAGAGGTCCTAGGTTCAAATCCTGGTGCCCCCTGAGTTGTTTCCACCGCCTGCCATCTAGGCTGTGCTTCTTGCCGTCGATACGGCATTCCTTGCTGGTCTCCGTTGTTTAACGTGAGTGCTGGCAATGTGAAAGGGTGCGACGGTCTCGGACCATGAGCAGCTATCTGAGTTGTGCCAGAGGCTCTTTCCACCATGGGTTTCTCCTGCCGTGTACACCGGAAGCGAACTTCTTTGTTATTTCCTTCCGAGATCATCCGAGCTCATCTTGTGCTATTGTTACGAGAGTAAAAGGAGACTCATGGAGAGATCGTCTGCTCCAAATCAGAGAGGAATAGGAGAGCGCGTCCCCGGGTGGGCTTGAACCACCAACCTCTCGGTTAACAGCCGAGCGCGCTAACCAATTGCGCCACAGAGACAGCGAAGGCAACGGTACAGCTGTGCTTTATGGGGTTTGGAGTCAGAAGGCCCTTCTCAGAAAAGCGGCGGATCCGAAAGTAGCCGGTCCGGGGGTCAGTCTTTTGTTGTGTCGTGGCCCGGCTAGCTCAGTCGGTAGAGCATGAGACTCTTAATCTCAGGGTCGTGGGTTCGAGCCCCACGTTGGGCGTGGTCTTTTTGACGCATAGAAATCCACCACCCTCCCAGACGTGAACGTGATGAGTCGTGCCGTCAATGAAAGATGATCGTGACTCACTCTGCCTTCTCGTGACAGGCCAGACAGGACCCTTCGTCTGCGTGGTGAATGCGCTGTGTTCTCCCATGCAAGTGGATGTCAGTGGTCCGTGCTGTCGTGCAGCTCTCTTGAAAATGCCCTGTTGCTCATTTGAGTGGCCGGTGAGTGAAAAACCAAAGAGTGAGAAGCAAGCTGAGGGCACAACCACACTGGGAATGCTGCGAGGACCTCGTCCAGGTCCCAGAGGTCAGAAGCTAACAAAAAGGCTCACAATGGGAGGTGCAGGAAAACACACAAAAAAAAGAAGGACCCAAGAAGACCCCTAGAATTCCCTGACCGGGAATCGAACCCGGGCCGTGGCGGTGAGAGATTGCCAAATCCTGACCACTAGACCACCAGGGACCCCACATGACATGGTGTTGCTCTCTGTCATACAGAAATACTCACAAGTGCCCCTTCAGGTCAGACCTGGCTTGGCCGTCAGTCCACTTCTTATTTTCGCCTAAGAGCTGGATGCTGCATAAAGAGTAGCCGCAGAGCGTGTATCAAAGTAGCTTGTGCTTCCACCTCATCTCCATTTCTTTGCCTGTGGGGGTATAGCTCAGTGGTAGAGCATTTGACTGCAGATCAAGAGGTCCTAGGTTCAAATCCTGGTGCCCCCTGAGTTGTTTCCACCGCGTGCCATCTAGGCTGTGCTTCTTGCCGTCGATACGGCATTCCTTGCTGGTCTCCGTTGTTTAACGTGAGTGCTGGCAATGTGAAAGGGCGCGACGGTCTCGGACCATGAGCAGCTATCTGAGTTGTGCCAGAGGCTCTTTCCACCATGGGTTTCTCCTGCCGTGTACACCGGAAGCAAACTTCTTTATTTCCTTCCGAGATCATCCAAGCTCATCTTGTGCTATTGGTACGAGAGTAAAAGGAGACTCATGGAGAGATCGTCTGCTCCAAATCAGAGAGGAAAAGGAGAGCGCATCCCCGGGTGGGCTTGAACCACCAACCTCTCGGTTAACAGCCGAGCGCACTAACCAATTGCGCCACAGAGACAGCGAAGGCAACGGTACAGCTGTGCTTTATGGGGTTTGGAGTCAGAAGGCCCTTCTCAGAAAAGCGGCGGATCCGAAAGTAGCCGGTCCGGGGGTCAGTCTTTTGTTGTGTCGTGGCCCGGCTAGCTCAGTCGGTAGAGCATGAGACTCTTAATCTCAGGGTCGTGGGTTCGAGCCCCATGTTGGGCGTGGTCTTTTTGACGCATAGAAGCCCACCACCCTCCCAGACGTGAACGTGATGAGTCGTGCCGTCAATGAAAGATGATCGTGACTCACTCTGCCTTCTCGTGACAGGCCAGACAGGACCCTTCGTCTGCGTGGTGAATGCGCTGTGTTCTCCCATGCAAGTGGATGTCAGTGGTCCGTGCTGTCGTGCAGCTCTCTTGAAAATGCCCTGTTGCTCATTTGAGTGGCCGGTGAGTGAAAAACCAAAGAGTGAGAAGCAAGCTGAGGGCACAACCACACTGGGAATGCTGCGAGGACCTCGTCCAGGTCCCAGAGGTCAGAAGCTAACAAAAAGGCTCACAATGGGAGGTGCAGGAAAACACACAAAAAAAAGAAGGACCCAAGAAGACCCCTGGAATTCCCTGACCGGGAATCGAACCCGGGCAGTGGCGGTGAGAGTGCCAAATCCTGACCACTAGACCACCAGGGACCCCACATGACATGGTGTTGCTCTCTGTCATACAGAAATACTCACAAGTGCCCCTTCAGGTCAGACCTGGCTTGGCCGTCAGTCCACTTCTTATTTTCGCCTAAGAGCTGGATGCTGCATAAAGAGTAGCCGCAGAGCGTGTATCAAAGTAGCTTGTGCTTCCACCTCATCTCCATTTCTTTGCCTGTGGGGGTATAGCTCAGTGGTAGAGCATTTGACTGCAGATCAAGAGGTCCTAGGTTCAAATCCTGGTGCCCCCTGAGTTGTTTCCACCGCCTGCCATCTAGGCTGTGCTTCTTGCCGTCGATACGGCATTCCTTGCTGGTCTCCGTTGTTTAACGTGAGTGCTGGCAATGTGAAAGGGTGCGACGGTCTCGGACCATGAGCAGCTATCTGAGTTGTGCCAGAGGCTCTTTCCATCATGGGTTTCTCCTGCCGTGTACACCGGAAGCAAACTTCTTTGTTATTTCCTTCCGAGATCATCCGAGCTCATCTTGTGCTATTGTTACGAGAGTAAAAGGAGACTCATGGAGAGATCGTCTGCTCCAAATCAGAGAGGAATAGGAGAGCGTGTCCCCGGGTGGGCTTGAACCACCAACCTCTCGGTTAACAGCCGAGCGCGCTAACCAATTGCGCCACAGAGACAGCGAAGGCAACGGTACAGCTGTGCTTTATGGGGTTTGGAGTCAGAAGGCCCTTCTCAGAAAAGCGGCGGATCCGAAAGTAGCCGGTCCGGGGGTCAGTCTTTTGTTGTGTCGTGGCCCGGCTAGCTCAGTCGGTAGAGCATGAGACTCTTAATCTCAGGGTTGTGGGTTCGAGCCCCACGTTGGGCGTGGTCTTTTTGACGCATAGAAGCCCACCACCCTCCCAGACGTGAACGTGATGAGTCGTGCCGTCAATGAAAGATGATCGTGACTCACTCTGCCTTCTCGTGACAGGCCAGACAGGACCCTTCGTCTGCGTGGTGAATGCGCTGTGTTCTCCCATGCAAGTGGATGTCAGTGGTCCGTGCTGTCGTGCAGCTCTCTTGAAAATGCCCTGTTGCTCATTTGAGTGGCCGGTGAGTGAAAAACCAAAGAGTGAGAAGCAAGCTGAGGGCACAACCACACTGGGAATGCTGCGAGGACCTCGTCCAGGTCCCAGAGGTCAGAAGCTAACAAAAAGGCTCACAATGGGAGGTGCAGGAAAACACACAAAAAAAAGAAGGACCCAAGAAGACCCCTGGAATTCCCTGACCGGGAATCGAACTCGGGCCGTGGCGGTGAGAGCGCCAAATCCTGACCACTAGACCACCAGGGACCCCACATGACATGGTGTTGCTCTCTGTCATACAGAAATACTCACAAGTGCCCCTTCAGGTCAGACCTGGCTTGGCCGTCAGTCCACTTCTTATTTTCGCCTAAGAGCTGGATGCTGCATAAAGAGTAGCCGCAGAGCGTGTATCAAAGTAGCTTGTGCTTCCACCTCATCTCCATTTCTTTGCCTGTGGGGGTATAGCTCAGTGGTAGAGCATTTGACTGCAGATCAAGAGGTCCTAGGTTCAAATCCTGGTGCCCCCTGAGTTGTTTCCACCGCCTGCCATCTAGGCTGTGCTTCTTGCCGTCGATACGGCATTCCTTGCTGGTCTCCGTTGTTTAACGTGAGTGCTGGCAATGTGAAAGGGTGCGACGGTCTCGGACCATGAGCAGCTATCTGAGTTGTGCCAGAGGCTCTTTCCACCATGGGTTTCTCCTGCCGTGTACACCGGAAGCGAACTTCTTTGTTATTTCCTTCCGAGATCATCCGAGCTCATCTTGTGCTATTGTTACGAGAGTAAAAGGAGACTCATGGAGAGATCGTCTGCTCCAAATCAGAGAGGAATAGGAGAGCGCGTCCCCGGGTGGGCTTGAACCACCAACCTCTCGGTTAACAGCCGAGCGCGCTAACCAATTGCGCCACAGAGACAGCGAAGGCAACGGTACAGCTGTGCTTTATGGGGTTTGGAGTCAGAAGGCCCTTCTCAGAAAAGCGGCGGATCCGAAAGTAGCCGGTCCGGGGGTCAGTCTTTTGTTGTGTCGTGGCCCTGCTAGCTCAGTCGGTAGAGCATGAGACTCTTAATCTCAGGGTCGTGGGTTCGAGCCCCACGTTGGGCGTGGTCTTTTTGACGCATAGAAGCCCACCACCCTCCCAGACGTGAACGTGATGAGTCGTGCCGTCAATGAAAGATGATCGTGACTCACTCTGCCTTCTCGTGACAGGCCAGACAGGACCCTTCGTCTGCGTGGTGAATGCGCTGTGTTCTCCCATGCAAGTGGATGTCAGTGGTCCGTGCTGTCGTGCAGCTCTCTTGAAAATGCCCTGTTGCTCATTTGAGTGGCCGGTGAGTGAAAAACCAAAGAGTGAGAAGCAAGCTGAGGGCACAACCACACTGGGAATGCTGCGAGGACCTCGTCCAGGTCCCAGAGGTCAGAAGCTAACAAAAAGGCTCACAATGGGAGGTGCAGGAAAACACACAAAAAAAAGAAGGACCCAAGAAGACCCCTGGAATTCCCTGACCGGGAATCGAACCCGGGCCGTGGCGGTGAGAGCGCCAAATCCTGACCACTAGACCACCAGGGACCCCACATGACATGGTGTTGCTCTCTGTCATACAGAAATACTCACAAGTGCCCCTTCAGGTCAGACCTGGCTTGGCCGTCAGTCCACTTCTTATTTTCGCCTAAGAGCTGGATGCTGCATAAAGAGTAGCCGCAGAGCGTGTATCAAAGTAGCTTGTGCTTCCACCTCATCTCCATTTCTTTGCCTGTGGGGGTATAGCTCAGTGGTAGAGCATTTGACTGCAGATCAAGAGGTCCTAGGTTCAAATCCTGGTGCCCCCTGAGTTGTTTCCACCGCGTGCCATCTAGGCTGTGCTTCTTGCCGTCGATACGGCATTCCTTGCTGGTCTCCGTTGTTTAACGTGAGTGCTGGCAATGTGAAAGGGTGCGACGGTCTCGGACCATGAGCAGCTATCTGAGTTGTGCCAGAGGCTCTTTCCACCATGGGTTTCTCCTGCCGTGTACACCGGAAGCGAACTTCTTTGTTATTTCCTTCCGAGATCATCCGAGCTCATCTTGTGCTATTGTTACGAGAGTAAAAGGAGACTCATGGAGAGATCGTCTGCTCCAAATCAGAGAGGAAAAGGAGAGCGCGTCCCCGGGTGGGCTTGAACCACCAACCTCTCGGTTAACAGCCGAGCGCGCTAACCAATTGCGCCACAGAGACAGCGAAGGCAACGGTACAGCTGTGCTTTATGGGGTTTGGAGTCAGAAGGCCCTTCTCAGAAAAGCGGCGGATCCGAAAGTAGCCGGTCCGGGGGTCAGTCTTTTGTTGTGTCGTGGCCCGGCTAGCTCAGTCGGTAGAGCATGAGACTCTTAATCTCAGGGTCGTGGGTTCGAGCCCCACGTTGGGCGTGGTCTTTTTGACGCATAGAAGCCCACCACCCTCCCAGACGTGAACGTGATGAGTCGTGCCGTCAATGAAAGATGATCGTGACTCACTCTGCCTTCTCGTGACAGGCCAGACAGGACCCTTCGTCTGCGTGGTGAATGCGCTGTGTTCTCCCATGCAAGTGGATGTCAGTGGTCCGTGCTGTCGTGCAGCTCTCTTGAAAATGCCCTGTTGCTCATTTGAGTGGCCGGTGAGTGAAAAACCAAAGAGTGAGAAGCAAGCTGAGGGCACAACCACACTGGGAATGCTGCGAGGACCTCGTCCAGGTCCCAGAGGTCAGAAGCTAACAAAAAGGCTCACAATGGGAGGTGCAGGAAAACACACAAAAAAAAGAAGGACCCAAGAAGACCCCTGGAATTCCCTGACCGGGAATCGAACCCGGGCCGTGGCGGTGAGAGCGCCAAATCCTGACCACTAGACCACCAGGGACCCCACATGACATGGTGTTGCTCTCTGTCATACAGAAATACTCACAAGTGCCCCTTCAGGTCAGACCTGGCTTGGCCGTCAGTCCACTTCTTATTTTCGCCTAAGAGCTGGATGCTGCATAAAGAGTAGCCGCAGAGCGTGTATCAAAGTAGCTTGTGCTTCCACCTCATCTCCATTTCTTTGCCTGTGGGGGTATAGCTCAGTGGTAGAGCATTTGACTGCAGATCAAGAGGTCCTAGGTTCAAATCCTGGTGCCCCCTGAGTTGTTTCCACCGCGTGCCATCTAGGCTGTGCTTCTTGCCGTCGATACGGCATTCCTTGCTGGTCTCCGTTGTTTAACGTGAGTGCTGGCAATGTGAAAGGGTGCGACGGTCTCGGACCATGAGCAGCTATCTGAGTTGTGCCAGAGGCTCTTTCCACCATGGGTTTCTCCTGCCGTGTACACCGGAAGCGAACTTCTTTGTTATTTCCTTCCGAGATCATCCGAGCTCATCTTGTGCTATTGTTACGAGAGTAAAAGGAGACTCATGGAGAGATCGTCTGCTCCAAATCAGAGAGGAAAAGGAGAGCGCGTCCCCGGGTGGGCTTGAACCACCAACCTCTCAGTTAACAGCCGAGCGCGCTAACCAATTGCGCCACAGAGACAGCGAAGGCAACGGTACAGCTGTGCTTTATGGGGTTTGGAGTCAGAAGGCCCTTCTCAGAAAAGCGGCGGATCCGAAAGTAGCCGGTCCGGGGGTCAGTCTTTTGTTGTGTCGTGGCCCGGCTAGCTCAGTCGGTAGAGCATGAGACTCTTAATCTCAGGGTCGTGGGTTCGAGCCCCACGTTGGGCGTGGTCTTTTTGACGCATAGAAGCCCACCACCCTCCCAGACGTGAACGTGATGAGTCGTGCCGTCAATGAAAGATGATCGTGACTCACTCTGCCTTCTCGTGACAGGCCAGACAGGACCCTTCGTCTGCGTGGTGAATGCGCTGTGTTCTCCCATGCAAGTGGATGTCAGTGGTCCGTGCTGTCGTGCAGCTCTCTTGAAAATGACCTGTTGCTCATTTGAGTGGCCGGTGAGTGAAAAACCAAAGAGTGAGAAGCAAGCTGAGGGCACAACCACACTGGGAATGCTGCGAGGACCTCGTCCAGGTCCCAGAGGTCAGAAGCTAACAAAAAGGCTCACAATGGGAGGTGCAGGAATACACACAAAAAAAAGAAGGACCCAAGAAGACCCCTGGAATTCCCTGACCGGGAATCGAACCCGGGCCGTGGCGGTGAGAGCGCCAAATCCTGACCACTAGACCACCAGGGACCCCACATGACATGGTGTTGCTCTCTGTCATACAGAAATACTCACAAGTGCCCCTTCAGGTCAGACCTGGCTTGGCCGTCAGTCCACTTCTTATTTTCGCCTAAGAGCTGGATGCTGCATAAAGAGTAGCCGCAGAGCGTGTATCAAAGTAGCTTGTGCTTCCACCTCATCTCCATTTCTTTGCCTGTGGGGGTATAGCTCAGTGGTAGAGCATTTGACTGCAGATCAAGAGGTCCTAGGTTCAAATCCTGGTGCCCCCTGAGTTGTTTCCACCGCGTGCCATCTAGGCTGTGCTTCTTGCCGTCGATACGGCATTCCTTGCTGGTCTCCGTTGTTTAACGTGAGTGCTGGCAATGTGAAAGGGCGCGACGGTCTCGGACCATGAGCAGCTATCTGAGTTGTGCCAGAGGCTCTTTCCACCATGGGTTTCTCCTGCCGTGTACACCGGAAGCAAACTTCTTTGTTATTTCCTTCCGAGATCATCCGAGCTCATCTTGTGCTATTGTTACGAGAGTAAAAGGAGACTCATGGAGAGATCGTCTGCTCCAAATCAGAGAGGAAAAGGAGAGCACGTCCCCGGGTGGGCTTGAACCACCAACCTCTCGGTTAACAGCCGAGCACGCTAACCAATTGCGCCACAGAGACAGCGAAGGCAACGGTACAGCTGTGCTTTATGGGGTTTGGAGTCAGAAGGCCCTTCTCAGAAAAGCGGCGGATCCGAAAGTAGCCGGTCCGGGGGTCAGTCTTTTGTTGTGTCGTGGCCCGGCTAGCTCAGTCGGTAGAGCATGAGACTCTTAATCTCAGGGTCGTGGGTTCGAGCCCCACGTTGGGCGTGGTCTTTTTGACGCATAGAAGCCCACCACCCTCCCAGACGTGAACGTGATGAGTCGTGCCGTCAATGAAAGATGATCGTGACTCACTCTGCCTTCTCGTGACAGGCCAGACAGGACCCTTCGTCTGCGTGGTGAATGCGCTGTGTTCTCCCATGCAAGTGGATGTCAGTGGTCCGTGCTGTCGTGCAGCTCTCTTGAAAATGCCCTGTTGCTCATTTGAGTGGCCGGTGAGTGAAAAACCAAAGAGTGAGAAGCAAGCTGAGGGCACAACCACACTGGGAATGCTGCGAGGACCTCGTCCAGGTCCCAGAGGTCAGAAGCTAACAAAAAGGCTCACAATGGGAGGTGCAGGAAAACACACAAAAAAAAGAAGGACCCAAGAAGACCCCTGGAATTCCCTGACCGGGAATCGAACCCGGGCCGTGGCGGTGAGAGCGCCAAATCCTGACCACTAGACCACCAGGGACCCCACATGATATGGTGTTGCTCTCTGTCATACAGAAATACTCACAAGTGCCCCTTCAGGTCAGACCTGGCTTGGCCGTCAGTCCACTTCTTATTTTCGCCTAAGAGCTGGATGCTGCATAAAGAGTAGCCGCAGAGCGTGTATCAAAGTAGCTTGTGCTTCCACCTCATCTCCATTTCTTTGCCTGTGGGGGTATAGCTCAGTGGTAGAGCATTTGACTGCAGATCAAGAGGTCCTAGGTTCAAATCCTGGTGCCCCCTGAGTTGTTTCCACCGCGTGCCATCTAGGCTGTGCTTCTTGCCGTCGATACGGCATTCCTTGCTGGTCTCCGTTGTTTAACGTGAGTGCTGGCAATGTGAAAGGGCGCGACGGTCTCGGACCATGAGCAGCTATCTGAGTTGTGCCAGAGGCTCTTTCCACCATGGGTTTCTCCTGCCGTGTACACCGGAAGCAAACTTCTTTGTTATTTCCTTCCGAGATCATCCGAGCTCATCTTGTGCTATTGTTACGAGAGTAAAAGGAGACTCATGGAGAGATCGTCTGCTCCAAATCAGAGAGGAAAAGGAGAGCGCGTCCCCGGGTGGGCTTGAACCACCAACCTCTCAGTTAACAGCCGAGCGCGCTAACCAATTGCGCCACAGAGACAGCGAAGGCAACGGTACAGCTGTGCTTTATGGGGTTTGGAGTCAGAAGGCCCTTCTCAGAAAAGCGGCGGATCCGAAAGTAGCCGGTCCGGGGGTCAGTCTTTTGTTGTGTCGTGGCCCGGCTAGCTCAGTCGGTAGAGCATGAGACTCTTAATCTCAGGGTCGTGGGTTCGAGCCCCACGTTGGGCGTGGTCTTTTTGACGCATAGAAGCCCACCACCCTCCCAGACGTGAACGTGATGAGTCGTGCCGTCAATGAAAGATGATCGTGACTCACTCTGCCTTCTCGTGACAGGCCAGACAGGACCCTTCGTCTGCGTGGTGAATGCGCTGTGTTCTCCCATGCAAGTGGATGTCAGTGGTCCGTGCTGTCGTGCAGCTCTCTTGAAAATGCCCTGTTGCTCATTTGAGTGGCCGGTGAGTGAAAAACCAAAGAGTGAGAAGCAAGCTGAGGGCACAACCACACTGGGAATGCTGCGAGGACCTCGTCCAGGTCCCAGAGGTCAGAAGCTAACAAAAAGGCTCACAATGGGAGGTGCAGGAAAACACACAAAAAAAAGAAGGACCCAAGAAGACCCCTGACCGGGAATCGAACCCGGGCCGTGGCGGTGAGAGCGCCAAATCCTGACCACTAGACCACCAGGGACCCCACATGACATGGTGTTGCTCTCTGTCATACAGAAATACTCACAAGTGCCCCTTCAGGTCAGACCTGGCTTGGCCGTCAGTCCACTTCTTATTTTCGCCTAAGAGCTGGATGCTGCATAAAGAGTAGCCGCAGAGCGTGTATCAAAGTAGCTTGTGCTTCCACCTCATCTCCATTTCTTTGCCTGTGGGGGTATAGCTCAGTGGTAGAGCATTTGACTGCAGATCAAGAGGTCCTAGGTTCAAATCCTGGTGCCCCCTGAGTTGTTTCCACCGCGTGCCATCTAGGCTGTGCTTCTTGCCGTCGATACGGCATTCCTTGCTGGTCTCCGTTGTTTAACGTGAGTGCTGGCAATGTGAAAGGGCGCGACGGTCTCGGACCATGAGCAGCTATCTGAGTTGTGCCAGAGGCTCTTTCCACCATGGGTTTCTCCTGCCGTGTACACCGGAAGCAAACTTCTTTGTTATTTCCTTCCGAGATCATCCGAGCTCATCTTGTGCTATTGTTACGAGAGTAAAAGGAGACTCATGGAGAGATCGTCTGCTCCAAATCAGAGAGGAAAAGGAGAGCGCGTCCCCGGGTGGGCTTGAACCACCAACCTCTCAGTTAACAGCCGAGCGCGCTAACCAATTGCGCCACAGAGACAGCGAAGGCAACGGTACAGCTGTGCTTTATGGGGTTTGGAGTCAGAAGGCCCTTCTCAGAAAAGCGGCGGATCCGAAAGTAGCCGGTCCGGGGGTCAGTCTTTTGTTGTGTCGTGGCCCGGCTAGCTCAGTCGGTAGAGCATGAGACTCTTAATCTCAGGGTCGTGGGTTCGAGCCCCACGTTGGGCGTGGTCTTTTTGACGCATAGAAGCCCACCACCCTCCCAGACGTGAACGTGATGAGTCGTGCCGTCAATGAAAGATGATCGTGACTCACTCTGCCTTCTCGTGACAGGCCAGACAGGACCCTTCGTCTGCGTGGTGAATGCGCTGTGTTCTCCCATGCAAGTGGATGTCAGTGGTCCGTGCTGTCGTGCAGCTCTCTTGAAAATGCCCTGTTGCTCATTTGAGTGGCCGGTGAGTGAAAAACCAAAGAGTGAGAAGCAAGCTGAGGGCACAACCACACTGGGAATGCTGCGAGGACCTCGTCCAGGTCCCAGAGGTCAGAAGCTAACAAAAAGGCTCACAATGGGAGGTGCAGGAAAACACACAAAAAAAAGAAGGACCCAAGAAGACCCCTGGAATTCCCTGACCGGGAATCGAACCCGGGCCGTGGCGGTGAGAGCGCCAAATCCTGACCACTAGACCACCAGGGACCCCACATGACATGGTGTTGCTCTCTGTCATACAGAAATACTCACAAGTGCCCCTTCAGGTCAGACCTGGCTTGGCCGTCAGTCCACTTCTTATTTTCGCCTAAGAGCTGGATGCTGCATAAAGAGTAGCCGCAGAGCGTGTATCAAAGTAGCTTGTGCTTCCACCTCATCTCCATTTCTTTGCCTGTGGGGGTATAGCTCAGTGGTAGAGCATTTGACTGCAGATCAAGAGGTCCTAGGTTCAAATCCTGGTGCCCCCTGAGTTGTTTCCACCGCGTGCCATCTAGGCTGTGCTTCTTGCCGTCGATACGGCATTCCTTGCTGGTCTCCGTTGTTTAACGTGAGTGCTGGCAATGTGAAAGGGCGCGACGGTCTCGGACCATGAGCAGCTATCTGAGTTGTGCCAGAGGCTCTTTCCACCATGGGTTTCTCCTGCCGTGTACACCGGAAGCAAACTTCTTTGTTATTTCCTTCCGAGATCATCCGAGCTCATCTTGTGCTATTGTTACGAGAGTAAAAGGAGACTCATGGAGAGATCGTCTGCTCCAAATCAGAGAGGAAAAGGAGAGCGCGTCCCCGGGTGGGCTTGAACCACCAACCTCTCAGTTAACAGCCGAGCGCGCTAACCAATTGCGCCACAGAGACAGCGAAGGCAACGGTACAGCTGTGCTTTATGGGGTTTGGAGTCAGAAGGCCCTTCTCAGAAAAGCGGCGGATCCGAAAGTAGCCGGTCCGGGGGTCAGTCTTTTGTTGTGTCGTGGCCCGGCTAGCTCAGTCGGTAGAGCATGAGACTCTTAATCTCAGGGTCGTGGGTTCGAGCCCCACGTTGGGCGTGGTCTTTTTGACGCATAGAAGCCCACCACCCTCCCAGACGTGAACGTGATGAGTCGTGCCGTCAATGAAAGATGATCGTGACTCACTCTGCCTTCTCGTGACAGGCCAGACAGGACCCTTCGTCTGCGTGGTGAATGCGCTGTGTTCTCCCATGCAAGTGGATGTCAGTGGTCCGTGCTGTCGTGCAGCTCTCTTGAAAATGCCCTGTTGCTCATTTGAGTGGCCGGTGAGTGAAAAACCAAAGAGTGAGAAGCAAGCTGAGGGCACAACCACACTGGGAATGCTGCGAGGACCTCGTCCAGGTCCCAGAGGTCAGAAGCTAACAAAAAGGCTCACAATGGGAGGTGCAGGAAAACACACAAAAAAAAGAAGGACCCAAGAAGACCCCTGGAATTCCCTGACCGGGAATCGAACCCGGGCCGTGGCGGTGAGAGCGCCAAATCCTGACCACTAGACCACCAGGGACCCCACATGACATGGTGTTGCTCTCTGTCATACAGAAATACTCACAAGTGCCCCTTCAGGTCAGACCTGGCTTGGCCGTCAGTCCACTTCTTATTTTCGCCTAAGAGCTGGATGCTGCATAAAGAGTAGCCGCAGAGCGTGTATCAAAGTAGCTTGTGCTTCCACCTCATCTCCATTTCTTTGCCTGTGGGGGTATAGCTCAGTGGTAGAGCATTTGACTGCAGATCAAGAGGTCCTAGGTTCAAATCCTGGTGCCCCCTGAGTTGTTTCCACCGCGTGCCATCTAGGCTGTGCTTCTTGCCGTCGATACGGCATTCCTTGCTGGTCTCCGTTGTTTAACGTGAGTGCTGGCAATGTGAAAGGGCGCGACGGTCTCGGACCATGAGCAGCTATCTGAGTTGTGCCAGAGGCTCTTTCCACCATGGGTTTCTCCTGCCGTGTACACCGGAAGCAAACTTCTTTGTTATTTCCTTCCGAGATCATCCGAGCTCATCTTGTGCTATTGTTACGAGAGTAAAAGGAGACTCATGGAGAGATCGTCTGCTCCAAATCAGAGAGGAAAAGGAGAGCGCGTCCCCGGGTGGGCTTGAACCACCAACCTCTCGGTTAACAGCCGAGCACGCTAACCAAATGCGCCACAGAGACAGCGAAGGCAACGGTACAGCTGTGCTTTATGGGGTTTGGAGTCAGAAGGCCCTTCTCAGAAAAGCGGCGGATCCGAAAGTAGCCGGTCCGGGGGTCAGTCTTTTGTTGTGTCGTGGCCCGGCTAGCTCAGTCGGTAGAGCATGAGACTCTTAATCTCAGGGTCGTGGGTTCGAGCCCCACGTTGGGCGTGGTCTTTTTGACGCATAGAAGCCCACCACCCTCCCAGACGTGAACGTGATGAGTCGTGCCGTCAATGAAAGATGATCGTGACTCACTCTGCCTTCTCGTGACAGGCCAGACAGGACCCTTCGTCTGCGTGGTGAATGCGCTGTGTTCTCCCATGCAAGTGGATGTCAGTGGTCCGTGCTGTCGTGCAGCTCTCTTGAAAATGCCCTGTTGCTCATTTGAGTGGCCGGTGAGTGAAAAACCAAAGAGTGAGAAGCAAGCTGAGGGCACAACCACACTGGGAATGCTGCGAGGACCTCGTCCAGGTCCCAGAGGTCAGAAGCTAACAAAAAGGCTCACAATGGGAGGTGCAGGAAAACACACAAAAAAAAGAAGGACCCAAGAAGACCCCTGGAATTCCCTGACCGGGAATCGAACCCGGGCCGTGGCGGTGAGAGCGCCAAATCCTGACCACAAGACCACCAGGGACCCCACATGACATGGTGTTGCTCTCTGTCATACAGAAATACTCACAAGTGCCCCTTCAGGTCAGACCTGGCTTGGCCGTCAGTCCACTTCTTATTTTCGCCTAAGAGCTGGATGCTGCATAAAGAGTAGCCGCAGAGCGTGTATCAAAGTAGCTTGTGCTTCCACCTCATCTCCATTTCTTTGCCTGTGGGGGTATAGCTCAGTGGTAGAGCATTTGACTGCAGATCAAGAGGTCCTAGGTTCAAATCCTGGTGCCCCCTGAGTTGTTTCCACCGCGTGCCATCTAGGCTGTGCTTCTTGCCGTCGATACGGCATTCCTTGCTGGTCTCCGTTGTTTAACGTGAGTGCTGGCAATGTGAAAGGGCGCGACGGTCTCGGACCATGAGCAGCTATCTGAGTTGTGCCAGAGGCTCTTTCCACCATGGGTTTCTCCTGCCGTGTACACGGGAAGCAAACTTCTTTGTTATTTCCTTCCGAGATCATCCGAGCTCATCTTGTGCTATTGTTACGAGAGTAAAAGGAGACTCATGGAGAGATCGTCTGCTCCAAATCAGAGAGGAAAAGGAGAGCGCGTCCCCGGGTGGGCTTGAACCACCAACCTCTCGGTTAACAGCCGAGCACGCTAACCAATTGCGCCACAGTGACAGCGAAGGCAACGGTACTGCTGTGCTTTATGGGGTTTGGAGTCAGAAGGCCCTTCTCAGAAAAGCGGCGGATCCGAAAGTAGCCGGTCCGGGGGTCAGTCTTTTGTTGTGTCGTGGCCCGGCTAGCTCAGTCGGTAGAGCATGAGACTCTTAATCTCAGGGTCGTGGGTTCGAGCCCCACGTTGGGCGTAGTCTTTTTGACGCATAGAAGCCCACCACCCTCCCAGACGTGAACGTGATGAGTCGTGCCGTCAATGAAAGATGATCGTGACTCACTCTGCCTTCTCGTGACAGGCCAGACAGGACCCTTCGTCTGCGTGGTGAATGCGCTGTGTTCTCCCATGCAAGTGGATGTCAGTGGTCCGTGCTGTCGTGCAGCTCTCTTGAAAATGCCCTGTTGCTCATTTGAGTGGCCGGTGAGTGAAAAACCAAAGAGTGAGAAGCAAGCTGAGGGCACAACCACACTGGGAATGCTGCGAGGACCTCGTCCAGGTCCCAGAGGTCAGAAGCTAACAAAAAGGCTCACAATGGGAGGTGCAGGAAAACACACAAAAAAAAGAAGGACCCAAGAAGACCCCTGGAATTCCCTGACCGGGAATCGAACCCGGGCCGTGGCGGTGAGAGCGCCAAATCCTGACCACTAGACCACCAGGGACCCCACATGACATGGTGTTGCTCTCTGTCATACAGAAATACTCACAAGTGCCCCTTCAGGTCAGACCTGGCTTGGCCGTCAGTCCACTTCTTATTTTCGCCTAAGAGCTGGATGCTGCATAAAGAGTAGCCGCAGAGCGTGTATCAAAGTAGCTTGTGCTTCCACCTCATCTCCATTTCTTTGCCTGTGGGGGTATAGCTCAGTGGTAGAGCATTTGACTGCAGATCAAGAGGTCCTAGGTTCAAATCCTGGTGCCCCCTGAGTTGTTTCCACCGCGTGCCATCTAGGCTGTGCTTCTTGCCGTCGATACGGCATTCCTTGCTGGTCTCCGTTGTTTAACGTGAGTGCTGGCAATGTGAAAGGGCGCGACGGTCTCGGACCATGAGCAGCTATCTGAGTTGTGCCAGAGGCTCTTTCCACCATGGGTTTCTCCTGCCGTGTACACCGGAAGCAAACTTCTTTGTTATTTCCTTCCGAGATCATCCGAGCTC
The DNA here is from genome assembly GCF_048594095.1 of Paramormyrops kingsleyae. Classification (NCBI taxonomy): domain Eukaryota; kingdom Metazoa; phylum Chordata; class Actinopteri; order Osteoglossiformes; family Mormyridae; genus Paramormyrops; species Paramormyrops kingsleyae. The sequence goes on along the minus strand of NC_132814.1, from coordinate 28,344,423 downwards.
ATCTTGTGCTATTGTTACGAGAGTAAAAGGAGACTCATGGAGAGATCGTCTGCTCCAAATCAGAGAGGAAAAGGAGAGCGCGTCCCCGGGTGGGCTTGAACCACCAACCTCTCGGTTAACAGCCGAGCGCGCTAACCAATTGCGCCACAGAGACAGCGAAGGCAACGGTACAGCTGTGCTTTATGGGGTTTGGAGTCAGAAGGCCCTTCTCAGAAAAGCGGCGGATCCGAAAGTAGCCGGTCCGGGGGTCAGTCTTTTGTTGTGTTGTGGCCCGGCTAGCTCAGTCGGTAGAGCATGAGACTCTTAATCTCAGGGTCGTGGGTTCGAGCCCCACGTTGGGCGTGGTCTTTTTGACGCATAGAAGCCCACCACCCTCCCAGACGTGAACGTGATGAGTCGTGCCGTCAATGAAAGATGATCGTGACTCACTCTGCCTTCTCGTGACAGGCCAGACAGGACCCTTCGTCTGCATGGTGAATGCGCTGTGTTCTCCCATGCAAGTGGATGTCAGTGGTCCGTGCTGTCGTGCAGCTCTCTTGAAAATGCCCTGTTGCTCATTTGAGTGGCCGGTGAGTGAAAAACCAAAGAGTGAGAAGCAAGCTGAGGGCACAACCACACTGGGAATGCTGCGAGGACCTCGTCCAGGTCCCAGAGGTCAGAAGCTAACAAAAAGGCTCACAATGGGAGGTGCAGGAAAACACACAAAAAAAAGAAGGACCCAAGAAGACCCCTGGAATTCCCTGACCGGGAATCGAACCCGGGCCGTGGCGGTGAGAGCGCCAAATCCTGACCACTAGACCACCAGGGACCCCACATGACATGGTGTTGCTCTCTGTCATACAGAAATACTCACAAGTGCCCCTTCAGGTCAGACCTGGCTTGGCCGTCAGTCCACTTCTTATTTTCGCCTAAGAGCTGGATGCTGCATAAAGAGTAGCCGCAGAGCGTGTATCAAAGTAGCTTGTGCTTCCACCTCATCTCCATTTCTTTGCCTGTGGGGGTATAGCTCAGTGGTAGAGCATTTGACTGCAGATCAAGAGGTCCTAGGTTCAAATCCTGGTGCCCCCTGAGTTGTTTCCACCGCGTGCCATCTAGGCTGTGCTTCTTGCCGTCGATACGGCATTCCTTGCTGGTCTCCGTTGTTTAACGTGAGTGCTGGCAATGTGAAAGGGCGCGACGGTCTCGGACCATGAGCAGCTATCTGAGTTGTGCCAGAGGCTCTTTCCACCATGGGTTTCTCCTGCCGTGTACACCGGAAGCAAACTTCTTTGTTATTTCCTTCCGAGATCATCCGAGCTCATCTTGTGCTATTGTTACGAGAGTAAAAGGAGACTCATGGAGAGATCGTCTGCTCCAAATCAGAGAGGAAAAGGAGAGCGCGTCCCCGGGTGGGCTTGAACCACCAACCTCTCGGTTAACAGCCGAGCACGCTAACCAATTGCGCCACAGAGACAGCGAAGGCAACGGTACAGCTGTGCTTTATGGGGTTTGGAGTCAGAAGGCCCTTCTCAGAAAAGCGGCGGATCCGAAAGTAGCCGGTCCGGGGGTCAGTCTTTTGTTGTGTCGTGGCCCGGCTAGCTCAGTCGGTAGAGCATGAGACTCTTAATCTCAGGGTCGTGGGTTCGAGCCCCACGTTGGGCGTGGTCTTTTTGACGCATAGAAGCCCACCACCCTCCCAGACGTGAACGTGATGAGTCGTGCCGTCAATGAAAGATGATCGTGACTCACTCTGCCTTCTCGTGACAGGCCAGACAGGACCCTTCGTCTGCGTGGTGAATGCGCTGTGTTCTCCCATGCAAGTGGATGTCAGTGGTCCGTGCTGTCGTGCAGCTCTCTTGAAAATGCCCTGTTGCTCATTTGAGTGGCCGGTGAGTGAAAAACCAAAGAGTGAGAAGCAAGCTGAGGGCACAACCACACTGGGAATGCTGCGAGGACCTCGTCCAGGTCCCAGAGGTCAGAAGCTAACAAAAAGGCTCACAATGGGAGGTGCAGGAAAACACACAAAAAAAAGAAGGACCCAAGAAGACCCCTGGAATTCCCTGACCGGGAATCGAACCCGGGCCGTGGCGGTGAGAGCGCCAAATCCTGACCACTAGACCACCAGGGACCCCACATGACATGGTGTTGCTCTCTGTCATACAGAAATACTCACAAGTGCCCCTTCAGGTCAGACCTGGCTTGGCCGTCAGTCCACTTCTTATTTTCGCCTAAGAGCTGGATGCTGCATAAAGAGTAGCCGCAGAGCGTGTATCAAAGTAGCTTGTGCTTCCACCTCATCTCCATTTCTTTGCCTGTGGGGGTATAGCTCAGTGGTAGAGCATTTGACTGCAGATCAAGAGGTCCTAGGTTCAAATCCTGGTGCCCCCTGAGTTGTTTCCACCGCGTGCCATCTAGGCTGTGCTTCTTGCCGTCGATACGGCATTCCTTGCTGGTCTCCGTTGTTTAACGTGAGTGCTGGCAATGTGAAAGGGCGCGACGGTCTCGGACCATGAGCAGCTATCTGAGTTGTGCCAGAGGCTCTTTCCACCATGGGTTTCTCCTGCCGTGTACACGGGAAGCAAACTTCTTTGTTATTTCCTTCCGAGATCATCCGAGCTCATCTTGTGCTATTGTTACGAGAGTAAAAGGAGACTCATGGAGAGATCGTCTGCTCCAAATCAGAGAGGAAAAGGAGAGCGCGTCCCCGGGTGGGCTTGAACCACCAACCTCTCGGTTAACAGCCGAGCACGCTAACCAATTGCGCCACAGTGACAGCGAAGGCAACGGTACTGCTGTGCTTTATGGGGTTTGGAGTCAGAAGGCCCTTCTCAGAAAAGCGGCGGATCCGAAAGTAGCCGGTCCGGGGGTCAGTCTTTTGTTGTGTCGTGGCCCGGCTAGCTCAGTCGGTAGAGCATGAGACTCTTTTTTTTTTTTTTTTTTTTTTTTTTTTTTTTTTTTTTTTTTTTTTTTTTTTCTTTTTTTTTTTTTTTTTTTTTATATTCCCTCCTCCACCCCCCCTCTGCGGGGGACTGTATCTATTTTTTTTTTTTTTTTTTTTTTTTTTTTTTTTTAAATCATTATTTATTTATTTATTTTTTATTTAATTTTATATTTTTATTTACTTCCTCAAAAGAAGGAGAGGGAGGGGGGGGACAAAGGAGAAGGAGGGAAGAGAGAGAGAGGGAGAGAGGAATGGAAAGAAAACAGAAAAAAAAAAAAAAAAAAAAAAACCAAAAGAAAAACAAAAAAAAACAAAAAAACCAAGAAAAAAACAAAACAGATAATCTGCTTCCATGTCTGTTGAAAAGAGAAAGACAACATACAACATCTGTACTAATCACAACGACCATCAAACGTTAAATGTTGTTGAACAGCACACACAACCAGCCTTACAACCCATGCCCAGAAACAACAGCCGATCAAGACAGTGTGTGTCCGTGAGCACGTGTCCGTGAGCACCTGTGTGCACACCTGTGTGTCAGCGCGCTGGTGTTCCTAAGGTTTCTCCAAGTAATTGTCTAGTAGTGTGTGTGGGGAGCCACAGCCCCGCCCACCCAGGACATGAAGTCGACACGGGGGAGACCCGGGCCCCAGATATCCAGAGGCCCCCCAGGGCACGGGAACCCCAGGAGGACCAACGCAGGGACAATTGCAGCCCCCACCGAGAAAAGGGCAGAGGAGCGCTCCGGAGGGGGGCCATCCGGCAGCCACATCACAGGAGCCCCAGGGGGCCGTGGCGACGAGCACGCAGGCCCCGCCGGCGGCCGGCCACACCAGGGCAGACCGGACCCCGGGCCCAGAGATCCAAGGGACCCCCCACCCCCCAGCCAGGGCCCCGACAGAGCCGGAAGGGCCAGGCCCCGGCAGGCAACCGCCGAGAGTGAGCCAGCACACACCAGAGCATCCAGCCCCAGACATCGAGAACCACCAACGCATCGGCGGCCGGGGGCCTCATCCACCAGCAGGGAGTGTGGCGGGGGGTAATAGAGCCTGAGATGTTATTTCAGGTGGAGTCTAAGACCCAACCTGACACATACGTATAGACAGACAGGCACACACATACACAAGCATACGTTCCCACCCTCATGCACACATAAACAAATATTCACCCATTCGCCCAACATGAAGACACAGAAATGAACGCCGTACACACAGTCACACTCCCCATATATACTCTATACTCCGAGATCTAGGCACCACCGCCCCCAGAGGGGCAATCCGCCACCAGACCTCGGAGATGGATCCCTTTTTTCCTCTGGCATGGGGACAAGAAGACCACCCCGGACCCCACAGCAGCCGAGAAGCCCACCAGCCCAGACCCCGACCGGACGGCCAGCTCCTCCCAGCCCCCGGCCCCAGATGGTGAACAGAGAACGGGGGTGTGAAAAGACCCCATGCTTCCCTCCGCCCGCTCATATGTGGTGTTGGTGCGTGTTGTTCTAAAGTGCTTTAAAACAGGGGAAGGGCATGGTGCTAACCACCCTCTGCCAATCAGCAGCTGGTGTCAGCTCGGCCCCTCCCCAGAACCCTCAATGTCTATATGCAACTTAAAATTGAGAAGTGGGCACTGGCACCAGAGGTAAGGCTGAATGAACAGACCGCCCTCTGGACGCCATTCCTTGTGCCCACCCCCAAGGCCCTAAATATATGTGTCATGAGAGAGTAAGTAATGAGAGTGTCTAAGTTGTGATGTGTGATTGAGACACAGGTGGCCACGGGAGGACAGAGGAGGAATCCCCTGCATCCCAGCGACGCACCTGCACCTCAAAGCCCTATATGTGTGTTGGGGTGACGGAGCGGGAGGAGGGAAGCATTTAGGGATGGGGAGGAAAGGATCGGGGGGGGCAAAGTACCCCCCCTCTGGAGCCAGCCCCCCCGCTGACCCCCATAAGCACCCCCGTTCCCCGAAATCCACCCAGGGCGGGAGAGCCGAGGCCCATCCAGTCCGGGGGCCCAGAGCAGCGGCACCACCGGGCACCACAGAGCCCGGGGCAGCCAACCAGACCCCACCACAGAGGGAAAAACTACACCCACCCCACCATTCAGTCAACTCCCAGACTACATAAGACAACAGACACCCAGGTTTGGTCCATTCTCCTACTCTATTGGATTCCCCCCCACCCCCGCAGAGTGGATACCCCTAAGGCAGGGACCACCTGCGGGCAGATGGTAACAACCTCCCCACCAGCTAAAGAGGCCCCCAGCCCCTCCAATGCGCCGAAGGTCCCCGCGCCGGGGCCAGGCCCCAGTGCACGCGCCAGCCCACACCCCGGCGACCCACCCACCAGGACCCAAGCCCCCCCAGCCCAGCCGGAACCCCAGCCCGGAGGCAGAGCGCCCCCAGAACCCCAAGCCCGCCCCGGACCCACCCAGGAGCAGCACGGCCGCCAGGCTGGTACCCTACGTCCGCCGGCACAGGCTACCCCAGCAGCGCTGCATGCAGCCACCAGAAAGACGCCACCCAAGAGCCACCAAAGCCCCATCCAGGCCAGGACCGCAGTCCCAGCGCCGAACCCCCCCAGAAACCCCCCCCCCCCCCAGGGAACCCCCAGACACCCCAAGCCCATAGGCCCCCCCCCACACCAACAACAAAGACCGAAGCGGGACAAACCTGCGACCCCCCACCGCCACTAGGTGATGGAGCTGATCAAAGGAGCCCAGAGAGATTGGTCTAATGTGGCGGCAGAAGCTGTATCAAGACTAATATGGTCCAGCAAACTCTCTCTATATTGGTTGATATTAAGGTTATTTTTATTTTTCCAGTTCATGAGGACAGTCTTCTTAGCAATGCATAAAGCGGTGAAAGCCATGTGGGTTGTGTTAATCTCGGTAGTGACACCATCTAAGTCACCCAACAAGCAGACTGAAGGAGAGGCTGGAATGGTACATTTCAGACACTTTGATAAGTCCTCACAAATCCTGCGCCAAAACATCTGAACAGGTGGACAGAACCAAAGAGCATGGATGTAATTGTCAGGTGTATCCCCTTGACAGTGTGAGCAGTTGTTAGAAGATGTAAAACCCATCCTGAACATCCGATGCCCTGTATAGTGCACTCTATGCAGGATTTTGTATTGTATTAATTGTAAATTGGGACTTCTAATCAGTTCAAAGGTTTTTAAGCATGTCTTAGACCAGAAATTGTGGTTCCAGCTGATTGATAAATCTGCCTCCCATTTTGCAATAGGAAGGGATATTGAATCATCCATTTTAGAAAGTGTCCTGTATATTTTAGACAGTAATTTGGGGGTTTTGAGATTAAGGAATTCTGCCACCCTTGGTGGTATTTGTAATTTGATTTGAGTAGACTTGAATTTCCTTTTTACTATAGATTTAACTTGTTGATATTCTAAAAATCTATTCTTGTTAATCCCATGTCTTTTAACTAATAAGTCAAAGGGGATAAAGTCTATTTCTTCAAATATATGTTGCATGAGACTCTTAATCTCAGGGTCGTGGGTTCGAGCCCCACGTTGGGCGTAGTCTTTTTGACGCATAGAAGCCCACCACCCTCCCAGACGTGAACGTGATGAGTCGTGCCGTCAATGAAAGATGATCGTGACTCACTCTGCCTTCTCGTGACAGGCCAGACAGGACCCTTCGTCTGCGTGGTGAATGCGCTGTGTTCTCCCATGCAAGTGGATGTCAGTGGTCCGTGCTGTCGTGCAGCTCTCTTGAAAATGCCCTGTTGCTCATTTGAGTGGCCGGTGAGTGAAAAACCAAAGAGTGAGAAGCAAGCTGAGGGCACAACCACACTGGGAATGCTGCGAGGACCTCGTCCAGGTCCCAGAGGTCAGAAGCTAACAAAAAGGCTCACAATGGGAGGTGCAGGAAAACACACAAAAAAAAGAAGGACCCAAGAAGACCCCTGGAATTCCCTGACCGGGAATCGAACCCGGGCCGTGGCGGTGAGAGCGCCAAATCCTGACCACTAGACCACCAGGGACCCCACATGACATGGTGTTGCTCTCTGTCATACAGAAATACTCACAAGTGCCCCTTCAGGTCAGACCTGGCTTGGCCGTCAGTCCACTTCTTATTTTCGCCTAAGAGCTGGATGCTGCATAAAGAGTAGCCGCAGAGCGTGTATCAAAGTAGCTTGTGCTTCCACCTCATCTCCATTTCTTTGCCTGTGGGGGTATAGCTCAGTGGTAGAGCATTTGACTGCAGATCAAGAGGTCCTAGGTTCAAATCCTGGTGCCCCCTGAGTTGTTTCCACCGCGTGCCATCTAGGCTGTGCTTCTTGCCGTCGATACGGCATTCCTTGCTGGTCTCCGTTGTTTAACGTGAGTGCTGGCAATGTGAAAGGGCGCGACGGTCTCGGACCATGAGCAGCTATCTGAGTTGTGCCAGAGGCTCTTTCCACCATGGGTTTCTCCTGCCGTGTACACGGGAAGCAAACTTCTTTGTTATTTCCTTCCGAGATCATCCGAGCTCATCTTGTGCTATTGTTACGAGAGTAAAAGGAGACTCATGGAGAGATCGTCTGCTCCAAATCAGAGAGGAAAAGGAGAGCGCGTCCCCGGGTGGGCTTGAACCACCAACCTCTCGGTTAACAGCCGAGCACGCTAACCAATTGCGCCACAGTGACAGCGAAGGCAACGGTACTGCTGTGCTTTATGGGGTTTGGAGTCAGAAGGCCCTTCTCAGAAAAGCGGCGGATCCGAAAGTAGCCGGTCCGGGGGTCAGTCTTTTGTTGTGTCGTGGCCCGGCTAGCTCAGTCGGTAGAGCATGAGACTCTTAATCTCAGGGTCGTGGGTTCGAGCCCCACGTTGGGCGTAGTCTTTTTGACGCATAGAAGCCCACCACCCTCCCAGACGTGAACGTGATGAGTCGTGCCGTCAATGAAAGATGATCGTGACTCACTCTGCCTTCTCGTGACAGGCCAGACAGGACCCTTCGTCTGCGTGGTGAATGCGCTGTGTTCTCCCATGCAAGTGGATGTCAGTGGTCCGTGCTGTCGTGCAGCTCTCTTGAAAATGCCCTGTTGCTCATTTGAGTGGCCGGTGAGTGAAAAACCAAAGAGTGAGAAGCAAGCTGAGGGCACAACCACACTGGGAATGCTGCGAGGACCTCGTCCAGGTCCCAGAGGTCAGAAGCTAACAAAAAGGCTCACAATGGGAGGTGCAGGAAAACACACAAAAAAAAGAAGGACCCAAGAAGACCCCTGGAATTCCCTGACCGGGAATCGAACCCGGGCCGTGGCGGTGAGAGCGCCAAATCCTGACCACTAGACCACCAGGGACCCCACATGACATGGTGTTGCTCTCTGTCATACAGAAATACTCACAAGTGCCCCTTCAGGTCAGACCTGGCTTGGCCGTCAGTCCACTTCTTATTTTCGCCTAAGAGCTGGATGCTGCATAAAGAGTAGCCGCAGAGCGTGTATCAAAGTAGCTTGTGCTTCCACCTCATCTCCATTTCTTTGCCTGTGGGGGTATAGCTCAGTGGTAGAGCATTTGACTGCAGATCAAGAGGTCCTAGGTTCAAATCCTGGTGCCCCCTGAGTTGTTTCCACCGCGTGCCATCTAGGCTGTGCTTCTTGCCGTCGATACGGCATTCCTTGCTGGTCTCCGTTGTTTAACGTGAGTGCTGGCAATGTGAAAGGGCGCGACGGTCTCGGACCATGAGCAGCTATCTGAGTTGTGCCAGAGGCTCTTTCCACCATGGGTTTCTCCTGCCGTGTACACCGGAAGCAAACTTCTTTGTTATTTCCTTCCGAGATCATCCGAGCTCATCTTGTGCTATTGTTACGAGAGTAAAAGGAGACTCATGGAGAGATCGTCTGCTCCAAATCAGAGAGGAAAAGGAGAGCGCGTCCCCGGGTGGGCTTGAACCACCAACCTCTCGGTTAACAGCCGAGCGCGCTAACCAATTGCGCCACAGAGACAGCGAAGGCAACGGTACAGCTGTGCTTTATGGGGTTTGGAGTCAGAAGGCCCTTCTCAGAAAAGCGGCGGATCCGAAAGTAGCCGGTCCGGGGGTCAGTCTTTTGTTGTGTCGTGGCCCGGCTAGCTCAGTCGGTAGAGCATGAGACTCTTAATCTCAGGGTCGTGGGTTCGAGCCCCATGTTGGGCGTGGTCTTTTTGACGCATAGAAGCCCACCACCCTCCCAGACGTGAACGTGATGAGTCGTGCCGTCAATGAAAGATGATCGTGACTCACTCTGCCTTCTCGTGACAGGCCAGACAGGACCCTTCGTCTGCGTGGTGAATGCGCTGTGTTCTCCCATGCAAGTGGATGTCAGTGGTCCGTGCTGTCGTGCAGCTCTCTTGAAAATGCCCTGTTGCTCATTTGAGTGGCCGGTGAGTGAAAAACCAAAGAGTGAGAAGCAAGCTGAGGGCACAACCACACTGGGAATGCTGCGAGGACCTCGTCCAGGTCCCAGAGGTCAGAAGCTAACAAAAAGGCTCACAATGGGAGGTGCAGGAAAACACACAAAAAAAAGAAGGACCCAAGAAGACCCCTGGAATTCCCTGACCGGGAATCGAACCCGGGCCGTGGCGGTGAGAGCGCCAAATCCTGACCACTAGACCACCAGGGACCCCACATGACATGGTGTTGCTCTCTGTCATACAGAAATACTCACAAGTGCCCCTTCAGGTCAGACCTGGCTTGGCCGTCAGTCCACTTCTTATTTTCGCCTAAGAGCTGGATGCTGCATAAAGAGTAGCCGCAGAGCGTGTATCAAAGTAGCTTGTGCTTCCACCTCATCTCCATTTCTTTGCCTGTGGGGGTATAGCTCAGTGGTAGAGCATTTGACTGCAGATCAAGAGGTCCTAGGTTCAAATCCTGGTGCCCCCTGAGTTGTTTCCACCGCGTGCCATCTAGGCTGTGCTTCTTGCCGTCGATACGGCATTCCTTGCTGGTCTCCGTTGTTTAACGTGAGTGCTGGCAATGTGAAAGGGCGCGACGGTCTCGGACCATGAGCAGCTATCTGAGTTGTGCCAGAGGCTCTTTCCACCATGGGTTTCTCCTGCCGTGTACACGGGAAGCAAACTTCTTTGTTATTTCCTTCCGAGATCATTCGAGCTCATCTTGTGCTATTGTTACGAGAGTAAAAGGAGACTCATGGAGAGATCGTCTGCTCCAAATCAGAGAGGAAAAGGAGAGCGCGTCCCCAGGTGGGCTTGAACCACCAACCTCTCGGTTAACAGCCGAGCACGCTAACCAATTGCGCCACAGTGACAGCGAAGGCAACGGTACTGCTGTGCTTTATGGGGTTTGGAGTCAGAAGGCCCTTCTCAGAAAAGCGGCGGATCCGAAAGTAGCCGGTCCGGGGGTCAGTCTTTTGTTGTGTCGTGGCCCGGCTAGCTCAGTCGGTAGAGCATGAGACTCTTAATCTCAGGGTCGTGGGTTCGAGCCCCACGTTGGGCGTAGTCTTTTTGACGCATAGAAGCCCACCACCCTCCCAGACGTGAACGTGATGAGTCGTGCCGTCAATGAAAGATGATCGTGACTCACTCTGCCTTCTCGTGACAGGCCAGACAGGACCCTTCGTCTGCGTGGTGAATGCGCTGTGTTCTCCCATGCAAGTGGATGTCAGTGGTCCGTGCTGTCGTGCAGCTCTCTTGAAAATGCCCTGTTGCTCATTTGAGTGGCCGGTGAGTGAAAAACCAAAGAGTGAGAAGCAAGCTGAGGGCACAACCACACTGGGAATGCTGCGAGGACCTCGTCCAGGTCCCAGAGGTCAGAAGCTAACAAAAAGGCTCACAATGGGAGGTGCAGGAAAACACACAAAAAAAAGAAGGACCCAAGAAGACCCCTGGAATTCCCTGACCGGGAATCGAACCCGGGCCGTGGCGGTGAGAGCGCCAAATCCTGACCACTAGACCACCAGGGACCCCACATGACATGGTGTTGCTCTCTGTCATACAGAAATACTCACAAGTGCCCCTTCAGGTCAGACCTGGCTTGGCCGTCAGTCCACTTCTTATTTTCGCCTAAGAGCTGGATGCTGCATAAAGAGTAGCCGCAGAGCGTGTATCAAAGTAGCTTGTGCTTCCACCTCATCTCCATTTCTTTGCCTGTGGGGGTATAGCTCAGTGGTAGAGCATTTGACTGCAGATCAAGAGGTCCTAGGTTCAAATCCTGGTGCCCCCTGAGTTGTTTCCACCGCGTGCCATCTAGGCTGTGCTTCTTGCCGTCGATACGGCATTCCTTGCTGGTCTCCGTTGTTTAACGTGAGTGCTGGCAATGTGAAAGGGCGCGACGGTCTCGGACCATGAGCAGCTATCTGAGTTGTGCCAGAGGCTCTTTCCACCATGGGTTTCTCCTGCCGTGTACACCGGAAGCAAACTTCTTTGTTATTTCCTTCCGAGATCATCCGAGCTCATCTTGTGCTATTGTTACGAGAGTAAAAGGAGACTCATGGAGAGATCGTCTGCTCCAAATCAGAGAGGAAAAGGAGAGCGCGTCCCCGGGTGGGCTTGAACCACCAACCTCTCAGTTAACAGCCGAGCGCGCTAACCAATTGCGCCACAGAGACAGCGAAGGCAACGGTACAGCTGTGCTTTATGGGGTTTGGAGTCAGAAGGCCCTTCTCAGAAAAGCGGCGGATCCGAAAGTAGCCGGTCCGGGGGTCAGTCTTTTGTTGTGTCGTGGCCCGGCTAGCTCAGTCGGTAGAGCATGAGACTCTTAATCTCAGGGTCGTGGGTTCGAGCCCCACGTTGGGCGTAGTCTTTTTGACGCATAGAAGCCCACCACCCTCCCAGACGTGAACGTGATGAGTCGTGCCGTCAATGAAAGATGATCGTGACTCACTCTGCCTTCTCGTGACAGGCCAGACAGGACCCTTCGTCTGCGTGGTGAATGCGCTGTGTTCTCCCATGCAAGTGGATGTCAGTGGTCCGTGCTGTCGTGCAGCTCTCTTGAAAATGCCCTGTTGCTCATTTGAGTGGCCGGTGAGTGAAAAACCAAAGAGTGAGAAGCAAGCTGAGGGCACAACCACACTGGGAATGCTGCGAGGACCTCGTCCAGGTCCCAGAGGTCAGAAGCTAACAAAAAGGCTCACAATGGGAGGTGCAGGAAAACACACAAAAAAAAGAAGGACCCAAGAAGACCCCTGGAATTCCCTGACCGGGAATCGAACCCGGGCCGTGGCGGTGAGAGCGCCAAATCCTGACCACTAGACCACCAGGGACCCCACATGACATGGTGTTGCTCTCTGTCATACAGAAATACTCACAAGTGCCCCTTCAGGTCAGACCTGGCTTGGCCGTCAGTCCACTTCTTATTTTCGCCTAAGAGCTGGATGCTGCATAAAGAGTAGCCGCAGAGCGTGTATCAAAGTAGCTTGTGCTTCCACCTCATCTCCATTTCTTTGCCTGTGGGGGTATAGCTCAGTGGTAGAGCATTTGACTGCAGATCAAGAGGTCCTAGGTTCAAATCCTGGTGCCCCCTGAGTTGTTTCCACCGCGTGCCATCTAGGCTGTGCTTCTTGCCGTCGATACGGCATTCCTTGCTGGTCTCCGTTGTTTAACGTGAGTGCTGGCAATGTGAAAGGGCGCGACGGTCTCGGACCATGAGCAGCTATCTGAGTTGTGCCAGAGGCTCTTTCCACCATGGGTTTCTCCTGCCGTGTACACGGGAAGCAAACTTCTTTGTTATTTCCTTCCGAGATCATTCGAGCTCATCTTGTGCTATTGTTACGAGAGTAAAAGGAGACTCATGGAGAGATCGTCTGCTCCAAATCAGAGAGGAAAAGGAGAGCGCGTCCCCGGGTGGGCTTGAACCACCAACCTCTCGGTTAACAGCCGAGCACGCTAACCAATTGCGCCACAGTGACAGCGAAGGCAACGGTACTGCTGTGCTTTATGGGGTTTGGAGTCAGAAGGCCCTTCTCAGAAAAGCGGCGGATCCGAAAGTAGCCGGTCCGGGGGTCAGTCTTTTGTTGTGTCGTGGCCCGGCTAGCTCAGTCGGTAGAGCATGAGACTCTTAATCTCAGGGTCGTGGGTTCGAGCCCCACGTTGGGCGTAGTCTTTTTGACGCATAGAAGCCCACCACCCTCCCAGACGTGAACGTGATGAGTCGTGCCGTCAATGAAAGATGATCGTGACTCACTCTGCCTTCTCGTGACAGGCCAGACAGGACCCTTCGTCTGCGTGGTGAATGCGCTGTGTTCTCCCATGCAAGTGGATGTCAGTGGTCCGTGCTGTCGTGCAGCTCTCTTGAAAATGCCCTGTTGCTCATTTGAGTGGCCGGTGAGTGAAAAACCAAAGAGTGAGAAGCAAGCTGAGGGCACAACCACACTGGGAATGCTGCGAGGACCTCGTCCAGGTCCCAGAGGTCAGAAGCTAACAAAAAGGCTCACAATGGGAGGTGCAGGAAAACACACAAAAAAAAGAAGGACCCAAGAAGACCCCTGGAATTCCCTGACCGGGAATCGAACCCGGGCCGTGGCGGTGAGAGCGCCAAATCCTGACCACTAGACCACCAGGGACCCCACATGACATGGTGTTGCTCTCTGTCATACAGAAATACTCACAAGTGCCCCTTCAGGTCAGACCTGGCTTGGCCGTCAGTCCACTTCTTATTTTCGCCTAAGAGCTGGATGCTGCATAAAGAGTAGCCGCAGAGCGTGTATCAAAGTAGCTTGTGCTTCCACCTCATCTCCATTTCTTTGCCTGTGGGGGTATAGCTCAGTGGTAGAGCATTTGACTGCAGATCAAGAGGTCCTAGGTTCAAATCCTGGTGCCCCCTGAGTTGTTTCCACCGCGTGCCATCTAGGCTGTGCTTCTTGCCGTCGATACGGCATTCCTTGCTGGTCTCCGTTGTTTAACGTGAGTGCTGGCAATGTGAAAGGGCGCGACGGTCTCGGACCATGAGCAGCTATCTGAGTTGTGCCAGAGGCTCTTTCCACCATGGGTTTCTCCTGCCGTGTACACGGGAAGCAAACTTCTTTGTTATTTCCTTCCGAGATCATTCGAGCTCATCTTGTGCTATTGTTACGAGAGTAAAAGGAGACTCATGGAGAGATCGTCTGCTCCAAATCAGAGAGGAAAAGGAGAGCGCGTCCCCGGGTGGGCTTGAACCACCAACCTCTCGGTTAACAGCCGAGCACGCTAACCAATTGCGCCACAGTGACAGCGAAGGCAACGGTACTGCTGTGCTTTATGGGGTTTGGAGTCAGAAGGCCCTTCTCAGAAAAGCGGCGGATCCGAAAGTAGCCGGTCCGGGGGTCAGTCTTTTGTTGTGTCGTGGCCCGGCTAGCTCAGTCGGTAGAGCATGAGACTCTTAATCTCAGGGTCGTGGGTTCGAGCCCCACGTTGGGCGTAGTCTTTTTGACGCATAGAAGCCCACCACCCTCCCAGACGTGAACGTGATGAGTCGTGCCGTCAATGAAAGATGATCGTGACTCACTCTGCCTTCTCGTGACAGGCCAGACAGGACCCTTCGTCTGCGTGGTGAATGCGCTGTGTTCTCCCATGCAAGTGGATGTCAGTGGTCCGTGCTGTCGTGCAGCTCTCTTGAAAATGCCCTGTTGCTCATTTGAGTGGCCGGTGAGTGAAAAACCAAAGAGTGAGAAGCAAGCTGAGGGCACAACCACACTGGGAATGCTGCGAGGACCTCGTCCAGGTCCCAGAGGTCAGAAGCTAACAAAAAGGCTCACAATGGGAGGTGCAGGAAAACACACAAAAAAAAGAAGGACCCAAGAAGACCCCTGGAATTCCCTGACCGGGAATCGAACCCGGGCCGTGGCGGTGAGAGCGCCAAATCCTGACCACTAGACCACCAGGGACCCCACATGACATGGTGTTGCTCTCTGTCATACAGAAATACTCACAAGTGCCCCTTCAGGTCAGACCTGGCTTGGCCGTCAGTCCACTTCTTATTTTCGCCTAAGAGCTGGATGCTGCATAAAGAGTAGCCGCAGAGCGTGTATCAAAGTAGCTTGTGCTTCCACCTCATCTCCATTTCTTTGCCTGTGGGGGTATAGCTCAGTGGTAGAGCATTTGACTGCAGATCAAGAGGTCCTAGGTTCAAATCCTGGTGCCCCCTGAGTTGTTTCCACCGCGTGCCATCTAGGCTGTGCTTCTTGCCGTCGATACGGCATTCCTTGCTGGTCTCCGTTGTTTAACGTGAGTGCTGGCAATGTGAAAGGGCGCGACGGTCTCGGACCATGAGCAGCTATCTGAGTTGTGCCAGAGGCTCTTTCCACCATGGGTTTCTCCTGCCGTGTACACCGGAAGCAAACTTCTTTGTTATTTCCTTCCGAGATCATCCGAGCTCATCTTGTGCTATTGTTACGAGAGTAAAAGGAGACTCATGGAGAGATCGTCTGCTCCAAATCAGAGAGGAAAAGGAGAGCGCGTCCCCGGGTGGGCTTGAACCACCAACCTCTCAGTTAACAGCCGAGCGCACTAACCAATTGCGCCACAGAGACAGCGAAGGCAACGGTACAGCTGTGCTTTATGGGGTTTGGAGTCAGAAGGCCCTTCTCAGAAAAGCGGCGGATCCGAAAGTAGCCGGTCCGGGGGTCAGTCTTTTGTTGTGTCGTGGCCCGGCTAGCTCAGTCGGTAGAGCATGAGACTCTTAATCTCAGGGTCGTGGGTTCGAGCCCCACGTTGGGCGTAGTCTTTTTGACGCATAGAAGCCCACCACCCTCCCAGACGTGAACGTGATGAGTCGTGCCGTCAATGAAAGATGATCGTGACTCACTCTGCCTTCTCGTGACAGGCCAGACAGGACCCTTCGTCTGCGTGGTGAATGCGCTGTGTTCTCCCATGCAAGTGGATGTCAGTGGTCCGTGCTGTCGTGCAGCTCTCTTGAAAATGCCCTGTTGCTCATTTGAGTGGCCGGTGAGTGAAAAACCAAAGAGTGAGAAGCAAGCTGAGGGCACAACCACACTGGGAATGCTGCGAGGACCTCGTCCAGGTCCCAGAGGTCAGAAGCTAACAAAAAGGCTCACAATGGGAGGTGCAGGAAAACACACAAAAAAAAGAAGGACCCAAGAAGACCCCTGGAATTCCCTGACCGGGAATCGAACCCGGGCCGTGGCGGTGAGAGCGCCAAATCCTGACCACTAGACCACCAGGGACCCCACATGACATGGTGTTGCTCTCTGTCATACAGAAATACTCACAAGTGCCCCTTCAGGTCAGACCTGGCTTGGCCGTCAGTCCACTTCTTATTTTCGCCTAAGAGCTGGATGCTGCATAAAGAGTAGCCGCAGAGCGTGTATCAAAGTAGCTTGTGCTTCCACCTCATCTCCATTTCTTTGCCTGTGGGGGTATAGCTCAGTGGTAGAGCATTTGACTGCAGATCAAGAGGTCCTAGGTTCAAATCCTGGTGCCCCCTGAGTTGTTTCCACCGCGTGCCATCTAGGCTGTGCTTCTTGCCGTCGATACGGCATTCCTTGCTGGTCTCCGTTGTTTAACGTGAGTGCTGGCAATGTGAAAGGGCGCGACGGTCTCGGACCATGAGCAGCTATCTGAGTTGTGCCAGAGGCTCTTTCCACCATGGGTTTCTCCTGCCGTGTACACGGGAAGCAAACTTCTTTGTTATTTCCTTCCGAGATCATTCGAGCTCATCTTGTGCTATTGTTACGAGAGTAAAAGGAGACTCATGGAGAGATCGTCTGCTCCAAATCAGAGAGGAAAAGGAGAGCGCGTCCCCGGGTGGGCTTGAACCACCAACCTCTCGGTTAACAGCCGAGCACGCTAACCAATTGCGCCACAGTGACAGCGAAGGCAACGGTACTGCTGTGCTTTATGGGGTTTGGAGTCAGAAGGCCCTTCTCAGAAAAGCGGCGGATCCGAAAGTAGCCGGTCCGGGGGTCAGTCTTTTGTTGTGTCGTGGCCCGGCTAGCTCAGTCGGTAGAGCATGAGACTCTTAATCTCAGGGTCGTGGGTTCGAGCCCCACGTTGGGCGTAGTCTTTTTGACGCATAGAAGCCCACCACCCTCCCAGACGTGAACGTGATGAGTCGTGCCGTCAATGAAAGATGATCGTGACTCACTCTGCCTTCTCGTGACAGGCCAGACAGGACCCTTCGTCTGCGTGGTGAATGCGCTGTGTTCTCCCATGCAAGTGGATGTCAGTGGTCCGTGCTGTCGTGCAGCTCTCTTGAAAATGCCCTGTTGCTCATTTGAGTGGCCGGTGAGTGAAAAACCAAAGAGTGAGAAGCAAGCTGAGGGCACAACCACACTGGGAATGCTGCGAGGACCTCGTCCAGGTCCCAGAGGTCAGAAGCTAACAAAAAGGCTCACAATGGGAGGTGCAGGAAAACACACAAAAAAAAGAAGGACCCAAGAAGACCCCTGGAATTCCCTGACCGGGAATCGAACCCGGGCCGTGGCGGTGAGAGCGCCAAATCCTGACCACTAGACCACCAGGGACCCCACATGACATGGTGTTGCTCTCTGTCATACAGAAATACTCACAAGTGCCCCTTCAGGTCAGACCTGGCTTGGCCGTCAGTCCACTTCTTATTTTCGCCTAAGAGCTGGATGCTGCATAAAGAGTAGCCGCAGAGCGTGTATCAAAGTAGCTTGTGCTTCCACCTCATCTCCATTTCTTTGCCTGTGGGGGTATAGCTCAGTGGTAGAGCATTTGACTGCAGATCAAGAGGTCCTAGGTTCAAATCCTGGTGCCCCCTGAGTTGTTTCCACCGCGTGCCATCTAGGCTGTGCTTCTTGCCGTCGATACGGCATTCCTTGCTGGTCTCCGTTGTTTAACGTGAGTGCTGGCAATGTGAAAGGGCGCGACGGTCTCGGACCATGAGCAGCTATCTGAGTTGTGCCAGAGGCTCTTTCCACCATGGGTTTCTCCTGCCGTGTACACCGGAAGCAAACTTCTTTGTTATTTCCTTCCGAGATCATCCGAGCTCATCTTGTGCTATTGTTACGAGAGTAAAAGGAGACTCATGGAGAGATCGTCTGCTCCAAATCAGAGAGGAAAAGGAGAGCGCGTCCCCGGGTGGGCTTGAACCACCAACCTCTCAGTTAACAGCCGAGCGCGCTAACCAATTGCGCCACAGAGACAGCGAAGGCAACGGTACAGCTGTGCTTTATGGGGTTTGGAGTCAGAAGGCCCTTCTCAGAAAAGCGGCGGATCCGAAAGTAGCCGGTCCGGGGGTCAGTCTTTTGTTGTGTCGTGGCCCGGCTAGCTCAGTCGGTAGAGCATGAGACTCTTAATCTCAGGGTCGTGGGTTCGAGCCCCACGTTGGGCGTAGTCTTTTTGACGCATAGAAGCCCACCACCCTCCCAGACGTGAACGTGATGAGTCGTGCCGTCAATGAAAGATGATCGTGACTCACTCTGCCTTCTCGTGACAGGCCAGACAGGACCCTTCGTCTGCGTGGTGAATGCGCTGTGTTCTCCCATGCAAGTGGATGTCAGTGGTCCGTGCTGTCGTGCAGCTCTCTTGAAAATGCCCTGTTGCTCATTTGAGTGGCCGGTGAGTGAAAAACCAAAGAGTGAGAAGCAAGCTGAGGGCACAACCACACTGGGAATGCTGCGAGGACCTCGTCCAGGTCCCAGAGGTCAGAAGCTAACAAAAAGGCTCACAATGGGAGGTGCAGGAAAACACACAAAAAAAAGAAGGACCCAAGAAGACCCCTGGAATTCCCTGACCGGGAATCGAACCCGGGCCGTGGCGGTGAGAGCGCCAAATCCTGACCACTAGACCACCAGGGACCCCACATGACATGGTGTTGCTCTCTGTCATACAGAAATACTCACAAGTGCCCCTTCAGGTCAGACCTGGCTTGGCCGTCAGTCCACTTCTTATTTTCGCCTAAGAGCTGGATGCTGCATAAAGAGTAGCCGCAGAGCGTGTATCAAAGTAGCTTGTGCTTCCACCTCATCTCCATTTCTTTGCCTGTGGGGGTATAGCTCAGTGGTAGAGCATTTGACTGCAGATCAAGAGGTCCTAGGTTCAAATCCTGGTGCCCCCTGAGTTGTTTCCACCGCGTGCCATCTAGGCTGTGCTTCTTGCCGTCGATACGGCATTCCTTGCTGGTCTCCGTTGTTTAACGTGAGTGCTGGCAATGTGAAAGGGCGCGACGGTCTCGGACCATGAGCAGCTATCTGAGTTGTGCCAGAGGCTCTTTCCACCATGGGTTTCTCCTGCCGTGTACACCGGAAGCAAACTTCTTTGTTATTTCCTTCCGAGATCATCCGAGCTCATCTTGTGCTATTGTTACGAGAGTAAAAGGAGACTCATGGAGAGATCGTCTGCTCCAAATCAGAGAGGAAAAGGAGAGCGCGTCCCCGGGTGGGCTTGAACCACCAACCTCTCGGTTAACAGCCGAGCACGCTAACCAATTGCGCCACAGAGACAGCGAAGGCAACGGTACAGCTGTGCTTTATGGGGTTTGGAGTCAGAAGGCCCTTCTCAGAAAAGCGGCGGATCCGAAAGTAGCCGGTCCGGGGGTCAGTCTTTTGTTGTGTCGTGGCCCGGCTAGCTCAGTCGGTAGAGCATGAGACTCTTAATCTCAGGGTCGTGGGTTCGAGCCCCACGTTGGGCGTGGTCTTTTTGACGCATAGAAGCCCACCACCCTCCCAGACGTGAACGTGATGAGTCGTGCCGTCAATGAAAGATGATCGTGACTCACTCTGCCTTCTCGTGACAGGCCAGACAGGACCCTTCGTCTGCGTGGTGAATGCGCTGTGTTCTCCCATGCAAGTGAATGTCAGTGGTCCGTGCTGTCGTGCAGCTCTCTTGAAAATGCCCTGTTGCTCATTTGAGTGGCCGGTGAGTGAAAAACCAAAGAGTGAGAAGCAAGCTGAGGGCACAACCACACTGGGAATGCTGCGAGGACCTCGTCCAGGTCCCAGAGGTCAGAAGCTAACAAAAAGGCTCACAATGGGAGGTGCAGGAAAACACACAAAAAAAAGAAGGACCCAAGAAGACCCCTGGAATTCCCTGACCGGGAATCGAACCCGGGCCGTGGCGGTGAGAGCGCCAAATCCTGACCACTAGACCACCAGGGACCCCACATGACATGGTGTTGCTCTCTGTCATACAGAAATACTCACAAGTGCCCCTTCAGGTCAGACCTGGCTTGGCCGTCAGTCCACTTCTTATTTTCGCCTAAGAGCTGGATGCTGCATAAAGAGTAGCCGCAGAGCGTGTATCAAAGTAGCTTGTGCTTCCACCTCATCTCCATTTCTTTGCCTGTGGGGGTATAGCTCAGTGGTAGAGCATTTGACTGCAGATCAAGAGGTCCTAGGTTCAAATCCTGGTGCCCCCTGAGTTGTTTCCACCGCGTGCCATCTAGGCTGTGCTTCTTGCCGTCGATACGGCATTCCTTGCTGGTCTCCGTTGTTTAACGTGAGTGCTGGCAATGTGAAAGGGCGCGACGGTCTCGGACCATGAGCAGCTATCTGAGTTGTGCCAGAGGCTCTTTCCACCATGGGTTTCTCCTGCCGTGTACACGGGAAGCAAACTTCTTTGTTATTTCCTTCCGAGATCATCCGAGCTCATCTTGTGCTATTGTTACGAGAGTAAAAGGAGACTCATGGAGAGATCGTCTGCTCCAAATCAGAGAGGAAAAGGAGAGCGCATCCCCAGGTGGGCTTGAACCACCAACCTCTCGGTTAACAGCCGAGCGCGCTAACCAATTGCGCCACAGAGACAGCAAAGGCAACGGTACAGCTGTGCTTTATGGGGTTTGGAGTCAGAAGGCCCTCCCATGCAAGTGGATGTCAGTGGTCCGTGCTGTCGTGCAGCTCTCTTGAAAATGCCCTGTTGCTCATTTGAGTGGCCGGTGAGTGAAAAACCAAAGAGTGAGAAGCAAGCTGAGGGCACAACCACACTGGGAATGCTGCGAGGACCTCGTCCAGGTCCCAGAGGTCAGAAGCTAACAAAAAGGCTCACAATGGGAGGTGCAGGAAAACACACAAAAAAAAGGACCCAAGAAGACCCCTGGAATTCCCTGACCGGGAATCGAACCCGGGCCGTGGCGGTGAGAGCGCCAAATCCTGACCACTAGATCACCAGGGACCCCACATGACATGGTGTTGCTCTCTGTCATACAGAAATACTCACAAGTGCCCCTTCAGGTCAGACCTGGCTTGGCCGTCAGTCCACTTCTTATTTTCGCCTAAGAGCTGGATGCTGCATAAAGAGTAGCCGCAGAGCGTGTATCAAAGTAGCTTGTGCTTCCACCTCATCTCCATTTCTTTGCCTGTGGGGGTATAGCTCAGTGGTAGAGCATTTGACTGCAGATCAAGAGGTCCTAGGTTCAAATCCTGGTGCCCCCTGAGTTGTTTCCACCGCGTGCCATCTAGGCTGTGCTTCTTGCCGTCGATACGGCATTCCTTGCTGGTCTCCGTTGTTTAACGTGAGTGCTGGCAATGTGAAAGGGCGCGACGGTCTCGGACCATGAGCAGCTATCTGAGTTGTGCCAGAGGCTCTTTCCACCATGGGTTTCTCCTGCCGTGTACACCGGAAGCAAACTTCTTTGTTATTTCCTTCCGAGATCATCCGAGCTCATCTTGTGCTATTGTTACGAGAGTAAAAGGAGACTCATGGAGAGATCGTCTGCTCCAAATCAGAGAGGAAAAGGAGAGCACGTCCCCGGGTGGGCTTGAACCACCAACCTCTCGGTTAACAGCCGAGCGCGCTAACCAATTGCGCCACAGAGACAGCGAAGGCAACGGTACAGCTGTGCTTTATGGGGTTTGGAGTCAGAAGGCCCTTCTCAGAAAAGCGGCGGATCCGAAAGTAGCCGGTCCGGGGGTCAGTCTTTTGTTGTGTCGTGGCCCGGCTAGCTCAGTCGGTAGAGCATGAGACTCTTAATGTCAGGGTCGTGGGTTCGAGCCCCACGTTGGGCGTGGTCTTTTTGACGCATAGAAGCCCACCACCCTCCCAGACGTGAACGTGATGAGTCGTGCCGTCAATGAAAGATGATCGTGACTCACTCTGCCTTCTCGTGACAGGCCAGACAGGACCCTTCGTCTGCGTGGTGAATGCGCTGTGTTCTCCCATGCAAGTGGATGTCAGTGGTCCGTGCTGTCGTGCAGCTCTCTTGAAAATGCCCTGTTGCTCATTTGAGTGGCCGGTGAGTGAAAAACCAAAGAGTGAGAAGCAAGCTGAGGGCACAACCACACTGGGAATGCTGCGAGGACCTCGTCCAGGTCCCAGAGGTCAGAAGCTAACAAAAAGGCTCACAATGGGAGGTGCAGGAAAACACACAAAAAAAAGAAGGACCCAAGAAGACCCCTGGAATTCCCTGACCGGGAATCGAACCCGGGCCGTGGCGGTGAGAGCGCCAAATCCTGACCACTAGACCACCAGGGACCCCACATGACATGGTGTTGCTCTCTGTCATACAGAAATACTCACAAGTGCCCCTTCAGGTCAGACCTGGCTTGGCCGTCAGTCCACTTCTTATTTTCGCCTAAGAGCTGGATGCTGCATAAAGAGTAGCCGCAGAGCGTGTATCAAAGTAGCTTGTGCTTCCACCTCATCTCCATTTCTTTGCCTGTGGGGGTATAGCTCAGTGGTAGAGCATTTGACTGCAGATCAAGAGGTCCTAGGTTCAAATCCTGGTGCCCCCTGAGTTGTTTCCACCGCGTGCCATCTAGGCTGTGCTTCTTGCCGTCGATACGGCATTCCTTGCTGGTCTCCGTTGTTTAACGTGAGTGCTGGCAATGTGAAAGGGCGCGACGGTCTCGGACCATGAGCAGCTATCTGAGTTGTGCCAGAGGCTCTTTCCACCATGGGTTTCTCCTGCCGTGTACACCGGAAGCAAACTTCTTTGTTATTTCCTTCCGAGATCATCCGAGCTCATCTTGTGCTATTGTTACGAGAGTAAAAGGAGACTCATGGAGAGATCGTCTGCTCCAAATCAGAGAGGAAAAGGAGAGCGCGTCCCCGGGTGGGCTTGAACCACCAACCTCTCAGTTAACAGCCGAGCGCGCTAACCAATTGCGCCACAGAGACAGCGAAGGCAACGGTACAGCTGTGCTTTATGGGGTTTGGAGTCAGAAGGCCCTTCTCAGAAAAGCGGCGGATCCGAAAGTAGCCGGTCCGGGGGTCAGTCTTTTGTTGTGTCGTGGCCCGGCTAGCTCAGTCGGTAGAGCATGAGACTCTTAATCTCAGGGTCGTGGGTTCGAGCCCCACGTTGGGCGTAGTCTTTTTGACGCATAGAAGCCCACCACCCTCCCAGACGTGAACGTGATGAGTCGTGCCGTCAATGAAAGATGATCGTGACTCACTCTGCCTTCTCGTGACAGGCCAGACAGGACCCTTCGTCTGCGTGGTGAATGCGCTGTGTTCTCCCATGCAAGTGGATGTCAGTGGTCCGTGCTGTCGTGCAGCTCTCTTGAAAATGCCCTGTTGCTCATTTGAGTGGCCGGTGAGTGAAAAACCAAAGAGTGAGAAGCAAGCTGAGGGCACAACCACACTGGGAATGCTGCGAGGACCTCGTCCAGGTCCCAGAGGTCAGAAGCTAACAAAAAGGCTCACAATGGGAGGTGCAGGAAAACACACAAAAAAAAGAAGGACCCAAGAAGACCCCTGGAATTCCCTGACCGGGAATCGAACCCGGGCCGTGGCGGTGAGAGCGCCAAATCCTGACCACTAGACCACCAGGGACCCCACATGACATGGTGTTGCTCTCTGTCATACAGAAATACTCACAAGTGCCCCTTCAGGTCAGACCTGGCTTGGCCGTCAGTCCACTTCTTATTTTCGCCTAAGAGCTGGATGCTGCATAAAGAGTAGCCGCAGAGCGTGTATAAAAGTAGCTTGTGCTTCCACCTCATCTCCATTTCTTTGCCTGTGGGGGTATAGCTCAGTGGTAGAGCATTTGACTGCAGATCAAGAGGTCCTAGGTTCAAATCCTGGTGCCCCCTGAGTTGTTTCCACCGCGTGCCATCTAGGCTGTGCTTCTTGCCGTCGATACGGCATTCCTTGCTGGTCTCCGTTGTTTAACGTGAGTGCTGGCAATGTGAAAGGGCGCGACGGTCTCGGACCATGAGCAGCTATCTGAGTTGTGCCAGAGGGTCTTTCCACCATGGGTTTCTCCTGCCGTGTACACGGGAAGCAAACTTCTTTGTTATTTCCTTCCGAGATCATCCGAGCTCATCTTGTGCTATTGTTACGAGAGTAAAAGGAGACTCATGGAGAGATCGTCTGCTCCAAATCAGAGAGGAAAAGGAGAGCGCATCCCCAGGTGGGCTTGAACCACCAACCTCTCGGTTAACAGCCGAGCGCGCTAACCAATTGCGCCACAGAGACAGCGAAGGCAACGGTACAGCTGTGCTTTATGGGGTTTGGAGTCAGAAGGCCCTCCCATGCAAGTGGATGTCAGTGGTCCGTGCTGTCGTGCAGCTCTCTTGAAAATGCCCTGTTGCTCATTTGAGTGGCCGGTGAGTGAAAAACCAAAGAGTGAGAAGCAAGCTGAGGGCACAACCACACTGGGAATGCTGCGAGGACCTCGTCCAGGTCCCAGAGGTCAGAAGCTAACAAAAAGGCTCACAATGGGAGGTGCAGGAAAACACACAAAAAAAAGGACCCAAGAAGACCCCTGGAATTCCCTGACCGGGAATCGAACCCGGGCCGTGGCGGTGAGAGCGCCAAATCCTGACCACTAGATCACCAGGGACCCCACATGACATGGTGTTGCTCTCTGTCATACAGAAATACTCACAAGTGCCCCTTCAGGTCAGACCTGGCTTGGCCGTCAGTCCACTTCTTATTTTCGCCTAAGAGCTGGATGCTGCATAAAGAGTAGCCGCAGAGCGTGTATCAAAGTAGCTTGTGCTTCCACCTCATCTCCATTTCTTTGCCTGTGGGGGTATAGCTCAGTGGTAGAGCATTTGACTGCAGATCAAGAGGTCCTAGGTTCAAATCCTGGTGCCCCCTGAGTTGTTTCCACCGCGTGCCATCTAGGCTGTGCTTCTTGCCGTCGATACGGCATTCCTTGCTGGTCTCCGTTGTTTAACGTGAGTGCTGGCAATGTGAAAGGGCGCGACGGTCTCGGACCATGAGCAGCTATCTGAGTTGTGCCAGAGGCTCTTTCCACCATGGGTTTCTCCTGCCGTGTACACGGGAAGCAAACTTCTTTGTTATTTCCTTCCGAGATCATCCGAGCTCATCTTGTGCTATTGTTACGAGAGTAAAAGGAGACTCATGGAGAGATCGTCTGCTCCAAATCAGAGAGGAAAAGGAGAGCACGTCCCCGGGTGGGCTTGAACCACCAACCTCTCGGTTAACAGCCGAGCGCGCTAACCAATTGCGCCACAGAGACAGCGAAGGCAACGGTACAGCTGTGCTTTATGGGGTTTGGAGTCAGAAGGCCCTTCTCAGAAAAGCGGCGGATCCGAAAGTAGCCGGTCCGGGGGTCAGTCTTTTGTTGTGTCGTGGCCCGGCTAGCTCAGTCGGTAGAGCATGAGACTCTTAATGTCAGGGTCGTGGGTTCGAGCCCCACGTTGGGCGTGGTCTTTTTGACGCATAGAAGCCCACCACCCTCCCAGACGTGAACGTGATGAGTCGTGCCGTCAATGAAAGATGATCGTGACTCACTCTGCCTTCTCGTGACAGGCCAGACAGGACCCTTCGTCTGCGTGGTGAATGCGCTGTGTTCTCCCATGCAAGTGGATGTCAGTGGTCCGTGCTGTCGTGCAGCTCTCTTGAAAATGCCCTGTTGCTCATTTGAGTGGCCGGTGAGTGAAAAACCAAAGAGTGAGAAGCAAGCTGAGGGCACAACCACACTGGGAATGCTGCGAGGACCTCGTCCAGGTCCCAGAGGTCAGAAGCTAACAAAAAGGCTCACAATGGGAGGTGCAGGAAAACACACAAAAAAAAGAAGGACCCAAGAAGACCCCTGGAATTCCCTGACCGGGAATCGAACCCGGGCCGTGGCGGTGAGAGCGCCAAATCCTGACCACTAGACCACCAGGGACCCCACATGACATGGTGTTGCTCTCTGTCATACAGAAATACTCACAAGTGCCCCTTCAGGTCAGACCTGGCTTGGCCGTCAGTCCACTTCTTATTTTCGCCTAAGAGCTGGATGCTGCATAAAGAGTAGCCGCAGAGCGTGTATCAAAGTAGCTTGTGCTTCCACCTCATCTCCATTTCTTTGCCTGTGGGGGTATAGCTCAGTGGTAGAGCATTTGACTGCAGATCAAGAGGTCCTAGGTTCAAATCCTGGTGCCCCCTGAGTTGTTTCCACCGCGTGCCATCTAGGCTGTGCTTCTTGCCGTCGATACGGCATTCCTTGCTGGTCTCCGTTGTTTAACGTGAGTGCTGGCAATGTGAAAGGGCGCGACGGTCTCGGACCATGAGCAGCTATCTGAGTTGTGCCAGAGGCTCTTTCCACCATGGGTTTCTCCTGCCGTGTACACGGGAAGCAAACTTCTTTGTTATTTCCTTCCGAGATCATCCGAGCTCATCTTGTGCTATTGTTACGAGAGTAAAAGGAGACTCATGGAGAGATCGTCTGCTCCAAATCAGAGAGGAAAAGGAGAGCACGTCCCCGGGTGGGCTTGAACCACCAACCTCTCGGTTAACAGCCGAGCGCGCTAACCAATTGCGCCACAGAGACAGCGAAGGCAACGGTACAGCTGTGCTTTATGGGGTTTGGAGTCAGAAGGCCCTTCTCAGAAAAGCGGCGGATCCGAAAGTAGCCGGTCCGGGGGTCAGTCTTTTGTTGTGTCGTGGCCCGGCTAGCTCAGTCGGTAGAGCATGAGACTCTTAATGTCAGGGTCGTGGGTTCGAGCCCCACGTTGGGCGTGGTCTTTTTGACGCATAGAAGCCCACCACCCTCCCAGACGTGAACGTGATGAGTCGTGCCGTCAATGAAAGATGATCGTGACTCACTCTGCCTTCTCGTGACAGGCCAGACAGGACCCTTCGTCTGCGTGGTGAATGCGCTGTGTTCTCCCATGCAAGTGGATGTCAGTGGTCCGTGCTGTCGTGCAGCTCTCTTGAAAATGCCCTGTTGCTCATTTGAGTGGCCGGTGAGTGAAAAACCAAAGAGTGAGAAGCAAGCTGAGGGCACAACCACACTGGGAATGCTGCGAGGACCTCGTCCAGGTCCCAGAGGTCAGAAGCTAACAAAAAGGCTCACAATGGGAGGTGCAGGAAAACACACAAAAAAAAGAAGGACCCAAGAAGACCCCTGGAATTCCCTGACCGGGAATCGAACCCGGGCCGTGGCGGTGAGAGCGCCAAATCCTGACCACTAGACCACCAGGGACCCCACATGACATGGTGTTGCTCTCTGTCATACAGAAATACTCACAAGTGCCCCTTCAGGTCAGACCTGGCTTGGCCGTCAGTCCACTTCTTATTTTCGCCTAAGAGCTGGATGCTGCATAAAGAGTAGCCGCAGAGCGTGTATCAAAGTAGCTTGTGCTTCCACCTCATCTCCATTTCTTTGCCTGTGGGGGTATAGCTCAGTGGTAGAGCATTTGACTGCAGATCAAGAGGTCCTAGGTTCAAATCCTGGTGCCCCCTGAGTTGTTTCCACCGCGTGCCATCTAGGCTGTGCTTCTTGCCGTCGATACGGCATTCCTTGCTGGTCTCCGTTGTTTAACGTGAGTGCTGGCAATGTGAAAGGGCGCGACGGTCTCGGACCATGAGCAGCTATCTGAGTTGTGCCAGAGGCTCTTTCCACCATGGGTTTCTCCTGCCGTGTACACCGGAAGCAAACTTCTTTGTTATTTCCTTCCGAGATCATCCGAGCTCATCTTGTGCTATTGTTACGAGAGTAAAAGGAGACTCATGGAGAGATCGTCTGCTCCAAATCAGAGAGGAAAAGGAGAGCGCGTCCCCAGGTGGGCTTGAACCACCAACCTCTCAGTTAACAGCCGAGCGCGCTAACCAATTGCGCCACAGAGACAGCGAAGGCAACGGTACAGCTGTGCTTTATGGGGTTTGGAGTCAGAAGGCCCTTCTCAGAAAAGCGGCGGATCCGAAAGTAGCCGGTCCGGGGGTCAGTCTTTTGTTGTGTCGTGGCCCGGCTAGCTCAGTCGGTAGAGCATGAGACTCTTAATCTCAGGGTCGTGGGTTCGAGCCCCACGTTGGGCGTAGTCTTTTTGACGCATAGAAGCCCACCACCCTCCCAGACGTGAACGTGATGAGTCGTGCCGTCAATGAAAGATGATCGTGACTCACTCTGCCTTCTCGTGACAGGCCAGACAGGACCCTTCGTCTGCGTGGTGAATGCGCTGTGTTCTCCCATGCAAGTGGATGTCAGTGGTCCGTGCTGTCGTGCAGCTCTCTTGAAAATGCCCTGTTGCTCATTTGAGTGGCCGGTGAGTGAAAAACCAAAGAGTGAGAAGCAAGCTGAGGGCACAACCACACTGGGAATGCTGCGAGGACCTCGTCCAGGTCCCAGAGGTCAGAAGCTAACAAAAAGGCTCACAATGGGAGGTGCAGGAAAACACACAAAAAAAAGAAGGACCCAAGAAGACCCCTGGAATTCCCTGACCGGGAATCGAACCCGGGCCGTGGCGGTGAGA
This sequence comes from Paramormyrops kingsleyae, assembly GCF_048594095.1. Lineage (NCBI taxonomy): Eukaryota > Metazoa > Chordata > Actinopteri > Osteoglossiformes > Mormyridae > Paramormyrops > Paramormyrops kingsleyae. Next base: position 28,316,021 of record NC_132814.1, on the reverse strand, counting down.
GCGCCAAATCCTGACCACTAGACCACCAGGGACCCCACATGACATGGTGTTGCTCTCTGTCATACAGAAATACTCACAAGTGCCCCTTCAGGTCAGACCTGGCTTGGCCGTCAGTCCACTTCTTATTTTCGCCTAAGAGCTGGATGCTGCATAAAGAGTAGCCGCAGAGCGTGTATCAAAGTAGCTTGTGCTTCCACCTCATCTCCATTTCTTTGCCTGTGGGGGTATAGCTCAGTGGTAGAGCATTTGACTGCAGATCAAGAGGTCCTAGGTTCAAATCCTGGTGCCCCCTGAGTTGTTTCCACCGCGTGCCATCTAGGCTGTGCTTCTTGCCGTCGATACGGCATTCCTTGCTGGTCTCCGTTGTTTAACGTGAGTGCTGGCAATGTGAAAGGGCGCGACGGTCTCGGACCATGAGCAGCTATCTGAGTTGTGCCAGAGGCTCTTTCCACCATGGGTTTCTCCTGCCGTGTACACGGGAAGCAAACTTCTTTGTTATTTCCTTCCGAGATCATCCGAGCTCATCTTGTGCTATTGTTACGAGAGTAAAAGGAGACTCATGGAGAGATCGTCTGCTCCAAATCAGAGAGGAAAAGGAGAGCGCATCCCCAGGTGGGCTTGAACCACCAACCTCTCGGTTAACAGCCGAGCGCGCTAACCAATTGCGCCACAGAGACAGCGAAGGCAACGGTACAGCTGTGCTTTATGGGGTTTGGAGTCAGAAGGCCCTCCCATGCAAGTGGATGTCAGTGGTCCGTGCTGTCGTGCAGCTCTCTTGAAAATGCCCTGTTGCTCATTTGAGTGGCCGGTGAGTGAAAAACCAAAGAGTGAGAAGCAAGCTGAGGGCACAACCACACTGGGAATGCTGCGAGGACCTCGTCCAGGTCCCAGAGGTCAGAAGCTAACAAAAAGGCTCACAATGGGAGGTGCAGGAAAACACACAAAAAAAAGGACCCAAGAAGACCCCTGGAATTCCCTGACCGGGAATCGAACCCGGGCCGTGGCGGTGAGAGCGCCAAATCCTGACCACTAGATCACCAGGGACCCCACATGACATGGTGTTGCTCTCTGTCATACAGAAATACTCACAAGTGCCCCTTCAGGTCAGACCTGGCTTGGCCGTCAGTCCACTTCTTATTTTCGCCTAAGAGCTGGATGCTGCATAAAGAGTAGCCGCAGAGCGTGTATCAAAGTAGCTTGTGCTTCCACCTCATCTCCATTTCTTTGCCTGTGGGGGTATAGCTCAGTGGTAGAGCATTTGACTGCAGATCAAGAGGTCCTAGGTTCAAATCCTGGTGCCCCCTGAGTTGTTTCCACCGCGTGCCATCTAGGCTGTGCTTCTTGCCGTCGATACGGCATTCCTTGCTGGTCTCCGTTGTTTAACGTGAGTGCTGGCAATGTGAAAGGGCGCGACGGTCTCGGACCATGAGCAGCTATCTGAGTTGTGCCAGAGGCTCTTTCCACCATGGGTTTCTCCTGCCGTGTACACGGGAAGCAAACTTCTTTGTTATTTCCTTCCGAGATCATCCGAGCTCATCTTGTGCTATTGTTACGAGAGTAAAAGGAGACTCATGGAGAGATCGTCTGCTCCAAATCAGAGAGGAAAAGGAGAGCACGTCCCCGGGTGGGCTTGAACCACCAACCTCTCGGTTAACAGCCGAGCGCGCTAACCAATTGCGCCACAGAGACAGCGAAGGCAACGGTACAGCTGTGCTTTATGGGGTTTGGAGTCAGAAGGCCCTTCTCAGAAAAGCGGCGGATCCGAAAGTAGCCGGTCCGGGGGTCAGTCTTTTGTTGTGTCGTGGCCCGGCTAGCTCAGTCGGTAGAGCATGAGACTCTTAATGTCAGGGTCGTGGGTTCGAGCCCCACGTTGGGCGTGGTCTTTTTGACGCATAGAAGCCCACCACCCTCCCAGACGTGAACGTGATGAGTCGTGCCGTCAATGAAAGATGATCGTGACTCACTCTGCCTTCTCGTGACAGGCCAGACAGGACCCTTCGTCTGCGTGGTGAATGCGCTGTGTTCTCCCATGCAAGTGGATGTCAGTGGTCCGTGCTGTCGTGCAGCTCTCTTGAAAATGCCCTGTTGCTCATTTGAGTGGCCGGTGAGTGAAAAACCAAAGAGTGAGAAGCAAGCTGAGGGCACAACCACACTGGGAATGCTGCGAGGACCTCGTCCAGGTCCCAGAGGTCAGAAGCTAACAAAAAGGCTCACAATGGGAGGTGCAGGAAAACACACAAAAAAAAGAAGGACCCAAGAAGACCCCTGGAATTCCCTGACCGGGAATCGAACCCGGGCCGTGGCGGTGAGAGCGCCAAATCCTGACCACTAGACCACCAGGGACCCCACATGACATGGTGTTGCTCTCTGTCATACAGAAATACTCACAAGTGCCCCTTCAGGTCAGACCTGGCTTGGCCGTCAGTCCACTTCTTATTTTCGCCTAAGAGCTGGATGCTGCATAAAGAGTAGCCGCAGAGCGTGTATCAAAGTAGCTTGTGCTTCCACCTCATCTCCATTTCTTTGCCTGTGGGGGTATAGCTCAGTGGTAGAGCATTTGACTGCAGATCAAGAGGTCCTAGGTTCAAATCCTGGTGCCCCCTGAGTTGTTTCCACCGCGTGCCATCTAGGCTGTGCTTCTTGCCGTCGATACGGCATTCCTTGCTGGTCTCCGTTGTTTAACGTGAGTGCTGGCAATGTGAAAGGGCGCGACGGTCTCGGACCATGAGCAGCTATCTGAGTTGTGCCAGAGGCTCTTTCCACCATGGGTTTCTCCTGCCGTGTACACGGGAAGCAAACTTCTTTGTTATTTCCTTCCGAGATCATCCGAGCTCATCTTGTGCTATTGTTACGAGAGTAAAAGGAGACTCATGGAGAGATCGTCTGCTCCAAATCAGAGAGGAAAAGGAGAGCGCCAGTGGTGGGCTTGAACCACCAACCTCTCGGTTAACAGCCGAGCGCGCTAACCAATTGCGCCACAGAGACAGCGAAGGCAACGGTACAGCTGTGCTTTATGGGGTTTGGAGTCAGAAGGCCCTTCTCAGAAAAGCGGCGGATCCGAAAGTAGCCGGTCCGGGGGTCAGTCTTTTGTTGTGTCGTGGCCCGGCTAGCTCAGTCGGTAGAGCATGAGACTCTTAATGTCAGGGTCGTGGGTTCGAGCCCCACGTTGGGCGTGGTCTTTTTGACGCATAGAAGCCCACCACTCTCCCAGACGTGAACGTGATGAGTCGTGCCGTCAATGAAAGATGATCGTGACTCACTCTGCCTTCTCGTGACAGGCCAGACAGGACCCTTCGTCTGCGTGGTGAATGCGCTGTGTTCTCCCATGCAAGTGGATGTCAGTGGTCCGTGCTGTCGTGCAGCTCTCTTGAAAATGCCCTGTTGCTCATTTGAGTGGCCGGTGAGTGAAAAACCAAAGAGTGAGAAGCAAGCTGAGGGCACAACCACACTGGGAATGCTGCGAGGACCTCGTCCAGGTCCCAGAGGTCAGAAGCTAACAAAAAGGCTCACAATGGGAGGTGCAGGAAAACACACAAAAAAAAGAAGGACCCAAGAAGACCCCTGGAATTCCCTGACCGGGAATCGAACCCGGGCCGTGGCGGTGAGAGCGCCAAATCCTGACCACTAGACCACCAGGGACCCCACATGACATGGTGTTGCTCTCTGTCATACAGAAATACTCACAAGTGCCCCTTCAGGTCAGACCTGGCTTGGCCGTCAGTCCACTTCTTATTTTCGCCTAAGAGCTGGATGCTGCATAAAGAGTAGCCGCAGAGCGTGTATCAAAGTAGCTTGTGCTTCCACCTCATCTCCATTTCTTTGCCTGTGGGGGTATAGCTCAGTGGTAGAGCATTTGACTGCAGATCAAGAGGTCCTAGGTTCAAATCCTGGTGCCCCCTGAGTTGTTTCCACCGCGTGCCATCTAGGCTGTGCTTCTTGCCGTCGATACGGCATTCCTTGCTGGTCTCCGTTGTTTAACGTGAGTGCTGGCAATGTGAAAGGGCGCGACGGTCTCGGACCATGAGCAGCTATCTGAGTTGTGCCAGAGGCTCTTTCCACCATGGGTTTCTCCTGCCGTGTACACCTGAAGCAAACTTCTTTGTTATTTCCTTCCGAGATCATCCGAGCTCATCTTGTGCTATTGTTACGAGAGTAAAAGGAGACTCATGGAGAGATCGTCTGCTCCAAATCAGAGAGGAAAAGGAGAGCGCATCCCCGGGTGGGCTTGAACCACCAACCTCTCAGTTAACAGCCGAGCGCGCTAACCAATTGCACAAAGGCAACGGTACAGCTGTGCTTTATGGGGTTTGGAGTCAGAAGGCCCTTCTCAGAAAAGCGGCGGATCCGAAAGTAGCCGGTCCGGGGGTCAGTCTTTTGTTGTGTCGTGGCCCGGCTAGCTCAGTCGGTAGAGCATGAGACTCTTAATCTCAGGGTCGTGGGTTCGAGCCCCACGTTGGGCGTGGTCTTTTTGACGCATAGAAGCCCACCACCCTCCCAGACGTGAACGTGATGAGTCGTGCCGTCAATGAAAGATGATCGTGACTCACTCTGCCTTCTCGTGACAGGCCAGACAGGACCCTTCGTCTGCGTGGTGAATGCGCTGTGTTCTCCCATGCAAGTGGATGTCAGTGGTCCGTGCTGTCGTGCAGCTCTCTTGAAAATGCCCTGTTGCTCATTTGAGTGGCCGGTGAGTGAAAAACCAAAGAGTGAGAAGCAAGCTGAGGGCACAACCACACTGGGAATGCTGCGAGGACCTCGTCCAGGTCCCAGAGGTCAGAAGCTAACAAAAAGGCTCACAATGGGAGGTGCAGGAAAACACACAAAAAAAAGAAGGACCCAAGAAGACCCCTGGAATTCCCTGACCGGGAATCGAACCCGGGCCGTGGCGGTGAGAGCGCCAAATCCTGACCACTAGACCACCAGGGACCCCACATGACATGGTGTTGCTCTCTGTCATACAGAAATACTCACAAGTGCCCCTTCAGGTCAGACCTGGCTTGGCCGTCAGTCCACTTCTTATTTTCGCCTAAGAGCTGGATGCTGCATAAAGAGTAGCCGCAGAGCGTGTATCAAAGTAGCTTGTGCTTCCACCTCATCTCCATTTCTTTGCCTGTGGGGGTATAGCTCAGTGGTAGAGCATTTGACTGCAGATCAAGAGGTCCTAGGTTCAAATCCTGGTGCCCCCTGAGTTGTTTCCACCGCGTGCCATCTAGGCTGTGCTTCTTGCCGTCGATACGGCATTCCTTGCTGGTCTCCGTTGTTTAACATGAGTGCTGGCAATGTGAAAGGGTGCGACGGTCTCAGACCATGAGCAGCTATCTGAGTTGTGCCAGAGGCTCTTTCCACCATGGGTTTCTCCTGCCATGTACACCGGAAGCGAACTTCTTTGTTATTTCCTTCCGAGATCATCCGAGCTCATCTTGTGCTATTGTTACGAGAGTAAAAGGAGACTCATGGAGAGATCGTCTGCTCCAAATCAGAGAGGAATAGGAGAGCGCGTCCCCGGGTGGGCTTGAACCACCAACCTCTCGGTTAACAGCCGAGCACGCTAACCAATTGCGCCACAGAGACAGCGAAGGCAACGGTACAGCTGTGCTTTATGGGGTTTGGAGTCAGAAGGCCCTTCTCAGAAAAGCAGCGGATCCGAAAGTAGCCGGTCCGGGGGTCAGTCTTTTGTTGTGTCGTGGCCCGGCTAGCTCAGTCGGTAGAGCATGAGACTCTTAATCTCAGGGTCGTGGGTTCGAGCCCCACGTTGGGCGTGGTCTTTTTGACGCATAGAAGCCCACCACCCTCCCAGACGTGAACGTGATGAGTCGTGCCGTCAATGAAAGATGATCGTGACTCACTCTGCCTTCTCGTGACAGGCCAGACAGGACCCTTCGTCTGCGTGGTGAATGCGCTGTGTTCTCCCATGCAAGTGGATGTCAGTGGTCCGTGCTGTCGTGCAGCTCTCTTGAAAATGCCCTGTTGCTCATTTGAGTGGCCGGTGAGTGAAAAACCAAAGAGTGAGAAGCAAGCTGAGGGCACAACCACACTGGGAATGCTGCGAGGACCTCGTCCAGGTCCCAGAGGTCAGAAGCTAACAAAAAGGCTCACAATGGGAGGTGCAGGAAAACACACAAAAAAAAGAAGGACCCAAGAAGACCCCTGGAATTCCCTGACCGGGAATCGAACCCGGGCCGTGGCGGTGAGAGCGCCAAATCCTGACCACTAGACCACCAGGGACCCCACATGACATGGTGTTGCTCTCTGTCATACAGAAATACTCACAAGTGCCCCTTCAGGTCAGACCTGGCTTGGCCGTCAGTCCACTTCTTATTTTCGCCTAAGAGCTGGATGCTGCATAAAGAGTAGCCGCAGAGCGTGTATCAAAGTAGCTTGTGCTTCCACCTCATCTCCATTTCTTTGCCTGTGGGGGTATAGCTCAGTGGTAGAGCATTTGACTGCAGATCAAGAGGTCCTAGGTTCAAATCCTGGTGCCCCCTGAGTTGTTTCCACCGCGTGCCATCTAGGCTGTGCTTCTTGCCGTCGATACGGCATTCCTTGCTGGTCTCCGTTGTTTAACGTGAGTGCTGGCAATGTGAAAGGGCGCGACGGTCTCGGACCATGAGCAGCTATCTGAGTTGTGCCAGAGGCTCTTTCCACCATGGGTTTCTCCTGCCGTGTACACCGGAAGCAAACTTCTTTGTTATTTCCTTCCGAGATCATCCGAGCTCATCTTGTGCTATTGTTACGAGAGTAAAAGGAGACTCATGGAGAGATCGTCTGCTCCAAATCAGAGAGGAAAAGGAGAGCGCGTCCCCGGGTGGGCTTGAACCACCAACCTCTCGGTTAACAGCCGAGCACGCTAACCAATTGCGCCACAGAGACAGCGAAGGCAACGGTACAGCTGTGCTTTATGGGGTTTGGAGTCAGAAGGCCCTTCTCAGAAAAGCGGCGGATCCGAAAGTAGCCGGTCCGGGGGTCAGTCTTTTGTTGTGTCGTGGCCCGGCTAGCTCAGTCGGTAGAGCATGAGACTCTTAATCTCAGGGTCGTGGGTTCGAGCCCCACGTTGGGTGTAGTCTTTTTGACGCATAGAAGCCCACCACCCTCCCAGACGTGAACGTGATGAGTCGTGCCGTCAATGAAAGATGATCGTGACTCACTCTGCCTTCTCGTGACAGGCCAGACAGGACCCTTCGTCTGCGTGGTGAATGCGCTGTGTTCTCCCATGCAAGTGGATGTCAGTGGTCCGTGCTGTCGTGCAGCTCTCTTGAAAATGCCCTGTTGCTCATTTGAGTGGCCGGTGAGTGAAAAACCAAAGAGTGAGAAGCAAGCTGAGGGCACAACCACACTGGGAATGCTGCGAGGACCTCGTCCAGGTCCCAGAGGTCAGAAGCTAACAAAAAGGCTCACAATGGGAGGTGCAGGAAAACACACAAAAAAAAGAAGGACCCAAGAAGACCCCTGGAATTCCCTGACCGGGAATCGAACCCGGGCCGTGGCGGTGAGAGCGCCAAATCCTGACCACTAGACCACCAGGGACCCCACATGACATGGTGTTGCTCTCTGTCATACAGAAATACTCACAAGTGCCCCTTCAGGTCAGACCTGGCTTGGCCGTCAGTCCACTTCTTATTTTCGCCTAAGAGCTGGATGCTGCATAAAGAGTAGCCGCAGAGCGTGTATCAAAGTAGCTTGTGCTTCCACCTCATCTCCACTTCTTTGCCTGTGGGGGTATAGCTCAGTGGTAGAGCATTTGACTGCAGATCAAGAGGTCCTAGGTTCAAATCCTGGTGCCCCCTGAGTTGTTTCCACCGCGTGCCATCTAGGCTGTGCTTCTTGCCGTCGATACGGCATTCCTTGCTGGTCTCCGTTGTTTAACGTGAGTGCTGGCAATGTGAAAGGGCGCGACGGTCTCGGACCATGAGCAGCTATCTGAGTTGTGCCAGAGGCTCTTTCCACCATGGGTTTCTCCTGCCGTGTACACCTGAAGCAAACTTCTTTGTTATTTCCTTCCGAGATCATCCGAGCTCATCTTGTGCTATTGTTACGAGAGTAAAAGGAGACTCATGGAGAGATCGTCTGCTCCAAATCAGAGAGGAAAAGGAGAGCGCATCCCCGGGTGGGCTTGAACCACCAACCTCTCAGTTAACAGCCGAGCGCGCTAACCAATTGCACAAAGGCAACGGTACAGCTGTGCTTTATGGGGTTTGGAGTCAGAAGGCCCTTCTCAGAAAAGCGGCGGATCCGAAAGTAGCCGGTCCGGGGGTCAGTGTTTTGTTGTGTCGTGGCCCGGCTAGCTCAGTCGGTAGAGCATGAGACTCTTAATCTCAGGGTCGTGGGTTCGAGCCCCACGTTGGGCGTGGTCTTTTTGACGCATAGAAGCCCACCACCCTCCCAGACGTGAACGTGATGAGTCGTGCCGTCAATGAAAGATGATCGTGACTCACTCTGCCTTCTCGTGACAGGCCAGACAGGACCCTTCGTCTGCGTGGTGAATGCGCTGTGTTCTCCCATGCAAGTGGATGTCAGTGGTCCGTGCTGTCGTGCAGCTCTCTTGAAAATGCCCTGTTGCTCATTTGAGTGGCCGGTGAGTGAAAAACCAAAGAGTGAGAAGCAAGCTGAGGGCACAACCACACTGGGAATGCTGCGAGGACCTCATCCAGGTCCCAGAGGTCAGAAGCTAACAAAAAGGCTCACAATGGGAGGTGCAGGAAAACACACAAAAAAAAGAAGGACCCAAGAAGACCCCTGGAATTCCCTGACCGGGAATCGAACCCGGGCCGTGGCGGTGAGAGCGCCAAATCCTGACCACTAGACCACCAGGGACCCCACATGACATGGTGTTGCTCTCTGTCATACAGAAATACTCACAAGTGCCCCTTCAGGTCAGACCTGGCTTGGCCGTCAGTCCACTTCTTATTTTCGCCTAAGAGCTGGATGCTGCTTAACGAGTAGCCGCAGAGCGTGTATCAAAGTAGCTTGTGCTTCCACCTCATCTCCATTTCTTTGCCTGTGGGGGTATAGCTCAGTGGTAGAGCATTTGACTGCAGATCAAGAGGTCCTAGGTTCAAATCCTGGTGCCCCCTGAGTTGTTTCCACCGCGTGCCATCTAGGCTGTGCTTCTTGCCGTCGATACGGCATTCCTTGCTGGTCTCCGTTGTTTAACGTGAGTGCTGGCAATGTGAAAGGGTGCGACGGTCTCGGACCATGAGCAGCTATCTGAGTTGTGCCAGAGGCTCTTTCCACCATGGGTTTCTCCTGCCGTGTACACCTGAAGCAAACTTCTTTGTTATTTCCTTCCGAGATCATCCGAGCTCATCTTGTGCTATTGTTACGAGAGTAAAAGGAGACTCATGGAGAGATCGTCTGCTCCAAATCAGAGAGGAAAAGGAGAGCGCGTCCCCGGGTGGGCTTGAACCACCAACCTCTCAGTTAACAGCCGAGCGCGCTAACCAATTGCGCCACAGAGACAGCAAAGGCAACGGTACAGCTGTGCTTTATGGGGTTTGGAGTCAGAAGGCCCTTCTCAGAAAAGCGGCGGATCCGAAAGTAGCCGGTCCGGGGGTCAGTCTTTTGTTGTGTCGTGGCCCGGCTAGCTCAGTCGGTAGAGCATGAGACTCTTAATCTCAGGGTCGTGGGTTCGAGCCCCACGTTGGGCGTGGTCTTTTTGACGCATAGAAGCCCACCACCCTCCCAGACGTGAACGTGATGAGTCGTGCCGTCAATGAAAGATGATCGTGACTCACTCTGCCTTCTCGTGACAGGCCAGACAGGACCCTTCGTCTGCGTGGTGAATGCGCTGTGTTCTCCCATGCAAGTGGATGTCAGTGGTCCGTGCTGTCGTGCAGCTCTCTTGAAAATGCCCTGTTGCTCATTTGAGTGGCCGGTGAGTGAAAAACCAAAGAGTGAGAAGCAAGCTGAGGGCACAACCACACTGGGAATGCTGCGAGGACCTCGTCCAGGTCCCAGAGGTCAGAAGCTAACAAAAAGGCTCACAATGGGAGGTGCAGGAAAACACACAAAAAAAAGAAGGACCCAAGAAGACCCCTGGAATTCCCTGACCGGGAATCGAACCCGGGCCGTGGCGGTGAGAGCGCCAAATCCTGACCACTAGACCACCAGGGACCCCACATGACATGGTGTTGCTCTCTGTCATACAGAAATACTCACAAGTGCCCCTTCAGGTCAGACCTGGCTTGGCCGTCAGTCCACTTCTTATTTTCGCCTAAGAGCTGGATGCTGCATAAAGAGTAGCCGCAGAGCGTGTATCAAAGTAGCTTGTGCTTCCACCTCATCTCCATTTCTTTGCCTGTGGGGGTATAGCTCAGTGGTAGAGCATTTGACTGCAGATCAAGAGGTCCTAGGTTCAAATCCTGGTGCCCCCTGAGTTGTTTCCACCGCGTGCCATCTAGGCTGTGCTTCTTGCCGTCGATACGGCATTCCTTGCTGGTCTCCGTTGTTTAACGTGAGTGCTGGCAATGTGAAAGGGTGCGACGGTCTCGGACCATGAGCAGCTATCTGAGTTGTGCCAGAGGCTCTTTCCACCATGGGTTTCTCCTGCCATGTACACCGGAAGCGAACTTCTTTGTTATTTCCTTCCGAGATCATCCGAGCTCATCTTGTGCTATTGTTACGAGAGTAAAAGGAGACTCATGGAGAGATCGTCTGCTCCAAATCAGAGAGGAATAGGAGAGCGCGTCCCCGGGTGGGCTTGAACCACCAACCTCTCGGTTAACAGCCGAGCGCGCTAACCAATTGCGCCACAGAGACAGCGAAGGCAACGGTACAGCTGTGCTTTATGGGGTTTGGAGTCAGAAGGCCCTTCTCAGAAAAGCGGCGGATCCGAAAGTAGCCGGTCCGGGGGTCAGTCTTTTGTTGTGTCGTGGCCCGGCTAGCTCAGTCGGTAGAGCATGAGACTCTTAATCTCAGGGTCGTGGGTTCGAGCCCCACGTTGGGCGTGGTCTTTTTGACGCATAGAAGCCCACCACCCTCCCAGACGTGAACGTGATGAGTCGTGCCGTCAATGAAAGATGATCGTGACTCACTCTGCCTTCTCGTGACAGGCCAGACAGGACCCTTCGTCTGCGTGGTGAATGCGCTGTGTTCTCCCATGCAAGTGGATGTCAGTGGTCCGTGCTGTCGTGCAGCTCTCTTGAAAATGCCCTGTTGCTCATTTGAGTGGCCGGTGAGTGAAAAACCAAAGAGTGAGAAGCAAGCTGAGGGCACAACCACACTGGGAATGCTGCGAGGACCTCGTCCAGGTCCCAGAGGTCAGAAGCTAACAAAAAGGCTCACAATGGGAGGTGCAGGAAAACACACAAAAAAAAGAAGGACCCAAGAAGACCCCTGGAATTCCCTGACCGGGAATCGAACCCGGGCCGTGGCGGTGAGAGCGCCAAATCCTGACCACTAGACCACCAGGGACCCCACATGACATGGTGTTGCTCTCTGTCATACAGAAATACTCACAAGTGCCCCTTCAGGTCAGACCTGGCTTGGCCGTCAGTCCACTTCTTATTTTCGCCTAAGAGCTGGATGCTGCATAAAGAGTAGCCGCAGAGCGTGTATCAAAGTAGCTTGTGCTTCCACCTCATCTCCATTTCTTTGCCTGTGGGGGTATAGCTCAGTGGTAGAGCATTTGACTGCAGATCAAGAGGTCCTAGGTTCAAATCCTGGTGCCCCCTGAGTTGTTTCCACCGCGTGCCATCTAGGCTGTGCTTCTTGCCGTCGATACGGCATTCCTTGCTGGTCTCCGTTGTTTAACATGAGTGCTGGCAATGTGAAAGGGTGCGACGGTCTCAGACCATGAGCAGCTATCTGAGTTGTGCCAGAGGCTCTTTCCACCATGGGTTTCTCCTGCCATGTACACCGGAAGCGAACTTCTTTGTTATTTCCTTCCGAGATCATCCGAGCTCATCTTGTGCTATTGTTACGAGAGTAAAAGGAGACTCATGGAGAGATCGTCTGCTCCAAATCAGAGAGGAATAGGAGAGCGCGTCCCCGGGTGGGCTTGAACCACCAACCTCTCGGTTAACAGCCGAGCACGCTAACCAATTGCGCCACAGAGACAGCGAAGGCAACGGTACAGCTGTGCTTTATGGGGTTTGGAGTCAGAAGGCCCTTCTCAGAAAAGCAGCGGATCCGAAAGTAGCCGGTCCGGGGGTCAGTCTTTTGTTGTGTCGTGGCCCGGCTAGCTCAGTCGGTAGAGCATGAGACTCTTAATCTCAGGGTCGTGGGTTCGAGCCCCACGTTGGGCGTGGTCTTTTTGACGCATAGAAGCCCACCACCCTCCCAGACGTGAACGTGATGAGTCGTGCCGTCAATGAAAGATGATCGTGACTCACTCTGCCTTCTCGTGACAGGCCAGACAGGACCCTTCGTCTGCGTGGTGAATGCGCTGTGTTCTCCCATGCAAGTGGATGTCAGTGGTCCGTGCTGTCGTGCAGCTCTCTTGAAAATGCCCTGTTGCTCATTTGAGTGGCCGGTGAGTGAAAAACCAAAGAGTGAGAAGCAAGCTGAGGGCACAACCACACTGGGAATGCTGCGAGGACCTCGTCCAGGTCCCAGAGGTCAGAAGCTAACAAAAAGGCTCACAATGGGAGGTGCAGGAAAACACACAAAAAAAAGAAGGACCCAAGAAGACCCCTGGAATTCCCTGACCGGGAATCGAACCCGGGCCGTGGCGGTGAGAGCGCCAAATCCTGACCACTAGACCACCAGGGACCCCACATGACATGGTGTTGCTCTCTGTCATACAGAAATACTCACAAGTGCCCCTTCAGGTCAGACCTGGCTTGGCCGTCAGTCCACTTCTTATTTTCGCCTAAGAGCTGGATGCTGCATAAAGAGTAGCCGCAGAGCGTGTATCAAAGTAGCTTGTGCTTCCACCTCATCTCCATTTCTTTGCCTGTGGGGGTATAGCTCAGTGGTAGAGCATTTGACTGCAGATCAAGAGGTCCTAGGTTCAAATCCTGGTGCCCCCTGAGTTGTTTCCACCGCGTGCCATCTAGGCTGTGCTTCTTGCCGTCGATACGGCATTCCTTGCTGGTCTCCGTTGTTTAACGTGAGTGCTGGCAATGTGAAAGGGCGCGACGGTCTCGGACCATGAGCAGCTATCTGAGTTGTGCCAGAGGCTCTTTCCACCATGGGTTTCTCCTGCCGTGTACACCGGAAGCAAACTTCTTTGTTATTTCCTTCCGAGATCATCCGAGCTCATCTTGTGCTATTGTTACGAGAGTAAAAGGAGACTCATGGAGAGATCGTCTGCTCCAAATCAGAGAGGAAAAGGAGAGCGCGTCCCCGGGTGGGCTTGAACCACCAACCTCTCGGTTAACAGCCGAGCACGCTAACCAATTGCGCCACAGAGACAGCGAAGGCAACGGTACAGCTGTGCTTTATGGGGTTTGGAGTCAGAAGGCCCTTCTCAGAAAAGCGGCGGATCCGAAAGTAGCCGGTCCGGGGGTCAGTCTTTTGTTGTGTCGTGGCCCGGCTAGCTCAGTCGGTAGAGCATGAGACTCTTAATCTCAGGGTCGTGGGTTCGAGCCCCACGTTGGGTGTAGTCTTTTTGACGCATAGAAGCCCACCACCCTCCCAGACGTGAACGTGATGAGTCGTGCCGTCAATGAAAGATGATCGTGACTCACTCTGCCTTCTCGTGACAGGCCAGACAGGACCCTTCGTCTGCGTGGTGAATGCGCTGTGTTCTCCCATGCAAGTGGATGTCAGTGGTCCGTGCTGTCGTGCAGCTCTCTTGAAAATGCCCTGTTGCTCATTTGAGTGGCCGGTGAGTGAAAAACCAAAGAGTGAGAAGCAAGCTGAGGGCACAACCACACTGGGAATGCTGCGAGGACCTCGTCCAGGTCCCAGAGGTCAGAAGCTAACAAAAAGGCTCACAATGGGAGGTGCAGGAAAACACACAAAAAAAAGAAGGACCCAAGAAGACCCCTGGAATTCCCTGACCGGGAATCGAACCCGGGCCGTGGCGGTGAGAGCGCCAAATCCTGACCACTAGACCACCAGGGACCCCACATGACATGGTGTTGCTCTCTGTCATACAGAAATACTCACAAGTGCCCCTTCAGGTCAGACCTGGCTTGGCCGTCAGTCCACTTCTTATTTTCGCCTAAGAGCTGGATGCTGCATAAAGAGTAGCCGCAGAGCGTGTATCAAAGTAGCTTGTGCTTCCACCTCATCTCCATTTCTTTGCCTGTGGGGGTATAGCTCAGTGGTAGAGCATTTGACTGCAGATCAAGAGGTCCTAGGTTCAAATCCTGGTGCCCCCTGAGTTGTTTCCACCGCGTGCCATCTAGGCTGTGCTTCTTGCCGTCGATACGGCATTCCTTGCTGGTCTCCGTTGTTTAACGTGAGTGCTGGCAATGTGAAAGGGTGCGACGGTCTCGGACCATGAGCAGCTATCTGAGTTGTGCCAGAGGCTCTTTCCACCATGGGTTTCTCCTGCCATGTACACCGGAAGCGAACTTCTTTGTTATTTCCTTCCGAGATCATCCGAGCTCATCTTGTGCTATTGTTACGAGAGTAAAAGGAGACTCATGGAGAGATCGTCTGCTCCAAATCAGAGAGGAATAGGAGAGCGCGTCCCCGGGTGGGCTTGAACCACCAACCTCTCGGTTAACAGCCGAGCGCGCTAACCAATTGCGCCACAGAGACAGCGAAGGCAACGGTACAGCTGTGCTTTATGGGGTTTGGAGTCAGAAGGCCCTTCTCAGAAAAGCGGCGGATCCGAAAGTAGCCGGTCCGGGGGTCAGTCTTTTGTTGTGTCGTGGCCCGGCTAGCTCAGTCGGTAGAGCATGAGACTCTTAATCTCAGGGTCGTGGGTTCGAGCCCCACGTTGGGCGTGGTCTTTTTGACGCATAGAAGCCCACCACCCTCCCAGACGTGAACGTGATGAGTCGTGCCGTCAATGAAAGATGATCGTGACTCACTCTGCCTTCTCGTGACAGGCCAGACAGGACCCTTCGTCTGCGTGGTGAATGCGCTGTGTTCTCCCATGCAAGTGGATGTCAGTGGTCCGTGCTGTCGTGCAGCTCTCTTGAAAATGCCCTGTTGCTCATTTGAGTGGCCGGTGAGTGAAAAACCAAAGAGTGAGAAGCAAGCTGAGGGCACAACCACACTGGGAATGCTGCGAGGACCTCGTCCAGGTCCCAGAGGTCAGAAGCTAACAAAAAGGCTCACAATGGGAGGTGCAGGAAAACACACAAAAAAAAGAAGGACCCAAGAAGACCCCTGGAATTCCCTGACCGGGAATCGAACCCGGGCCGTGGCGGTGAGAGCGCCAAATCCTGACCACTAGACCACCAGGGACCCCACATGACATGGTGTTGCTCTCTGTCATACAGAAATACTCACAAGTGCCCCTTCAGGTCAGACCTGGCTTGGCCGTCAGTCCACTTCTTATTTTCGCCTAAGAGCTGGATGCTGCATAAAGAGTAGCCGCAGAGCGTGTATCAAAGTAGCTTGTGCTTCCACCTCATCTCCATTTCTTTGCCTGTGGGGGTATAGCTCAGTGGTAGAGCATTTGACTGCAGATCAAGAGGTCCTAGGTTCAAATCCTGGTGCCCCCTGAGTTGTTTCCACCGCGTGCCATCTAGGCTGTGCTTCTTGCCGTCGATACGGCATTCCTTGCTGGTCTCCGTTGTTTAACATGAGTGCTGGCAATGTGAAAGGGTGCGACGGTCTCAGACCATGAGCAGCTATCTGAGTTGTGCCAGAGGCTCTTTCCACCATGGGTTTCTCCTGCCATGTACACCGGAAGCGAACTTCTTTGTTATTTCCTTCCGAGATCATCCGAGCTCATCTTGTGCTATTGTTACGAGAGTAAAAGGAGACTCATGGAGAGATCGTCTGCTCCAAATCAGAGAGGAATAGGAGAGCGCGTCCCCGGGTGGGCTTGAACCACCAACCTCTCGGTTAACAGCCGAGCACGCTAACCAATTGCGCCACAGAGACAGCGAAGGCAACGGTACAGCTGTGCTTTATGGGGTTTGGAGTCAGAAGGCCCTTCTCAGAAAAGCAGCGGATCCGAAAGTAGCCGGTCCGGGGGTCAGTCTTTTGTTGTGTCGTGGCCCGGCTAGCTCAGTCGGTAGAGCATGAGACTCTTAATCTCAGGGTCGTGGGTTCGAGCCCCACGTTGGGCGTGGTCTTTTTGACGCATAGAAGCCCACCACCCTCCCAGACGTGAACGTGATGAGTCGTGCCGTCAATGAAAGATGATCGTGACTCACTCTGCCTTCTCGTGACAGGCCAGACAGGACCCTTCGTCTGCGTGGTGAATGCGCTGTGTTCTCCCATGCAAGTGGATGTCAGTGGTCCGTGCTGTCGTGCAGCTCTCTTGAAAATGCCCTGTTGCTCATTTGAGTGGCCGGTGAGTGAAAAACCAAAGAGTGAGAAGCAAGCTGAGGGCACAACCACACTGGGAATGCTGCGAGGACCTCGTCCAGGTCCCAGAGGTCAGAAGCTAACAAAAAGGCTCACAATGGGAGGTGCAGGAAAACACACAAAAAAAAGAAGGACCCAAGAAGACCCCTGGAATTCCCTGACCGGGAATCGAACCCGGGCCGTGGCGGTGAGAGCGCCAAATCCTGACCACTAGACCACCAGGGACCCCACATGACATGGTGTTGCTCTCTGTCATACAGAAATACTCACAAGTGCCCCTTCAGGTCAGACCTGGCTTGGCCGTCAGTCCACTTCTTATTTTCGCCTAAGAGCTGGATGCTGCATAAAGAGTAGCCGCAGAGCGTGTATCAAAGTAGCTTGTGCTTCCACCTCATCTCCATTTCTTTGCCTGTGGGGGTATAGCTCAGTGGTAGAGCATTTGACTGCAGATCAAGAGGTCCTAGGTTCAAATCCTGGTGCCCCCTGAGTTGTTTCCACCGCGTGCCATCTAGGCTGTGCTTCTTGCCGTCGATACGGCATTCCTTGCTGGTCTCCGTTGTTTAACGTGAGTGCTGGCAATGTGAAAGGGCGCGACGGTCTCGGACCATGAGCAGCTATCTGAGTTGTGCCAGAGGCTCTTTCCACCATGGGTTTCTCCTGCCGTGTACACCGGAAGCAAACTTCTTTGTTATTTCCTTCCGAGATCATCCGAGCTCATCTTGTGCTATTGTTACGAGAGTAAAAGGAGACTCATGGAGAGATCGTCTGCTCCAAATCAGAGAGGAAAAGGAGAGCGCGTCCCCGGGTGGGCTTGAACCACCAACCTCTCGGTTAACAGCCGAGCACGCTAACCAATTGCGCCACAGAGACAGCGAAGGCAACGGTACAGCTGTGCTTTATGGGGTTTGGAGTCAGAAGGCCCTTCTCAGAAAAGCGGCGGATCCGAAAGTAGCCGGTCCGGGGGTCAGTCTTTTGTTGTGTCGTGGCCCGGCTAGCTCAGTCGGTAGAGCATGAGACTCTTAATCTCAGGGTCGTGGGTTCGAGCCCCACGTTGGGTGTAGTCTTTTTGACGCATAGAAGCCCACCACCCTCCCAGACGTGAACGTGATGAGTCGTGCCGTCAATGAAAGATGATCGTGACTCACTCTGCCTTCTCGTGACAGGCCAGACAGGACCCTTCGTCTGCGTGGTGAATGCGCTGTGTTCTCCCATGCAAGTGGATGTCAGTGGTCCGTGCTGTCGTGCAGCTCTCTTGAAAATGCCCTGTTGCTCATTTGAGTGGCCGGTGAGTGAAAAACCAAAGAGTGAGAAGCAAGCTGAGGGCACAACCACACTGGGAATGCTGCGAGGACCTCGTCCAGGTCCCAGAGGTCAGAAGCTAACAAAAAGGCTCACAATGGGAGGTGCAGGAAAACACACAAAAAAAAGAAGGACCCAAGAAGACCCCTGGAATTCCCTGACCGGGAATCGAACCCGGGCCGTGGCGGTGAGAGCGCCAAATCCTGACCACTAGACCACCAGGGACCCCACATGACATGGTGTTGCTCTCTGTCATACAGAAATACTCACAAGTGCCCCTTCAGGTCAGACCTGGCTTGGCCGTCAGTCCACTTCTTATTTTCGCCTAAGAGCTGGATGCTGCATAAAGAGTAGCCGCAGAGCGTGTATCAAAGTAGCTTGTGCTTCCACCTCATCTCCACTTCTTTGCCTGTGGGGGTATAGCTCAGTGGTAGAGCATTTGACTGCAGATCAAGAGGTCCTAGGTTCAAATCCTGGTGCCCCCTGAGTTGTTTCCACCGCGTGCCATCTAGGCTGTGCTTCTTGCCGTCGATACGGCATTCCTTGCTGGTCTCCGTTGTTTAACGTGAGTGCTGGCAATGTGAAAGGGCGCGACGGTCTCGGACCATGAGCAGCTATCTGAGTTGTGCCAGAGGCTCTTTCCACCATGGGTTTCTCCTGCCGTGTACACGGGAAGCAAACTTCTTTGTTATTTCCTTCCGAGATCATCCGAGCTCATCTTGTGCTATTGTTACGAGAGTAAAAGGAGACTCATGGAGAGATCGTCTGCTCCAAATCAGAGAGGAAAAGGAGAGCGCGTCCCCGGGTGGGCTTGAACCACCAACCTCTCGGTTAACAGCCGAGCGCGCTAACCAATTGCGCCACAGAGACAGCGAAGGCAATGGTACAGCTGTGCTTTATGGGGTTTGGAGTCAGAAGGCCCTTCTCAGAAAAGCGGCGGATCCGAAAGTAGCCGGTCCGGGGGTCAGTCTTTTGTTGTGTCGTGGCCCGGCTAGCTCAGTCGGTAGAGCATGAGACTCTTAATGTCAGGGTCGTGGGTTCGAGCCCCACGTTGGGCGTGGTCTTTTTGACGCATAGAAGCCCACCACCCTCCCAGACGTGAACGTGATGAGTCGTGCCGTCAATGAAAGATGATCGTGACTCACTCTGCCTTCTCGTGACAGGCCAGACAGGACCCTTCGTCTGCGTGGTGAATGCGCTGTGTTCTCCCATGCAAGTGGATGTCAGTGGTCCGTGCTGTCGTGCAGCTCTCTTGAAAATGCCCTGTTGCTCATTTGAGTGGCCGGTGAGTGAAAAACCAAAGAGTGAGAAGCAAGCTGAGGGCACAACCACACTGGGAATGCTGCGAGGACCTCGTCCAGGTCCCAGAGGTCAGAAGCTAACAAAAAGGCTCACAATGGGAGGTGCAGGAAAACACACAAAAAAAAGAAGGACCCAAGAAGACCCCTGGAATTCCCTGACCGGGAATCGAACCCGGGCCGTGGCGGTGAGAGCGCCAAATCCTGACCACTAGACCACCAGGGACCCCACATGACATGGTGTTGCTCTCTGTCATACAGAAATACTCACAAGTGCCCCTTCAGGTCAGACCTGGCTTGGCCGTCAGTCCACTTCTTATTTTCGCCTAAGAGCTGGATGCTGCATAAAGAGTAGCCGCAGAGCGTGTATCAAAGTAGCTTGTGCTTCCACCTCATCTCCATTTCTTTGCCTGTGGGGGTATAGCTCAGTGGTAGAGCATTTGACTGCAGATCAAGAGGTCCTAGGTTCAAATCCTGGTGCCCCCTGAGTTGTTTCCACCGCGTGCCATCTAGGCTGTGCTTCTTGCCGTCGATACGGCATTCCTTGCTGGTCTCCGTTGTTTAACGTGAGTGCTGGCAATGTGAAAGGGTGCGACGGTCTCGGACCATGAGCAGCTATCTGAGTTGTGCCAGAGGCTCTTTCCACCATGGGTTTCTCCTGCCATGTACACCGGAAGCGAACTTCTTTGTTATTTCCTTCCGAGATCATCCGAGCTCATCTTGTGCTATTGTTACGAGAGTAAAAGGAGACTCATGGAGAGATCGTCTGCTCCAAATCAGAGAGGAAAAGGAGAGCGCGTCCCCGGGTGGGCTTGAACCACCAACCTCTCGGTTAACAGCCGAGCGCGCTAACCAATTGCGCCACAGAGACAGCGAAGGCAACGGTACAGCTGTGCTTTATGGGGTTTGGAGTCAGAAGGCCCTTCTCAGAAAAGCGGCGGATCCGAAAGTAGCCGGTCCGGGGGTCAGTCTTTTGTTGTGTCGTGGCCCGGCTAGCTCAGTCGGTAGAGCATGAGACTCTTAATCTCAGGGTCGTGGGTTCGAGCCCCACGTTGGGCGTGGTCTTTTTGACGCATAGAAGCCCACCACCCTCCCAGACGTGAACGTGATGAGTCGTGCCGTCAATGAAAGATGATCGTGACTCACTCTGCCTTCTCGTGACAGGCCAGACAGGACCCTTCGTCTGCGTGGTGAATGCGCTGTGTTCTCCCATGCAAGTGGATGTCAGTGGTCCGTGCTGTCGTGCAGCTCTCTTGAAAATGCCCTGTTGCTCATTTGAGTGGCCGGTGAGTGAAAAACCAAAGAGTGAGAAGCAAGCTGAGGGCACAACCACACTGGGAATGCTGCGAGGACCTCGTCCAGGTCCCAGAGGTCAGAAGCTAACAAAAAGGCTCACAATGGGAGGTGCAGGAAAACACACAAAAAAAAGAAGGACCCAAGAAGACCCCTGGAATTCCCTGACCGGGAATCGAACCCGGGCCGTGGCGGTGAGAGCGCCAAATCCTGACCACTAGACCACCAGGGACCCCACATGACATGGTGTTGCTCTCTGTCATACAGAAATACTCACAAGTGCCCCTTCAGGTCAGACCTGGCTTGGCCGTCAGTCCACTTCTTATTTTCGCCTAAGAGCTGGATGCTGCATAAAGAGTAGCCGCAGAGCGTGTATCAAAGTAGCTTGTGCTTCCACCTCATCTCCACTTCTTTGCCTGTGGGGGTATAGCTCAGTGGTAGAGCATTTGACTGCAGATCAAGAGGTCCTAGGTTCAAATCCTGGTGCCCCCTGAGTTGTTTCCACCGCGTGCCATCTAGGCTGTGCTTCTTGCCGTCGATACGGCATTCCTTGCTGGTCTCCGTTGTTTAACGTGAGTGCTGGCAATGTGAAAGGGCGCGACGGTCTCGGACCATGAGCAGCTATCTGAGTTGTGCCAGAGGCTCTTTCCACCATGGGTTTCTCCTGCCGTGTACACGGGAAGCAAACTTCTTTGTTATTTCCTTCCGAGATCATCCGAGCTCATCTTGTGCTATTGTTACGAGAGTAAAAGGAGACTCATGGAGAGATCGTCTGCTCCAAATCAGAGAGGAAAAGGAGAGCGCGTCCCCGGGTGGGCTTGAACCACCAACCTCTCGGTTAACAGCCGAGCGCGCTAACCAATTGCGCCACAGAGACAGCGAAGGCAATGGTACAGCTGTGCTTTATGGGGTTTGGAGTCAGAAGGCCCTTCTCAGAAAAGCGGCGGATCCGAAAGTAGCCGGTCCGGGGGTCAGTCTTTTGTTGTGTCGTGGCCCGGCTAGCTCAGTCGGTAGAGCATGAGACTCTTAATGTCAGGGTCGTGGGTTCGAGCCCCACGTTGGGCGTGGTCTTTTTGACGCATAGAAGCCCACCACCCTCCCAGACGTGAACGTGATGAGTCGTGCCGTCAATGAAAGATGATCGTGACTCACTCTGCCTTCTCGTGACAGGCCAGACAGGACCCTTCGTCTGCGTGGTGAATGCGCTGTGTTCTCCCATGCAAGTGGATGTCAGTGGTCCGTGCTGTCGTGCAGCTCTCTTGAAAATGCCCTGTTGCTCATTTGAGTGGCCGGTGAGTGAAAAACCAAAGAGTGAGAAGCAAGCTGAGGGCACAACCACACTGGGAATGCTGCGAGGACCTCGTCCAGGTCCCAGAGGTCAGAAGCTAACAAAAAGGCTCACAATGGGAGGTGCAGGAAAACACACAAAAAAAAGAAGGACCCAAGAAGACCCCTGGAATTCCCTGACCGGGAATCGAACCCGGGCCGTGGCGGTGAGAGCGCCAAATCCTGACCACTAGACCACCAGGGACTCCACATGACATGGTGTTGCTCTCTGTCATACAGAAATACTCACAAGTGCCCCTTCAGGTCAGACCTGGCTTGGCCGTCAGTCCACTTCTTATTTTCGCCTAAGAGCTGGATGCTGCATAAAGAGTAGCCGCAGAGCGTGTATCAAAGTAGCTTGTGCTTCCACCTCATCTCCATTTCTTTGCCTGTGGGGGTATAGCTCAGTGGTAGAGCATTTGACTGCAGATCAAGAGGTCCTAGGTTCAAATCCTGGTGCCCCCTGAGTTGTTTCCACCGCGTGCCATCTAGGCTGTGCTTCTTGCCGTCGATACGGCATTCCTTGCTGGTCTCCGTTGTTTAACGTGAGTGCTGGCAATGTGAAAGGGTGCGACGGTCTCGGACCATGAGCAGCTATCTGAGTTGTGCCAGAGGCTCTTTCCACCATGGGTTTCTCCTGCCATGTACACCGGAAGCGAACTTCTTTGTTATTTCCTTCCGAGATCATCCGAGCTCATCTTGTGCTATTGTTACGAGAGTAAAAGGAGACTCATGGAGAGATCGTCTGCTCCAAATCAGAGAGGAAAAGGAGAGCGCGTCCCCGGGTGGGCTTGAACCACCAACCTCTCGGTTAACAGCCGAGCGCGCTAACCAATTGCGCCACAGAGACAGCGAAGGCAACGGTACAGCTGTGCTTTATGGGGTTTGGAGTCAGAAGGCCCTTCTCAGAAAAGCGGCGGATCCGAAAGTAGCCGGTCCGGGGGTCAGTCTTTTGTTGTGTCGTGGCCCGGCTAGCTCAGTCGGTAGAGCATGAGACTCTTAATCTCAGGGTCGTGGGTTCGAGCCCCACGTTGGGCGTGGTCTTTTTGACGCATAGAAGCCCACCACCCTCCCAGACGTGAACGTGATGAGTCGTGCCGTCAATGAAAGATGATCGTGACTCACTCTGCCTTCTCGTGACAGGCCAGACAGGACCCTTCGTCTGCGTGGTGAATGCGCTGTGTTCTCCCATGCAAGTGGATGTCAGTGGTCCGTGCTGTCGTGCAGCTCTCTTGAAAATGCCCTGTTGCTCATTTGAGTGGCCGGTGAGTGAAAAACCAAAGAGTGAGAAGCAAGCTGAGGGCACAACCACACTGGGAATGCTGCGAGGACCTCGTCCAGGTCCCAGAGGTCAGAAGCTAACAAAAAGGCTCACAATGGGAGGTGCAGGAAAACACACAAAAAAAAGAAGGACCCAAGAAGACCCCTGGAATTCCCTGACCGGGAATCGAACCCGGGCCGTGGCGGTGAGAGCGCCAAATCCTGACCACTAGACCACCAGGGACCCCACATGACATGGTGTTGCTCTCTGTCATACAGAAATACTCACAAGTGCCCCTTCAGGTCAGACCTGGCTTGGCCGTCAGTCCACTTCTTATTTTCGCCTAAGAGCTGGATGCTGCTTAAAGAGTAGCCGCAGAGCGTGTATCAAAGTAGCTTGTGCTTCCACCTCATCTCCATTTCTTTGCCTGTGGGGGTATAGCTCAGTGGTAGAGCATTTGACTGCAGATCAAGAGGTCCTAGGTTCAAATCCTGGTGCCCCCTGAGTTGTTTCCACCGCGTGCCATCTAGGCTGTGCTTCTTGCCGTCGATACGGCATTCCTTGCTGGTCTCCGTTGTTTAACGTGAGTGCTGGCAATGTGAAAGGGCGCGACGGTCTCGGACCATGAGCAGCTATCTGAGTTGTGCCAGAGGCTCTTTCCACCATGGGTTTCTCCTGCCGTGTACACCTGAAGCAAACTTCTTTGTTATTTCCTTCCGAGATCATCCGAGCTCATCTTGTGCTATTGTTACGAGAGTAAAAGGAGACTCATGGAGAGATCGTCTGCTCCAAATCAGAGAGGAAAAGGAGAGCGCGTCCCCGGGTGGGCTTGAACCACCAACCTCTCGGTTAACAGCCGAGCGCGCTAACCAATTGCGCCACAGAGACAGCAAAGGCAACGGTACAGCTGTGCTTTATGGGGTTTGGAGTCAGAAGGCCCTTCTCAGAAAAGCGGCGGATCCGAAAGTAGCCGGTCCGGGGGTCAGTCTTTTGTTGTGTCGTGGCCCGGCTAGCTCAGTCGGTAGAGCATGAGACTCTTAATCTCAGGGTCGTGGGTTCGAGCCCCACGTTGGGCGTGGTCTTTTTGACGCATAGAAGCCCACCACCCTCCCAGACGTGAACGTGATGAGTCGTGCCGTCAATGAAAGATGATCGTGACTCACTCTGCCTTCTCGTGACAGGCCAGACAGGACCCTTCGTCTGCGTGGTGAATGCGCTGTGTTCTCCCATGCAAGTGGATGTCAGTGGTCCGTGCTGTCGTGCAGCTCTCTTGAAAATGCCCTGTTGCTCATTTGAGTGGCCGGTGAGTGAAAAACCAAAGAGTGAGAAGCAAGCTGAGGGCACAACCACACTGGGAATGCTGCGAGGACCTCGTCCAGGTCCCAGAGGTCAGAAGCTAACAAAAAGGCTCACAATGGGAGGTGCAGGAAAACACACAAAAAAAAGAAGGACCCAAGAAGACCCCTGGAATTCCCTGACCGGGAATCGAACCCGGGCAGTGGCGGTGAGAGCGCCAAATCCTGACCACTAGACCACCAGGGACCCCACATGACATGGTGTTGCTCTCTGTCATACAGAAATACTCACAAGTGCCCCTTCAGGTCAGACCTGGCTTGGCCGTCAGTCCACTTCTTATTTTCGCCTAAGAGCTGGATGCTGCATAAAGAGTAGCCGCAGAGCGTGTATCAAAGTAGCTTGTGCTTCCACCTCATCTCCATTTCTTTGCCTGTGGGGGTATAGCTCAGTGGTAGAGCATTTGATTGCAGATCAAGAGGTCCTAGGTTCAAATCCTGGTGCCCCCTGAGTTGTTTCCACCGCGTGCCATCTAGGCTGTGCTTCTTGCCGTCGATACGGCATTCCTTGCTGGTCTCCGTTGTTTAACGTGAGTGCTGGCAATGTGAAAGGGTGCGACGGTCTCGGACCATGAGCAGCTATCTGAGTTGTGCCAGAGGCTCTTTCCACCATGGGTTTCTCCTGCCATGTACACCGGAAGCGAACTTCTTTGTTATTTCCTTCCGAGATCATCCGAGCTCATCTTGTGCTATTGTTACGAGAGTAAAAGGAGACTCATGGAGAGATCGTCTGCTCCAAATCAGAGAGGAATAGGAGAGCGCGTCCCCGGGTGGGCTTGAACCACCAACCTCTCGGTAAACAGCCGAGCGCGCTAACCAATTGCGCCACAGAGACAGCGAAGGCAACGGTACAGCTGTGCTTTATGGGGTTTGGAGTCAGAAGGCCCTTCTCAGAAAAGCGGCGGATCCGAAAGTAGCCGGTCCGGGGGTCAGTCTTTTGTTGTGTCGTGGCCCGGCTAGCTCAGTCGGTAGAGCATGAGACTCTTAATCTCAGGGTCGTGGGTTCGAGCCCCACGTTGGGCGTGGTCTTTTTGACGCATAGAAGCCCACCACCCTCCCAGACGTGAACGTGATGAGTCGTGCCGTCAATGAAAGATGATCGTGACTCACTCTGCCTTCTCGTGACAGGCCAGACAGGACCCTTCGTCTGCGTGGTGAATGCGCTGTGTTCTCCCATGCAAGTGGATGTCAGTGGTCCGTGCTGTCGTGCAGCTCTCTTGAAAATGCCCTGTTGCTCATTTGAGTGGCCGGTGAGTGAAAAACCAAAGAGTGAGAAGCAAGCTGAGGGCACAACCACACTGGGAATGCTGCGAGGACCTCGTCCAGGTCCCAGAGGTCAGAAGCTAACAAAAAGGCTCACAATGGGAGGTGCAGGAAAACACACAAAAAAAAGAAGGACCCAAGAAGACCCCTGGAATTCCCTGACCGGGAATCGAACCTGGGCAGTGGCGGTGAGAGCGCCAAATCCTGACCACTAGACCACCAGGGACCCCACATGACATGGTGTTGCTCTCTGTCATACAGAAATACTCACAAGTGCCCCTTCAGGTCAGACCTGGCTTGGCCGTCAGTCCACTTCTTATTTTCGCCTAAGAGCTGGATGCTGCATAAAGAGTAGCCGCAGAGCGTGTATCAAAGTAGCTTGTGCTTCCACCTCATCTCCATTTCTTTGCCTGTGGGGGTATAGCTCAGTGGTAGAGCATTTGACTGCAGATCAAGAGGTCCTAGGTTCAAATCCTGGTGCCCCCTGAGTTGTTTCCACTGCGTGCCATCTAGGCTGTGCTTCTTGCCGTCGATACGGCATTCCTTGCTGGTCTCCGTTGTTTAACGTGAGTGCTGGCAATGTGAAAGGGCGCGACGGTCTCGGACCATGAGCAGCTATCTGAGTTGTGCCAGAGGCTCTTTCCACCATGGGTTTCTCCTGCCCTGTACACCGGAAGCGAACTTCTTTATTTCCTTCCGAGATCATCCGAGCTCATCTTGTGCTATTGTTACGAGAGTAAAAGGAGACTCATGGAGAGATCGTCTGCTCCAAATCAGAGAGGAAAAGGAGAGCGCGTCCCCGGGTGGGCTTGAACCACCAACCTCTCGGTTAACAGCCGAGCGCGCTAACCAATTGCGCTACAGAGACAGCGAAGGCAACGGTACAGCTGTGCTATATGGGGTTTGGAGTCAGAAGGCCCTTCTCAGAAAAGCGGCGGATCCGAAAGTAGCCGGTCCGGGGGTCAGTCTTTTGTTGTGTCGTGGCCCGGCTAGCTCAGTCGGTAGAGCATGAGACTCTTAATCTCAGGGTCGTGGGTTCGAGCCCCACGTTGGGCGTAGTCTTTTTGACGCATAGAAGCCCACCACCCTCCCAGACGTGAACGTGATGAGTCGTGCCGTCAATGAAAGATGATCGTGACTCACTCTGCCTTCTCGTGACAGGCCAGACAGGACCCTTCGTCTGCGTGGTGAATGCGCTGTGTTCTCCCATGCAAGTGGATGTCAGTGGTCCGTGCTGTCGTGCAGCTCTCTTGAAAATGCCCTGTTGCTCATTTGAGTGGCCGGTGAGTGAAAAACCAAAGAGTGAGAAGCAAGCTGAGGGCACAACCACACTGGGAATGCTGCGAGGACCTCGTCCAGGTCCCAGATGTCAGAAGCTAACAAAAAGGCTCACAATGGGAGGTGCAGGAAAACACACAAAAAAAAGAAGGACCCAAGAAGACCCCTGGAATTCCCTGACCGGGAATCGAACCCGGGCAGTGGCGGTGAGAGCGCCAAATCCTGACCACTAGACCACCAGGGACCCCACATGACATGGTGTTGCTCTCTGTCATACAGAAATACTCACAAGTGCCCCTTCAGGTCAGACCTGGCTTGGCCGTCAGTCCACTTCTTATTTTCGCCTAAGAGCTGGATGCTGCATAAAGAGTAGCCGCAGAGCGTGTATCAAAGTAGCTTGTGCTTCCACCTCATCTCCATTTCTTTGCCTGTGGGGGTATAGCTCAGTGGTAGAGCATTTGACTGCAGATCAAGAGGTCCTAGGTTCAAATCCTGGTGCCCCCTGAGTTGTTTCCACCGCGTGCCATCTAGGCTGTTCTTCTTGCCGTCGATACGGCATTCCTTGCTGGTCTCCGTTGTTTAACGTGAGTGCTGGCAATGTGAAAGGGCGCGACGGTCTCGGACCATGAGCAGCTATCTGAGTTGTGCCAGAGGCTCTTTCCACCATGGGTTTCTCCTGCCGTGTACACCGGAAGCGAACTTCTTTATTTCCTTCCGAGATCATCCGAGCTCATCTTGTGCTATTGTTACGAGAGTAAAAGGAGACTCATGGAGAGATCGTCTGCTCCAAATCAGAGAGGAAAAGGAGAGCGCGTCCCCAGGTGGGCTTGAACCACCAACCTCTCGGTTAACAGCCAAGCGCGCTAACCAATTGCGCCACAGAGACAGCGAAGGCAACGGTACAGCTGTGCTTTATGGGGTTTGGAGTCAGAAGGCCCTTCTCAGAAAAGCGGCGGATCCGAAAGTAGCCGGTCCGGGGGTCAGTCTTTTGTTGTGTCGTGGCCTGGCTAGCTCAGTCGGTAGAGCATGAGACTCTTAATCTCAGGGTCGTGGGTTCGAGCCCCACGTTGGGCGTAGTCTATTTGACGCATAGAAGCCCACCACCCTCCCAGACGTGAACGTGATGAGTCGTGCCGTCAATGAAAGATGATCGTGACTCACTCTGCCTTCTCGTGACAGGCCAGACAGGACCCTTCGTCTGCGTGGTGAATGCGCTGTGTTCTCCCATGCAAGTGGATGTCAGTGGTCCGTGCTGTCGTGCAGCTCTCTTGAAAATGCCCTGTTGCTCATTTGAGTGGCCGGTGAGTGAAAAACCAAAGAGTGAGAAGCAAGCTGAGGGCACAACCACACTGGGAATGCTGCGAGGACCTCGTCCAGGTCCCAGAGGTCAGAAGCTAACAAAAAGGCTCACAATGGGAGGTGCAGGAAAACACACAAAAAAAAAGAAGGACCCAAGAAGACCCCTGGAATTCCCTGACCGGGAATCGAACCTGGGCAGTGGCGGTGAGAGCGCCAAATCCTGACCACTAGACCACCAGGGACCCCACATGACATGGTGTTGCTCTCTGTCATACAGAAATACTCACAAGTGCCCCTTCAGGTCAGACCTGGCTTGGCCGTCAGTCCACTTCTTATTTTCGCCTAAGAGCTGGATGCTGCATAAAGAGTAGCCGCAGAGCGTGTATCAAAGTAGCTTGTGCTTCCACCTCATCTCCATTTCTTTGCCTGTGGGGGTATAGCTCAGTGGTAGAGCATTTGACTGCAGATCAAGAGGTCCTAGGTTCAAATCCTGGTGCCCCCTGAGTTGTTTCCACCGCGTGCCATCTAGGCTGTGCTTCTTGCCGTCGATACGGCATTCCTTGCTGGTCTCCGTTGTTTAACGTGAGTGCTGGCAATGTGAAAGGGTGCGACGGTCTCGGACCATGAGCAGCTATCTGAGTTGTGCCAGAGGCTCTTTCCACCATGGGTTTCTCCTGCCATGTACACCGGAAGCGAACTTCTTTGTTATTTCCTTCCGAGATCATCCGAGCTCATCTTGTGCTATTGTTACGAGAGTAAAAGGAGACTCATGGAGAGATCGTCTGCTCCAAATCAGAGAGGAATAGTAGAGCGCGTCCCCGGGTGGGCTTGAACCACCAACCTCTCGGTAAACAGCCGAGCGCGCTAACCAATTGCGCCACAGAGACAGCGAAGGCAACGGTACAGCTGTGCTTTATGGGGTTTGGAGTCAGAAGGCCCTTCTCAGAAAAGCGGCGGATCCGAAAGTAGCCGGTCCGGGGGTCAGTCTTTTGTTGTGTCGTGGCCCGGTTAGCTCAGTCGGTAGAGCATGAGACTCTTAATCTCAGGGTCGTGGGTTCGAGCCCCACGTTGGGCGTAGTCTTTTTGACGCATAGAAGCCCACCACCCTCCCAGACGTGAACGTGATGAGTCGTGCCGTCAATGAAAGATGATCGTGACTCACTCTGCCTTCTCGTGACAGGCCAGACAGGACCCTTCGTCTGCGTGGTGAATGCGCTGTGTTCTCCCATGCAAGTGGATGTCAGTGGTCCGTGCTGTCGTGCAGCTCTCTTGAAAATGCCCTGTTGCTCATTTGAGTGGCCGGTGAGTGAAAAACCAAAGAGTGAGAAGCAAGCTGAGGGCACAACCACACTGGGAATGCTGCGAGGACCTCGTCCAGGTCCCAGATGTCAGAAGCTAACAAAAAGGCTCACAATGGGAGGTGCAGGAAAACACACAAAAAAAAGAAGGACCCAAGAAGACCCCTGGAATTCCCTGACCGGGAATCGAACCCGGGCAGTGGCGGTGAGAGCGCCAAATCCTGACCACTAGACCACCAGGGACCCCACATGACATGGTGTTGCTCTCTGTCATACAGAAATACTCACAAGTGCCCCTTCAGGTCAGACCTGGCTTGGCCGTCAGTCCACTTCTTATTTTCGCCTAAGAGCTGGATGCTGCATAAAGAGTAGCCGCAGAGCGTGTATCAAAGTAGCTTGTGCTTCCACCTCATCTCCATTTCTTTGCCTGTGGGGGTGTAGCTCAGTGGTAGAGCATTTGACTGCAGATCAAGAGGTCCTAGGTTCAAATCCTGGTGCCCCCTGAGTTGTTTCCACCGCGTGCCATCTAGGCTGTGCTTCTTGCCGTCGATACGGCATTCCTTGCTGGTCTCCGTTGTTTAACGTGAGTGCTGGCAATGTGAAAGGGTGCGACGGTCTCGGACCATGAGCAGCTATCTGAGTTGTGCCAGAGGCTCTTTCCACCATGGGTTTCTCCTGCCATGTACACCGGAAGCGAACTTCTTTGTTATTTCCTTCCGAGATCATCCGAGCTCATCTTGTGCTATTGTTACGAGAGTAAAAGGAGACTCATGGAGAGATCGTCTGCTCCAAATCAGAGAGGAATAGGAGAGCGCGTCCCCGGGTGGGCTTGAACCACCAACCTCTCGGTTAACAGCCGAGCGCGCTAACCAATTGCGCCACAGAGACAGCGAAGGCAACGGTACAGCTGTGCTTTATGGGGTTTGGAGTCAGAAGGCCCTTCTCAGAAAAGCGGCGGATCCGAAAGTAGCCGGTCCGGGGGTCAGTCTTTTGTTGTGTCGTGGCCCGGCTAGCTCAGTCGGTAGAGCATGAGACTCTTAATCTCAGGGTCGTGGGTTCGAGCCCCACGTTGGGCGTGGTCTTTTTGACGCATAGAAGCCCACCACCCTCCCAGACGTGAACGTGATGAGTCGTGCCGTCAATGAAAGATGATCGTGACTCACTCTGCCTTCTCGTGACAGGCCAGACAGGACCCTTCGTCTGCGTGGTGAATGCGCTGTGTTCTCCCATGCAAGTGGATGTCAGTGGTCCGTGCTGTCGTGCAGCTCTCTTGAAAATGCCCTGTTGCTCATTTGAGTGGCCGGTGAGTGAAAAACCAAAGAGTGAGAAGCAAGCTGAGGGCACAACCACACTGGGAATGCTGCGAGGACCTCGTCCAGGTCCCAGAGGTCAGAAGCTAACAAAAAGGCTCACAATGGGAGGTGCAGGAAAACACACAAAAAAAAGAAGGACCCAAGAAGACCCCTGGAATTCCCTGACCGGGAATCAAACCCGGGCCGTGGCGGTGAGAGCGCCAAATCCTGACCACTAGACCACCAGGGACCCAACATGACATGGTGTTGCTCTCTGTCATACAGAAATACTCACAAGTGCCCCTTCAGGTCAGACCTGGCTTGGCCGTCAGTCCACTTCTTATTTTCGCCTAAGAGCTGGATGCTGCATAAAGAGTAGCCGCAGAGCGTGTATCAAAGTAGCTTGTGCTTCCACCTCATCTCCATTTCTTTGCCTGTGGGGGTATAGCTCAGTGGTAGAGCATTTGACTGCAGATCAAGAGGTCCTAGGTTCAAATCCTGGTGCCCCCTGAGTTGTTTCCACCGCGTGCCATCTAGGCTGTGCTTCTTGCCGTCGATACGGCATTCCTTGCTGGTCTCCGTTGTTTAACGTGAGTGCTGGCAATGTGAAAGGGTGCGACGGTCTCGGACCATGTGCAGCTATCTGAGTTGTGCCAGAGGCTCTTTCCACCATGGGTTTCTCCTGCCATGTACACCGGAAGCGAACTTCTTTATTTCCTTCCGAGATCATCCGAGCTCATCTTGTGCTATTGTTACGAGAGTAAAAGGAGACTCATGGAGAGATCGTCTGCTCCAAATCAGAGAGGAAAAGGAGAGCGCGTCCCCGGGTGGGCTTGAACCACCAACCTCTCGGTTAACAGCCGAGCGCGCTAACCAATTGCGCCACAGAGACAGCGAAGGCAGTGGTACAGCTGTGCTTTATGGGGTTTGGAGTCAGAAGGCCCTTCTCAGAAAAGCGGCGGATCCGAAAGTAGCCGGTCCGGGGGTCAGTCTTTTGTTGTGTCGTGGCCCGGCTAGCTCAGTCGGTAGAGCATGAGACTCTTAATCTCAGGGTCGTGGGTTCGAGCCCCACGTTGGGCGTAGTCTTTTTGACGCATAGAAGCCCACCACCCTCCCAGACGTGAACGTGATGAGTCGTGCCGTCAATGAAAGATGATCGTGACTCACTCTGCCTTCTCGTGACAGGCCAGACAGGACCCTTCGTCTGCGTGGTGAATGCGCTGTGTTCTCCCATGCAAGTGGATGTCAGTGGTCCGTGCTGTCGTGCAGCTCTCTTGAAAATGCCCTGTTGCTCATTTGAGTGGCCGGTGAGTGAAAAACCAAAGAGTGAGAAGCAAGCTGAGGGCACAACCACACTGGGAATGCTGCGAGGACCTCGTCCAGGTCCCAGATGTCAGAAGCTAACAAAAAGGCTCACAATGGGAGGTGCAGGAAAACACACAAAAAAAAGAAGGACCCAAGAAGACCCCTGGAATTCCCTGACCGGGAATCGAACCCGGGCAGTGGCGGTGAGAGCGCCAAATCCTGACCACTAGACCACCAGGGACCCCACATGACATGGTGTTGCTCTCTGTCATACAGAAATACTCACAAGTGCCCCTTCAGGTCAGACCTGGCTTGGCCGTCAGTCCACTTCTTATTTTCGCCTAAGAGCTGGATGCTGCATAAAGAGTAGCCGCAGAGCGTGTATCAAAGTAGCTTGTGCTTCCACCTCATCTCCATTTCTTTGCCTGTGGGGGTGTAGCTCAGTGGTAGAGCATTTGACTGCAGATCAAGAGGTCCTAGGTTCAAATCCTGGTGCCCCCTGAGTTGTTTCCACCGCGTGCCATCTAGGCTGTGCTTCTTGCCGTCGATACGGCATTCCTTGCTGGTCTCCGTTGTTTAACGTGAGTGCTGGCAATGTGAAAGGGTGCGACGGTCTCGGACCATGAGCAGCTATCTGAGTTGTGCCAGAGGCTCTTTCCACCATGGGTTTCTCCTGCCATGTACACCGGAAGCGAACTTCTTTGTTATTTCCTTCCGAGATCATCCGAGCTCATCTTGTGCTATTGTTACGAGAGTAAAAGGAGACTCATGGAGAGATCGTCTGCTCCAAATCAGAGAGGAATAGGAGAGCGCGTCCCCGGGTGGGCTTGAACCACCAACCTCTCGGTTAACAGCCGAGCGCGCTAACCAATTGCGCCACAGAGACAGCGAAGGCAACGGTACAGCTGTGCTTTATGGGGTTTGGAGTCAGAAGGCCCTTCTCAGAAAAGCGGCGGATCCGAAAGTAGCCGGTCCGGGGGTCAGTCTTTTGTTGTGTCGTGGCCCGGCTAGCTCAGTCGGTAGAGCATGAGACTCTTAATCTCAGGGTCGTGGGTTCGAGCCCCACGTTGGGCGTGGTCTTTTTGACGCATAGAAGCCCACCACCCTCCCAGACGTGAACGTGATGAGTCGTGCCGTCAATGAAAGATGATCGTGACTCACTCTGCCTTCTCGTGACAGGCCAGACAGGACCCTTCGTCTGCGTGGTGAATGCGCTGTGTTCTCCCATGCAAGTGGATGTCAGTGGTCCGTGCTGTCGTGCAGCTCTCTTGAAAATGCCCTGTTGCTCATTTGAGTGGCCGGTGAGTGAAAAACCAAAGAGTGAGAAGCAAGCTGAGGGCACAACCACACTGGGAATGCTGCGAGGACCTCGTCCAGGTCCCAGAGGTCAGAAGCTAACAAAAAGGCTCACAATGGGAGGTGCAGGAAAACACACAAAAAAAAGAAGGACCCAAGAAGACCCCTGGAATTCCCTGACCGGGAATCAAACCCGGGCCGTGGCGGTGAGAGCGCCAAATCCTGACCACTAGACCACCAGGGACCCAACATGACATGGTGTTGCTCTCTGTCATACAGAAATACTCACAAGTGCCCCTTCAGGTCAGACCTGGCTTGGCCGTCAGTCCACTTCTTATTTTCGCCTAAGAGCTGGATGCTGCATAAAGAGTAGCCGCAGAGCGTGTATCAAAGTAGCTTGTGCTTCCACCTCATCTCCATTTCTTTGCCTGTGGGGGTATAGCTCAGTGGTAGAGCATTTGACTGCAGATCAAGAGGTCCTAGGTTCAAATCCTGGTGCCCCCTGAGTTGTTTCCACCGCGTGCCATCTAGGCTGTGCTTCTTGCCGTCGATACGGCATTCCTTGCTGGTCTCCGTTGTTTAACGTGAGTGCTGGCAATGTGAAAGGGTGCGACGGTCTCGGACCATGTGCAGCTATCTGAGTTGTGCCAGAGGCTCTTTCCACCATGGGTTTCTCCTGCCATGTACACCGGAAGCGAACTTCTTTATTTCCTTCCGAGATCATCCGAGCTCATCTTGTGCTATTGTTACGAGAGTAAAAGGAGACTCATGGAGAGATCGTCTGCTCCAAATCAGAGAGGAAAAGGAGAGCGCGTCCCCGGGTGGGCTTGAACCACCAACCTCTCGGTTAACAGCCGAGCGCGCTAACCAATTGCGCCACAGAGACAGCGAAGGCAGTGGTACAGCTGTGCTTTATGGGGTTTGGAGTCAGAAGGCCCTTCTCAGAAAAGCGGCGGATCCGAAAGTAGCCGGTCCGGGGGTCAGTCTTTTGTTGTGTCGTGGCCCGGCTAGCTCAGTCGGTAGAGCATGAGACTCTTAATCTCAGGGTCGTGGGTTCGAGCCCCACGTTGGGCGTAGTCTTTTTGACGCATAGAAGCCCACCACCCTCCCAGACGTGAACGTGATGAGTCGTGCCGTCAATGAAAGATGATCGTGACTCACTCTGCCTTCTCGTGACAGGCCAGACAGGACCCTTCGTCTGCGTGGTGAATGCGCTGTGTTCTCCCATGCAAGTGGATGTCAGTGGTCCGTGCTGTCGTGCAGCTCTCTTGAAAATGCCCTGTTGCTCATTTGAGTGGCCGGTGAGTGAAAAACCAAAGAGTGAGAAGCAAGCTGAGGGCACAACCACACTGGGAATGCTGCGAGGACCTCGTCCAGGTCCCAGAGGTCAGAAGCTAACAAAAAGGCTCACAATGGGAGGTGCAGGAAAACACACAAAAAAAAGAAGGACCCAAGAAGACCCCTGGAATTCCCTGACCGGGAATCGAACCCGGGCCGTGGCGGTGAGAGCACCAAATCCTGACCACTAGACCACCAGGGACCCAACATGACATGGTGTTGCTCTCTGTCATACAGAAATACTCACAAGTGCCCCTTCCGGTCAGACCTGGCTTGGCCGTCAGTCCACTTCTTATTTTCGCCTAAGAGCTGGATGCTGCATAAAGAGTAGCCGCAGAGCGTGTATCAAAGTAGCTTGTGCTTCCACCTCATCTCCATTTCTTTGCCTGTGGGGGTATAGCTCAGTGGTAGAGCATTTGACTGCAGATCAAGAGGTCCTAGGTTCAAATCCTGGTGCCCCCTGAGTTGTTTCCACCGCATGCCATCTAGGCTGTGCTTCTTGCCGTCGATACGGCATTCCTTGCTGGTCTCCGTTGTTTAACGTGAGTGCTGGCAATGTGAAAGGGTGCGACGGTCTCGGACCATGAGCAGCTATCTGAGTTGTGCCAGAGGCTCTTTCCACCATGGGTTTCTCCTGCCATGTACACCGGAAGCGAACTTCTTTGTTATTTCCTTCCGAGATCATCCGAGCTCATCTTGTGCTATTGTTACGAGAGTAAAAGGAGACTCATGGAGAGATCGTCTGCTCCAAATCAGAGAGGAATAGGAGAGCGCGTCCCCGGGTGGGCTTGAACCACCAACCTCTCGGTTAACAGCCAAGCGCGCTAACCAATTGCGCCACAGAGACAGCGAAGGCAACGGTACAGCTGTGCTTTATGGGGTTTGGAGTCAGAAGGCCCTTCTCAGAAAAGCGGCGGATCCGAAAGTAGCCGGTCCGGGGGTCAGTCTTTTGTTGTGTCGTGGCCCGGCTAGCTCAGTCGGTAGAGCATGAGCCTCTTAATCTCAGGGTCGTGGGTTCGAGCCCCACGTTGGGCGTGGTCTTTTTGACGCATAGAAGCCCACCACCCTCCCAGACGTGAACGTGATGAGTCGTGCCGTCAATGAAAGATGATCGTGACTCACTCTGCCTTCTCGTGACAGGCCAGACAGGACCCTTCGTCTGCGTGGTGAATGCGCTGTGTTCTCCCATGCAAGTGGATGTCAGTGGTCCGTGCTGTCGTGCAGCTCTCTTGAAAATGCCCTGTTGCTCATTTGAGTGGCCGGTGAGTGAAAAACCAAAGAGTGAGAAGCAAGCTGAGGGCACAACCACACTGGGAATGCTGCGAGGACCTCGTCCAGGTCCCAGAGGTCAGAAGCTAACAAAAAGGCTCACAATGGGAGGTGCAGGAAAACACACAAAAAAAAGAAGGACCCAAGAAGACCCCTGGAATTCCCTGACCGGGAATCGAACCCGGGCAGTGGCGGTGAGAGCGCCAAATCCTGACCACTAGACCACCAGGGACCCCACATGACATGGTGTTGCTCTCTGTCATACAGAAATACTCACAAGTGCCCCTTCAGGTCAGACCTGGCTTGGCCGTCAGTCCACTTCTTATTTTCGCCTAAGAGCTGGATGCTGCATAAAGAGTAGCCGCAGAGCGTGTATCAAAGTAGCTTGTGCTTCCACCTCATCTCCATTTCTTTGCCTGTGGGGGTATAGCTCAGTGGTAGAGCATTTGACTGCAGATCAAGAGGTCCTAGGTTCAAATCCTGGTGCCCCCTGAGTTGTTTCCACCGCGTGCCATCTAGGCTGTGCTTCTTGCCGTCGATACGGCATTCCTTGCTGGTCTCCGTTGTTTAACGTGAGTGCTGGCAATGTGAAAGGGTGCGACGGTCTCGGACCATGAGCAGCTATCTGAGTTGTGCCAGAGGCTCTTTCCACCATGGGTTTCTCCTGCCATGTACACCGGAAGCGAACTTCTTTGTTATTTCCTTCCGAGATCATCCGAGCTCATCTTGTGCTATTGTTACGAGAGTAAAAGGAGACTCATGGAGAGATCGTCTGCTCCAAATCAGAGAGGAATAGGAGAGCACGTCCCCGGGTGGGCTTGAACCACCAACCTCTCGGTTAACAGCCAAGCGCGCTAACCAATTGCGCCACAGAGACAGCGAAGGCAACGGTACAGCTGTGCTTTATGGGGTTTGGAGTCAGAAGGCCCTTCTCAGAAAAGCGGCGGATCCGAAAGTAGCCGGTCCGGGGGTCAGTCTTTTGTTGTGTCGTGGCCCGGCTAGCTCAGTCGGTAGAGCATGAGACTCTTAATCTCAGGGTCGTGGGTTCGAGCCCCACGTTGGGCGTGGTCTTTTTGACGCATAGAAGCCCACCACCCTCCCAGACGTGAACGTGATGAGTCGTGCCGTCAATGAAAGATGATCGTGACTCACTCTGCCTTCTCGTGACAGGCCAGACAGGACCCTTCGTCTGCGTGGTGAATGCGCTGTGTTCTCCCATGCAAGTGGATGTCAGTGGTCCGTGCTGTCGTGCAGCTCTCTTGAAAATGCCCTGTTGCTCATTTGAGTGGCCGGTGAGTGAAAAACCAAAGAGTGAGAAGCAAGCTGAGGGCACAACCACACTGGGAATGCTGCGAGGACCTCGTCCAGGTCCCAGAGGTCAGAAGCTAACAAAAAGGCTCACAATGGGAGGTGCAGGAAAACACACAAAAAAAAGAAGGACCCAAGAAGACCCCTGGAATTCCCTGACCGGGAATCGAACCCGGGCCGTGGCGGTGAGAGCGCCAAATCCTGACCACTAGACCACCAGGGACCCAACATGACATGGTGTTGCTCTCTGTCATACAGAAATACTCACAAGTGCCCCTTCAGGTCAGACCTGGCTTGGCCGTCAGTCCACTTCTTATTTTCGCCTAAGAGCTGGATGCTGCATAAAGAGTAGCCGCAGAGCGTGTATCAAAGTAGCTTGTGCTTCCACCTCATCTCCATTTCTTTGCCTGTGGGGGTATAGCTCAGTGGTAGAGCATTTGACTGCAGATCAAGAGGTCCTAGGTTCAAATCCTGGTGCCCCC
The DNA here is from genome assembly GCF_048594095.1 of Paramormyrops kingsleyae. Taxonomy (NCBI): domain Eukaryota; kingdom Metazoa; phylum Chordata; class Actinopteri; order Osteoglossiformes; family Mormyridae; genus Paramormyrops; species Paramormyrops kingsleyae. The sequence goes on along the minus strand of NC_132814.1, from coordinate 28,278,384 downwards.
TGAGTTGTTTCCACCGCGTGCCATCTAGGCTGTGCTTCTTGCCGTCGATACGGCATTCCTTGCTGGTCTCCGTTGTTTAACGTGAGTGCTGGCAATGTGAAAGGGTGCGACGGTCTCGGACCATGTGCAGCTATCTGAGTTGTGCCAGAGGCTCTTTCCACCATGGGTTTCTCCTGCCATGTACACCGGAAGCGAACTTCTTTATTTCCTTCCGAGATCATCCGAGCTCATCTTGTGCTATTGTTACGAGAGTAAAAGGAGACTCATGGAGAGATCGTCTGCTCCAAATCAGAGAGGAAAAGGAGAGCGCGTCCCCGGGTGGGCTTGAACCACCAACCTCTCGGTTAACAGCCGAGCGCGCTAACCAATTGCGCCACAGAGACAGCGAAGGCAGTGGTACAGCTGTGCTTTATGGGGTTTGGAGTCAGAAGGCCCTTCTCAGAAAAGCGGCGGATCCGAAAGTAGCCGGTCCGGGGGTCAGTCTTTTGTTGTGTCGTGGCCCGGCTAGCTCAGTCGGTAGAGCATGAGACTCTTAATCTCAGGGTCGTGGGTTCGAGCCCCACGTTGGGCGTGGTCTTTTTGACGCATAGAAGCCCACCACCCTCCCAGACGTGAACGTGATGAGTCGTGCCGTCAATGAAAGATGATCGTGACTCACTCTGCCTTCTCGTGACAGGCCAGACAGGACCCTTCGTCTGCGTGGTGAATGCGCTGTGTTCTCCCATGCAAGTGGATGTCAGTGGTCCGTGCTGTCGTGCAGCTCTCTTGAAAATGCCCTGTTGCTCATTTGAGTGGCCGGTGAGTGAAAAACCAAAGAGTGAGAAGCAAGCTGAGGGCACAACCACACTGGGAATGCTGCGAGGACCTCGTCCAGGTCCCAGAGGTCAGAAGCTAACAAAAAGGCTCACAATGGGAGGTGCAGGAAAACACACAAAAAAAAGAAGGACCCAAGAAGACCCCTGGAATTCCCTGACCGGGAATCGAACCCGGGCCGTGGCGGTGAGAGCACCAAATCCTGACCACTAGACCACCAGGGACCCAACATGACAGGGTGTTGCTGTCTGTCATACAGAAATACTCACAAGTGCCCCTTCCGGTCAGACCTGGCTTGGCCGTCAGTCCACTTCTTATTTTCGCCTAAGAGCTGGATGCTGCATAAAGAGTAGCCGCAGAGCGTGTATCAAAGTAGCTTGTGCTTCCACCTCATCTCCATTTCTTTGCCTGTGGGGGTATAGCTCAGTGGTAGAGCATTTGACTGCAGATCAAGAGGTCCTAGGTTCAAATCCTGGTGCCCCCTGAGTTGTTTCCACCGCGTGCCATCTAGGCTGTGCTTCTTGCCGTCGATACGGCATTCCTTGCTGGTCTCCGTTGTTTAACGTGAGTGCTGGCAATGTGAAAGGGTGCGACGGTCTCGGACCATGAGCAGCTATCTGAGTTGTGCCAGAGGCTCTTTCCACCATGGGTTTCTCCTGCCATGTACACCGGAAGCGAACTTCTTTGTTATTTCCTTCCGAGATCATCCGAGCTCATCTTGTGCTATTGTTACGAGAGTAAAAGGAGACTCATGGAGAGATCGTCTGCTCCAAATCAGAGAGGAATAGGAGAGCGCGTCCCCGGGTGGGCTTGAACCACCAACCTCTCGGTTAACAGCCGAGCGCGCTAACCAATTGCGCCACAGAGACAGCAAAGGCAACGGTACAGCTGTGCTTTATGGGGTTTGGAGTCAGAAGGCCCTTCTCAGAAAAGCGGCGGATCCGAAAGTAGCCGGTCCGGGGGTCAGTCTTTTGTTGTGTCGTGGCCCGGCTAGCTCAGTCGGTAGAGCATGAGACTCTTAATCTCAGGGTCGTGGGTTCGAGCCCCACGTTGGGCGTGGTCTTTTTGACGCATAGAAGCCCACCACCCTCCCAGACGTGAACGTGATGAGTCGTGCCGTCAATGAAAGATGATCGTGACTCACTCTGCCTTCTCGTGACAGGCCAGACAGGACCCTTCGTCTGCGTGGTGAATGCGCTGTGTTCTCCCATGCAAGTGGATGTCAGTGGTCCGTGCTGTCGTGCAGCTCTCTTGAAAATGCCCTGTTGCTCATTTGAGTGGCCGGTGAGTGAAAAACCAAAGAGTGAGAAGCAAGCTGAGGGCACAACCACACTGGGAATGCTGCGAGGACCTCGTCCAGGTCCCAGAGGTCAGAAGCTAACAAAAAGGCTCACAATGGGAGGTGCAGGAAAACACACAAAAAAAAGAAGGACCCAAGAAGACCCCTGGAATTCCCTGACCGGGAATCGAACCCGGGCCGTGGCGGTGAGAGCACCAAATCCTGACCACTAGACCACCAGGGACCCAACATGACAGGGTGTTGCTCTCTGTCATACAGAAATACTCACAAGTGCCCCTTCCGGTCAGACCTGGCTTGGCCGTCAGTCCACTTCTTATTTTCGCCTAAGAGCTGGATGCTGCATAAAGAGTAGCCGCAGAGCGTGTATCAAAGTAGCTTGTGCTTCCACCTCATCTCCATTTCTTTGCCTGTGGGGGTATAGCTCAGTGGTAGAGCATTTGACTGCAGATCAAGAGGTCCTAGGTTCAAATCCTGGTGCCCCCTGAGTTGTTTCCACCGCGTGCCATCTAGGCTGTGCTTCTTGCCGTCGATACGGCATTCCTTGCTGGTCTCCGTTGTTTAACGTGAGTGCTGGCAATGTGAAAGGGTGCGACGGTCTCGGACCATGAGCAGCTATCTGAGTTGTGCCAGAGGCTCTTTCCACCATGGGTTTCTCCTGCCATGTACACCGGAAGCGAACTTCTTTGTTATTTCCTTCCGAGATCATCCGAGCTCATCTTGTGCTATTGTTACGAGAGTAAAAGGAGACTCATGGAGAGATCGTCTGCTCCAAATCAGAGAGGAATAGGAGAGCGCGTCCCCGGGTGGGCTTGAACCACCAACCTCTCGGTTAACAGCCGAGCGCGCTAACCAATTGCGCCACAGAGACAGCAAAGGCAACGGTACAGCTGTGCTTTATGGGGTTTGGAGTCAGAAGGCCCTTCTCAGAAAAGCGGCAGATCCGAAAGTAGCCGGTCCGGGGGTCAGTCTTTTGTTGTGTCGTGGCCCGGCTAGCTCAGTCGGTAGAGCATGAGACTCTTAATCTCAGGGTCGTGGGTTCGAGCCCCACGTTGGGCGTGGTCTTTTTGACGCATAGAAGCCCACCACCCTCCCAGACGTGAACGTGATGAGTCGTGCCGTCATTGAAAGATGTTCGTGACTCACTCTGCCTTCTCGTGACAGGCCAGACAGGACCCTTCGTCTGCGTGGTGAATGCGCTGTGTTCTCCCATGCAAGTGGATGTCAGTGGTCCGTGCTGTCGTGCAGCTCTCTTGAAAATGCCCTGTTGCTCATTTGAGTGGCCGGTGAGTGAAAAACCAAAGAGTGAGAAGCAAGCTGAGGGCACAACCACACTGGGAATGCTGCGAGGACCTCGTCCAGGTCCCAGAGGTCAGAAGCTAACAAAAAGGCTCACAATGGGAGGTGCAGGAAAACACACAAAAAAAAGAAGGACCCAAGAAGACCCCTGGAATTCCCTGACCGGGAATCGAACCCGGGCCGTGGCGGTGAGAGCACCAAATCCTGACCACTAGACCACCAGGGACCCAACATGACATGGTGTTGCTCTCTGTCATACAGAAATACTCACAAGTGCCCCTTCAGGTCAGACCTGGCTTGGCCGTCAGTCCACTTCTTATTTTCGCCTAAGAGCTGGATGCTGCATAAAGAGTAGCCGCAGAGCGTGTATCAAAGTAGCTTGTGCTTCCACCTCATCTCCATTTCTTTGCCTGTGGGGGTATAGCTCAGTGGTAGAGCATTTGACTGCAGATCAAGAGGTCCTAGGTTCAAATCCTGGTGCCCCCTGAGTTGTTTCCACCGCGTGCCATCTAGGCTGTGCTTCTTGCCGTCGATACGGCATTCCTTGCTGGTCTCCGTTGTTTAACGTGAGTGCTGGCAATGTGAAAGGGCGCGACGGTCTCGGACCATGAGCAGCTATCTGAGTTGTGCCAGAGGCTCTTTCCACCATGGGTTTCTCCTGCCGTGTACACCGGAAGCAAACTTCTTTGTTATTTCCTTCCGAGATCATCCGAGCTCATCTTGTGCTATTGTTACGAGAGTAAAAGGAGACTCATGGAGAGATCGTCTGCTCCAAATCAGAGAGGAAAAGGAGAGCGCATCCCCGGGTGGGCTTGAACCACCAACCTCTCGGTTAACAGCCGAGCGCACTAACCAATTGCGCCACAGAGACAGCGAAGGCAACGGTACAGCTGTGCTTTATGGGGTTTGGAGTCAGAAGGCCCTTCTCAGAAAAGCGGCGGATCCGAAAGTAGCCGGTCCGGGGGTCAGTCTTTTGTTGTGTCGTGGCCCGGCTAGCTCAGTCGGTAGAGCATGAGACTCTTAATCTCAGGGTCGTGGGTTCGAGCCCCACGTTGGGCGTGGTCTTTTTGACGCATAGAAGCCCACCACCCTCCCAGACGTGAACGTGATGAGTCGTGCCGTCAATGAAAGATGATCGTGACTCACTCTGCCTTCTCGTGACAGGCCAGACAGGACCCTTCGTCTGCGTGGTGAATGCGCTGTGTTCTCCCATGCAAGTGGATGTCAGTGGTCCGTGCTGTCGTGCAGCTCTCTTGAAAATGCCCTGTTGCTCATTTGAGTGGCCGGTGAGTGAAAAACCAAAGAGTGAGAAGCAAGCTGAGGGCACAACCACACTGGGAATGCTGCGAGGACCTCGTCCAGGTCCCAGAGGTCAGAAGCTAACAAAAAGGCTCACAATGGGAGGTGCAGGAAAACACACAAAAAAAAGAAGGACCCAAGAAGACCCCTGGAATTCCCTGACCGGGAATCGAACCCGGGCCGTGGCGGTGAGAGCGCCAAATCCTGACCACTAGACCACCAGGGACCCCACATGACATGGTGTTGCTCTCTGTCATACAGAAATACTCACTAGTGCCCCTTCAGGTCAGACCTGGCTTGGCCGTCAGTCCACTTCTTATTTTCGCCTAAGAGCTGGATGCTGCATAAAGAGTAGCCGCAGAGCGTGTATCAAAGTAGCTTGTGCTTCCACCTCATCTACATTTCTTTGCCTGTGGCGGTATAGCTCAGTGGTAGAGCATTTGACTGCAGATCAAGAGGTCCTAGGTTCAAATCCTGGTGCCCCCTGAGTTGTTTCCACCGCGTGCCATCTAGGCTGTGCTTCTTGCCGTCGATACGGCATTCCTTGCTGGTCTCCGTTGTTTAACGTGAGTGCTGGCAATGTGAAAGGGCGCGATGGTCTCGGACCATGAGCAGCTATCTGAGTTGTGCCAGAGGCTCTTTCCACCATGGGTTTCTCCTGCCGTGTACACCGGAAGCAAACTTCTTTGTTATTTCCTTCCGAGATCATCCGAGCTCATCTTGTGCTATTGTTACGAGAGTAAAAGGAGACTCATGGAGAGATCGTCTGCTCCAAATCAGAGAGGAATAGGAGAGCGCGTCCCCAGGTGGGCTTGAACCACCAACCTCTCGGTTAACAGCCGAGCGCGCTAACCAATTGCGCCACAGAGACAGCGAAGGCAACGGTACAGCTGTGCTTTATGGGGTTTGGAGTCAGAAGGCCCTTCTCAGAAAAGCGGCGGATCCGAAAGTAGCCGGTCCGGGGGTCAGTCTTTTGTTGTGTCGTGGCCCGGCTAGCTCAGTCGGTAGAGCATGAGACTCTTAATCTCAGGGTCGTGGGTTCGAGCCCCATGTTGGGCGTGGTCTTTTTGACGCATAGAAGCCCACCACCCTCCCAGACGTGAACGTGATGAGTCGTGCCGTCAATGAAAGATGATCGTGACTCACTCTGCCTTCTCGTGACAGGCCAGACAGGACCCTTCGTCTGCGTGGTGAATGCGCTGTGTTCTCCCATGCAAGTGGATGTCAGTGGTCCGTGCTGTCGTGCAGCTCTCTTGAAAATGCCCTGTTGCTCATTTGAGTGGCCGGTGAGTGAAAAACCAAAGAGTGAGAAGCAAGCTGAGGGCACAACCACACTGGGAATGCTGCGAGGACCTCGTCCAGGTCCCAGAGGTCAGAAGCTAACAAAAAGGCTCACAATGGGAGGTGCAGGAAAACACACAAAAAAAAGAAGGACCCAAGAAGACCCCTGGAATTCCCTGACCGGGAATCGAACCCGGGCAGTGGCGGTGAGAGTGCCAAATCCTGACCACTAGACCACCAGGGACCCCACATGACATGGTGTTGCTCTCTGTCATACAGAAATACTCACAAGTGCCCCTTCAGGTCAGACCTGGCTTGGCCGTCAGTCCACTTCTTATTTTCGCCTAAGAGCTGGATGCTGCATAAAGAGTAGCCGCAGAGCGTGTATCAAAGTAGCTTGTGCTTCCACCTCATCTACATTTCTTTGCCTGTGGCGGTATAGCTCAGTGGTAGAGCATTTGACTGCAGATCAAGAGGTCCTAGGTTCAAATCCTGGTGCCCCCTGAGTTGTTTCCACCGCGTGCCATCTAGGCTGTGCTTCTTGCCGTCGATACGGCATTCCTTGCTGGTCTCCGTTGTTTAACGTGAGTGCTGGCAATGTGAAAGGGCGCGATGGTCTCGGACCATGAGCAGCTATCTGAGTTGTGCCAGAGGCTCTTTCCACCATGGGTTTCTCCTGCCGTGTACACCGGAAGCAAACTTCTTTGTTATTTCCTTCCGAGATCATCCGAGCTCATCTTGTGCTATTGTTACGAGAGTAAAAGGAGACTCATGGAGAGATCGTCTGCTCCAAATCAGAGAGGAATAGGAGAGCGCGTCCCCAGGTGGGCTTGAACCACCAACCTCTCGGTTAACAGCCGAGCGCGCTAACCAATTGCGCCACAGAGACAGCGAAGGCAACGGTACAGCTGTGCTTTATGGGGTTTGGAGTCAGAAGGCCCTTCTCAGAAAAGCGGCGGATCCGAAAGTAGCCGGTCCGGGGGTCAGTCTTTTGTTGTGTCGTGGCCCGGCTAGCTCAGTCGGTAGAGCATGAGACTCTTAATCTCAGGGTCGTGGGTTCGAGCCCCATGTTGGGCGTGGTCTTTTTGACGCATAGAAGCCCACCACCCTCCCAGACGTGAACGTGATGAGTCGTGCCGTCAATGAAAGATGATCGTGACTCACTCTGCCTTCTCGTGACAGGCCAGACAGGACCCTTCGTCTGCGTGGTGAATGCGCTGTGTTCTCCCATGCAAGTGGATGTCAGTGGTCCGTGCTGTCGTGCAGCTCTCTTGAAAATGCCCTGTTGCTCATTTGAGTGGCCGGTGAGTGAAAAACCAAAGAGTGAGAAGCAAGCTGAGGGCACAACCACACTGGGAATGCTGCGAGGACCTCGTCCAGGTCCCAGAGGTCAGAAGCTAACAAAAAGGCTCACAATGGGAGGTGCAGGAAAACACACAAAAAAAAGAAGGACCCAAGAAGACCCCTGGAATTCCCTGACCGGGAATCGAACCCAGGCCGTGGCGGTGAGAGCGCCAAATCCTGACCACTAGACCACCAGGGACCCCACATGACATGGTGTTGCTCTCTGTCATACAGAAATACTCACAAGTGCCCCTTCAGGTCAGACCTGGCTTGGACGTCAGTCCACTTCTTATTTTCGCCTAAGAGCTGGATGCTGCATAAAGAGTAGCCGCAGAGCGTGTATCAAAGTAGCTTGTGCTTCCACCTCATCTCCATTTTTTTGCCTGTGGGGATATAGCTCAGTGGTAGAGCATTTGACTGCAGATCAAGAGGTCCTAGGTTCAAATCCTGGTGCCCCCTGAGTTGTTTCCACCGCGTGCCATCTAGGCTGTGCTTCTTGCCGTCGATACGGCATTCCTTGCTGGTCTCCGTTGTTTAACGTGAGTGCTGGCAATGTGAAAGGGCGCGACGGTCTCGGACCATGAGCAGCTATCTGAGTTGTGCCAGAGGCTCTTTCCACCATGGGTTTCTCCTGCCGTGTACACCGGAAGCAAACTTCTTTGTTATTTCCTTCCGAGATCATCCGAGCTCATCTTGTGCTATTGTTACGAGAGTAAAAGGAGACTCATGGAGAGATCGTCTGCTCCAAATCAGAGAGGAAAAGGAGAGCGCGTCCCCGGGTGGGCTTGAACCACCAACCTCTCGGTTAACAGCCGAGCGCGCTAACCAATTGCGCCACAGAGACAGTGAAGGCAACGGTACAGCTGTGCTTTATGGGGTTTGGAGTCAGAAGGCCCTTCTCAGAAAAGCGGCGGATCCGAAAGTAGCCAGTCCGGGGGTCAGTCTTTTGTTGTGTCGTGGCCCGGCTAGCTCAGTCGGTAGAGCATGAGACTCTTAATCTCAGGGTCGTGGGTTCGAGCCCCATGTTGGGCGTGGTCTTTTTGACGCATAGAAGCCCACCACCCTCCCAGACGTGAACGTGATGAGTCGTGCCGTCAATGAAAGATGATCGTGACTCACTCTGCCTTCTCGTGACAGGCCAGACAGGACCCTTCGTCTGCGTGGTGAATGCGCTGTGTTCTCCCATGCAAGTGGATGTCAGTGGTCCGTGCTGTCGTGCAGCTCTCTTGAAAATGCCCTGTTGCTCATTTGAGTGGCCGGTGAGTGAAAAACCAAAGAGTGAGAAGCAAGCTGAGGGCACAACCACACTGGGAATGCTGCGAGGACCTCGTCCAGGTCCCAGAGGTCAGAAGCTAACAAAAAGGCTCACAATGGGAGGTGCAGGAAAACACACAAAAAAAAGAAGGACCCAAGAAGACCCCTGGAATTCCCTGACCGGGAATCGAACCCGGGCCGTGGCGGTGAGAGCGCCAAATCCTGACCACTAGACCACCAGGGACCCCACATGACATGGTGTTGCTCTCTGTCATACAGAAATACTCACAAGTGCCCCTTCAGGTCAGACCTGGCTTGGCCGTCAGTCCACTTCTTATTTTCGCCTAAGAGCTGGATGCTGCATAAAGAGTAGCCGCAGAGCGTGTATCAAAGTAGCTTGTGCTTCCACCTCATCTCCATTTCTTTGCCTGTGGGGGTATAGCTCAGTGGTAGAGCATTTGACTGCAGATCAAGAGGTCCTAGGTTCAAATCCTGGTGCCCCCTGAGTTGTTTCCACCGCGTGCCATCTAGGCTGTGGTCCTTGCTGGTCTCCGTTGTTTAACGTGAGTGCTGGCAATGTGAAAGGGCGCGACGGTCTCGGACCATGAGCAGCTATCTGAGTTGTGCCAGAGGCTCTTTCCACCATGGGTTTCTCCTGCCGTGTACACCGGAAGCAAACTTCTTTGTTATTTCCTTCCGAGATCATCCGAGCTCATCTTGTGCTATTGTTACGAGAGTAAAAGGAGACTCATGGAGAGATCGTCTGCTCCAAATCAGAGAGGAAAAGGAGAGCGCGTCCCCGGGTGGGCTTGAACCACCAACCTCTCGGTTAACAGCCGAGCGCGCTAACCAATTGCGCCACAGAGACAGCGAAGGCAACGGTACAGCTGTGCTTTATGGGGTTTGGAGTCAGAAGGCCCTTCTCAGAAAAGCGGCGGATCCGAAAGTAGCTGGTCCGGGGGTCAGTCTTTTGTTGTGTCGTGGCCCGGCTAGCTCAGTCGGTAGAGCATGAGACTCTTAATCTCAGGGTCGTGGGTTCGAGCCCCACGTTGGGCGTGGTCTTTTTGACGCATAGAAGCCCACCACCCTCCCAGACGTGAACGTGATGAGTCGTGCCGTCAATGAAAGATGATCGTGACTCACTCTGCCTTCTCGTGACAGGCCAGACAGGACCCTTCGTCTGCGTGGTGAATGCGCTGTGTTCTCCCATGCAAGTGGATGTCAGTGGTCCGTGCTGTCGTGCAGCTCTCTTGAAAATGCCCTGTTGCTCATTTGAGTGGCCGGTGAGTGAAAAACCAAAGAGTGAGAAGCAAGCTGAGGGCACAACCACACTGGGAATGCTGCGAGGACCTCGTCCAGGTCCCAGAGGTCAGAAGCTAACAAAAAGGCTCACAATGGGAGGTGCAGGAAAACACACAAAAAAAAGAAGGACCCAAGAAGACCCCTGGAATTCCCTGACCGGGAATCGAACCCGGGCCGTGGCGGTGAGAGCGCCAAATCCTGACCACTAGACCACCAGGGACCCCACATGACACGGTGTTGCTCTCTGTCATACAGAAATACTCACAAGTGCCCCTTCAGGTCAGACCTGGCTTGGCCGTCAGTCCACTTCTTATTTTCGCCTAAGAGCTGGATGCTGCATAAAGAGTAGCCGCAGAGCGTGTATCAAAGTAGCTTGTGCTTCCACCTCATCTCCATTTCTTTGCCTGTGGGGGTATAGCTCAGTGGTAGAGCATTTGACTGCAGATCAAGAGGTCCTAGGTTCAAATCCTGGTGCCCCCTGAGTTGTTTCCACCGCGTGCCATCTAGGCTGTGCTTCTTGCCGTCGATACGGCATTCCTTGCTGGTCTCCGTTGTTTAACGTGAGTGCTGGCAATGTGAAAGGGTGCGACGGTCTCGGACCATGAGCAGCTATCTGAGTTGTGCCAGAGGCTCTTTCCACCATGGGTTTCTCCTGCCATGTACACCGGAAGCGAACTTCTTTATTTCCTTCCGAGATCATCCGAGCTCATCTTGTGCTATTGTTACGAGAGTAAAAGGAGACTCATGGAGAGATCGTCTGCTCCAAATCAGAGAGGAAAAGGAGAGCGCGTCCCCGGGTGGGCTTGAACCACCAACCTCTCGGTTAACAGCCGAGCGCGCTAACCAATTGCGCCACAGAGACAGCGAAGGCAACGGTACAGCTGTGCTTTATGGGGTTTGGAGTCAGAAGGCCCTTCTCAGAAAAGCGGCGGATCCGAAAGTAGCCGGTCCGGGGGTCAGTCTTTTGTTGTGTCGTGGCCCGGCTAGCTCAGTCGGTAGAGCATGAGACTCTTAATCTCAGGGTCGTGGGTTCGAGCCCCACGTTGGGCGTGGTCTTTTTGACGCATAGGAGCCCACCACCCTCCCAGACGTGAACGTGATGAGTCGTGCCGTCAATGAAAGATGATCGTGACTCACTCTGCCTTCTCGTGACAGGCCAGACAGGACCCTTCGTCTGCGTGGTGAATGCGCTGTGTTCTCCCATGCAAGTGGATGTCAGTGGTCCGTGCTGTCGTGCAGCTCTCTTGAAAATGCCCTGTTGCTCATTTGAGTGGCCGGTGAGTGAAAAACCAAAGAGTGAGAAGCAAGCTGAGTAAGTAAATCTTCAGTGGTAATTTTGCCAGGATGCCGTGGGCTTAGCTCTCATTCAGGTGCCAGAGGTCGGAAGTAATATCACCTACTGCTGCTACAGGCACCAATATGCACCGGTGACTAGGCTAGAAACTGGTGAAGACCATTGACAATTCGCTAAATATTAGGAACTAGGAGCAGCACGAGGCAGGTGATGGTCATAATCACTAAACACTATGGACTCAAACGTGAAGAATTGGCTTTCCAGTGACACCTGCTGGCCAAGCAGGATAATGAGACAGGGTAGGGGATGATCCTGAGAAATATCCTCTTTTTTCTCTAAATTTCCATTGAGATGTACGCTAATGTTTATATATTTTTTTGTTACACAATGATGTTAATGGGATTTTGGGTTAGGGTGAAACAGTGTCAAGTGTCAATTATGATGCTTGTTTACTTGAAATACTTTACCAGGATGGCCCGGAAACCTACCGTAAGACAAGCTAATTCAGCATAAAATAAATACTAGAACTCGTGGCCATCAGTGGAAAATATCGGGAGAATATTTTCAAACAAATTTGAGGAAGCACTTCTTTACACAGCATGTAGCTAGAGTATGGAATAGTCTTCCTGCTAGTGTAGCGGAAGCTAAAACCCTGGGTTCATTTAAATCAGAGCTAGATAAGATTTTAACAACTCTGAGCTATTAGTTAAGTTCTCCCCAAACGAGCTTGATGGGCCGAATGGCCTCCTCTTGTTTGTAAATTTCTTATGTTCTTTTATACTACGGGACCGTTGAATGCTTGAATCTGATTGGCTGACGAACGTTCTGAGGTGTGCAATTATTTTCAGGGAAACGCACGGCGAACGTAGTTCCAGGCAGCTCTCTTGACCGCATTACAGTTCCATATCACTTCGCATAGTTAACTGTAATAACGGAAATTAGCATACAGTACCTATACAATTAAATGAATAAATATACATGCACAAGCTTTTCTGTCTCATTACTGCAAACACACGTCCTTGCACACGCACACTACGGTTACACACTCACACAAAAAAGGTGTTGTCAGCGCTGCCCTGACGATTTTATCAGTTAGCCTAGTGTAGCAACTTAAAGGCTACACATGACATTTCTCACTAGCGAGGTAATAACAGCGCTGCATCTTAAAGCAGACTTACAGTTTAGAGACGGTGCTTCAGAACACTGTTGAGGGACACACAGAGGTAGCCTAATTCATACAAGCTCTCTCTCTCTCTCTCTGTTTCTCTTTCTCTGTGTCTCTCGCTCTCTTTCTAATAACTTCATTATTAACTGCATTAGTCTGCTATCAACGGCTCAAGCCTCCGTTGCCAGCTTTAAAATGACGTTTTGGAACTAGCAAAAGAGTCGTTGGATGAGATGCGGAAGAAATAATCCTACTCACAATAGCGATTTAAGTAGAAAAACCGGACGAATCCCTTGAAATATATCATCTGATCGATGTCTTGAGGTGTGGCAACCGTAGTATAAGCGGAATAATTGACTCCGGACCGTTGAATTATTAGAAAAATAATGCACACCCGAGGTGTAACGGCCACTTCACGTCGTGCATTATTTTTCTAATAATTCAACGGCCCGTCGTCAATTATTCCTTACATAACTGGTAGCTACTAATTGCCCCTAATAGGGGACTGGACTGTCTTCCATAGTGCAGCTTAAATTCCATGATAGGAACAACATTGTGGAGAATAGATGAGCTAGCTGTGTATCCTCTCTCTGCCCCCATTTGCAGCTGGTGTAGAGCAGGGGAGGGCCATCTTATTCAGAAAGGGCCGCTGTGTATGTGGTTTTTTGCTGCACCTCCCTAATTAGAGGACGGATTGGCCGATGAGTCCTCACACCTGGGTTTGAACTGCTGACCTAAAGGTCATCCCAAAAACCTGCACACGCAGTGGCCCTTAGAGGATAAGATTTTCTACCCTGGCATAGAGGCTGACTTCCCTGATGAACTGTCGCTTGTTGAAGGACCCATGTCTGATCCATGCCCTTGCAGGGTTGACAATTCTGACACATGTGGAGTGACACTCATGCTTTCAGACTCTTACGCTCACACAAGAAATCTTACAGCAATTCTGTGCCTGTCCCTCTTTTAGCTTATCCCTTGTGCAGAGGTAGCAGTTCCTGGGTCCATTTTTCTTTTAAAGGTTTAAATTTTTCAATCATAGTAGTGGCCATAGTTATTTGAACGTTTCTGCATTTATTGCTTTTATGAATTCTTTGAGATTTATTGTTATGATTTTTATTACAAACAGATTATTGAAATAAATGTTTTTTCTGCCAGAATGAAGACACTGTTCTGATTCTAACTTGATCCCATTCTAACCAGGAAAAAAGGAATTCCATTATAAATCTAAAATTAGCTGCATCAAAAGCATTGGGGTAGTTTTCAAACCCTACAGACTATTTACAAGGTAATAAAACTGTTACATAAATGTACATGCGTGTGTATGTGCGCGCAGACTCATCTTGAAATGAAAGTCTCACTCCAGTATGGTGACCATAGTGAGTAACCCTGCTGTCGCAGCCAAAAGGTGCTTCCTGTATTGTAAACATTGCCTGTGATCATTGTCAATCTTTATATACTTTCCCACATTCCCTAAATAAATTTCAGCTTTCAAAAGGTATTTCCCTGTACCCTCGACTCCTGGACCTCCTTTCGTCACACATTATCTACAGATATGACAGCAATGAGTCTGTAATTGGATGCTTATTTTACATAATTATTTTATCTTATTTTAGTCAAGATTTCTAGGGCACGATTAAATACTGCAAAGTAGTTTTGATTCTTAAGAAAAAAAACCCTAATCTGATGATGAATAGTGACAAGAGAGGGAGACAGTTAATGAGGGTATTCATTGGGTGATGCAGGAAACGAGAGAGTTGAAACTTCACTAATTATGGGTTATTTTCATTGTTTAAATTAGATGCAGTGTGGTATAGGTGTATATAAAGTCTATTTACACATATTAAAATTATCACAAGAAATTAATTACACAGGTAACATTCTCTTTTAAAAGATAACTCCCATGATCCTATCTTTTAATGAACAGCCTTTGTTCCTTTCTGGATTATATTCTTGACTCAGTTAATTTGAATGAAAATACACAAAGGCCTCACATCTGTTAACAAAGGAACCAATAACAATATTGTGGCGCAGGGGAAGACCAAAGCATCGCGATGGCAGCAAACAAACATGAGGAGCCACGGACTGACACGGAGTTGCCCTTTTAATGAAGTCCATATAGGTAATAAAGCAACAATACCACAACAGCTGACAACAAGATCACATATACAGTACACAATGACCAGGGCCACGTCAAGATCACATATACAGTACACAATGACCAGGGCCACGTCAAGATCACATATACAGTACACAATGACCAGGGCCACGTCAAGATCACATATACAGTACACAATGACCAGGGCCACGTCAAGATCACATATACAGTACACAATGACCAGGGCCACGTCAAGATCACATATACAGTACACAATGACCAGGGCCACGTCAAGATCACATATACAGTACACAATGACCAGGGCCACGTCAAGATCACATATACAGTATACAATGACCAGGGCCACGTCAAGATCACATATACAGTACACAATGACCAGGGCCACGTCAAGATCACATATACAGTACACAATGACCAGGGCCACGTCAAGATCACATATACAGTACACAATGACCAGGGCCACGTCAAGATCACATATACAGTATACAATGACCAGGGCCACGTCAAGATCACATATACAGTACACAATGACCAGGGCCACGTCAAGATCAGACATTCAAGACTATTAAGGGTGAACATTAAATATGACAATATACTAATAATGCTTACACACAGGGGTTATTTACAATGGCTCACGAGCATGCCGAGATGCTCAACGCCCACCGTGTTGAAAGTACATTTGGAAAAAATGGAACAACTCTCTTAAGTCAGAAGGATAATGCTTACTCTATATCCAAAAAGCAGGAATTACATTGTTTGAAGCCATTTATGTCAATCCATGTCTAAATGTTTTGTTGTATGTTGCTGAATGTTTCTTTTCTCTGTGATGGATTGGCATCACATTGGGGTCACCTATCCTGTGCCATATTGGGGGGTCACCTATCCTGTGCCATATTGGGGGTCACCTTCAGCCTCTGATCCCAGCTTATTGAAAATGTCCTCATTCCAGGTATACATGAAAGCATGGGCTTTTCAAATATATCTATAATCATCTCGTAAATAATTTTCAAACCCGCAAATAGTTTTTTCTTCTTTTTTTCATTAGAATTGTCTTTTCAATGGATGAATGTGTAACTCTCCTATTTTATCATACCTAACATATTTCCAGCATATTACAAGTATGAGAGAACATAAGAACATAAGAACATAAGAGATTTACAAACGAGAGGCCATTCGGCCCATCAAGCTCGTTTGGGGAGAACTTAACTAATAGCTCAGAGTTGTTAAAATCTTATCTAGCTCTGATTTAAAGGAACCCATGGTTTTAGCTTCCACTACACTAGCAGGAAGACTATTCCATACTCTAACTACACGCTGTGTAAAGAAGTGCTTCCTCAAATTTGTTTTAAAATGTTCTCCCGCTAATTTCCACTTATGGCCACGAGTTCTAGTATTTAGACTAATATTGAAATAGTCATTTGGCTGAACTGGTTTTGAAATTTTTAATTTACAAAATACAGTCGCTAATCCCACCCCCACCCCCCCATGTTTGAAGGTGAGTAGTGGTGAAGCCACTGAAAGAAAAAAAAGACAAGCTTGTGATCTCAAATAAAGGAATTATGCAGCACGAGCCTGATCTCAGGTGGCATGGAAATGATGTTTCTGTCGAGTGAGAATCGTGATTCCTTCCTCTGTTTCTGAGTAATAAAGCATGGATCTGATAATGTCCAAATTTTATAAGTAATGGGGGGAGGGGGGGGGGTAAAGCCTGTCGTCAGGTGGCTCCAGATAATTACAATTAAAGCAGACTTATGTTTCATAAAACTCACACCAAGGTATAGGCCTGACAGGGAATTGTTATGGAATTGAAAAAGAAATGTTACTATGGGCATATTAGTAAGCTTAGAAACCATCATAAAATAGTTTCAATTTTTATTCTTGGGGAAAAAAAGGAAAAGTTCCCAATGGCTGAAACAGTATCGACCACATAGATTTGCCTTTATTTATTTCATTCTTGCTCAAAACCTAAACAATGTGTTTAGGTAGAAGTGACTGGATTTACCCCATCAGAATAACACATTATGTTACATTTATATTTATTTATTTAGGCCAAACTGAGTAAGCCAAAAATAAAATACACTTTAAAGTAATTAAGGGCTCCCAACCTATGGAAGAGACTGTTAGGCAGTGCAAAGCAGACCTCCTCTTAAGGGCAGCGTCACATTCACCGCAGATGCAGACACGCTATAGCCGGAGTGCCGGAGCGTCTGCATTCCCGGACCTCTTTGTGACATCACACCTCACCGCAGATGCAGACACGCTGTAGCCGGAGTGCCGGAGCGTCTGCATTCCCGGACCTCTTTGTGGCATCACACCTCACCGCAGATGCAGACACGCTGTAGCCGGAGTGCCGGAGCGTCTGCATTCCCGGACCTCTTTGTGACATCACACCTCACCGCAGATGCAGACACGCTGTAGCCGGAGTGCCGGAGCGTCTGCATTCCCGGACCTCTTTGTGACATCACACCTCACCGCAGATGCAGACACGCTGTAGCCGGAGTGCCGGAGCGTCTGCATTCCCGGACCTCTTTGTGACATCACACCTCACCGCAGATGCAGACACGCTACAGCCGGAGTGCCGGAGCGTCTGCATTCCCGGACCTCTTTGTGACATCACACCTCACCGCAGATGCAGACACGCTATAGCCGGAGTGCCGGAGCGTCTGCATTCCCGGACCTCTTTGTGACATCACACCTCACCGTAGATGCAGACACGCTTCAGCCGGAGTGCCGGAGCGTCTGCATTCCCGGACCTCTTTGTGACATCACACCTCACCGCAGATGCAGACACGCTATAGCCGGAGTGCCGGAGCGTCTGCATTCCCGGACCTCTTTGTGACATCACACCTCACCGCAGATGCAGACACGCTATAGCCGGAGTGCCGGAGCGTCTGCATTCCCGGACCTCTTTGTGACATCACACCTCACCGCAGATGCAGACACGCTATAGCCGGAGTGCCGGAGCGTCTGCATTCCCGGACCTCTTTGTGACATCACACAACTGACCAAACAAATACTGACAGGGAGCTTTATAAGCTGCATTGTTTAAAGAAGGCAGTGAAAGGACATTTTGAGGGCCAGTGGCTAAAGCACAGAAAAACACTCCCCCCACCCCCGCCCCAAAAAAAAAAAAGATACGGACATTGCAATGGTAATTCCTAGAAAATGATAATCAAATGCTTCATGCACAACAAAAGAAAAAGTACGCTGTTACATGGTGAATGCCTTGTTTTGGTTATCAGTACTTGTTACCACACATTTTATGACCCCAATTTTGGATTTCAGAAAATTCTCGCTGCCCCTTCTGCACGAATGATTGAAAGTGCCCTCGCACTGTAGTTGGCAAATTTTATCGAGTGACTATTTTTGAGCACCAACAATTACCCTAATTGCACCTAGGGGGAGCCCTTGCTCAAACCACCTGTGCCTCTAAAAGTCTCTGCACGGCCCTGCTATTAACTATTAAATCAACTATTTACATATTTATATTTACATATAAATCATTAACATAATGAACTTCACAACTTTTGTCCTCCAGGGTTCTGCCTGTGGGTTTTTAATGCAAAACCTTTCTGTTTGATCTCATGTCTTTGAAGATCTTAGACTTCGAAGTATTTTAAATTTCGTTAACTCAACCTTAGCTTAGCTATCCTAGCTATCACTGTAGACATCAATAATCCTGTGTAAAGAATGCAACATTACTTTGACGTTCTGATCACAAACATTGAAGTCTTTAACAATAATAATTCAAAAAGGTACATCACAATAGTGCAGCGTTTCGGTGATTGGCGACACGGTGGTGCAGTGATTAGTGCTGCCTCACATATATATTCATTTACAAATATTCTCACTTTACACATGCAAGTCACTTACAAAGTTTATTGTATTTCTTATTCAAATGTATTCTACATATTGTCGCCATATTTAATACACAATTAGTTTTTGTATAAAAATACAAATTATATTCTTACAGCTGTGGAAAAAAAATGTTTCTCATTGTTTGGAACTACTGGCAGATGGGTATGGTAGGCAAACAAGAATGAGTCACAGGAAGTTGCCAGGAATTGCAGCAGTGGTATTCATTGCCAAGAAGCTGGAATAGAAATGATCTTTTGTTTGCTACTGATTACGTCTAATTAAAGCTAAGTTCCAGGTAAACAATTTTACCAGCAGCATTTTAGTTGCTTGGAGGTACTTTGTTAGAAATCCTTTCATCTGTTGAGGACAACTGCCGATACAGATGGTGCAACTCTGAAACATTTATTATATAGATTTTTGCTTCCCATGTATGTAGCTCATGGGAATTGAGGCCTTTTGAATACAATTTAATGAATTCATTTGAACAATGAAAGAATGAAACATTGACATTCTTTTACCATTTTCAGTCAGGACTGAAAACTCCTATGAGCACCATAAACATTACATGCTACAAACTTAAAATCAAACACAGACACAAACAAGATTTTAAGGCAAGAAGAATTTAAATGAAAAATATTCATTGACAAATTCTTAGTGGTATGAATGAAATATATTATTATCTGAAACCAATTATAGAGGAACATAAAGACATGTCAAGGGGTTTGGTAACCCCTCTTATACAAGGTCCTTGCGAAATAAGTAAATAATAATAATAATAACAAAAAGGATATATAGTAACTGTTTAATGAGCATCATTAATATTTAGGAATAACTGGTTTCTGCTTTTTTATTGCCAGGATTACAAAATAGGTCATATTAATGTGTCAATGCAGATTCATTTGAATGACGCTGCTTATTTTACTGCCTCAATTAAAGCTTCACAATTGACAATAATGCAAATTAGCATCACAAACATTAGTCACCGGTGAGGCAACAAGCATGTTTATGGAGGGATGCTAAGGCAGCTGCTAAAAGCAGAGCAACTTCACAATAGGTTGACTGCACTTTAAATTGGAATCAGATACTTTGGCTGCATAGAAATGTCATTGACACATCTGTCATGAAGGGGAAGGAGAATGAAAAACAAAATTAAAGAGCTACCTGGGAGGTGTCACGCCCCGCTCCGTCCGATCCTAATGTGTGCCACGCCCACCTCGTTACCTCCTGTTTCTGCCTGATTGTTCTCACCTGTTGCTCGTTACCCTTATCTTGTCTCTTGTATTTAGTCCTCGTCTGAGTCAGTATTCCCCAGATTTGTCATTGATGTTTGCTGTCGTGCTTCCCCGGTCCTGTTACCCGAATAAAACCCGTTTCTTCAACTTCCTGGCTCCTTTTCCCTGCTTTTCCGTTCGCCTTCAACCCGATCGTGACAGAATGACAAATCTCCATAACAAGCTCAGCGCTACTGGGGAGGTTCTCCCCATGGAAGAGGAGGTCATCCGATGGACGAACCTGCTCGATCTCCAGGAGGATCCAGTAGCCCACCGGCTGATTGACAGGTGTTGAGAACTCCTGGACAGGAGGTTCCGCACCGGTGAGGAGCAGCAGCTAGTAGAGGTGGGTGTAAACCTACGGCTGCTGAGGGAGAGAGCGGCAGTTTTGCTGGCCGCACACCTGCGGCCCTGCCTGAGGCCGCCTCTCCTGTCCTGCCCGTCCAGCCCGGCTCTCCTGTCCTGCCCGTCCAGCCCGGCTCTCCTGTCCAGCCCGTCCAGCCCGGCTCTTCTGTCCTGCCCGTCCAGCCCGGCTCGCCCGTCCTGCCCGGCTCGCCCATCCTGCCGTGCTCGCCCGTCCTGACTGCCTCTCCAGTGGCACAGCCTGCGGCCACGCCCGCGGCTCTGGCTGCACCGCCTGCGGCCATCCCCGCGGCGCCGGCTGCACCGCATGTAGCCTCTTTAGAGGCCCTGACTCCTGTCCTCCCAGCACTGGCCCAAGTCCCCGAGGAGGTCCCGGACAATCGGACCCCCGCTCCTTTCTCCTACTCTGAGGAGGAGCTTGAGTGGGACCCCTCGGGGACCTCCCTCATGACTCCTTCACCCTTGCCTCAGCGAGGACGACCCCAACCAGGACCCCGCCTTTCTGTGTCCCAGCTCCGTCCGATCCTAATGTGTGCCACGCCCACCTCGTTACCTCCTGTTTCTGCCTGATTGTTCTCACCTGTTGCTCATTACCCTTAGCTTGTCTTTTGTATTTAGTCCTCGTCTGAGTCAGTATTCCCCAGATTTGTCATCGATGTTTGCTGTCGTGCTTCCCCGGTCCTGTTACCCGAATAAACCCCCGTTTCTTCAACTTCCTGGCTCCGTTTCCCTGCTTTTCCATTCGCCTTCAACCCGATCGTGACAGGAGGATTCAACAGGATACTGTGGCAGCCTTTAAAACTAAGGATGCAACTGATGAAATACCAAGAGCAGTGGCTGTATTACCGATTATGAACTTACCTGGATTTGAAGTGATGGGCTTGGCTATAAGACGAAGACCTGACAACACAATATGGGTATTATTGCCGAGGTCCTGGAAGAAAAAACAATTCTAAAATTTACTGCAGTACCATGAGGTTATATTGCATCTAACAGGAGGAGAGACATGTATTTACAACAGCTTCTCAACAGCTTGTCTGCAAGGAAATAAAAACCTTCTGCTTCAATTCTGAGAAAGTCCGTCACTCAGAGGAATAGAAAGTTTCAGAATTGAAAATGAAGAATTTACCTTAGCTAAGCTCCAAAAAGAAAAAACAAGATCCAATGGCTTAAAATCGTAATGCCTTGGTTGTAAATATATAATTATCTTATGCTTCTATCTACAGCTATATCTATGATTAAAATGATGTATTTGGCTATTTGGACCATGGGGCACAGAGCAGCTGTCAGAGGGATACTGACTAAGAGGTCGATTCTCCCATAAACAAAAAAGACAGGTGTTTGTTTTTAAGTCTGGGGTTTACACACACTTAGGGTCAGCCACTCCAGGCCGAACTCGAAGTGCGACCAGAAGAGCTCTATCAACTGCCTGCTCTGCCATGAGTTGTGCAGCAGAGGTTGTCGAGCCACAACACAGCAACTAGCCGCTGGCGATCAGACGCTGAAAGGGGACTCCCTTTGGGTCCTGGGCATCCAGCTCTGCGGCTGAGCTCAGCAAGCCTACCCAGAATCCCAGTGGATTGTAAAATGCTCTGTTTTAACTAATATGGGATGCAGTTTATCCTGTGTTTTTGTGCACATACATACACTTCATATATATAGTACATAGACTAGGTCAGAAGTCCTCATCAGAACCAGGACATTCACTCAACTGGTACTTATTTTATGCTTAATGGGGTAGTTGTGTGGGTTTTTAGTGACACTGGCTAGAAATTGATTAGGGATACCACATTGCAAAATGTGCTGCAGCACTTAAGCATGTTGGACTATGCAGTTCATTGCATTGATTAATAAACAAATTTTACTCTGCAACTTCCTTTTCCGGTTATGCAATGATGAGGAGAGAATGCTCAGAAGTTCAAAGCATGTAACTTCTTAAGCGCCTTTTTGATTTAAGTACCTGGTGGGAGAATCGACCTCTAAGAGATAATTCACTTTAAAAGAACACTTTAGCTTATAAACTCCTTTACAGTATTAATGATAGACATGTCCTTTATATACTAAACTCTTATTCATAACATATATATACAGTACAGAGTAGTGCTGAAGAACCAAAAAGCATCAAAAGTATAAAAGAAATGATCGTTGTCATTCTAGTTGCAATAATGTAACATTTATATAGTATCTCTCCATCAAACAAGAACATTTGAAAAATGCCCCTTTCAAGCCCAGTAGAATCTTCAAGACCTATCCATGTCATTTGGACCCCGTGTAGATAAACCACTGTTAGATCACAATGCAGTTACCTTGAAGGCCTCCTGTAACACTGAGAAGAAAATAAAACCGACAGTTTAAATGTCTGCTGGCGCTTTCCTGCAGCCTGAAGCTGGATCATGTTGCCTGGGATGTTGGTGACGGGAAGCATTGTGGGAAGGATTCCAACCGCCCCTGGACTCTGAGTGATAGCTGAAGATTCATCATGCAGCGCAAACTACCACAGGGCCTCCGACTCACGGGGGAGGCGTGTTGGCTCTCCGCTTGTTTTTTATTTGTGGAGTAGCATAGCATATGGCTTTTACGGCTTTGTACGGGTAGCCTTTTTAAAATGAGTAACATGTCCAAGAAAGAAATCTCGGGAAAAGTGAACAACATCCGTATACCAGAACATTTGGTGCTTGCTGGCTATTTTTCCTTTTCCATTACTAAGCTTTGCTGTAAATGTTATTTAAGTTTAACTATAAATATTAAGGTTTAATTTTTCTACTATATGAAATAAGATACACCTGCTTAAAGCATTTTGGGAAATGTTAATTTCCCTGTAATTTTCTTTGTTTTTTTCTGCCTTTATGGAATTGTATTCAGTTTTATACAGTACGTCTACGTAACTGTACATAAGATGCACAGCTTAACGTAGTTTGAAGTATGTCTACAGATGCTTGACACCATGTTGGGGTCCTTTAAATTGGTCATTGGTCTTCGCCACAGGTGCATCTTATCTTCATTGCCTTCTGTGATGATGGTGGATTAAGGCACTGCTGTGGTCGAATGGGAACTCAGTGTGGGGGGCCTACAAGTGACATTTGCAGATAATATTGTTCTTTTGGCATCATCCAACCAGAACCGCCAACGCAGATTTGGATGTGAATGTGAAGTGGTAGGGATGAGAATCAGCACCACAAAATTTGCAGCAATGGTACTTTCTTGGAAAAGAGCAGATTTCTGCTTTCAAGTGAGGCGGAAAGTCAGCCCTTATTGGTGGAGTTTAAGTACATCAGAACCGTATTCATTCGTGTTGGTATGAGCGAATGTGAAGTTAATCAGATGGCAGTAGTTTTTTTTGAACACTGGGCAGGTTTGTGGTGCGAATGTGGGAACTAAACTGTCAGATGAGACTGACAAATGTCCCTATTATCACCCAGGTCATAAGCTGTGGGTAAGGACCAAAAGAGCAATATCGCGAGCCCAAGCGGCAATGATATTTTCAGTGGAAGTATCAGACTTGCTCTCGGTAGAGTTGCAGCTCTTCTGGATCGAAAGGAGAGAGAGGTGAGCTGGTTAGACTTCCACCTGGCTGTCCCCTAGGGGAGATGTTCCTGACAGGTCCCACTGGGCAGAAGCCTCAGGGCAGGCAGGATCTCTTTCACGGAGGGTGGATATCACAGCTGGCTTCGCAACACCTGGGGATAGCCCAGTACTGGCTAGCTTCTGTGGGCATGCCAAGTAGGATTCAGTCTGACCTGCTTGGCAGGTTGCCATGGTGACCCTCACTGGGAGAACTGTTCTCATGAGCAGACATCTTATTTGTTTGCACTAGATATATTTGTGATAAATGAGAAAATTGTGCACAGAAAGCTGCGAAATTCCATCCACTCCATTATTTCACTGTGAGCTTTTCATCATGTTAGCCCACGATTACACAAACATACCACGGAATCCCAGCCTTTATCTCATATATCATTTATGTCTAACCTCCCCAGATCTCACGTTACCAGGATCCCTGGTCCTCCTGAATTCCACTATAGGATATTTCATCATCAAGGACGTTATCTTCCTTCGAATGGTTGGAAGTTGAAATCCTATCTGTGTTGGACCCCGTCTCTTGTGTGGTGGAGCGAGCTTTCACTTAGCCTCTGGACTACAGAATCCCTGTTTTGAAGGACTCGCTGCATTTCAATTGTAAAATGATTTATGTGCTTATATGTTTCCTAATGCACTCTTTATTTTGGATTGACCTACAAAATCTTTTAAGAAAATTACTTACTGAATAAATTTTATATACAATGTCATTAAATGTCACTAGCAATTTATCCAGTGTAGGGTTTAAGGATTAAACATTTTAACATAAAATGATTAATTGTTAGCTTCTGCGTGAATCTTTCTGTCTGCAGTCTCATCCTAAAGGACTGGCATGTGCTAATTCTTATTTCACTGTACACGTCATGCTGTTTGTTTGCCGTAAATCTGAATATTGAATGTAGCTGGAATTATCCACCATAGCTCAACACATACAGCTCTCATGAAGCTCAGCACTTTAATCTTCTGAAGCTTTCTACTCATGTCTTTGAAGTAGGCACTTATCTTTTATACACTCCTGATATTTTTACAAAGGTATATTTTGCCGGAACAGGATTTACATTACTGGGATCACTCGCTGCTTATTTGCCTCAGTGCTTATGTTCTGTCACTCCCGTGCTTCTCAGTGTTTGTGTTCAAAACAGTGTGACAAGGTCCAATTTGTTGTGCGACAGATAACAAGGAAGACGGTTCAGCAGACTGAAAGGTGTCATCAAAATGTTTTACTTAAAACATTATTGCAGTAATGTAAGAAAGATGAAAAACACCAGCGTGGGTGTTTGGTGAAGCACATTTATTTATCCCACAAAGAAACAAAATTATTTGTGTCTTGTGTGGTTAAAGAGAGGGAGTTAAGGACACAAATTAGCAGTGCAGTCTACTGAAGGAGAAAAATAACATCTCTGTTTCTCTGTCCCACTGGGCGTGCACTGGGTGTGCTGGGAAGAGCAGATGTGTCATTTATTGACTGTCTCAGGAGTAAAGCTGAGCCTTCAGATTCAGGACTGTGAAAATCTCACACGCAGCTGTTATGATCGTTGGATATAGTATGAGGCATTGCTGAAGATGCTCTCAGCCATTTCTGGAGCATAGCAACAACTTTGAAATAGAAGCTAATGCAGACAAGTCCTTTGCAATGAATAACTAACGAGGACTGGTTGTCGTCCACCAGGTTTGTTCCCCGTATTCCCATTTCAGAACTATTCATTCTTTACCTATTATGTGTAATGAAAATTTTGATGGAATCTCCTGAAAAATAAGCGATTCGCATTCATGTTTATAGTTTCGGAGAAGTGAATATATGTAATTTTTCATATATATTGCAGAAACAACGGGTGCAGGGCATGGAATAACCTAGAATCGGGAGCCACGTCAATTTAATTTTAAATTTACCAGAGAAAGGTCCCACAATGTCAAAATACGGACTTCATTATGTTTTTCATGATATTTATAGCTCATGTTTGTCATATGTCAATGTGAACTACAGGAATATGTATTGTGTAATACCCAGGATATGCTAACATGTTACAGCTTGAAGTGCCAACCCTGCATCTGTATGTTGTGACCAGCATGAAAAACCATGGATGCACTGGAGGCCGGCAAGAGCTGCTCAGACCTCAACTGGGTCGGCATGTGCATTACTACTCCAGTTTTGTTTTAATGTTCTAATTTAATTTAATGGTTAGCAGTGTAGTCTCACGCCTTGCAGATTATCAGACTACCTCCCACCCTGGCTCTGTGTATGTGGGGTTTATATGTTCACGCTGCGTTTAGCAGAACGGATTTGTCTCATAGTGTCTGTCTGTCTGTTTGTGTGTCTGTCTGAGTGTGTGCATGTGTGTGTGAGAGAGAGATAGATAGAGAGCGTATGTATCCTGCAATTCACTTGCATCTTGTTGATGCCCCCCCCCCCCCCCCACTGTCTTGTGCCTGCAGGGATCTTCTAGAAGGGAGCAAAAACATAGACCATCTGAGGGATCCCGAGAACCGAGCTGGGGAACATTGGTCTAGGTTACCTTAAACCCAGGGCTGAAAAGAATGCCAATAGAACATGTTCAGATCGATGGATTACATGTAAACAACATCTGCTGGCTGGAGATTGTACATCTCTGTATTTGGTGCTTGACCGGGGGAAAAGGCTGTTAGCCATTGGAAGAGGTTGGCATTCTGAACCCCGCAGATTTGGCGGCAGGCCTGTGTATTGCAGCACTAAACTATTAATGAGCGATGCAAACAGTAACTAGTTAATAACAAACAGCATGCAATTCAAAGTAAAGTCAGAGTACAAGAAAAGAAAGTAGATTTATAGTATGCATATGTATGCATGTTTTAAGTTTTATACACTTTCTATTATCCAGTTTAGGGTTTAGAAAATAATTAAAACTGTAGTGATTCCAGCCCTGAACCCATGACAGCTTCACTTATAACCAGACCAGTGAGTAGCGATGAATGACTCAGACCTGTGGGCCTAAGAGCAAGGAGCCGAATCTATGTGCGTATATGACAGCGTGCGAAAGCTCGTCTCACATATGCTGCTCCTGGTGCAGTCGCTTCACGGCACAGACAATTAAACGGAGAGACACGGCGACAGAAAAGTAGCTTCACACAGCCTTGAATATTCTCTTCAACTACTGGAGCCCTTAACATGCACACTGTGGCATTTTTCATCCAGATGAAGGTAGATAGATTTAATAATAAATGGGAAGCAGCCTCCTCCTGTTTGTCTTGATCACTGCTCCGCCGGCGTGGCCTCCTTGCTGTAACTGCGCATTGTCGTCTTCGCACAATGATTCCACTCATTCATTCAATGCAAATTAACTCACCAGATTAAGAGCACAGTGCTTAGGAGATTCAGTGTGGAGATTAATTAGACTGATGGTACCTTAGAAATCTGCCATTTAAAAACCTTTTTCATACGCAAAGACAGAAAATTATGCTTTCCCAGAGCAACAATAGTGGTTGCATTAGTAATCAAGGTTTTGGGATTTAAACTGAATTCATGGAAAACATTTAAAACAGACGATATCACCTGTGTTAACAAAACCTTCACAATGAAATGATTACTTGAATTTCTCAGATTCAAACAAACAATTCACAGCAATGTTGCAAATTTTATAAAGACCATATTAACAAGTGGAATATGTGCTGAGCAGCGCTCTATTAACTATTAAACATATTGAGCAAGGTCCAGAGAAACAGCACAGAGATTTCAAAAGCATTAAAACCCTTCCTTAAAGCCTCACTAGGGGGCAGCATGGAGCTATATACTGTGCCAAGTATAATGAGCATTTTTTAGAATCTCTCTCTCTCTGAGACACTGCTTGAACTTTCTGTGACAAACTAATGTGTCCTCATGATGTGTGATCCTATACTTGGCCTAAATAGAACTAAACCTTTCATTAATGAGAACTCTGAGCTCATAAATTAGTACTGTCTTCTGAAATGAAGCGATGTCCTCTTTCCATGTCTAATTTTAAATAGTGCTGTGTGAGATTCTTGTGTATGTGGACATACTAAAAATGTATTTATTGTGTACCTATTTAATGTCTTATTCCCTGTGCGTGTTTGTGCTTTAAGAGAACAAAAAGCTAATTGAGAAAGTGTTCATTTCCTTTATGCTAGTAATCAGGCTGTTATGTTTCTGTGAGCTGAAATTCATGTATTTCCCACACATTGCACTGAATATTGATCTCACCCTGATCGCCTGCTTATCCTATTAAGG
The DNA here is from genome assembly GCF_048594095.1 of Paramormyrops kingsleyae. Taxonomy (NCBI): domain Eukaryota; kingdom Metazoa; phylum Chordata; class Actinopteri; order Osteoglossiformes; family Mormyridae; genus Paramormyrops; species Paramormyrops kingsleyae. The sequence continues at coordinate 28,250,633 of NC_132814.1, read as the reverse complement.
CAAAATTCCTGACATCTCATAATTCTTACCCATAGGTACTTATTAAGAAATGTTTAGTCTGTTACTCTCAGATGCATCACACAGGGGATTGAATGTTCATTGGAATGTTGTGCAGGCTGTGACATTGCTCTATAACAAAAGATGCTTTCATTACTATTCACCAATTAAATGTGAAAACTCTGAGCATTAACACTACCCCAGGATTGTAATAAGTATTTATTTAACTCCACAACATAAAATGGTAGTTTTTGACATCAATGTGTCTAAAGAACAATATTGAATAATTTCTCTTTTCTCTTTAAATGTAGCTGTCTTTCATGATAATATTACAATTATTAATGGTTTATGTATATGCGATACGGGAACCAAAAGTAATAAAATATGCATGGCATGCTTTGAATAATGCATGCCAAAAGAAACGATTACAGCTTGTGTATTTCTGCGCTCGCCCGCCTCACTCTGGCAATGACCAATTGGGCGGGCAGCTGGATGTTTCCGGAAAGCTTGTTTACATACAGTGACAGTATATAAGGACGCTGGAAGCTGAGCTTAATGTCTGTTCTTTATTCCAGGGAAAAGGCATGTTTCTTTGTGATAAGTGGGATTTGCCATGAGCAAACATTCTTTCCCTATGACACAGAAAGGTGTTCCATCACTGCAAAATCCAAATCTCTCCGCGCTCTTCTTTTGATTGCAATTGCCAGCATAAAAACTCGCATTGTAGTTTATCATTATGGGAAAGGCTGACTTCTTTGCACGAGAACACAAATTGAAGTCAAAACAAGATATTACACACGCACACACACACACACACAGAATTTATATATATAAATTCTGCCTTATTTTAATGTGGTTCAGTGAATAGGAATACACAAAAGTATGCATTCATCCTGCACATTCTCTTGTAGCATTGCAATGTTGCAGGATCAATAGCTAAACAGAGAAATGAAACAGTCCTGCCTGGGCCCTGTTGTTCAGAACTAATCTGACTGGATTTCAGCTATTGGATTGGATCAAATCTTGAAAAATGTTCAAAAGAAAAAAAAAGGATTCTAATATTGGATTAGATCACATAGTGCTGTGTTGGTTTTGATGTGGATCAAACCTTCAGTAGGCCTATGTGTTGTTCAAAACTTTTTAGTAGGATTGGGATCCAAAAAGTCAGGATTATCCTGATCCCAGCTGAAGGCTACATTCAGGGGTGGATTTCAGGAACAAGATGTAATAAAATAGCATTTATGTCCTGTAGCATATTTACATTTATTTATACTTTGCACTTGATATGTTCTACTGTTAGAACATAAGAACATAAGAACTATACAAACGAGAGGAGGCCATTCGGCCCATCGAGCACGCTTGGGGAGAACTTAACTAATAGCTCAGAGTTGTTAAAATCTTATCTAGCTCTGATTTAAAGGAACCCAAGGATTCAGCTTGCACTATGTTATCAGGAAGACTATTCCATACTCTGATTACACGCTGTGTAAAGAAGTGCTTCCTTAAATCCAGTTTGAAATGTTCTCCCGCTAATTTCCACCTATGGCCACGAGATCTTGTATTTGAACTAATGCTGAAGTAACTATTCGGTTGAACAGCATCCAAACCTGTTAGAATCTTATAGACCTGGATCATATCCCCCTCAGTCTCCTTTGCTTGAGGCTGAACAGATTTAGCTCAACTAACCTTTCCTCGTATGACATTCCTCTAAGACCAGGAATCATTCTTGTGGCTCTACGCTGCACCTTTTCTAAGGCCGTAATGTCCTTTTTAAGATATGGTGACCAAACCTGCACACAATATTCTAGGTGAGGTCTCACCAAGGAATTGTATAATCTTAGCATTACCTCCCTTGACTTAAACTCCACACACCTGGAGATATACCCCAACATCCTATTGGCCTTTTTTATTGCTTCCCCGCACTGGCGAGAATGAGACATGGAAGCATCAACATACACACCAAGGTCTTTCTCATAATCAGCTACCTTTATTTCAGTAGGTCCCATAAAATACCTGTACTTTATATTTCTGCTCCCTACATGGTACCTTACATTTGTCTATGTTAAATTTCATCTGCCAGGTATCGGCCCAGTCACTAATTAAATCAAGATCCCGCTGTAGCTGCTGAGCCGCTAGTTCAGTATCTGCTACACCACCCACCTTGGTGTCATCTGCAAATTTCACCAGTTTACTGTATATATTGGTGTCTATATCATTTATGTAAATTAGGAACAATAGTGGTCCTAAAATTGAACCCTGCGGTACCCCACTATGAACGCAGGCCCACTGTGGCATTGTGCCTCTTATAACTACTCGCTGCTTCCTATCTGTTAACCAGTTATCAATCCAGGTTGCTACAGTTCCTAAAATACCTGTCACTTTGAGTTTAAGTAAGAGCCTCTTGTGGGGGACAACATCAAAAGACTTTTGGAAATCTGTTACAGTGATAAAGTAGATATTATGCTAACTATTACACCTTTCAGTACAGGAAAGTAAAAAAAAGGATTTTGTCCCCATAAATAATCCCCCAAACAACTGTCAATATCAAACAAAAATAATATATTTAATTTAAATTCATTCATCGCTGTATATTAATTACAATGACACAATCAAAGAGATTGACCAGTCAAAAGTAGATTGTAACAGTTACATCCAGAGATTGAAAAAGCTGGATAATTCACAAATGAGGAATAGCTCTGAATGTTCTTTATTTTGTTAACTCTTGGACATTTAGCATTCTTAATCATTTAAAACACACGTTGAAATGATGCACAATCTATTTGTGAATAACATACAGTAACATCCCCCCATAACTGTGGATGGCTGAAACCAATAGTGAACCATATGTGGGCCCCATGTATAACGTGATACATATGGCAAAGTTTGATTGATAAATTGCACACATTAAGACATTTCCAAAATTAAATGTAACAATAATAAAGTACATCATACATGATTATACAATACTGTACAGTACTATACTCTCTTGAATGAAAGAGATTTGGACATTGTGGCCAAATTCTCAACGATACGATGGAGCAATGAAATGTATCATATATCAAGAGATGAATATTGTGTTTTTATTGTGTAAAACATACTGTTTCACATTTTACAAGGAAAAATATTGTATCCTGTACCTGTACATAACCAGTAATGAGAAAATTTCATTTGTTAAAAAAATTCATCGACTATTATGGATACTCACTGGCTGCATATTGCGCAACTGAGCTAGCATATTTCACTATGACTATGTTACACTTGGTGCACAGCTGGGTACTTATAAGTCGTTTATTTCTGGAATTTTCCAATTTGATTATAGGACTGATAACTAGAACTGCATTTACTGAAACGGCGGATATGGGGGTCCCACGCTGAAAGAAACTGAAGATGGAACGGAATGTTCGTATTGTTTTATGGTGCTGTTTTCTTATTTGCTTTGTTATTCTACCTGTAGTTCTTTGCATAGCTAGTAGCCTACATTGTGACATGTACTCTCATTTTGTTACAATGGGACAACAGGAAAGGAGCAATAATCCTCAGAGCAATATAAAGACAAAGGGGCGTTTACTAAGGGAACTCAAACAAAATAAACATCTAAAAGCAAAATGTCGGCAAGGGGTCAAACAAAGGCAGCAGGTTAAACATGGGCTACAAGGATTGGGACCAAACACAGTGAAACTATGAGGAAACACAGGAAGAATCTTCAGGACTGACTCCATGTGGGAGCGTAAAACACAGCACTAACAATACTCACATCTACAATGACCAACAAAGGCGTAGGACAAGGGAAGCACATATATACACCTATAATGAGAGTTACATGAGGGGCAGGTGTGGACCATAACAAATAATGAAACACAAAGGCTGGGAATAACAAGACATGGGTGAGAGTCAGTATCACTAAACAATCAGGACAGAAACACAATGAACTGGATGGCCAGCGGCCCCTGCTGGTCAGGCCGGAACAACAGACTGGATAGGGCAGGAACTGGTCCAGAACACTGGTAATCCGGATTTGGTCATCTGTAATCTGTACGGATTTGGTAATCTGTCTGTACAGTGGAACCTTGGAACTCGAATGCCTCTTAACCTGACCAGCTTGGACATCGAATGGGTTTGATAAATTTTTTTTCAACTTGTACCTTGACCAAAATCTTGGAAACTTGTATGGGTCAAGAAGCGCTCAACTCTACCAATTTATATGGGTCAGTCGAGAAAAATCTAACCAAAAACTTGGAACACAACAACACAAAACAGACCTGCCAAAACTCGAATGGATCAAAACGTGTCTCTGATGGGCTGACACAAAGGCAAACAGGCTCTCAGTCTCGCGGTACCTCTCAACCGAGTTCGATGTGCAAAAGCTGTGTTCCTCTGTTCAGTGTAATTTTTTTTGTTGTGCTTTATCTGCAGTACATTTAGTGATACAGTAATCATGACCACTAAGAAAGTGAGCAGTGATAGCAGCAAACCAAAGAGAAAAGTAGTGAGAGTAACTGCAGAACTTAAAAAGGAAATTAGAAGGAGACTTGAAGGTGGTGCACGTGTGTCTGCTCTCGCTTCAGAGTATGAGATTGTCATTTATTCCATGTTTATCGCTTTTGTGTACTTTTTCATGTGTGTATTATAGTTTTATATTGATTGTCAATGCTTTTTATCATTAGTTAGGTAGGAAGATAAGTTTAAATAGGCAATCATTTGGGGGCCTGTAATGGAATACATTCATTTGCATTACATGCGGAAATTCAACTTGGACCTCGACAAATCATAACTCAACCTGCCTTCTGGAATGAACTAAGTTCGTATTCCAAGGTACCGCTGCATGTGGATAAGAGTAAAAATAATAAATATATTCCACTTTTATTTAGCCACTTAAAAGACTTTAGGAAAGGAGGCCAATTACCAAAATTAAAAATATTTTTCACTTCAAAATCCATGAGCATCATTCCTACCAGCATGGTTCCAGCAGTATCTCCAGCCTCTCATTCGCTAAGCTCACCTGAAGGTAACATGACCATGTTCTGCTTCGGTTGCACCAGTGTTGCTTTCAAAGGATCTCTTTTTTGTTTGACCCATTTTGATCATTTTGAATTTCACCTAGTGGGAACATCTTGGCTTGTGTTTCTTTGAGAAGCTTGCTGAAGCTCTGCCATATTCGAGGGACTTTGTTCGAAATATGTGAGTCATTTATGGCAATTTGTCAAAACACTGTCAAACCTGCTGTCACACAGAGACAATGTGATTGTCCTCTGTATAACGTCTGCTGCACAGGGCTTATAATCGAAGGTTAGCTTTCTTGCTGCTCAATCATATGCCAAGCGTGATCTATACCTACAGTAGTGATATTATGATCCAGATCTTTTGAAACTTTAATGAACTGCTTAGGACAAACATCAGCAAAGTGTACAAAGTGTTCATCACAGGCAGTGCAATGAATTGCAGATTCCATTTGTCATCAATAAAATGTGCTGTTACACCGAGGTAATTGTGGCTGCTTATTTGTGTTCAGTACAATAAATGCAGTAGTTGACTCTTGTGCTGTTCTGTTTTACATGTCTTTTCATGTCAAGTCATGCCTCTTGAAGGCAGTTCCAGTGAAGGCAGTTACAGTGATGGGTTGGCAGTGGCCTTTTAAAAAGCATCTAACACTTAGAAACCAAACTTGGATAAACTGTACAAGGCAATTTACAAGAGTAGGTTTGAAGGCTGACACTAAAAATTGATTCATTGGATACAGTGCAGTTTGACATTACACAGAGGAGCTAAACCTAATCATACAAATATACCCTGGTACAATGAATGCTTAAATCAAAAATAGAAAGCAAAGAAAATGATTGATGCACCTCAGCTGGGCTTCTGTAAATTAGATAGCTTGCTAAATGGGATGATAAACTAAACTGACTGAGGAGGAAGAAGAAAAAAGAGTAATGCGATTGACCTATAATGAGAAGGTGTGCTCACTGAGACAAGCCTAACTCTGTTAATACAAGGCAGCTGAGATACTGCAGCAAGATGGACTTTAGCTCTGTGTCTACTAACAGAAAACTGAGTAGTGAGAAGTCATAGGCAGAGTGCTCCAGATATATCTGTGTTTTGTTTGTATTTCATGGAATCGCTCTTACAGTGTGCCCTAAAATTAAATGCACCCTAAAACACAAGGGAGTGAAATTTGCAATATACTGTATATTGCAATCACACCTCTTCTTGTAACATGGTTAAAATACAAGCATTTGTATAGAAATAAATATCATAATGCAATGCATAGAATTGCATTAAGAAATCATTATCTGACAGGTTTGTGCTGTTACCTAATGTTAAAAAAATCTCTCAGATGCTTTAGAAATAAGAAGAGCATGTAATACAAAATGACGTAAGAGTGTTAGAACCACACCAGGCCTGTAAGTCACAGTGTCATACAAAAGAATACCTTTAGAAATGTGTTAAAGGCACAGCTTAAAACAGGAGAAATCATCAACAAATATATCAACATATAATCACTACACTGTTACACAGTGCAAGTTTAACTGGATAGAATAATGTAAATATGCATGACCAGCAATTCATGACAACTTGTCTCAACTTACATAATGTGCCAGAGCCTGCGAAAGACAAATATTTTTGTTTATTCATAAAAGTTTAATAAAATGGTTAAAATATTCATTTCAGATTGTCTGAAAGAATGAATCACTATGAAATATATCAATTCATGTACGAGCAAATGCTGAAAAAAAACCCACAGAAATGCCTGGTTAAATCCTCTGTCACATGATGTTCCTTAGAAAACATCTGACTGCGTATTTCAATGCATTAATCTGCAAGCAATGCACTGAAAATATCAAACTGGAATTCAATGAATGGGATTTATAAAGTGTCAAGTGATTTAATTATTAATTTCATGCTATAGCTAAACACACAAACAAAAAGCCTAATTATTTTTCATCTCTTTTCCAAAGGAAAGCTGGTTACTTGTTTCCATGCTGATGCTCTTCTCACACTTTACCATAATTAGTTTGGCATGATTCAAGTAATTTACTGCAAAGCACAACAGAAGATTTTTCTGGAAATCCTGCTAAAAATTAAACAATCTATTAATAATTCCCAGGCCACATCTGTTACATGGAGAAAACATGAACTGGACATTGCAGCAGATATGCCTAAACAGTTTTAAAAGAGGCCCCAGATTGTGATTTCTTTGTGCGACATCAATATTCCATCCATTTTCGGTATCCACTTGTAGGGGTCTGCAGCCTATCCTGGATGCTATGGGGACAAGGCATGACAACACGGGGAGAACATGCCAACTTCACACGAAGCCACGGCAGGGACGGGAGGAGACCGTGGTAACTGCAGCCCACCAAAACACTGTCAGCTTTCAAAACATACCACTATAGCCTGTTAGTAAGATACAGTAAGATACTGTTGAACACAAAAAACTTTATTTATTACAAGCCATGCAGTTACAATTATTAACTTTTTTTTGAAGAGGAGGCTATATGACTATCAAAAGTCTGAGTGATGAGACGCGAAGGATGTGAGCCGTGGGAAAGTGATCTGTAGGCTAAACTGCTGGAAATCCATCTGGCAGCATTAGAAATTCAGCTGACCATGTGCAGTGCTGGCAGTGTCCCATGATTAGATGTTACTGTCACTGCAGTAAATTCAAGTAAAAGAACAGTAAAGGCAGACATTTAAATATAATTTAAATATAATTAGGGATACAGAAAGAGAAGAGCTTAGACACATGAAAAAATCTGAAGAAGTTTCCGTAACATTGTTTGAATGCAAAAATCAGGCTTGACTGCTTTGACCTTTTGTGAAAATTTGGAAACTATGTGAAGAAGCAAAGAAGCAGCTGCAAGTACAAGTATTCAGTCAGGCTGCGAAGAAGAATAATGCAATTAGTTCACTTTGACCTTGTGCTAGATAAGCAATATGGAAGACGGGTGAATACACAGTACTTACAATACAAATACACACACACAGAGACACACACACACACACACACAAACTCACACATTTGTGATCTGGTTTCTGGGAGGAAACACACAAATCGTGGGATATATACAAATAGAACCATAGTACTGTATAAGCACAACACCCACACGAATGGTGGCATATGTACCAATAGAACCATAGAATAAACACAGCACTCACACGAATGGTGGGATATATACCTATAGAACCATAGTATAAACACAGCACTCACACGAATGGTGGGATATATACCTATAGAACCATAGTATAAGCACAGCACTCACACAAATGGTGGGATATATACCAATGGAACCAGAGATTAAGCACAGCACTCACACAAATGGTGGGATATATACCAATAGAACCATATAAGCACAGCACTCACACAAATGGTGGGATATATACCAATAGAACCAGAGATTAAGCACAGCACTCACACAAATGGTGGGATATATACCAATAGAACCAGAGATTAAGCACAACACTCACACAATACCCATCAATAGAACTGAGTCTGCAGCACAAAGCACTGAAGATGTAAGTTTGTCTGTTTTAATTGTTGTTCACCAGATGGTGCGTGTTATTCTACAGCAGCTTGCAAAAGCCTTCGTACAGCTCCATTTTATGAAATTATAAAATGATGAGTATATGCTTATAAAGTTCTGCACAGAACATGAATGTTTGAAAAGTTATTGCAGATGTCAATCAAAACTAGTGACAGCAGAATCTGAAGTTTCAGACGGGAAGCAGGTAAATAAGAATATGTTTGTCTGGTGCAATTAAAAAAAATCTTTTTAATAAAATTTCAAACCAGTTGAGGATAGTTTATAGTTTATAGAGTTTTCAGGTCTTCCATATATAGATCTTGGATAGATCTTGATAGAATCTAAGTTGAGATTTTACTGTTACTCTAGGGTAGAATTCACACGGAGTAGAAAGTTGACCAGATTTAGTCTGTAAATGAAACAGCTTTTCTGTAAGATTTGCCTTTTCCTTGCTCTGTCAATTTTTCCTCCTAACAAGCGTTCAGGGACATGCTGAAGAAAACAATCATTGTAGCTGACCCCATTGTTCCTAGAGTGTAGATGTTGTTGATTGAATGATATGTTGTTTATCTCTAGCAATGCATGCCATGGCATTTATATGAAAGTTCCCTTGTAGAATCCTTCAACAAACACATTTTTGTTGAATCACTTTGGTTCTTTGTTGCAATCTACTTGCAGGCAAGTTGACATTTTTAGTGAAGGCAGCTGTATTGTATAACCTACTTCTATGATGTGTTCTAGAAGTTTTTTGACTAATGCAGTTTTCTATTAAAGTAGGTCTCCTTTAAAGCTGTTACGCATCTCTCGCCTGTTTCCCTGTGGCCCCAAAACTTTAGCAGAGGTTTAGGTTTAGGAGAAAGGTCTTATCTGGGTATTGGCTTACTGGTATTATGCATTTCCGTTTATATATTGTAAGGTACGTGGATGCTTGTAATGGAGATGAGACTGCTTACATCGTGTGCAATTCGAAACCAAGACAAGAGCCCAATGGAGGGGGGGAAAATAAAAATTATATATATATATATATATATATATATATATATATATATATAATTAAAATTATACATATACAACGATACGTTTCTGAAAGAAAATTAAAAGTCAAGGGTTCAAAACAGAAGCAATGATGACATATTCATGTTTATTTTTATTCTCTGTGCTTATTTATTTGTATATAGTTCTAGTTAGTGCAGTATTTCATTTACCAAAAAAATTAAAAAAAAGAACAGGAGTAATTTCTTAATCTAAGACTCAAATATAAACTGAAAATATGTAGAATTATTTATGTGTAACCCAGAGGATCACACAAGTCAATGCTACATTTTTATTCTTTAAATAAATTCTTTAAAATACACACCCACACATAATGACCACTTACAGTACAGGGTTGTTGTGACCTTAACGCATTTTTTTCCACTTGAATGCTATATTGGATGGGCTCCCAGCCCCCCAGCAACCCTGGATAGTATAAGAAGGTGGAAAAGATATGGATGGATGGATACATTATTGATCAAATTCACATTAGCTAATTAATAAAGCATCAGTGCTAAACCAACAGGTGAAACCTCTGTTAGAGGCATTTCATCCTATGTTCACTATAATCAGTAGTAAATAAGCTGTGAAACACAATTATACAGTTTAATAATGCTACTTTTTTGGAATTTTAATACCTGACTCCTGCTTTGTACTTTGTACTTTTAGCTGGTACTCAGTGTTTTTCGTTTTTATTTTACCTATCACACTATGCTTCAACTCATAAATATCAGATATTGCTTGCGGGACTTTATCTATTGAAACTCACAGAAGACCTAAATAACAACAATAATAATAATAAATAAAAAAAAACATATCTTACCAGGGTCTTTGAGACATTGCTTGTTATCTCTACTCCAAGTATCACAGAATATCTTGAAATCAGATTAGTGTGAGACGCGTGTTTCTTATTTCGAGCCCTTATATCATTCTTTTCCATCTGGTACCCGCTGTCTGAGTTTTGTAGTGTTTATTGCTCTAATTGCAATTCCAGGGGCATGTTTTAGACAGAAAAGACCCGACAGATATTCCTATTTTCCTAAAAATAAGAAAAAAAGTAGAAAACTCACACAATGATATTATGTTTGTGCTGTAACTTGCCTCCCATTATGAGTTTTCTTGTTTCAGCTGACCCTCTCAAACCTTTTGTCTATTTGACATCTTACTAGAATATAGAGCTGACTGGTTTGTTTGTACAGTCCCAATACACTCATTGGATCCTACCCGTAAGCACACAATGCCCCAGCTCTATGTGTGTGGAGTTTGCATGTCCTCCACATGTCATTGTGGGCTTTCCTCTAGGAACTCTGGTTTCCCCCCACAATCCAAAAACACGGAAAGGTGAATTGGAGTTGCCAAATTGCCCATAGGTGTGAATGGTGTGTGCCTGTCCCCTGGTACCCTGGCCATTCCCAGCCTTTCATCCAGATCCCTGCAACCCTGCATAGGACAAGCAGGTACAGAAAATGGATTGATGGATGGATAGATGGATGGATGGGTGGGTGGATGGATGGATGGGTGACAGGTAGGTAGAAATGATGCCCCATCTTTTAAAAAGCACAAAAAGGGGAAATACAGTAAATAATGAAGCTCCAAAATGAAGGAATTATGAAGGTGGGATTCTGCGAGCAGGTCTTCCCACACAGCCCCTGTGTTGTTGTGCATAATAAGTTTTAGCTGCCATCAATAGAAGAGTTGTCAGTGAGTGGGAAACAGGAGCTATTATTAGTGCATACTTGGTGGAGCTTCAGTCTCGAACCCTGAGTAAGTCGGCTTCCAATGGCAATGCAAGACATGAGCAGGTATTTTCATCCACATCTTCAAAGACAGGGATACTGTGGATGGGCACCATTACTTAAATCTATAATTATACCTAAAACTTTAAATTTGTAAACAACAGATGATTTACTCTGTATCTTCAGCCAGTTTCCAACAAGCACGAGTATATTTGTGGTAGAAATTGATAGTTCCCTGTGGTCTCTTATTATTATTTTTCACGATAGGAGGTTCTGGCCGCTTGGTTATTCTGGCCATTTGCCATTCTAGGAGTTGACATAAATGTCAATAAATGCAAAACTATTCTGAGCTATTTCTACGGCGATGGCAGTGATCACCGAGTAACTAGAAACATATTTCCTTTCCTGCTTATCCCATGCAAAGTTATAGGGGTCCAGAGGTGCAAGGAGGGGAATGACCAAATTCACCCCAACAGGCACTCTGGCAACTCCAAATCACCAGGGGGGGGGGGCAAAGGTAAAACTCCATGCACAAAGAGCCAGGCAGTGGCTTGGACCCTGGTCCCATAGGTGGGAAACAGCAGCACTACCTTCCACAGCACTGTGATGCTGCAGTGCACAGGGGAGCCCTAACTGCATCCCAGTGCTGCACGCAATGCACTGTACTCTTTAACTCTCTGTAATGAGTTGAACATTTGTTACAAATGCCCATTTACCATTTTAACGGGTTGAATGTAGCTGGTGTGGACAGAAGTGGATGGGCACACACACACACACTGCTGAAACCCTGCCGAATATTTCACCTGCTGTTACTCAGTTGTCATTGTTTTATTTATTTATTTACCTTTATTTAACCAGGGAGACTTTTTGAGATTTCTTTTACAAAAGGACCCTGGCCAAGATAGTGACATGATAGACTGTAGATGTCTGTAACTGTATAATTTTTCAGATAACAATGAGAGAGATCGGTGCAACAAAATCAACTTTTTAGGAAGTTCTAATCATATTTGCTCTTTGGGAGTCTTTACCACCATTGTAACGACCTGGTGTTTTTGGAAACGCAACGTTCAGGGACAGACATGTAGTTTGGGTGGATATTCAATGGTTGCACCCTTGTGAAATTAATTAACTAGTGCAAGCCTTTGTTGATGATGAATGTGATGGGTAACTGTGTGTTTGTATATTTTGAAGGTCTGATATCACTGGTAATATGATGGTTTTCCTTTGTGGGATATCATTCCGGTGCTGTGCGTAGGTAATGGAATGTTCTAGTTAAAGGGGTGTGGACGATACTGTAAAAAGGGTTGGGGTGGGGTGTTTATGGAGGAGAAGGAGGCTAGGCCTATGCAGGTTAAGTACCCTCAAATGTGTGTGGCCTATTTAAAGAGACACTTATCCCTGTGTAAATATTGGCATGTTGTATCATTAGACTTCTTTTGATGTTTTTGCGCTCACACCCCAGGCTCCGTGGGAGTACAATCGCACGTCACTCCGCTTTGTCTCCTGCTCTCTTCTTAGCCCCCGTCCTGAGGACCCTCCATGCACCACTTTTTAACAACCACTATTTTGCACTTTCATGAATATTAATATGACATTACTAGACCTCTATCTAGACATATTTCAATCATCACTAGAGAAAGTGTTTTTCACCATCAGCAGCATTTTCCCCCCTTTGCACACTTGTATATCTATGTCAAGTGCCTGTTCTTGTGGATTGTGGTGACATATCTAAATTATTGTCTGGTTAATTTTGCTCATTTATGGAAGATTCTCCTGGATGGAAGACATTTTATATAATAACTTTACAGAGAGATATTGTTTGTATAAATATATTTATTAGTGTTACAGTATATGATTATTAATAAAGATGCATGACCATTTTTTAATTGTTATTCAAACTCTTTCAACCAAGTGAGATTTACATAATAGTGTAGTTTTATGATTGATTAGTGTCAATGTATCCACAGCCAGAGCTTATTTATAATGACACAGTTTAGTGTACCATCTGCTAGACCATGAGCATGGCATCAATACTTTCAATCTGTTCCTCAGCAACAGATAAACATACAGTAATAAGTTTATGATGAGCTACTTCAAAAATACTGTTACAATGACTGCAGTTTCCAAGCCTATGTATTTGTGACAAGAGCAGGAAATTGCAGATAATTGGCATAGGAAAACAATTGTAATTGAATTTGTAAAAAAAAATAAATATGCATGTCACGCATTGAAAAGCTGGTCGTAGATGCAATTCCAATTCCAGGGAAATAAATGCAGTAAATGACTCTTGTGTGATTATAGAAAGAATGAAAATAACAGCAGTAGGGTCTGTATCTGAATTCTGCAAATTACATAAGTAATTTGAAATTTAAAATGTGTAATTTTACAGGATGTGTTTGAATAGCTGTATAAAATGTCTTAAGTGGGACATTAAAAACTACTTTAATAAACATTCATAATACTCAGATTTTTATTCATATCTGCTTGGCAACAGGAAAGGTACATGTTGGGACAATCAGGCAATACCGGTGCTCAGCTTATCATGGCACAGAAACACTGCATGAATCATACAGCTGGCTATTCCATATTGATAACTGTTTGAAGATTGTGTCCCTCTGGGCAATGGTAAGCCAAAGAAAGCACAATAACAGACACGCAGGAAAACCAGTCAGATGCTGACTCTAAAGGGGACGCCAAGGGAGCCTCAAACGATATCAAGGAACATATGAAAAATTCCCAGTTATGAATTATTTTTTTGCATCTGTCACTTAGTATTAAGCTTAGTAATAAGTTCCATTACAGATTTACAATACATAAGCACACTACATAATTTCTCAGCTTATTCATGGGCCCTGAAATAAATATTCCTCTGTCCACCATAACTGCCTAACCCGGTGCCTGGTAGCAACCTAGAGCATATAACAATAATAATAACAATAATAATAATAATAATAATAACAATAATAATAGATACTTTATTGATCCTCGTGTGGAAATTGTCTTTACGCCTTCCTCAACTTGCCCTTTGTAGAGTAATCTGTCCGCGAACGGCAGCCTCCTGTTGGGGCAAAAGGAATGCAGACAGGAATGAATTCTGGAATCTGATTAGTCAGAAGGGTGCTGATTCATTTTTTATTGTCAGACACATATTGTCAGACTGGCGAGTCATAGTAGTAAATTAATGCACAATTATAATCTTTAATTTTTCCTAATGTTTAATGCTTAAAATTTCAGATTTAGTACACGATTTAAAAACGAAAACTACAAAAAGAAATAGCTGAAAATCACTTAAACATCAACAGTGCTTCAGACTGAGACCTAACATCTTAATGTTTAAATACTAAAATGATTTTCTGATGTAATGCACTCGTAGCCCAGTCATAGTTCACAGAGCTGTGTAAGCTAATGGTACTTGGCCTGAATGTTTGTACCTTCAGACTGCAGTACGGCCTTTGCACTAACAGCCTTTGGATTAATGACAGTGGCTTGGGTCACGAATAAGCGAAATGTAATAATAGTGATGTGTTTACAGCTCAAAAACATGAAAATAATGTCTTTGGCTTCAAATGCAATTTTGGTATAGGTGGGTTAATTCATTCCAGGCTGTGCATTTTTTGAAACGCATGTTTGCAGAGCAGAAGACCCCCCCCCCCCCCCCACACACACACACACATAGCTTTGCATTAACCCTTGCTTGTCATATCATATTATCATGCCTGGTAGAGAATGCACACCAGTGCATGCATGCCAAAGCAACACAAGTCCTGTTAACTGATGTATTCATATAAGAATACATATTATTAACCGGGATGCTAACTGACAGAAATGGTGTGAACCTAAAATTTAAAATTATATTTCTGCTCCTATTGTAATGATTGCTGGTCATTAACACCAAAAGTATTATAAATCAGCTATTATGCCCTTTTCAGTCACTAGTGGGAGATTTATACATCCATGCATTTTCTGAAAAATGCATGGATGGTCGCAGAGCCTATCGTGGGAAGAATTGGCACAGGTGGGCACCAACCCTGGGCACTCACCAACACACCACAGGCCACACACAACTACAGGGCCAATTTAGACTCACCAATCTCCTGCACACATTTGGACCGTGGGAGGAAACCAGAGCCCCCAGTGAAAACCCATAAGAACACGGGGAGGTGTACAAACTCCACGCAGAAAGGACCCAGGACTGAACCCAGGACCTTCTCACTGCGAGGCAGCAGTGCTAGACACTGTGCCACCCTAGTGGGAGATTTACTCACACACAAATGTTCTGAGGGCAGAATGAAAAATGATTGGTGCAGAGATGACCAATCAGATTATAGAGGAGGTGGGTCCAAGCAACTAGAGGAGGCGGGACCAACCAATTCAGTATAATATGATCATTTTTCATTCTGCCCTCAGAACATTTTTGTGTAAGTAAAACTCCCACGAGCTTTTAGCTCACAGTATTTCTGTCATTACAGTGGTGGTATATTTGTGTTAAATTTGTGAAGGATGCACAACATTTTTTACTATCTGAGTAGTCAGTTTGCAATTACAGAATATTACATTTCTGTGGTATGGATACTCTTAATTTACATGTACTTGGAAACGGACTCATCCCTAGCTTCCACGCATACCCCAGCATTGACGTGATCTTGGCAGCTCATGTTGGCTTGTATTGAACAATCAATTAATTCCCTCTTATGTTTACATCCGCGGTGCTGGCCATCTGTTATGAGTATTGTTGCTATTTGTTCCAACAAGAAAAAGAGCTGCAATTTACAGAAAGGCCATGCTATTCAATTAATATAATGCTTATGCTGGTTCTCATCCAAGGCAAATGTGTTTGTTGTCCATAGTGGTATCGCCTGAATATATTTCATTCTGAAACTCTTTATTTGTACCGATCTAGAAGTTTAGATATCCACTATAATGTGATTCCAGGCAATAGGACTGGATCATAGGAGCACTGTTAATTTTCTGCTGATGCATGAAGAGCTCACCGTAACTGTCTGTGGCCCATATTGTTAAAGACCACACTAAACTTCATATCATACTGCCCAACGCAGGACAGGCACTATGAATGTTGCATTACAAAATGTATGCAAAAAGATATTTTATTCACAGACCTACAGAAAAAAAGTAATCGATGAGTTGACTGAATGTACTTTTTAAACACTTTCTACTATCAAAATATTTAAGACTGACTGGATTTCAGTAAAAAAAAAAGAAAGTCTTTCCTTGTTACAATACAGTGAGCTGTTAATTAAAAGGGTCACTTTCTTGAAAGGTCGTTCCACTGCAATAATATGAAATAGAATAAGTCATTATCTCCTCATTTCAGACTCTCACAATTATACTGAAACCTTAAACTCGCATAAAGGGCAAATGAGGAACTTTATGTGCATTATATTCAGTTGCAGTTTATCAGAAAGACCTTGGAGAAATTAACCCTGGAAACTATTGCTTTTGTGTACTATGAAGCTCCATTCTTCTATACCTTCCTACATTTTGAATTTTAAAGGAAAGAGAATAGGAAGAATAACGTAACTCACCATAAACACAGTTAACTCTGCTCTTTCATCTCCATATTATACCGTAGTTATTTTTCTTGGTTTCTACTACAATACCACAATATTTATGTATGTATATACACTCACCTAAAGGATTATTAGGAACACCTGTTCAATTTCTCATTAATGCAATTATCTAATCAACCAATCACATGGCAGTTGCTTCAATGCATTTAGGGGTGTGGTCCTGGTCAAGACAATCTCCTGAACTCCAAACTGAATGTCAGAATGGGAAAGAAAGGTGATTTAAGCAATTTTGAGCGTGGCATGGTTGTTGGTGCCAGACGGGCCGGTCTGAGTATTTCACAATCTGCTCAGTTACTGGGATTTTCACGCACAACCATTTCTAGGGTTTACAAAGAATGGTGTGCAAAGGGAAAAACATCCAGTATGCGGCAGTCCTGTGGGCGAAAATGCCTTGTTGATGCTAGAGGTCAGAGGAGAATGGGCCGACTGATTCAAGCTGATAGAAGAGCAACTTTGACTGAAATAACCACTCGTTACAACCGAGGTATGCAGCAAAGCATTTGTGAAGCCACAACACGCACAACCTTGAGGCGGATGGGCTACAACAGCAGAAGACCCCACCGGGTACCACTCATCTCCACTACAAATAGGAAAAAGAGGCTACAATTTGCACGAGCTCACCAAAATTGGACAGTTGAAGACTGGAAAAATGTTGCCTGGTCTGATGAGTCTCGATTTCTGTTGAGACATTCAAATGGTAGAGTCAGAATTTGGCGTAAACAGAATGAGATCATGGATCCATCATGCCTTGTTACCACTGTGCAGGCTGGTGGTGGTGGTGTAATGGTGTGGGGGATGTTTTTTTGGCACACTTTAGGCCCCTTAGTGCCAATTGGGCATCGTTTAAATGCCACGGCCTACCTGAGCATTGTTTCTGACCATGTCCATCCCTTTATGACCACCATGTACCCATCCTCTGATGGCTACTTCCAGCAGGATAATGCACCATGTCACAAAGCTCGAATCATTTCAAATTGGTTTCTTGAACATGACAATGAGTTCACCGTACTAAAATGGCCCCCACAGTCACCAGATCTCAACCCAATAGAGCATCTTTGGGATGTGGTGGAACGGGAGCTTCGTGCCTTGGATGTGCATCCCACAAATCTCCATCAAATGCAAGATGCTATCCTATCAATATGGGCCAACATTTCTAAAGAATGCTTTCAGCACCTTGTTGAATCAATGCCACGTAGAATTAAGGCAGTTCTGAAGGCGAAAGGGGGTCAAACAACGTATTAGTATGGTGTTCCTAATAATCCTTTAGGTGAGTGTATATATACTCTAATCTATACTGAAAGGAGGAGTTGATCACGAAGATGTAATTGTAACAGATGATTGCAGAGAGCATAGGAGACAAGGCACAGGCAGACTGTGGATGTCAGGTCATGCAGTCAGGAGCACATGAAGACAGTACAGAAGGCTTAGAGATGTCTGCACAAACATGCTAGTGGAATTCAAATCCTCAGTCCTTGAAGTATGAGGCAACATCACAACCGAATAAGCAACCCCTATTGTCTTCTGCTGATATATTGAAAAATGTCATAAATGAAGTATACTGTATAATTGTACGTACACCCGTCTGCTCTACCTACATTATTCCCAACACTCTCTGTACTATTGTTAGAAATGTCCATTTTGGAACACCCCCCCCCCCCCCCCCAATATGTGTTCGAAATTCAATAAGCACCTTCGCTCACAGAAAAAAAAGGGGCATAAATTAAAGGGAAAAAAATCATCCCCTTTTATTCTCAAGGGATTTAGGAGAGAAGCTAAGTGCATATATGACTGAATGAGTGACTCAGAAAGAATCCTACTGAGAATGAGGATGAATTAGATTATTACAACAAGCACTAATTAGGCGGTGCCTATTCCACATAAGACAAACAAGAGGTTTACCAGTGGCCCATGATTTACTAGTTAATTGTATTCTGACATCTTGCATATATTAAAGCAGTTTAATAATTTTAACGCCAGTTAACCCATAGGCCAAAAGCCTGCTGTGAACATCGACTGATGATAGCTGCCTCTGGTCATAATTATAAACGGAAAAGAATGATTAACTTGTAGTGTTTAATGACTAATTATGCATGGCTGTTTCAGGAGCTATTTTCTACATGTTGTACCCCTTGCTTTTGCCCCTGTGTATTGACTTCCACTATTAGCAAAGCATCACTGGCCTGCTGCCCCTACTCTGTGTCTATGTGTCTGTTTGGGTGTGAGTGCATGTGGTTGTGGGTGTGTTGTCGTTGCATTAATAGGGAAGATCTATCAGTTAAAAATGTGTTGTTCACTTGTGTGTGCAGGAGCCGCTGAAGGCAAAGCTTGGGAAATATACACTCACCTAAAGGATTATTAGGAACACCATACTAATACGGTGTTTGACCCCCTTTCGCCTTCAGAACTGCCTTAATTCTATGTGGCATTGATTCAACAAGGTGCTGAAAGCATTCTTTAGAAATGTTGGCCCATATTGATAGAATAGCATCTTGCAGTTGATGGAGATTTGTGGGATGCACATCCAGGGCACGAAGCTCCCGTTCCACCACATCCCAAAGATGCTCTATTGGGTTGAGATCTGGTGACTGTGGGGGCCATTTTAGTACAGTGAACTCATTGTCATGTTCAAGAAACCAATTTGAAATGATTCGAGCTTTGTGACATGGTGCATTATCCTGCTGGAAGTAGCCATCAGAGGATGGGTACATGGTGGTCATAAAGGGATGGACATGGTCAGAAACAATGCTCAGGTAGGCCGTGGCATTTAAACGATGCCCAATTGGCACTAAGGGGCATAAAGTGTGAAAACATCCCCCACACCATTACACCACCACCACCAGCCTGCACAGTGGTAACAAGGCATGATGGATCCATGTTCTCATTCTGTTTACGCCAAATTCTGACTCTACCATTTGAATGTCTCAACAGAAATCGAGACTCATCAGACCAGGCAACATTTTTCCAGTCTTCAACTGTCCAATTTTGGTGTGCTCGTGCAAATTGTAGCCTCTTTTTCCTATTTGTAGTGGAGATGAGTGGTACCCGGTGGGGTCTTCTGCTGTTGTAGCCAATCTGCCTCAAGGTTGTGTGTGTTGTGGCTTCACAAATGCTTTGCTGCATACCTCGGTTGTAACGAGTGGTTATTTCAGTCAAAGTTGCTCTTCTATCAGCTTGAATCAGTCGGCCCATTCTCCTCTGACCTCTAGCATCAACAAGGCATTTTCGCCCACAGGACTGCCGCATACTGGATGTTTTTCCCTTTGCACACCATTCTTTGTAAACCCTAGAAATGGTTGTGCGTGAAAATCCCAGTAACTGAGCAGATTGTGAAATACTCGGACCGGCCCGTCTGGCACCAACAACCATGCCACGCTCAAAATTGCTTAAATCACCTTTCTTTCCCATTCTGACATTCAGTTTGGAGTTCAGGAGATTGTCTTGACCAGGACCACACCCCTAAATGCATTGAAGCAACTGCCATGTGATTGGTTGATTAGATAATTGCATTAATGAGAAATTGAACAGGTGTTCCTAATAATCCTTTAGGTGAGTGTATATTGCAGCATAATGGATTTAGTCAGTAACAAAATGTGCAGGAATAACAGGAGTAACATGAGATGGATGGATAGTAATTCTCAGTCTTACCAAAGTATGTTCTGAGCATCAAAAATTCTAACTGGGGCAGCGGGATTTTAGGGATACATTGTATCTTCATAAGGGGATTGTTGCTGCCTAAGGAAAGGAGTCACAACGAGTTAGTATGTCCAGAGTATGTATGGGTTTGCTGTTGCTGCCTAGGGAAAGGAGTCACAACGAGTTAGTATGTCCAGAGTATGTATGGGTTTGCTGTTGCTGCCTAGGGAAAGGAGTCACAATGAGTTAGTATGTCCAGAGTATGTATGGGTTTGCTGTTGCTGCCTACTGAAGATCAATGTCATAGGCAGAAAGCTGAGGCAAAAAAACTTTGCTTTTGTTATGGGGCAGTCTCAGTGCAATGGATGTGGGTACGGTGGGAGAAGACGCGTTTTCTCTGGTCTGAGGAGTCCCCACTGTGGGTAAGGAGGGAGAAGACGCGTTTTCTCTGGTCTGAGGAGTCCCCACTGTGGGTAAGGAGGGAGAAGACGCGTTTTCTCTGGTCTGAGGAGTCCCCACTGTGGGTAAGGAGGGAGAAGACGCGTTTTCTCTGGTCTGAGGAGTCCCCACTGTGGGTAAGGAGGAAAGGGATTAGACTGGACAGGCTGGAAACTGGCAGGACGTCAGGAGTTTCTAACTTTCATTCAAGCTTGTTTATCCCTGACTGAAAGCTATAGGAGGAAAAATGTGTTTCTGGATATTCACTGGATACCTTCAGAGATAAATTTGCTTTTGTGATTTATTTATGTATTATGAGAGGTTAGGAAGACTGGATGTGTAATTCTTTAAGAAAGTCAAATACCATAAAGGAGCGAAAATAAATTTTAAATAAAACATGGATTATGTGTGTTAAATAGTCAATCAATCAATCAATCAGTCAATTAATTAATTAATAAAACTGGTGTTTATAA
The DNA here is from genome assembly GCF_048594095.1 of Paramormyrops kingsleyae. Taxonomy (NCBI): domain Eukaryota; kingdom Metazoa; phylum Chordata; class Actinopteri; order Osteoglossiformes; family Mormyridae; genus Paramormyrops; species Paramormyrops kingsleyae. The sequence continues at coordinate 28,229,217 of NC_132814.1, read as the reverse complement.
CAGCACATAATAGTTATCTCATATGCATGTGACATTGTGTATCTCAGATTTATTTAAGATTAATGGTTAAAAAATGGCAATAATGCCCATAAATAGATGTCATAAATTTACACAGTATAGTTACTTCATATCACTACTGGCACCTTCATTTAAAATATACACCACAAGATTCCTTAGGTCATGCTTCCAGATTAACAGTGCAGCACATTTCACTGTGCAAAATGTCAGCTCTCTGCATGGCAGATTAATCCCTGTCGTTCAGCTGCAGCTCCACCCTGTGCACCTATTTACATCGTCACCTGACAATAGCTGTCAGTGGATGCAATTACTTTACTTAAGAGGAAAACACCTTTTCACCGGGTCTGTGTTCCGCCGTACTTGTGCTTGTATGGAAGTGCACCGAGCCTGTCGTGGGAGGATGAGATGGGGGAGGGCAAATGTATTGATTTTACTTAGGGCATGGAGCAGAAATGGGCTGGAATGGGATTAACATAATAAAGTTGTCAGAAGCAAACAAAGGCGAAATCAAATAAATATCACTTTGGAGAAAGAAAAAACAAACACTGGCTGCAAGTCCCAGAGCAGGAGTCTCAATTAGTGCAATTGGTCATGAGAGGAAAAAAATCATCCATTTTCCTAATCTGCGTAATATGGAAGCGAGGGATTGAATCATCACACTATTCCACTCCCCAAACCAACCATACCCCCCCCCACATCTTAGAAATGTATAAAAGTCTATTTAGTATGGAAGATGGTATCTCTGAAGTCGACATTGCATCATTCTGTATTTATTCAGATTTCAACAATGCGGATGTCAATCATTTAATCTTAACGATGTACTCCGTTAGTCCGCTGTTTGCCCAACTAGTTCAAGTAATAAATAATTTGTCGACTCTCTTACAGGCCTTTACTGAAATGATATCTGTATCTTTGTTTGCCTGCGACAATATAACCTCTTTGGGAGAATAATCTAATTAAAGTTTTCCAGTTGCATTTTTGTTCTTTGAGAATGTCAGGTTTGGAGATGGATGACACGGCTGTTTGATCGCTATACCTGACAGGAAGGTACCATGAAGTACCATAAACATGTGCGCAAGAGAATATGAAACAATGTAGCACCTGTGTGACACAGCTCTGAAAATCTGAAGAATCGTCAACAGTTTCCATATTGCTGCAGTAAAAATAATTTATTCAGATTCTCTCCTCCGTCTTACCAATTGACTTTCATCTGCCATCTGCTTCTTAATCCCTTTATTACTTCTTTGAATGAAAAACATGAAACATGATAGAAGACAAAGTGACGTTACCCATTGACACCTATAGCAGTAATAGCAGTATGACTGTTTTGTCTGTAGTTACTATGCAAAAAAAAACTAATAACTGTATTGAACCTTTGGAACATATAAGTTTATGTCTTTCTTACCCATACATAGTTGGAGGACCTATTTTGTTGAAGGTAGAGGAGAGATCATGGGGAATCTGCACTGTCAATTATATAAAATGTCAGGTACAAATAAAGTTTAATTATAAGAATAATGAAGACATTTTGTATTATTATAAAATGATAGAACGGTCCATGGCGGTGAAGTGGAAGCTAAGTCATCATACTATTCTCACAGTTTACCAGTCAGTCTATGTCCTTATCTTTATCTATGGTCATGAGGAACTGAAGGAACAAGGGGGCAACTACAAGTGGCTAAAATGAGGTGAGGTAAAATAATGAAGAGTTCACAGATAGGGAGAGAGAAAAAAGAGCCAGACAACTGGGATGGATGGTTGGCTCCCAGTGAAGCAGTTCCAGGTACATCCTACTGGGGGGAACCCCTGGGACAGACCCAGTACATGCTGGAAAGATGGCATTTCCCCTGGGGTTAAAGTCCATGGTGCTTTAAGAATTCTTACATCTGACCTGCTTTAATATAATGCCACCACGGCCCTCACCAGGAAAAGTGCTGTGATGAAGACAATGATGAAGAAATTGTGTGAAAGCATACTTCAGGAGCAGAAATGCATGGCAAAATACCAAGATAGAGGAAAAAAATCAACCCCTATAAGTTAGAAATGTGCCATGGTCACCACAGACCTGAAAGCCAATGAGCTTAGAAGGTGGCAGATACCTTATGTACTTTTATGTTTGCATCTCCAAACATTCATCCACCATTTTCCCAGCCCAAGCCTTAGACACTATGCAAGGATGACAGCTTAGACTAGGCCAAGTCATATACCATCCCGGCGACAGACAGGGATAAAAGTTATGTGTCCAGTTATTTGCAACAATGACACTGGGGAGTTTTATGGTGAAATTTTGTTATGAGAGGTGTGTTTGTGGGTCGGAACACTGGAACCAACTAATGTTCAAATGCATACATGAGTAAAGAGAGTAACGCCGCTCATAAAACTTTCCAGAGAGCCAAACATATACTAGTTGACCTGCTGAACAGAGGGATTTTACCTGTCTTGTGGTCAACAATTCTCAAACAAGGGCACAGACAGTTCAATCAATTGATAATAGCTGATCTGCAGATACACTCAATAATAAACCCCCAGTACAGAAAATTCACCAGAGTCCTCTCCAGGTTAAAGTGCAAGCAATTGTACTGACTGACAGACTTCCTCGTCCCCAGAGTCCTGAGGAGGTGAAAAGTTTCCTGAGTAATATTGCTGAGCTGCCATAGCAGGATGAAAGTCTCTGTGCTGTTTTTAATAAGACCAAGGACCACAGCTGGAAACAGTGAACTGTCAGATACTGAATTCCTTAGGCTTACCATGGTCCAGCCATACAGGGAAGCAAACAAACACACACACACCCAAACACACACACGCACACAGACAGACACACCGACACACAACCACACAATTAATTTAACATCATGTTACAATCTAATTTAAACAGGCAAACACACAAATAAATTCAGCATTGTGTCACAATTTAATTCAAACTGTTACACATGTGAAATGTTTACATTACCAGAGCAAAGACTTAATCTTAAGTCATTTGAAGAGTGATTCAAAAAAAGTGACCAGTTGCTGAGAATTAAAAAAAATGTAATAACATCAGGAATATATCTGTGAATAACTAAGTCCTTGGATCATTACATCCAGAATTGCTTTATAATTACTCGCAAGATGAAACGACCAAAGAATTCATTACCACATAAAATGGCACTCACTGTGTAAGACATAAATAAAAACTAAATGACTTTCACAGTACAAATACAACAAGAAAGGCAGACAGCGACAATACAAATTACATGTACATTACTATTTAATAGCTATTGGTCTGAAAACTACTAGAAGTGGATTTTACATTTTTACAGTTTCTGCTGGATCGTACAGCTAAAATCATGCTGAAGTCAATGTCTGCATTATTATCTCATCCTCTTTTCATCAAGTCAGTGTTTCTCCCTGTTTTTTCCCTCAGATACCTGAGATGCATGCCATCTGCTACCAACGAATGCTTGTCCATCACTGTAGAAAAAAAAAAGAAAAAAAATACTGCTTCCCACCATTGGACTGTGGATACCAGAATGTTAATAAATAACTGATGAAATATTCATTAGTCCACAGTAAAACAATTTAGCCAAATACCATGCAAGTGTGTCACTGTATAATTAAAATGCCTCTTTTTTCATTAAGCAGGAGTCCTTTTATATGAAAAAAAATGGTATGAAGATTGATAGAAGGTGACACAATTTCAATTTAATTAATCATGGGAAAGCTTTTTTTACTTGTCAAATGCAAGTGTGGCTGCATATATTTGTGGATATCATCCAGGCTCAGTCCATGTTTATGCAGCATGAAGTCAGCACCACATATTACTTACTATTCAGCTGCATCAGCTTGTGGGGATTGTCCCTGTCTCAGCTGTTCATTGTGTGTCTTTCAGTAGTTTGCAGGGGCTGTGAGGAAGGACTGGTACTATGGAAGAGCCACACTCCTATTCTTCTTGATTACACAGCATATTTGCAAGCTGATTTGTTTTGTTATCATGGCATATGTGAAAATAATAGCTATAAAAGTACATATGAACATTATATAAACACAAATATCTAAATCAATATATGAATAATTATATAATGTATAAAAATAAATAAATTAATCCTTCTAGCTTCTAGCTCCACTGGAGGGAAACAATCCGAAATCCTATGGCAGAGATATGAGTTTCCTACAATGTGCTACAGTCTTGTCCTGATAAGCCTTGTAAGATTACTCCTGGTGCACAGAACCGTGCCCATTATCCTTGGGAACTCGTTTGTTAGAGCAATTTTTTCTGGATATTCTATGCAGCTCTTCAATAAATGCAGAACAGTGAGAGCAGTAAAGTCACCATGCTGTGGGTATACACTTTAAGTATTTTTAGAACATTTCAAAAATTTATTTAGAAACCGCTAATTAATTTCAATAACACGTTAGCTCAGTGTGTTTCAAGTGTTATTTTGATACTAACGTTATTCCCTGGACGGGAAATGCGTATGGTTTTGGGACCAGACTCTGCCCACATGTAAGTGGTGTAATCATTGATTAGATTGGGTAGCTGTCGGGGGCCAGTTGAATGTATGGGGCTGCCCACACCATCTCTCTTCTGTAGTTGTGCTTAAAAGAGAAAAAAAAATCCATGTTTCGTGGTTTATTATTTTTTGTGGGGGTGTGACAGTAGTGGCTTGGAGACAATGTAATGTGAAAATGTGCTATACAAATAAAATTGAATTGAATATTTACTAGGGGTGGGAGTGCTCACCTTTGTCCGTGCACGTTGTTTCCTGGAAAAGACTTTCATTTTGGCAACTTAAATATCTAACATAGATACAGGGAATAAAAGACCCAAATTTGTATTTGTGTCTTGAATGTGATTTCCCCAGCTGGCAGTTAGCTAGCGGGATTGCAACACACTCAGGGTTTTAGACTCTCGCGCTCATGCAAGAAATCTTACGGCAAATATTTAAATTGTGTGTGAAACATTTATATGTGATGAATTGTTTACACTTTAGATTATGGGGATGCAAAAAGGTTTGTAACTGAATTGTATACATAAGTCATTTACACTCACCTAAAGGATTATTAGGAACACCTGTTCAATTTCTCATTAATGCAATTATCTAATCAACCAATCACATGGCAGTTGCTTCAATGCATTTAGGGGTGTGGTCCTGGTCAAGACAATCTCCTGAACTCCAAACTGAATGTCAGAATGGGAAAGAAAGGTGATTTAAGCAATTTTGAGCGTGGCATGGTTGTTGGTGCCAGACGGGCCGGTCTGAGTATTTCACAATCTGCTCAGTCACTGGGATTTTCACGCACAACCATTTCTAGGGTTTACAAAGAATGGTGTGCAAAGGGAAAAACATCCAGTATGCGGCAGTCCTGTGGGCGAAAATGCCTTGTTGATGCTAGAGGTCAGAGGAGAATGGGCCGACTGATTCAAGCTGATAGAAGAGCAACTTTGACTGAAATAACCACTCGTTACCACCGAGGTATGCAGCAAAGCATTTGTGAAGCCACAACACGCACAACCTTGAGGCGGATGGGCTACAACAGCAGAAGACCCCACCGGGTTTCCTGGTCTGATGAGTCTTGATTTCTGTTGAGACATTCAAATGGTAGAGTCAGAATTTGGCGTAAACAGAATGAGAACATGGATCCATCATGCCTTGTTACCACTGTGCAGGCTGGTGGTGGTGGTGTAATGGTGTGGGGAATGTTTTCTTGGCACACTTTAGGCCCCTTAGTGCCAATTGGGCATCGTTTAAATGCCATGGCCTACCTGAGCATTGTTTCTGACCATGTCCATCCCTTTATGACCACCATGTACCCATCCTCTGATGACTACTTCCAGCAGGATAATGCACCATGTCACAAAGCTCGAATCATTTCAAATTGGTTTCTTGAACATGACAATGAGTTCACTGTACTAAAATGGCCCCCACAGTCACCAGATCTCAACCCAATAGAGCATCTTTGGGATGTGGTGGAACGGGAGCTTCGTGCCCTGGATGTGCATCCCACAAATCTCCATCAACTGCAAGATGCTATCCTATCAATATGGGCCAACATTTCTAAAGAATGCTTTCAGCACCTTGTTAAATCAATGCCACGTAGAATTAAGGCAGTTCTGAAGGCGAAAGAGGGTCACACACCGTATTAGTATGGTGTTCCTAATAATCCTTTTGGTGAGTGTATATCAGGTAAGGAACACCTATAAATGGTGTGCAAAACATTTACATGTTGATGAATTGTTTGCACTTTAGATTAGGAGGATGCAAAAAGGTTTGTAAATGACTGCAGTGCTGTAATAGCTAATTTTTATAATTAATTTGATGATTAATCAAGTAATTGTTTATTTTATATATGTAGCTGGTGTAAACAAAGTTACTGCACTTTCAGCCATATAATGGTGCAGTAGGATACATAGCCATATAATACCAATAATACTTAATATTGATAATAAACAAAGCGAGGGCAACATGTATAGAATTAAACTTTGAACACTTAAAGGTAATATTGGTGTATTTTTATGCTTTTTCAGCAATAGCATAATTGAAGAACACATATTAACCCTTTAATATCTTAAAATTAGAAGTGAAGTAAAAAAAACTGGATTGTTACACCTATTTCCACATTTATTCAAATACGTATAGAAATACTAGGCTCTCTGCACATCCCTAATATGTATAGTGTATATAATTGTTAGTTGTTAATTAACATCACATGGTTAATTCGTAATGTGTTAGGTACGCTGGTGTGGCTAAGTGACAGGGGTAGCCTTTGTTTTAGCGTTGATTATCGTGAGATACAGCAAGCATGGAAAGTAAATTTAAGTAAATAATTTAAGTGATGACAAAGGCTAATCCAGGAGACTAAAGCGAGCACAGATTATAGTTATCCATTGCTGACCTCCTATCATCCAAGATAGACTAGGTTAATCCAGGACAATAAAGCGAGCACAGATTATAGTTATCTATTGCTGACTCCCTATCATCCAAGATAGGCTAGGTTAATCCAGGACACTAAAGCGAGCACAGATTATACTTATCTATTGCTAACTCCCTATCATCCAAGATAGGCTAGGTTAATCCAGGACACTAAAGCGAGCACAGATTATAGTTATCTATTGCTGACTCCCTATCATCCAAGATAGGCTAGGTTAATCCAGGACACTAAAGCGAGCACAGAATATACTTACCTATTGCTGACTCCCTATCATCCAAGATAGACTAGGTTAATCCAGGACACTAAAGCGAGCACAGATTATACTTACCTATTGCTGACTCCCTATCATCCAAGATAGGCTAGGTTAATCCAGGAGACTAAAGCGAGCACAGATTATACTTATCTATTGCTGACTCCCTATCATCCAAGATAGGCTAGGTTAATCCAGGACACTAAAGCGAGCACAGATTATAGTTATCTATTGCTGACTCCCTATCATCCAAGATAGGCTAGGTTAATCCAGGACACTAAAGCGAGCACAGAATATACTTACCTATTGCTGACTCCCTATCATCCAAGATAGACTAGGTTAATCCAGGACACTAAAGCGAGCACAGATTATACTTACCTATTGCTGACTCCCTATCATCCAAGATAGGCTAGGTTAATCCAGGACACTAAAGCGAGCACAGATTATACTTATCTATTGCTGACTCCCTATCATCCAAGATAGGCTAGGTTAATCCAGGACACTAAAGCGAGCACAGATTATAGTTATCTATTGCTGACATCCTATCATCCAAGATAGGCTAGGTTAATCCAGGACACTAAAGCGAGCACAGATTATACTTATCTATTGCTGACTCCCTATCATCCAAGATAGGCTAGGTTAATCCAGGACACTAAAGCGAGCACAGATTATACTTACCTATTGCTGACTCCCTATCATCCAAGATAGGCTAGGTTAATCCAGGACACTAAAGCGAGCACAGATTATACTTATCTATTGCTGACTCCCTATCATCCAAGATAGGCTAGGTTAATCCAGGACACTAAAGCGAGCACAGATTATACTTATCTATTGCTGACTCCCTATCATCCAAGATAGGCTAGGTTAATCCAGGACACTAAAGCGAGCACAGATTATACTTATCTATTGCTGACTCCCTATCATCCAAGATAGGCTAGGTTAATCCAGGACACTAAAGCGAGCACAGATTATAGTTATCTATTGCTGACTCCCTATCATCCAAGATAGGCTAGGCTAATCCAGGACACTAAAGTGACCATTGGATGAGCATGGATATCTTCTTCTAAGATGTTGTCCTGCTGTTGTGATATTTAAGATGACTGCATTTTCTTTCATTTTAAATCCCATATAACTGAACTTTTTGTTCTCTTGACCCTCCAACTGGTCTCCAGTTGTAACTAACATATGTAATTCTTGGTACCAGGAACTGAAATTTAATAATTATACTAGGATATTCATTCAGGAGAAGAAGATCAGCACTATCACATTTCAAGCATTACGAGTTTGATTTGGCCTTTAATCAGTATAATGACAGTTTCCATGTGCTCGTCACTCCAGACGCCACCTTTTCAACATGCCTGTGAAACACTAATTGGATAATTTTTTGGAAATTAATGAGAGTATGAAACTGGAATTTTAACTTCTTATAATGCAACTTGTATCAAAATTAATCCTATCACCAGGAATTAATCAAGAAACCCGTTTATCCATCCATCTTCTAACTGCTTATGCTGGTCAAGCTTATACTTTGGGACCAGCTCCAGTGGTAAAATGCTTCTTATACTGCCACAAATTTCCTGCCACCACCAGTTGCTACAGTTGCTTGAGCTGGGAGATTCCTTGGCTGCTCACCTGATCATCTGCTGTTACGTGACCTTCTGCACCCGAGCGATAATTCTGTCTTTTTATTGCCTATCATAGTGGAGGAACATGCAGCACTCCTATACTTTATCTGAAATTGAAATATAATTGTGAAAACATTGATAATACTTCAATGAGACATATTTGAGTCTTCTTCCAATAATAGATGCTTGCAAGCTTCCTACTATTCAGAATTCAGAACAGATGCCTCTTGAAAATGCTAAAAAATGATCCACAAGTAGCAGCAGGTTAAATTTTTCGTCATCGTTTATAGTTTAATACATTAAAAAGAATGTAAAACCTATATGAATCTGCAGCTTTACTGCGATTGAAGCTCTACTAACTTCAGTCTGCGGAGTTCCACCAAAATCTAACCCCGCAAGAAACAGGATATTCTCCTGTATACATCAGAAGTTTTATATTTTTCTGGGATAAGGTCTCTTTTGCTATTTTTAGCATCACCTCAATTATAAGTCAGGCAAAGGCTTAAGTGCTGACACACCTCCTCTGCTGTATGCCATTGGTCTGTACTGCTGTAGAGGCGGGCTCACAGTGCTGACACACGTCCTCTGCTGTCTGCCATTGGTCTGTACTGCTGTAGAGGCGGGCTCATAGTGCTGACACACCTCCTCTGCTGTCTGCCATTGGTCTGTACTGCTGTAGAGGCGGGCTCTCAGTGCTGACACACCTCCTCTGCTGTCTGCCATTGGTCTGTACTGCTGTAGAGGCGGGCTCATAGTGCTGACACACCTCCTCTGCTGTCTGCCATTGGTCTGTACTGCTGTAGAGGCGGGCTCACAGTGCTGACACACCTCCTCTGCTGTCTGCCATTGGTCTGTACTGCTGTAGAGGCGGGCTCTCAGTGCTGACACACCTCCTCTGCTGTCTGCCATTGGTCTGTACTGCTGTAGAGGCGGGCTCTCAGTGCTGACACACCTCCTCTGCTGTCTGCCATTGGTCTGTACTGATGTAGAGGCGGGCTCACAGTGCTGACACACCTCCTCTGCTGTCTGCCATTGGTCTGTACTGCTGTAGAGGCGGGCTCTCAGTGCTGACACACCTCCTCTGCTGTCTGCCATTGGTCTGTACTGATGTAGAGGCGGGCTCTCAGTGCTGACACACCTCCTCTGCTGTCTGCCATTGGTCTGTACTGATGTAGAGGCGGGCTCACAGTGCTGACACACCTCCTCTGCTGTCTGCCATTGGTCTGTACTGCTGTAGAGGCGGGCTCACAGTGCTGACACACCTCCTCTGCTGTCTGCCATTGGTCTGTACTGCTGTAGAGGCGGGCTCTCAGTGCTGACACACCTCCTCTGCTGTCTGCCATTGGTCTGTACTGCTGTAGAGGCGGGCTCACAGTGCTGACACACCTCCTCTGCTGTCTGCCATTGGTCTGTACTGCTGTAGAGGCGGGCTCACAGTGCTGACACACCTCCTCTGCTGTCTGCCATTGGTCTGTACTGCTGTAGAAGCAGGCTCTCAGTGCTGACACACCTCCTCTGCTGTCTGCCATTGGTCTGTACTGCTGTAGAAGCAGGCTCACAGCAGGCAGCTTTCACTAACGCTGGAGTTGTAGTCATCCTTTTTTGTCCTTGAAATCACAGATCATGTATTATCTCTCATCCATATCTTAAACCTTCCAGAGCTTTTTTTTCCTTACCTACTGCCTTACTTAGCACAACCCTCCTGTGTCCCAGTATTTTGATTATACTTCAAATGTTTGGCAGCTAGTTGAATGTTTCAAGAAATATCTAGATAATTCTTGAACATTACTATTTGAAAGCAAACAACACAGTAGCCATATAACATTATGGTGTCGCGGGTTGTATTTGAGGACTACTCCAGGCTTGCACTTGGAGGAGGGGTGTGATAATTCTACAGCATAGTTTAGATTGCCTCAGTATATACAGACACGTACCCACCCCCCCATTCATAACTGCTTATCTACGTTTGGGTCGGGGGCCGCAACCCGTCTGCATAGGGGGTACGGCTGGCAGCGTACCGACTCGCACGCTTCAGGCAATTTGCCAATTATCTTTTGGATTGTGGGAGAAAACCGCTTCACCTGCAGGACACCCTTCCCAAAGGTGATGGTGACTGCAGAGACCTTATCCTGTGAATAACCCACTGAAATTCATGAAAAGAATTAACAAGGTCCTGGCGACAAATAATGAGGATTTAATGAAGGCTGCATTTGATGCCTTTCTTCCCCAGATGTTTTACTTACTCTGCTCTCTTAACATTTAGAGTCGTCTCCTGGGGAAAAATCCATATTTTGACCTTTACTGGAGGAAAAAAGAACTGGAAGAAGTAAAATCGCTACCTAGAACCAAGACATGTGTGTGTTTGGATTTCTTGAGTATACCATGTACTATACAATATCTTTAGAAATAATTGTAAGCATAACAACTTTGGATCATTAGACATACATTTAAAGCATTCCAAAAATATTTTACAAAAAATTGCTTTTTAAACATAAATGTTTCAAAGTAATTGCACACATTAACATGTTAACTTCTAAAAACATATATGATTATGTCTGTGTGTTTGTCTGAGTGTGTGCGTGTCTGTGTGTGAGTATGTGTGTGTCTGGGTGTGAGTATGTGCGTGTCTGTGTGTGAGTATGTGCGTGTCTGTGTGTGAGTATGTGCGTGTCTGTGTGTGAGTATGTGTGTGTCTGGGTGTGAGTGTGTGCGTGTCTGGGTGTGAGTATGTGTGTGTCTGGGTGTGAGTGTGTGCGTGTCTGGGTGTGAGTATGTGTGTGTCTGGGTGTGAGTGTGTGTGTGTCTGGGTGTGAGTATGTGCGTGTCTGCGTGTGAGTATGTGCGTGTCTGTGTGTGAGTATGTGTGTGTCTGGGTGTGAGTATGTGCGTGTCTGTGTGTGAGTATGTGTGTGTCTGGGTGTGAGTGTGTGCGTGTCTGGGTGTGAGTGTGTGCGTGTCTGTGTGTGAGTATGTGCGTGTCTGTGTGTGAGTATGTGTGTGTCTGGGTGTGAGTATGTGCGTGTCTGTGTGTGAGTATGTGTGTGTCTGGGTGTGAGTGTGTGCGTGTCTGGGTGTGCGTGTGTGCGTGTCTGTGTGTGAGTATGTGCGTGTCTGTGTGTGTTTGTGTTACAGGTATGTATACAATTATTTATACCATTATGTAGACCATTATGTATACCATTATATATACCATTATATCAAATAAACATGGCGAGATACAGCACATTATTTGCATGGGACTAATGACACCTAGGTGACGAAAAGTACAGAGTGAGTAAGTGGGTGACAATATTGCCGGACACCTCTAGGAATAGGGGTTAGACCCCCGGTGTGTGAAACTCACACCGTCTCCCCCATGGAGCATCTTATTTTTTTATTTGGGTTCTGTTTACATTCCTGGAAATTGTGCCTGGGATGGTTCTGCAGGCCCCTGAGGAACCCGATCAAATTAAGCAGCTTGAAGATGGATGTATGGACAATAATGGAAAAGTGCATTACGGATCTTGTGTGACTAATGTTACATGGCTGCAAATTGATAATACAGCATACTTGAAATCCGTACTCGTCCCTCAGCTGCTGGCTGCTGTAATCTGTTAATGTATATCTGAATATATTTCATGTAATATATATTCAAACATATTTAAGTAGAACCAAGTGTAATGTTGTTTCCAACGGGTTGCCAAAAAATCTATTTGTTTTTCTGTATTTCATTGGTACTTTGGTTTTATGGTTTTCAGTTTGCCAGACCTTTAATTCGAAAACCAGAATATTAAATTAAATTACATCAAAGTCTTTTTATATTCATGAGTCATCCATACTGTGATGGCAAGTCCATGACACAGGACACAGAGGGGTTTGCTGTTTTAACACAGCCAGTTAACTTGACCCACCATCACCAGCCCAGCAGGAGGCACTGGACACTGCAGAGCCCCCATTTCCCCCACCCCCCAGCCAAAAAAGACCATCAGACCGGTGCCAGTATCAGAGTCCCTTGCTCCCCACAGTTCTGCAGGGGTGGCTGTAGTCGCCTCTTCTCCACTTCTCTCATCTCTGTGCCTGGTGTCTCTGGGATTCAGGCAGCAGTCCCATAGATGATGATGGCTGGATCTTTGGCATGGAGCTGGACCAAGAGGTCCTGGTGCACCAGCACTGTGTGCCTTTCCAGCCCAGTACTGACAGGTAGTCCACCACACTGTATGAGCCCACCAACACTTCAGAAGTTTTGAGCAGAGGCCCTTCTTTCACTGCAGGTTCCCCTGGCAGCGTGTGTTTTGGGACATTTCTACTCATCTGCTGGTGCTCTACTACTGAGGCCATAGGTGGGCTTCAGATAAACACCACGGCTCTCAGAGGTAATCCGCTACAGGCTCTTCACTGATGTCTTGCTTTGATGATGCCTTAAATCCCATGTCCATTGAGGTGTGTAGCTTCTGCCTGAACATGAGCATGGCTGATGTGAACTATATGGAGTCCTGCATGTGTGCTGGTGTCCACCACATTACTCAGGAACTTTACCCACTGCTGCTAATTGCACTTGACGTTGAGACATGTAACAACAGGTCATCCAGGTACACCATACAGAAGCCACACTGTATATATTATATACATGGTATATTATGGTATATATTATATAAAGATGGCAGTATCTTGGCATAGCCCAAATGGAACCAGCCAGTCATGGGCCCTTCCCAGGGAGAATTGCATCTTCTCTTTGGCGTCTGCAGGACGCGTCGCCTGCTAATCGCAACCTGAAATAAGATGGTCCAGTCACAGGACCATGGAGGATACAAGGGAGCAGATAGGAGTCAGTCTTGAGACAGCAATAGTCAACACAGAGCCACCAGCTGCCATCCTTCTCCTTCCTTAGAGCTTCTGGATGGCTTGTGGATGTCAATGCCACCTCCTTCATTTTCTCCTCACCTGTCAATGCCACCTCCTTCATTTTCTCCTCACCTGTCAATACCACCTCCTTCATTTTCTCCTCAGAGGCCCCCATATATATTCTGTCTTTATCCTCTGCCGTTTCAGTTGTAAGGGGGACCCACTCTATATGGGACAAACTCTTACTCAGGTCAAGCTCAGCCCCCTGGAAGCCCCGTGATGAAAGGCTCTTCAGGCAAGACAGAACTCATGCTCAAGGCTGATAACCTTTTGTGAAGGAGAGGAAGCTGCCAGATTGCATTATGGGGCGTCCCCTATCATTGACCATCCACGTACCTGTTTGTTGTTTAACTTTCTGCTGTCTGTTCATACCTAAAAGCAGCCCTGATACAGGTTGTGGATCTGGTGTTGGTCATTGTCTGTTAGGTCTCCTCTACACAAGATAGGCGGGGGCCGGAGAGATAACCAAAGTAACTCACTCAACACCCCCCCAACTCAACACACTCAATCAGGGAGATTTTCCCTAAAACCCCAACACCCAGCCCACAATCCAGTCTGCTCAATGCTCCAATCTAAGTATGCAAACTGAAAGAAAAACTAACAGAATGGAAAAAATAACAGGAAGAAACTGCATTTACAATGCAATATAGAAAAAGTAGAAAAGAAAATAGTGTTTGTGTGTCTCTGGACACCTGTAGCCCTGTAGAATGCATATGCCATTAAAACCTGGTATCTGAGTGTCTTCGGTCTACGTCCTTGAAGTGTATCTGAAGCACACAGGCGTTTCTACTACAGAATTAACTGTCCATTTAATAAAACTAACAAACTCTAATACAGAATTTACAAATTGTCAGAATCAGTACCAGTCTCTCAAGTGGATTTTCCTAAAATATTGACTTTGGCCCTAATCCTGAGAATAAGAACAGAAAAGACCTGTCTGCTGCAAATTCACTTAAAATATCACATTTTCAGCAAAATATCTCATCTCAGTACCACTTATCCACTAAAAAGAGCGACACCCATCCTCACCACCGAACTTGCACACCAGTGTCTAATAAAACTAAAGCAGGCATCCATCATTACTGGCCCAATACCTTTATCACCCAATATCTAATACCAGTTACCGAATAAGGAGCTTTACTCTGAGCCCCTGTTCTCCTATTAGTTTTATTATCAACTAGCCAAACCAAATAGGGGACACAAACCAAAGGGGTAGATACACAACACATAATAAACAATCATTTTTTTCTACTACTAAATGAATATGGAAATTAGCTACAGTGTTGTGCTTGACGCCACCAACCAGCTGGTACTCAATGCTTCAGTACATTTCTCATTTGCATTGTAATAAATTCTGATGTGTTATATCCATTCAGCTTCTATAACCATGAATCATAAACCTGGAGCTAATGCAAGTCAATGCCATGACAGCACAGTGCAGCACACACACTCACACACTAAGGGCAATTTATAGACATCAGCAGTCCAAACTGCATGTCTTTGGAGGGGAAGGTGCCCAAAAGGGAAGCCAGTGCAAATACCTGGTGCATATGCCAATGACGTACATGCGGAGTAGGATACAAACACCAGCCCCGGAGTGGCAAAACCACGATACTAAACATAATGCAGTCATGCTTCCTCTAAAGCATAAAGCAAATTCTGCATCACTTGCATAGAACTTTGAGTGAGTGAGGCAATCACACATTTTACTGTACTATACATTAAGGTTTTTTTGTACATTTATATATCATTAAAAAAGAATACATGACATCATCCAGGACAACCCTACAAAGAAATCATAAAAGCTACAAATGATTTTAGAGACCATGTGAATTTTAGGTTGTAAAATGTCATGCGATTCATTTTAGCCCCAAGGAGTTCTAAAGGTCGTAAAAGCATTTAACATTTTGAGCTTTTCCTTGCTGTTTAGCTGCCTCTCCTGTGCATTTAAAAGGTGTCCAGAAAACCTGCTTAGAGTCATATCATTAAAAAAAAATAATCAAAAGAAGGAAAATTTCTCTGTACAACTAAGATGCTTTTTGAAAGCTTCTTAAAACTGAACAGCTGGGAACTGATGTCTCTGTCGTAAAAATATTTCTATCGCTAACATAAATAACTCCAGTAGTTCTCTTTTCGCAACAATGGTTACTCTTTACGAAGGATCGTTATTATGGCTTCTCTGTCACCTTGGATGCTGGCAGACTTGCCCAGAAAGGTTATTTGCCTCACAGCTGCTGTCTGTCAGCTGTTGAACTTTAGTACATTGTCCTTCCAGAATAGCGATTGGCTCTAGTATTGTCTGAAAAGGTGACAGGAAGGGCAGATTGCACCTGGCTGGCCAGCCCTTGTAATTTACATGTAGGGGACCACACACAGTAATGGAACTGAAAGCTTGTTGGTTTGTCATAAATTTTAACAAGACTATGCCATTACTATTCCAGCCAGGACCCCTGGGGTTTCCAAGTATATAAATGCAAACATTGTCTGTCTTGTTGAATGACACTTCCTGACATAAAAAACAGCATGCTTACATCCAGCCAATGAAAATAAAGCTGTTGTTTTCTGTTGTCTCTCCCTGCATATTTATTGATTCAATTAAAGTGGTCCTACAGGGTATTAAAATATTGATCAATACTCTCCACAGATTGCATATCTTACGAAATATCCAGAAATCGCATATCTGCTTCTCCCAGTTTTATTTAGATTAGGTCCTATTAACATCAAATGTAGATTCTCACATTTTACTTATTAACAATAATATGGATTCAACCAAAAGTACCAAAAAAGTGGTTTGTACAGGCAACATTTCTAGGTCAATTATACGAAGCAGAAATACTAAAAAACACTGCGTAAGGCCAGACAAGGAGCATCCGTGTTGTCAGAAAACTTACTATGTTCTTATTTGAAATACTTCAGCTGTCTTTTATGTCATTTATGTTATGGCACCTACAATGGGGCAGCCTGGTCTGATGAATCGCGTTTGTCGTACACTGATGAATGTCGTTGTCATGTGGACAGCTAGGAACATGTTGAGCATCAGTGAGATGCATTGGACCGACAAGTCCGATATACGGCTAGAAGTAGCAAATGCATCTAATATATCCCAGACCTTGACATGCACCATTTATATGAGATAGTCAGCATTATTCATGCTCATAAGCATTTAGATCATGGTTTATATAAATGTACCACTTTTGGTGCATTCATAGCTTCACAGTCATGGACCTTGTCACCTGCATACTCACCCAACTTGTCACTCATTGATCATCTTTGTGATTCTCTCGATCACCACACCAATATCAGACAACTTTACACAGAAGTTGAACAGTGGAGCATCATTATACAGGTCACTGATGGAATAAGGCATATGGGGGAAAAAAGTGAAAAATTCAATTATTTGATTAATAATAAATGCAGATTATTATTTGCATTCAGGTTGCATTGCTTTCAGGTACAAAAATTTAATTAAAAAAATTGACAGAATCAAGGAATAAGGCAAGTCCTAAAAGGCACACACAGTCAAGGGAAGGTGGGAGAGCTGCTACACCACAACAGCCACACCACTGCAAGACAAGGTAAGAGGGAGGCAGTGCACTGCAAGTCCTAAATGGCACACACAGTCAAGGGAAGGTGGGAGAGCTGCTACACCACAACAGCCACACCACTGCAAGACAAGGTAAGAGGGAGGCAGTGCACTGCAAGTCCTAAAAGGCGCACACAGTCAAGGGAAGGTGGGAGAGCTGCTACACCACAACAGCCACACCACTGCAAGACAAGGTAAGAGGGAGGCAGTGCACTGCAAGTCCTAAATGGCATCTATCTATCTATCTATCTATCTATCTATCTATCTATCTATCTATCTATCTATCTATCTATCTATCTATCTATCTATCTATATGTGTGTGTGTGTGTGTGTGTGTTTGTTTTACCTCTAAAACGCAGTACATGTTGGGGTACATAGACACTGCAGGAGAGAATGACATCACTAACTCTCATCCCATCCCTCCAAAAGCCCCACTAATGCACTTTTCCCCAAGCGCTCCCCTAGAGAGGAGACGGGAGATTCAATATAATCACACTCATGGTCTATTTAATTATTGACGATGACTCCTCTGAACTATTCAATCACAGCTCTGTACCTCCATTTGCACTGAAATATTAATAAAGCCAGAAAAGTAAACGGATAGTTCTGTCTAAAATAGAAATTGCACGATAAATAAACAGAAAGCCTCTGTATATTCCAGCTGTTGCACATACCCATATAACCCTGACGCACAGAGAGGGCGCGGTCTGCTCAGACATACCACAGTGCTGATCCCGGCCCGACCTGCCGAGAGGGCGCGGTCTGCTCAGACATACCGCGGAGTGGATCCCGGCCCGACACGCGGAGAGGGCGCGGTCTGCTCAGACATACGGCGGAGTGGATCCCGGCCCGACCTGCCGAGAGGGCGCGGTCTGCTCAGACATACCGCGGAGTGGATCCCGGCCCGACCTCCCGAGAGGGCGCGGTCTGCTCGGACATACCGCGGAGCGGATCCCGGCCTGACCTCCCGAGAGGGCGCGGTCTGCTCGGACATACTGCGGCACGGATCCTGGCCCGACACACGGAGAGGGCGCGGTCTGCTCAGACATACCGCGGAGTGGATCCCGGCCCGATATGTGGAGATGGTGAACATCGTGCACTCAGAATCTGATACCTGATGCTGCATTCGACTGTAACTGTGACCTGATGCCCAATTTGTTTGCCCTCTGCTGAAGGCAAAATTGCTGTTTATATGTTTTTGTTCATCCACTCTGTTTAATTAAAACCTTTATTACTTATGCACTCAGATAAATTCTGTATCGCATGTGTCACACAAAATAACTGCACCTTGTGTTGAGAATTCCCTTATTTCATGTTCACAGATTTTGTTTGCATTAAAAGTGTTATTGAAAAAATGAGCACAAAATGCTTCCCATCAGTGTCTGCCACTAATAATCAACAGTAAACACATCACAGACTTTTGTTTGAATAGTAGATTACAGCCCTGCAAATGGATATCGTATACCACTAACACTTGAATACATAATTTACAGATTGCTTTAATTGGCTATAATTGCCTTGATATGATTTTGTAAGCAGACTTGATGTAATGAGAAAAAATAATTATAGAATATTAAGAGCACAATGTATGCAAAAAACAAACAAACCAATAAACAAACAAAAAACCTGCTACTTTGCCTTCCATTTCTGTCTAGTCAAGATCATTCAATCTCTGAATCATTTGATAAATAATGTATATTAGGAGATTTATTCATTGGTTTGTTTATTATTATTATTATTATTATTATTATTATTTAATATCCCTCTCTCTTCAGACCCAGACATCCAGTGATTTCCATGGCATTATCCTATTTCAATCCAGAGGCATGTTCAAAACAAAATATATCTCCTCTTAACAATTTTAATTGAAGTGATCCAGTCGTGACTGGGGAACCAAAAAGCTGGAGAATAATATTGCTGCCCAATTCCATAAGCATGTTATCTCCTGTCCCACAAACACTATCTTACCATTGCTTCTGGTAAATCCATGTTTCTTGCAGCACTTCCTTCCTTCATGATTGTCATCCCGTTCTTCAGTATCTGCATGGGAAGTTTGAATTTTATCACAGGTTGGAACTGAAGCTTTACTAGGACCGGGTGGGAATTTCATGAGAGACATTGCATCTGTTTGCAATCTCTCGGTTCAGCTGGATTTTTAATTATTTATTCATTTACTTATTTTTTTGGGGGGGGGGGGGGGCATGGACAAAAATAGAAAGCATTGATCCAGTAACTGTGGAAGTTTTCTAGAAAATATAATGTTACCTAGATGTAATTTCAGATAAACAGCAGCGTTACTACTCATGCCAACTGCATGGTTGTATATGTTGGAGAAGACGGAGGTGCGGGAGGTGAAGGGTAATAAATGCACATTGATTGTGTGGGTTTAAGTGTTTAAAATTGGGAGGGCCTAATTGCTGTCTTCATGGTACAATTGTTTGATGCACTTGTAAATGGAGAGGTTGGTGGTTTGGGCTCACCAGGGGACACACTATCCTTTTGGGGGCAGTGTGTGGCTCAGCGGGTTACGATCCTGTGCCTGTAATTGGAAGGTTGCTGGTTCAGATCCCAGGGTCAGCAGAATAATTTCACCACTGGGCCTCTGAGCAAGGCCCCTAACCCCCAATGACCTGACCCTGCTTTCTCAATAAACAATAAATAAAGTTATGAAATTCTATTATATATAACCGAAAGAGAGCAGGGAAGAGTAGGGTTTAGTGAGGTAATGTCCTGCTTGTGGTTTTGGTGACATCCTTGCTAGTTCCATATGCAGAGGTCCCTGGCGTCACTTTTGATTGACAGCCTTGGATGGTTAATAGGGTGGGAGCAGCTGTCAACATTGGGGTTCATTTTTGATATTTTTGACTGTCCCTGATATTGAAGCTACTACAGGGGCACCGGAGAGATGTCCGGGCCAGCAATGGGACCAGAGGCCCAGGAACGGGACCAGAGGCCCAGCAATGGGACCAGAGGCCCAGGAACGGGACCAGAGGCCCAGCAATGGGACCAGAGGCCCAGGAACGGGACCAGAGGCCCAGCAATGAGACCAGAGGCCAAGGAACGGGATCAGAGGCCCAGCAATGGGACCAGAGGCCAAGGAACGGGATCAGAGGCCCAGGAACGGGATCAGAGGCCCATGAACGGGACCAGAGGCCCAACAACAGGACCAGAGGCCCAGGAACGCCATGGTGACATGTTTTATTTACCACCAGCAGCTCTCTGGACTCTCCCAAAGGAGAGTTCTAGACTAATTTCATCAGAGAAATATTACGTATGCTCGTCTGTTGGTTATATTTGTTTTCAGGATGGACAAAGGAGTAAATGCTTTAGTTGAAGGCTCATCCATCCTGAGGGTCTGCCTTAGAATCTCAGATGCTTTTTCCTTTACTGCCTTTAGCTGGGACTGGAGGAGAGGGCAGCTGAAGAATATGTTATTGTCAGGAGAGCACAAAACAAGATCATATTCCAGTCCCTCAGAAGACGAAATAAAGAGCCTTTTTATATTTTTCTTTCAGATGTAGAGTTCTGGTTGAATCACAAGTACTGGTGGGTGTGTGTAGGGGGAGATGATACAATTTTCACAGGAATTTACTGAAGGAACGAGCAAACTGAAAGAATTACAAATAATTGTTGCAAGTTGGGCTGCTTGTAGGGATTGTGAAGATATGCTGGGAATTCATGAAAATCAGGGGATTGTGATCTATGTTCGTCGCCAAAGGCATGCTTGAGTTGATGTTAAGTGCAAAATGATGAAAACTACTACCTCTCATTTGACAACTGAATACTTAAACTGATAACTATTATATTTCTCAGAATATAAACCCAGATATCCGGCTAGAGTAGGACAGCTGCACTGTTGCTGACCTCTACCCACACCATAAGAAGAGGGGCAGAACATAGGACACCTTTCACGTTTGCAAAGTGCAACTGGCAGTTAGATGACCAAAGAAATTTTGTTCTCTCTGAAAGGGCATCAGTAAGGAGCCTTTCGACAGCCAATAATGTAACAACTGCCAATAATATAACAACTGCCAATAATGTAACAACTGCCAATAATGTAACAACTGCCAATAACATAATTTGTCCATTCTTAATGTAATAAAAGTTGATAATATAATACATGGCTAACAATGTAATACATTTTCTGAACCAAAAGCATAATAATTTTTGCTGTTTATGTAATAAGTTATTACATTATTGGTAGTTGTTACGTTATTGATCACTGCTTGTCAGCTGGCTTCACTGCAGCCTTTCTGACCTGTGGGTATGTCTTGGACATACTCAGACAGTTTTCATCTCCTCTGGTGTCTACCAGTGGTCCCCAGTATTACCTCAGTGGGGCCCAGTATTACCACCATTTCAGGCAGTGACTCTCTTTGCAGCTGCAGTGCTGATTGAGATCCTGAGCATCGCCTCTGTTGGGGACATTGTTGCTATGAGCTGAAGTCTGCAGTGAGGCGTCAGGCAGACTTACAGGAGTTAAAATGAGCTCATGGTCGGAACATAAATTTGCTAAATAATAAACAACGTAATACAGCTTCTACATGTAGTAAAAACACGTGCAGCCAGGCAAATTGGAAAATCTGAATTGTTCATAGTATCTGTGAGTGTGCCTGTGTGTTTTGTGGTGGGTTGCTGTACCATATACACGCAGCCGTATACACGCAGCCGTATAGACCGCAGCCGTATACACGCAGCCGTATACACCGCAGCCGTATACACCGCAGCCGTATACACGCAGCCGTATACACCGCAGCCGTATACACAATCAGGACTGATTAGAAGATGAATAGAATACAGATGCTATATTAGTGCACTAGTAGTCATTCACATCGATTTTTTATTAAAAATCATTTTGTCAAAAATTACTTTTTTTATTTGTCATTCCTTGGCAACAATTCTCTGCTTTTTTTAAATTTTAAATATTTATATGCTAGTGAGGTACCTTTTTAAACATTGTAATTTCTTGCTATATACTGTATGTTTTTCTCCTCTCTCCAGCAGGTTCTTCAGTGTGTGTGTTGCTGCTGTGCAAATTAAACCGGGACAAGATTTGGCATCTAATATATTCTTGTCAATCACACTGGTAATACTGTCTACAAGGTGTCGGTATTCCTTGCCTTACTCTTCTCTAGATCAGTGTCAAGAACAGTAAATAACAGGGCAAATTCAAGGAAATTTAATATGACACATATGTTGTCAAAAGCTGGTGACAACGCCACAGGCAATCTTTCAGCATCCTCACCGAGACACTTGTGTCTCATCCTGTTTTTTTTTTTTTCTTTAATGGCTTATTTTATCAATACCACATAATGCACTTTCACTTAGTTAACATTTTGGGAGGCTATATACATCATAATTCAGCCACACTGGAGATAAGATAAGATAAGATAAGACACGGCACGATACTATACGATACGATACGATACGATACGATACGATACGATACGATACGATACGATACAATAACATAGGATAGGATAAGACCAAACTAAGATGGAACTATATTGATACCTGTCGAAGGAAATTTCTTTTTCAAGAAGCACAGAACAAAATGCAAAAATGAATAATGGATAATATATGTAGAAATAAATACAACAAAAGAAAATCTAAGGAAAAACAATACATGTATAAAGGAGAATCAGTAGAAAAATTAAGTAGGAGATTAAATGATGAATAAGATTAATGTGCAAAACAATATACTGCTGCGATAAATACTGTGCAGTGGAGCTGCTGTGCAAATGGAATATACACATTCAGTGTGCATTCAGAGTACAAGTGCATTTGTTATATATGGGTAAATGAGAGCATCTGCAGCCCTCAGTTTTGCATTTGGAAGATGAATCTGAGATTGATACCTCCTGCTCTCTGTCATATCTGTGTTGAGGGCTGATCTCTATTGTCCATTAGGGAGAGCAGTGTGGACCTCAGCCTTCTGCGCACTGCTGCTCCCACTGTGTACTGCAGAGCCGCCCTTCTTAATCAGCGGGTCTAGCTTTGCAGCCTCCTTCTGCTTGACATTACTCCCCCAATGGGCAGCAGCACACTAGCGACAACAGACTGAAAAAATATGCTTAACAATTTGCGGCGAAGCCCCAAAGGAGCTAAGACTGCTCGGGAAGTCTGCTTTGCCCTTTCCTGTAGAGGAAGGTGGTCTTCCTTCCTGTCAGTATTGTTATGGTGATTACATCCTCATATGTACATAACTTGACATCCTGACTATTTGTTTTTTACATGTATACACTTTCAATATCTTAACAGAATGAAGTGATGATTTTTTTGACCGCATGCCATCTAGTCCTGAAAAGGATTTGCACTGTAAGCACATGAACATATTACAGACATTTCTACTCATTATATAACTGCACGTTTATTTCATTTAACCTGTGTAGTTTCTCTATTACACCAACAGAGGACAGTATATGTCCTCTTTTCATGAGAACTATACTGAACAAAATAAATGCAAAACTCAACCTGAAGTCCAAGATTTTATTGAAAAGAAATTAATAAATGGAAATCCGAGAAGTGAAATGGATTCACGAGGCACTCAGAAAGATGGGGTCGCTTGTGAAAAATAACTCCACGTTTATACCTGGGATGAGCACCATTTGCACATCTCCTCAGAGCTGTTCAGGCTGTTGATTTTGGCTTGTGGAATGTTGTCCCACTGCTCAACCTCCGTGTAAAGTTGTCTGATACAGGTGCTGTGATCTAGAGCATCACAAAGACGCTCAATGGCTGAGATGTTAGGTGGGTATGCAGGTCGCATGGCCTGCAAATGTGAAGTTGGCTGGAAGTACTGCCAAAGGCTGAGGAGCCGTATGGGCCAGTAATAGACATTCATCACACTGGCAAAGCTCGTGTGGGCATCCCTGCACAAAACATGGCAACAGCTTGGTCCCAAAACGCGAGTAATCTGGGGCCATTGTGTTACTCAACAATGCAGAAGATGGATACAACTTGTTGATATGCCATATGTGTACAGGAGATGGATTACCAATACATTAAAAAGTAACAAAAAATTTTGTTTTTATTCTGCAAATTTGCTCTTTGTACCTATGCTCTTTGTACCTATGCTCTTTGTACACCTACAAAGAAATAATATATATGTTTTTTCGATTGTTGCAAAGTGCAAGTAAAACCAAAAGTGTTCCATTTATATTTTTGTTTTGCATTTTTTTTTTAGCACAGACAGACAGACACACTCACACACACAGACAGACAGACACACACAGACAGACAGACACACAGACACACACACACAGACAGACAGACAGACACACACACACAGACAGACACACACACAGACACACACAGACAGACAGACACAGACAGACAGACACACACACAGACAGACACACACAGACATACAGACACACACAGACAGACAGACACACACACACAGACAGACACACACAGACAGACAGACACACACACACAGACACACACACACAGACACACACAGACAGACAGACAGACACACACACAGACACACACAGACAGACAGACACAGACAGACACACACACAGACATACAGACACACACAGACAGACACACACACACACACAGACACACACAGACAGACAGACACACACAGACAGACAGACACACACACAGACACACACAGACACACAGACACACACAGACAGACACACACACACGCACAGACACACACAGACACACACAGACAGACAGACACACACACAGACACAGACAGACAGACAGACAGACACAGACAGACAGACACACACACAGACACACACAGACAGACACACACACACACAGACACACACAGACAGACAGACACACACAGACAGACACACACACAGACACACACACACAGACAGACACACACACAGACACACACAGACAGACAGACACACACAGACAGACAGACACACACACAGACACACACAGACAGACAGACAGACACAGACACACACACAGACACACACACAGACACACACAGACAGACACACACACACACACACAGACACACACAGACAGACAGACAGACACAGACAGACAGACAGACACACACACAGACACACACAGACAGGCACACACACACGCACGCGCGTACGCATATAAGTATACTGTATTGTGTCAGGAGGATGAAGAGCTTTCAGCACTGAATTGACGTGCACCTCTGCTCTGACAGTCGTGACAGCCTGTGAGCTGGTGAGCCATAGAAAGTGGCGTCACTGACAGGTGTACAAGATGGCAGTAACAGGAAAAGAAGAGAAGAACTACGTCTGCATGCGTCCCTCAGTAAAACAAATTCTAATTTTACATGTTTGTTTTTACATGTTTGTTTTTTTTCTGAAATGATCAATGTCAAGCAATTTTCTAGCTGCAAACATTAACAATTATTTTGATAACAGTTTGCATGCAAAAGGTTTAGTTATTTATATTTCTGATACTAAATCACATTTTAATATTTTTTCTTAGTTCAAAACCCATACTGAATAATAAAATATTAGGCTGCAAACATCAAGTCAATGAAGAAAAAAATGGTTTAAATGTGCTGCATTTCCTAACTCCTGCCATCACGATCTAATAAGTCCTGCTGACACGGGCAGCCCAGACCCTATTGTTAGTCAGCCTTCTGTGTACATTTCATAAAGACAGTCACTTAAGGATGGCCTTAATCGCAGCTCTCTTTCTGCAGAATCAGTCGGTATTAATCCTCACCTTGAATGCAAAATAGTGTCTGTTTCAAGCATGGGAATTCCAGCAGCATAATCATTAAAAATGCAAATAAATAGAGCCTGTTATTTAGTAAATGTGCCTGTAACCATAATAACTGTATATTCCTTGTATATTTGTTATAATATCAGATAGTGTCATTTTTGTCTACAGGCGAGATGCCTGTTGTATTTTGGCTGTTTTTGTATTTCTTTTCCCATTACATTCATATTTTTTTAATAAAATGTACAGTTCATGAATGTGTAACAATAAAAATATAGTCCTTTGAGTCTCAGCTTTCTTTATGTCCCCTCAGGATCATTATACTTGTATTAACCACTTCTGTCAGCTTAGAGGAACTCAAGAGATTTAGTTCTCATAGCCTGAGTATTGAGAAATAGCAGCTCCTGCTGCTCCGCACCGTACTCTCTCTAATGCAAAAATACCCATTTTAAAGTGAGATGATCAAATTCTTAGCGAGGTTTTTAGCATTGATCTATATGAGGCTTATGAAGAATTTGGCCACATACCGACTTAATTGAAGCATTTTGCCTCAGCAGCAGGCTAAACCCTTTATTTTCATTTTTATGTTTATCTGACCACTATAAAGTTTCAGTTTTTAACTTTGATTTATACTTTGGTATAGATCCCTGAATCCTAAATGTATAAATGAGGTAAATGATAGAGATGGTGTTGTTTTTTACAGACTGGTACATCAGCGAACTGTACTGGAGTCAGACAAGGACATCAGCAAACTGTACTGGAGTCAGACAGGGACATCAGCAAGCTGTACTGGAGTCAGACAAGGACATCAGCAAACTGTACTGGAGTCAGACAGGGACATCAGCGAGCTGTACTGGAGTCAGACAGGGACATCAGCGAGCTGTACTGGAGTCAGACAGGGACATCAGCGAGCTGTACTGGAGTCAGACAGGGACATCAGTGAGCTGTACTGGAGTCAAACAGGGACATCAGTGAGCTGTACTAGAGTCAGGCAGGGACATCAGCAAACTGTACTGGAGTCAGACAGGGACATCAGTGAGCTGTACTGGAGTCAGACAGGGACATCAGCAAACTGTACTGGAGTCAGAGAGGGACATCAGTGAGCTGTACTGGAGTCAGACAGGGACATCAGTGAGCTGTACTGGAGTCAGATAGGGACATCAGTGAGCTGTACTGGAGTCAGACAGGGACATCAGCAAACTGTACTGGAGTCAGACAGGGACATCAGCGAGCTGTACTGGAGTCAGACAGGGACATCAGCCAGCTGTGCTGGAGTCAGACAGGGACATCAGCGAGCTGTACTGGAGTCAGACAGGGACATCAGCCAGCTGTGCTGGAGTCAGACAGGGACATCAGCGAGCTGTACTGGAGTCAGACAGGGACATCAGCCAGCTGTGCTGGAGTCAGACAGGGACATCAGCCAGCTGTACTGGAGTCAGACAGGGACATCAGCAAATTTTACTGGAGTCAGACAGGGACATCAGCAAACTGTACTGGAGTCAGACAGGGACATCAGCGAACTGTACTGGAGTCAGACAGGGACATCAGCGAGCTGTACTGGAGTCAGACAGGGACATCAGCCAGCTGTGCTGGAGTCAGACAGGGACATCAGCAAACTGTACTGGAGTCAGACAGGGACATCAGCAAACTGTACTGGAGTCAGACAGGGACATCAGCCAGCTGTGCTGGAGTCAGAGAGGGACATCAGCCAGCTGTACTGGAGTCAGACAGGGACATCAGCAAACTGTACTGGAGTCAGACAGGGACATCAGTGAGCTGTACTGGAGTCAGACAGGGACATCAGCAAACTATACTGGAGTCAGACAGGGACATCAGCGAGCTGTACTGGAGTCAGACAGGGACATCAGTGAGCTGTACTGGAGTCAGACAGGGACATCAGCGAGCTGTACTGGAGTCAGACAGGGACATCAGCGAGCTGTACTGGAGTCAGACAGGGACATCAGTGAGCTGTACTGGAGTCAGACAGGGTATATTTGTTATAATATCAGATAGTCTATAATATCAATTTGATGACCTTGAAAACATCACCATGATCATCTTGTACATAACAGAAAAACAATCCTGACATTTTTAATGACTTCAACTATTCTCTTGACATTGCAAGAGACATACTGCTTTTTGAAAATAACTGACTGATCTTTAAAAATATATATAAAATTCTAATAAAATAACTAGCAGAAGCCATATATTATGATCAAATCCAATAAATAAATAAATGAATAGATGAAAATACACTTGGTATATTTGGCTACATTGAGCTAAATTAAAGAGTTAAATATATAAATTTGCTTTAAAGTCAGTCCCCACTTACCATAAATGTTAACCCTTTAACATCAGGCATTAAAATGCAAGGCTAGATCAAAGTCTTTCAAAATGAAGGTGATTTTTTTATATAATATCACATATTGGGTCTGAAATTCAGACTCATTTTCTTACTGAATTGACACTTTGAATTCCACAATGTTGCCCACAATGACGATTATAAATGTGAGTTGGGGATATATGTTATCCTTTGCTTTAGAAATAGCATATGCAAAATTAGCTTCCATCCAAACCTCACCCATTACAACTGCCTGTATTGGCTTGCATGGTCTCTGTGGCTGGCATCTTCAAATATCTGGGTTTTATTGATGCCTCCCCAGGCACAGTCGTATGGAATGTTCATGTTTTTTGTTTTGTAAAGGAATTTCCTCTGACTGCCCTCATTTCCTTACATAATCTAAAAACATGCAGTTAGCTAAAACTGTGTCTCTGAATTAGCTTGACTATGCGACTTTGTATGTAAGTCATGCCTTCTGCCTCGTGCTTTCTGCCTCGTGCCTTCTACTGTACCTCGTGCCTTCTGCCTCGTGCTTTCTGCCTCGTTCCTTCTGCCTGATGCTTCCTGCCTCGTTCCTTCTGCCTAATAATTCTGCACACAGAGTACACACCAGTGAGCCATAATATTAAAACCACTGACAGGTGAAGTGAATAACATTGATTATCTTGGTACAATAACATCTGATAAAGGAGCCATTACATATTATGCAAGGGAACAGTCAGTTTCTCAAAACTGATGTGTTGGAAGAAAGAAAGATTGTAAGGATCTGAGCAGCCAAATTGAGATGTTTTGACAACTGGATCAGTGCATTTCCAAAACGGCAGGTCTTGTGGGGTGGTCCCGGTATGCTGTGGTCAGTTCCTACCACAAGTGTTCTAAGGAAGGTCAACTGGTGAACTGGCAATAGGGTCATGAGCGCTCAAGGCTCATTGAGGCACATGGGGAGTGAAGACTATCCGTCTGGTCTGACCCCACAGGAGAGCTACTGTAGCAGAAATTGCTGAAAAGGATAATGCTGGATATGATTTAAAGGTGTCAGAACATACAGTGCAGTGCAGCTTGCTGCGTATGGGCCTCATAGTCACAGGCCAGTCAGACCAGTCAGACCAATCAGAGTGCCCATGCCGACCCCTGTCCATCGCCAAAAGCATTTACAATGGACAAGTGAGCATCAGTGGGATGTGCTGGACAAACAAGTCTGATCCAAGGTGGCCCCACCTTACAATACGCAGGACTTAAAGGATCTGCTACTAACGTCTTAATGCTAGATACCACACTTCCAGAGGTCTTGTGGAGTCCACGCCGCAATGGTTCCGAGCTGTTTTGGTGGCACGAGGGAGACCTACACAATATTAGGCAGGAAGTTTTAATGTTATGGCTGATCAGTGTGCATAAAAATTGTATGAAGAGTATTCTGCTGTATGATGGTCAGAAAAAAAAAATAATAAAAGAAGACCTTCCAGCATTTCAGCAGTTTTTCGAGCTTGAAGTAATCATGCACACTCAAACTTTATCTATAAGATTCTTTAAAAATTAAGGCCCCAATCAATTATTTATCTGGACCAGGTCTGTCTCTAAGGGTACAAGTTGAACAATACGGGGTAAAACTTATTGTGTGAAATCAGAAAATGAAAAGGGGAAATTGCATTTAGCTTAAATAAAACCATTTCTTTAAGTATTTATTCATGTGGAAATAAGCTGTTATATAGATTTTAATAACCTGCAATAGTTATATCAATGTAAAGTAACTGTAAAATATTCAAAGATCATGCATAATTTTCCTGTAGTTTGTTTTGGTTGAGTTTCCAATGACTGATGGGGAACACGCAGGAGTGTCGAAGGGGCATGGAGACCATGACAAAAGTCAGGGGGCCCAGCACCTTGTAGGAGCCTCAAAATCACCCCCCCATCGGCAAAATCAACTGAACTATTGAAATTGCCAGAGGGCTCAGGGTGACCTTTCCTCAGGGGAGCCGCGATATCTAGCTACTCCCAGATAACACATAAGAACAACTCAGCATTGGAACATGAGCTTTACAGCCTGATTTGTTTCTCCTTTCTCATGCCATGCTGCCACAATCTCCTCTATAGAGCAGCCCAGTGGTCCCAGTGGTGACATTCAGGCAGTGGAAAGCCAGGCGGCGGCACCACTTCCTTGATCAGATTTTGTTCTGATACAGTGCAATCAGTGAGTCAAGTAGATCCACCTCACCCATGTTCTTCTTATATTCTTTCTGCACAGTGCGGCAGGGGACCTTGGTGATGGGCTTTCGTTCGGCGTCCTAGCTGTCGACCGCAGTGACTGGGAGTGCTCCAGTCTAATCACCCAGAAGAGCCACTGAGTGGCTATCATACTGTCTCACAGCATGCAAGGCAGGCTCGCCAACCATGACCATCTTCTGTTCAAAAGATCCACGACCTGCTCGCTCCAGCTCATTTTGGTTTATCCAGCTGGTTTTTAGTTTATCCATTGCAATCTGAAGTTAATGAATATATGTTCAGCTTTTTTCTGGCCAAAGATCGCTGTGTGCTACATATTTCATAAAGTACATGTTTGAGTTAACGGAATGTGAAGTGTAATTCTAGACACCAAGGACAGGCGTATCGTCTTGCAACCACTTAGCCAGTACAGGGTCACAGATTCCAGAAACCATAGCACATGCGGCAGGAGACATTGTCCATGTGAGGGCACACATTCGTATGTGAAGGGCTCAGAGACACGCATTCACCTGATTGCATGTTTTCATGTTTGGGAGGAAACACAGGCAAACAGTCATTGAGGCCCCAAGCCTGGCAATGTGAATCAGTAGTGTTACTCTACACAGCCCCCTACAATCCACAGGAAGAAATGAAAGATATAAGTGGAATATTAACTGTTTCATCAGAAAAAACCTTTGATTATAACACCTACGATATTATCCACGCAGAAGTGATGTGGTAGGGGAAGACAGAACTGAATCAGGCCTGTTTTTCTAATATAAAACACTCTTTGAATGATTTAAAAAGAATAAAAAAAAGATATGTAATATTTCCTTAAAAGTATAAACTGGCACAAAACTGTATGGGGGGGGGGGTCCTCATTGCTGGCCCATTTCCTGCCCAAAGGTTCCTCCTTAACAGCGAGGAGCCCTGGCTGCAGACTGGGCTAGTCAGCTTGACACAGTGTAAACGAGCCACGGCAGGAAACGCAGGCACAGCTGTCGGCCTGGAGATTAAAGGATGCTGTACCAGGTACTACGGACCAGCCAACTAGGAGAAACACCTGTATTACTTTTCTGGTGAGCTGTAGATGTCTTTCCTGATGTCTTGTGGAAGTTGGCTTTGAGGGGGACCCCGACCACATCAGCACTGGACTTTCACCAGAGTCTGGACCTCTGTTTGGCTGGCACTGCCAGAGGTGGATAGTTCAGGTACAGAAAGTAAAAATCCAGACCAAGATTTTGTTTCAACCAACCAGTTGAGTACTCTGTTACTGTGACTCTTTATACTCAACTGGTTGGTTGAAACAAAATCTTGGTTTGGATTTGTCCTTTCTGGACTTGGACTTTATGCCCCTGGCCTTACCACCAAATAGCTGAGACCCGGGAACCAACGTAATTCCCATGGTCCATCGCCGTACTAGAATGACTGTCTCTGATATACAGCATGAATAATCCACCACTTCTACAACAGAACTTCTGTCTTTGTCCCTGGCTTATGGTCTGAGCAGCCAGGCCTGGCTGCCTGCAAAGCCATTGTGCTAGATTCATTCATTCATCTTTTTTTTCATTAATGCTCTAATTGTCGCCATCCACTGCAGTAGCCAAAAATAGTAAGATTAGTATAATTAATAACTGAAAATCCAGTCTGATAAAGCATATGGTTGTACTGTAATACAGATAAGCTCTTCAAAAGTCAGCTTCTCCAAAATTTAAACTGAAAGCATAAAAGCAAATGTTGAATGCTTGTACAGAGTCCTTTGCCATATCCAACTGGGCCAAGCTGGATTACAGATTGTGCAGATTAACCATAGAACAGGCAGATGGGGAGATAATGGAGAAGGACTTTTGATTTTCCAAAAACAGAGCTTCTGTAATTGGTTCCCTCACCTAGATGACAGCATTTCAGGATCCAGTAGGCTTGCAGAAAACAACAATGAACATTCTAAAGAACTATGTGCTGCAGTCATTATCCATGCATCTTGCAGCCAGCTGCAGGGGCCTGGGGCCTGTCTCAGGCAGTGGCGGCCGCAGGGCTGGGATGGGGTACCTACACTATGGGCAACTCTCCACTTAAACAGAATGCTTTGGACTGCAAGAAGAACCCGTACAGCCAGCGGAAAAACATATGACACAGGGAGGCTATGCAAACAGGCGCACAGGAGAGGCGAGATTCAGATGAACAGCCCATCAATCAGGCCCAGCTACTGAGCCACTGTAAGAGCCTCATTCTTCATCTCACTGTTATTATTATTATTATTATTATTATTTAAATATACATTCGCAAATGCCTCTGGGCCACACATCCCAGTAGAGCGTTTTCATTCGTCATCTGCTGAACATCATTCGTAGTAGCTGCCATTTCCCCCTGGAGCCGTGGAGACATCAGAAGGCTTGTCACCCGGCTCGTCCGTGGATCTGGTTGCATAGTCTTTAATTACAATGAATTTATGCTTCAGTATATATCATCTGTAAAATGTTTATAAATTAGCAATTGGGTGCCCTTTACCCTGCTTCGTGACAGATATCTCTACCAGCAGACAGCATATTCTGATCACAGTAACTGGAGCAGTGTAGAGCTGAGGTAGTTCAGCCCACTGAACCACAGAATCCCTTGTTTCTTTGTTAAGCGCACAGACTGTTTTTCTCAGTAAACACCTAATTGTTATCTGCAGTGGAGGTGATTTATATCTGTGTATGTTATTTTGATATTTGCATGTAATATGAATTTTGAATGGCATCTGCGGGAATATGACAGAAAACATCTAACCAAACATCTACCGAATAACATCTACCAGACCGTAGCTAGGGGGGGGGGGGTGCTGACCTCATACTGATATGAGCCATTACCATCGGTGACCAGCAGAGGAAAGAAAGGAGTAAAATTCTGGTGTCTACACATAATGTTCTGACCTTGAGATGACTTAGAGTGCTTTGATTTCACAGCAGTACCACGTAATCTTTGAAGTCTCCCCACCTTCTCCCCGCTCTCTTCCCGCCTACTCCCCACATTCTCCCTGCCTACTCCACACCTTCTCCCTGCCTACTCCCCACATTCTCCCTGCCTACTCCACACCTTCTCCCTGCCTACTCCCCACATTCTCCCTGCCTACTCCACACCTTCTCCCTGCCTACCCCACATTCTCCCCACCTTCTCCCCGCTCTCTCCCCGCCTACTCCCCACATTCTCCCTGCCTACTCCACACCTTCTCCCTGCCTACCCCACATTCTCCCCACCTTCTCCCTACATTCTCCCCACCTTCTCCCCGCTCTCTCCCCGCCTACTCCCCACATTCTCCTTGCCTACTCCCCACCTACTCCCCACATTCTCCCTGTCTTACAATACTTCCAAGGAGTGTTTTTTATGACCAAAAAACATTTTTAGAGTAATTTTTCCAAAGATCGCTGAAACGCCATAATTCAAAAATGTCATCTAATACTAATGGAAGATGTCATGTTTTTAAAGTTATGTGCATAAATGACGATTATCATCATCTTTAGTATTGTGAAGCTCATCAATGTAACCAATATTTCTTTGTGTATGGGGCATGTTTAGAAACAGAGAAATAGACAAAACATTAGAGGGAAAATGTTTGTTGCATAATCACACCCACAAAGTAAAATATAACCATCAGACAATCAGACAATCTTACTCACATGTGATTGTTCAGTTAGCAGTTAATAACTGGGTGATTTTTTGCATAAGCACAATGAAAAGTGAATAATAACTCTAGCCATGTGAGTCAGGCTGGATAGAGTACAAGTGACGTAAAACACATTTACCACATCATAGTACATAGACGATTTATGGAGCAGAGGTCTTATGTTTTGGCAACTGCTGCACTCAAAAATGTGCATTTTCAACTTGCTGAAAGTCTGTATATATCCCTGCATGCCCCCCCGCCCCAAATACTGTTTTATTCTCATTTTTTTGCAGTTTTATTTATACCTGGAGCTTCATTTGTTGCTGCTTTCGACGGTGATGCAATGATTTTATAAATCATGCTTCTATAGCTGGTGTTTATGCCGAGCTGAAGATGGACGTGGCACTCTGACGTCACCCAACAGTCCCGAAAAATCACCTGTCCTTTTTTAAAAGCTTTTACACAGGATGAATTTTGTGTGATCACTCATGACTGAATGCAACATCAGAACAGTCGATGAATGGATGTCATATGTGGATGTCATACGTATATATATATATATATATATATATATATATATATATATATATATTGCACAGAACTTCAAGAAAGGACGCAAAAATGAAAGGATTCAAATAACAGCGTAGCCTCAGCAGATTTTCTTCTTCCCCATTACTGGCTCATTACTACAGAATTTATTTTTAGAAAAGAACTATTTTCTTTTGCCTCAGATTTAAGGCAGGTTTGCTGTTTTGTTTTCCATCTTCTCTGCACAGAACTTCCATGGTCATTTTCATTAGTTTTTTTACACATGTGGTAGTATGATTTTTTTTTTTTTTTTACATTATTTTGCATATTTTGTACTTTGTTGCACATTTCTTTTACATTGTATAGTTGTACATTTCTACTCTCATTCAGGAACACTTTTTTTATGGAGTCATGAAATTTAGAATGTTTCCTTTCCTGAGGTACCGTATGGAATAGCAGAACAAGAACCGGGTTGATGTGCTTCACGCCATGTACTGTCTTAGCGCTCACACTAGGAGATTAGGCCCCCAGTTGAGTGGGGGTGTAATTTGACCTGCATGGCAGGTAACGGAAATTGATTCCAACAGACAGGGTGCACTGTGACTTCACCAGGAGACAATCATTCTTAGAAAAGGATGTGGATTTGAATTTGCATCACTTTAAGTTTTTCCAGTTGGAAAAAAATGAAAAACCTATTCCATTTTAACAACCGCTAGCTAGAATGTTCTATGTCAACTATGAAACATATAGACTTATAGAAAATCTATCATAAAAACATATTTTTGCAGGAATTTCATTGCAACTACAAGGCTAAAACTTGCACGCAGAAGTGTCAGAAGGGCATGGGTACCCAGGCAGAGGTTGGCGGAGGGTCCTGGTTGGCAAGATCCACTGAGGAAGCCCAGTGAGACTTTTTGTCAGGGGCCCAGAATTTCTAACTGTGCCCCGCCAGCACCTAATAGATATTTGTAAACACTTTGAAAAAGCTGTGGGGAAAAAAATATATATATAAAGAAAATATTAAATTTTTGTGATTTTTGCTTTTATGAGGAGGAACTCACATTTTAGGTCTTTTTTATTTTGTGGGCACCTTCAGCTAAATTTAGTATACTGTGCAGAGTAAATTAAAAAATAATAAAATGAAGTGTGTGGGCCCTCCAGGACAAGTCGTACAGGTCTGACATGACATTATAGCTTTGCTTGAATTTATTGTCAACTAATATATGGGCCAAAGGGTTGGGGGGAACAGAAATGACATAGGAGAGAGTTTTACAAAGTGAAGAGGATAAATTATATCAAAATACAGCACAAAACAGGCATTTAGTCATGGGTAGTGTAACAAAAGAAAATAGGAAACTTTTAAACCATAAGCAAACTGTCTGAAAGACTTGATATGATTTTTCCCTGTCACAAGACTACCATATCCTTCGTTAGGGTTATAGATTATTGTTTGTTTTCCCCATTAATAATCTGTTAGGATATATGTCTGTCCAAATGTTTAAATGAGGCATAAAGAAAGAAAATGCTTTTATCTTTTATAACTAACCCATATTTGTGTATGCAAAAAAGCCCCAATACGTGGTTAATTGAAACTAGGTTTGAGATAAAAGTACACAAATCATGTACAGAGCTGTAAATTGATAGATTCATACACAAGCCCTTGTGACTCAGTTACATAACCCTCACGGGGTTTGATAGAAGATGCTCCTTGTTAATTCAACAGAGGTGTTAAACCTCTCTAATCTTTTTAAATCATGCATAGCTTTATTCCTTGTAAATCACCGAAGCAAGACAGAGGGGCATGAATAGGAAGGGTACACAGATAGAATGACAGAAAGATTATTTATTTTGAATTTATGAGACAAATTGTTGACATTTGTATTCTGCGATGCACCTTGGAGTATGCTGTATTTTGTCTGTTTCTGTTCTGCAGAACAGCCAAGTCCTTCACCATATGTTGATCGCTTTGTACTAATGGTACCTTTCATGTACCGTCTTCCCCACTGTAGAAGATGTTCTGTGACCACGTTAAGAAGCAGCACACTGAGTAACAAACTCATCAGTATTCATTATTAGAAGATTCTTAATGATGCTGATTATATGACTACTGTCTGCTTCAACTGTTGTATGACAAACAACATTTTTTTAAGTCTTTTTAAACTTTTTTTTAAAGTCACATACTCCACACAGTAATACAGTAGCTGTTGTTGACTTCTTTCCATGATTGATATTAGTAATAGTACCAGTACAGCATAGTGGACTAATGCACCTTCTGTTTTATAGGAATTTATTGCATTTACAGGGTGAATGACTGCTGAAAAATCCACTTTTGATAAGGTTGTGTCTATATGAAACACACTGTAGTAGCCTTAAACCAATGGATACTGGAATTTACTCACTGCTGACACTGAATTGCTAAATTACCCCTGTGGTGAGAAAAACACTTTTAAATTTCCAATTATTCCCCAAACAACAGGAAGACCACAGCAGTATATGATTTAATTGGGCAAAAATGGCTTTAGCGATACAAAGAAAATGTCAAAGTGCTAACTTATTAGCCCATTACCTCACAAAAGGAAAGAGAGTAAAAATAAAAGCTGTTTGTCTCCAATATTAAACTTTTTAAATCCCTAGATCTTGCAGCAGGTGGCCTTGGTGAAGGGCCTGCATCAGTAGCTGAAATGTACAAGACAACATTTCCTGTAATTATACCCTGTAATATCCACGGGTGAAGTACCTAATCAAAACTATCCATCCATCCACAGATCCAGCACAGGGTCACGATGGGAGGGGGTTCGGGGGCTGCTGCCTTTCTTTGGACAGGATGTTATTCCATGTCAGGACATGTTCACGGGCAAATTTACAGCATTGGATTACAACTACTAATTGTTACTAATTGTGTTTGCAGTTTTAATAATAAATCATTTCAAATCAAATTCTCTTTTCCCTGTTAATGGGTAGAGCATCAGGAGAGGATGTGCAAATGGCCTCAGAGGCAGACTGATGATAAAGTGCAGAAGTGGAATATTGACCACAGTGCAATACAATACAATTCAGTACAGTACAATAGAGTACAGTGCAGTACAGTATAATACAATACAGTACAGTGCAGTACAGTACAATACAGTACAGTGCAGTACAGTACAATACAGTACAGTGCAGTACAGTATAGTACAATACAGTACAGTGCAGTACAGTACAATACAGTACAGTGCAGTACAGTACAGTTCAGTACAGTGCAGTGCAGCACAATGGGGATAGATGGCTTGGAGAGCAGCGACCCTTGACATGGGGGGTGCGGGTTGTGATGCACTGGTCACACTTTCAGAGTGCGGGGGTAAGAAGAGGGTGTGAGCTGAGTGGGGGCGTGTCCCTGATAATGGACCAGGAGAGGGAGATGGATTGCGGGTCGCTAAGATTGCCGTGAATGATCTTTCAGACTGTTCAGTCAGTGTTGTGTAGCAGTCTAAGGTCCAGAGCAGTGGTCTGTACTACGAAGCAGGGTTACTGGCTTATCGGGCTAACTTGTCAGATTTAAGGTTCCACAGTTTAAATGGACTTCATATCCACTTACATTTTGCCCAGACTACCTTAAATCCGACAAGTTAGCCCGATAAGCCAGTTCATCTGTGCTTTGGTTCCCAACAAAACACTCTCTAGCCTACTCTCAGCCTCTACTGATCCTTCCTGACGATACAACTGGCTTTGCCAGATTTTGTTATGTTTGGGGTCTATTGGTTAAAATTTCAAAGACTCGGTGATAGATGGAGCTGCTCAGACTCTGAGGTCTCTCAGCTTCAACGTCACTTTAACGCTGACAAAAGCTGAGCAGTAGCTGATAAACAGCATCCTGACGTTAAAGCTTTACTTTCCTAATGTCTCAGAGCACGGTGAGTAGGGAGATGTAGCATCATCCACGGATGAACTGGAGTGGCTCCGGCGCTGAGGAGATGTTGAGGTTAATGCATGATATGAGCAGCCTTTCCAGGCACTTTAAGCAGGAAACAGTGGCTTTCACTGTCACAGGGATGACTGTGGTTTTCTTAAAGCACAGTGGCACAGTGTACCAAGACAAGGATGAGTTGAAGATGTCAGCAGACACTGGAGAGAGCTGCGCAGTGCATGCGTGACAGGATGAGTTGAAGATGTCAGCAGACACTGGAGAGAGCTGCGCAGTGCATGCGTGACAGGATGAGTTGAAGATGTCAGCAGACACTGGAGAGAGCTGCGCAGTGCATGCGTGACAGGATGAGTTGAAGATGTCAGCAGACACTGGAGAGAGCTGCGCAGTGCATGCGTGACAGGATGAGTTGAAGATGTCAGCAGACACTGGAGAGAGCTGCGCAGTGCATGCGTGACAGGATGCCGTCTGGGCTGCTGGCTTATTGAGTCTTAACCTATTTGATGGCTTTACCCTGGTCAGCCTGTAGACTGGGTCCGAGGCCTGGAGACACCTTCACGGCCCCTGTGTCTAGGGTGTAGCAGCTGTTCAGCTCATCTGGGAGCAAGGGGGGCTGTTGTCTGTGAGCACAGCTGCTGAGGTTCTGTAATCTTCTATTGCATGCAGGCCTTTCCACATGCAACGCCGATTATAGCTGCCGAAGTCAATCTCCAGCCTGTGTCCAGACTGTTTCTTTGCAGCCTTCATAATCCTCCGTAACTCATACCTGCCATTTTTATACATATATAAAACCTCTTAGCCAATCCTGCCAATGATA
Organism: Paramormyrops kingsleyae; assembly: GCF_048594095.1. Classification (NCBI taxonomy): domain Eukaryota; kingdom Metazoa; phylum Chordata; class Actinopteri; order Osteoglossiformes; family Mormyridae; genus Paramormyrops; species Paramormyrops kingsleyae. Next base: position 28,189,831 of record NC_132814.1, on the reverse strand, counting down.
GAGATATATAGCGTTGGGTTTGAGACAGCAGATCTTCATTTTAGAAAGTTATATGTTAAATATAAAAAGAATAGGTTTGTATTGTTTTATTCCTATTTCGTAATATAAAAATTAAGATTTTAACAATAATGATATAAATCTGATTGTGCCCGCAAATACTCTAAGGTTTCCCATCTGTGCTCAGATGAATGTTTAAGGAACCTAATTAGCCAGCTGGTGATTAATAAAGTGCACATCACAGCCAATTAATTTAATACACCAACACGGTCAGTATTAATAGTGTCTATTTTAAGACAACTCCAGCTACCAGGTGTCAGTTCTTAAATATGGCTGTGAATGATTCTTGTCTTAAATTTAATGGAATCAAACATCAGACCAAATAGGATAATTCCATATTTGTTCGACAAATAAACATCAGTGTGCCCTTCAGGTATCAGGGCAGACTGCTGCAGTAAATATGCATCCCCTGACATTTAAAGATGGAGGGAAGGTACATCCCTTTATGTGGCCCCACTAACAGTAAATGCATTAATACTTCACAGGGAGGATGGGCAGTAACTGGAAGCAAGTAACATTCATATAAGTGTCTTTCTTTCAACAGATCTTCACATTTATGCGCACACAATTATCTATTAATTGTTTTGGAACTGAATTCTTCCAAACATTAATAAGCTGTTAACAGATAGAATCGTGAGCATTTTCAACATTCATCCATCCTAGTGGGAGCATAGAGCACCAAGCTGAGATGCCAGTTCATCATCATACAAAATGCACATATACTTTATGGGCAAATTAGAAACACTAATTAGCCTAACTGCATTTCTCTGTACTGAGGGAGAAACCAAAGTACGTCATGGAAACTCACACAGCATGTGGAAAAAATCTACACCAGGGCCAGCTGAAGCCCATGTAACGCTCTAAGTGAGCTTGACCTCTCACAGCACATCACACAACACATCATACAACACCACATCACACCACAGCTCACCCCACAACAGCCTACCGCAGCACATCACCACATCACAGCTCACTCCACCATACAACAACCCACCACACCACATAACACAACACATCATACAACACCACATCACACCACAGCTCACCCCACAACAGCCTACCGCACCACATCACCACAGCACATCACACAACACCACAGCTGACCACAAAACAGCCTGCCACACCACATCACCATAGCACATCACAACTCACCCCACCACACAACAGCCTACTGCACCACATCACACAACCCAACATCAGTGGTCTAAAAACATGTCTGTAGGTGTGAATGGTATGTGGCCCCTGAGGATTTGCTTAATGTGGCCCCTGAGGATTTGCTTATTCCCTGCCTTGTGCCTGCTGCTTCCAGGTCTCCAGATTCCTGTATAAGGCTAGTGGTTATGGAAAATGGATGGATTTACAAACTATATATAGAAATCTTTATGGTGTTTTACAGTTTTTCTCGATTGCTAAAACACTATAACCAATCTTTTGAACTAAAATTTCAAAACCATAATGCTATTTTTCAAAAAGCACACCCATTTCCCTGAACTATAAACACTATTCCCCTGCTTTAACACATGAGTCAAATTTGGTGAACTGTTACTGCAAAACTCTACACAGAAATCCCTACATTTTTCAGTGCTTACACCATGTGGTCATTTAGAAAGCACTAGCATTCAATAATGTTAACTTAAGTCAGCAGAGTTTAAGCTCAGTTAGCACACAATTAACCAAGTGGAAACACTAGGAGTCAAAATTTATCACACACCAATCAGAAACTTTGATGGATAGATAAAAGGGCCAAAGTCAGCTCATTCAGGTTTGAAACAATGGATCCAAAGAGATGCAAAGGAGGAGGTCGAGGAAGAGGAGTAGAAGGAGGTCCAGGACATCAGGGAGGACGAGGTGGAGGAGGAGGTGGAGGAACATAATTGGCCATCGGGCTATTGTAAATGTCCCTAGTCAGCGTGGAGGGAATGTCACTATGTGCGCAGCCATCAGCCAACGAGGGGGACTCCACCGCCATGCCATTCTAGGACCCTATAACACTATGCTTCTCCTTGCTTTTCTTGATGGTCTAAGACAACATATGTTCCAGCTGGACTACAGGGAACCAGCACAGCCAGAGCAGCCTCACTACGTTGTTGTAGTGAGGCTGGATAACGTCAGCTTCCATCGCGCTGCTCTGGTTCATGACTGGTTTACCAATAACCCAAGGTTTTCTAACATCTTTCTGCCTGCATACTCTCCCTTTCTAAACCCGATAGAGGAGTTATTTTCGGCATGGCGGTGGAAAGTGTACGACAGAACCTTATGTCCGTGTTCACCTCCTCCAGGCCATGGAAGAAGCCTGCCTAGACATATCAGTAGATGCATGCCAGGGGTGGATCAGGCATGCATGAGGATTTTACCCCCGCTGCCTGGCTAGGGCCAATATAGCCTGTGATGTGGATGAGATTCTCTGGCCTGACCCAGACCAAAGACAGGATGCTGAGGTGGAATAATGTTTTTGGTGTGTGTTGTACTGTATAGTACATGAATAAAAATGTGTCACTGTATATACATTGGTTGCGTCTTTTGTGTTCATCATGTGAAAAGATTTTTGAGGGGAAGAACCACAAGCAACATAACTTGCCAGTTTTGGCAATATTGTTTTTAATTTATTGCACCAATGTGTAAGACTATGTTGTAGTGTGTGTGTTTTTGAGGCCTTGTGTGTGATGTCTGTGGGCAAAGTTTGGTTTTTCAGCAACAGTGAATGGTTTTGAGTGTAGAGCTTCATTTTGACCTGAAAATACGATGTCTGGGAAATTGGGTGAGACGTTATGGATTTGTGTTTACTGTTTTGAGAATATGAGGCATAGTTTCAAGAAGTGTGTTTAAGCAATCGAGAAAAACTGTAACATGATTAAATAATTAATCTAAATTGATCATTTGACAGCCCACGTTGTGGCAGTCTAATAGCGTCCTTGACATCTTTCCTTCCCATAACACCCTCTGCCTGTTCTGTACACTGCACAGCATGGCAGCTTAGCCAGGAAATTTCACTTTGTCTCAGACAGTGCGCGCGACGCACAAGTGAAATTGGTTGGCTACGTTGGTGCCCCCTCAGAAGCTGGTGACCCACTTTACATAGCCATCCTGTGCCCGCACTGCAAAGGGTGCAAGTGCTGCTAAGGCCATGAGCAAAGCCACTTTGTCTTTGTTTCGCATGTGAATCTTCTTGCAGAAGGGCGACTTGGCTGCTTTTGCCAGCTGGAGTCACTGAAGATAAGAGAATGATCATCATTCGTTTTAACTGCAAAAAGCTGGAGTGGAACAGAAATTAAATTACTTGGAAAAGTTGCTGGAACTATCAATACCAAGATTTGCCCAGTGACAAAATAAATTGAAGTTTTTAAGAGACAGAGTCTCATTTTAGTCAGTTTATTTTTCAGTTGATTGTATATTCATTCATTCACTCATCCGTCCATTTTCCATTCCCCTAAGGCAGGGAATAACCCAGGACGGGGTGCCAACCCATCGAAGATTGTATAATCAGACATTCTTCAAATTTTTTTATTAGATTAAACATATAAACAATGCAAAATAGATATTTATTTGTTTCATAGTAGTTTCATTTAATCTGCATTGAAAATGTTTGTTATAAAGTAGGAACAGCATGGAAAACAGTGATATGTTTTTTGCATTTAAAATGACAGCTTTTTGATTTTAGAAGAACTGTCATTATAGAGTTATATTCTTATAGAGTTATATTCATTATATAGTTATATTCTTATAGAGTTATATTCTTATAGAGTTATATTCATTATAGAGTTATATTCTTATAGAGTTATATTCATTATATAGTTATATTCTTATAGAGTTATATTCTTATAGAGTTATATTCATTATATAGTTATATTCTTATAGAGTTATATTCATTATAGAGTTATATTCTTATAGAGTTATATTCATTATATAGTTATATTCTTATAGAGTTATATTCATTATATAGTTATATTCTTATAGAGTTATATTCATTATAGAGTTATATTCTTATAGAGTTATATTCTTAAAGAGTTATATTCATTATAGAGTTATATTCTTAAAGAGTTATATTCATTATAGAGTTATATTCTTATAGAGTTATATTCATTATAGAGTTATATTCTTATAGAGTTATATTCATTATATAGTTATATTCTTATAGAGTTATATTCTTATAGAGTTATATTCATTATATAGTTATATTCTTATAGAGTTATATTCATTATAGAGTTATATTCTTATAGAGTTATATTCATTATAGAGTTATATTCTTATAGAGTTATATTCATTATATAGTTATATTCTTATAGAGTTATATTCTTATAGAGTTATATTCATTATATAGTTATATTCTTATAGAGTTATATTCTTAAAGAGTTATATTCTTAAAGAGTTATATTCATTATAGAGTTATATTCATTATAGAGTTATATTCATTATAGAGTTATATTCTTAAAGAGTTATATTCATTATAGATTTATATTCTTATAGAGTTATATTCTTAAAGAGTTATATTCATTATAGAGTTATATTCATTATAGAGTTATATTCTTAAAGAGTTATATTCTTAAAGAGTTATATTCATTATAGAGTTATATTCTTATAGAGTTATATTCTTAAAGAGTTATATTTATTATAGAGTTATATTCTTAAAGAGTTATATTCTTATAGAGTTATATTCTTAAAGAGTTATATTCATTATAGAGTTATATTCTTAAAGAGTTATATTCATTATAGAGTTATATTCTTATAGAGTTATATTCATTATAGAGTTATATTCTTAAAGAGTTATATTCTTAAAGAGTTATATTCATTATAGAGTTATATTCTTATAGAGTTATATTCTTAAAGAGTTATATTCTTAAAGAGTTATATTCTTATAGAGTTATATTCATTATAGAGTTATATTCTTAAAGAGTTATATTCTTAAAGAGTTATATTCATTATAGAGTTATATTCTTAAAGAGTTATATTCTTATAGAGTTATATTCTTAAAGAGTTATATTCATTATAGAGTTATATTCTTATAGAGTTATATTCTTATAGAGTTATATTCTTATAGAGTTATATTCTTAAAGAGTTATATTCATTATAGAGTTATATTCTTATAGAGTTATATTCTTAAAGAGTTATATTCATTATAGAGTTATATTCTTATAGAGTTATATTCTTCTTCTACAGATTTATGACCCCCTGTTTACTCCAGGCTGCAGCACCATGTGGCACCCTCACCTGCCGTCCTCCATACTTACTCACTCTGGCAGGTGTATTAATAGATTAATTGTTATCCTTCGGGCTCTAGTATAACTGTTTCTTCAGTGACTATTTACATCTGAATGAGTCTGATGGATAGATAGATATGTAGATATCTTTCTAGATCATATCACCCACCTAGTCCAAATCTTGGTAATCCCACAGAGGAGATTCCAGAGTGAAAGTCAGCTTGTGTCGGCCTTGTCTACACTGTGCACTCAACCAGTGTTGCCTGCCTTGGTATTTCTGTGCCCCTTTGTAAAATCTAAGCAGCCGACCTGCATCCCCGCCAAGTGTAGCCTGCTGGGACACTAGTCTCGCTTTTCAGGCTACAGGTCCCCAAGGTGTGTTAAGAGACCCTGCCCGGGTGACTATAGTGAGGCATTTCTGACCCACCACCTGCCTGCTCCGTTCCACCATGCAGGCTGATGAAATATAAAAAGGCCAGAAAACAGCTCATTTTTGGGCTGGAGGTGCTGCAGAGTTTCAAAAATCTTTGCATCATTTTTTTGAACAGCATACAAATGTGCCAACAGTCATAACAGGGAAAAGGCACATTTGGGAATTAAAATAAATTGTCTGAGCAATTCCTGCCATTAAGCCACCAAAAACAACAGAGGGAACATACAGAATTCTTTATTTGTAACCGGATCAAAAAAATCATCGAATGTCGAATAAATCTTTTTGTCAAGGACAGTGTACACTGCCAAGAAAAGAGCATATAAGGACAATAACATACATTTTCCATTAATCAAACATTTCCAAATAATTACATCTCTAGTCAATTGAATGGGCTACTACTATTAATGAGGATATTAATATATTCACCATTTAGGAAACAGTAAAAAATGACATGAAACACATATACATCAGCCCTCCATGAATTGCCACCTTATCATGGTGAGGGGGTTTGTGTGCCTCCAGGATCCTAGGAGCTATGATGTCGGGGGCAATTTCCCCTGGTAGGATCTCCCAAGGCAAATTAGTCCTAGGTGAGTGGCCAGACTAAGTGTGATTCAGAGCACCCCCACGAAAAACTATAAAACAAGGGATAATGTTACCCCATTTGGATTGGGGAGACTGGGGTCCCGCCCTGGAGACAGGCCTGGGCTGGGAGCTTGAGGGCGAGCACCTGGTGGCCGGGCTTCCACCCATGGGACCCAGCCAGGCATAGCCCAGCTGTGGGGGGTTGGGTGTAGATTGAGTGGTAGTCAAAGGCAGAGGCCTCAGCAGAGCAATCGTCAGCGGCCAAAACTAGCTGTAGGTACATGGAACATAAACTCCGGCCTCGGCTGGTGCGGGAGGTAGAAAAATATCAACTAGAAATCGTCTGGCTAGCTTTGATGCACGACTCGGACTATGGAACCAAACTCCTGGAGAGGGGCTGGACTCTATTCCACTCCCAGGGTTGCCCATGATGAAAGGCATCGAGCAGGGTTGGGGCTACTTGTAGGCCCTCGGCTCGGTGCCAGTGCGTTGGAGTTTACCCAACTAGTCGATCTACATTCTCACCCTCACCTGTGGTCATGAGCTCTGGGTAGTGACCGAAAGAACGAGACCGTGGATAAAAGTAGCCAAAATGAGTTTCCTCAGCAGGGTTGCTGGGCTCAGCCTTAGAGATAGGGGGTGGAGCTCGGACATTCAGGAGGAGCTCAAAGTAGAGCCACTGCTCCTCTGCATCAAAAGGAGATAGTTGAGGTGATTCAGGCATCTGTTTAGGATGCCTCCTGGATGGCTGCCTGGGGAGGTGTTTCAGGCATGATCAACCAGGAGAAGCCCTCGGGGCAGACCTAGGATATGCTGGAGAGATTATATCTCTCGGCTGGCCTGGGAACACCTTGGGATTCCTCTGGTGGAGCTAGAGGAGGTGGCTCGTGAGAGGGAGGTCTGGGCATCCCTGCTTAGACTGTTGCCCCTGCTACCTAACCTCAGATAAGTGACGGAAAATGTATGGATAGATGGACTTGTACATCATCATGAAAATGGCAACGCAGAATTCCAGAAAACTTAAATGTATCTTCTCTGTTGTCATCATTGTTGTTCTTGTTGTTGCTTTTTCACCAATAGACTTTACAGAAGTCTCAGAATGTCCCACAGGGCAACTCAATCAACTGAGTCGAATGCTTCCCCCCAAAGTTATTGGATGTCATGACCAGCCTGTACCCTGGTACTGTGAGTGCTGTGCAGAGTGGAGGGGGAACCTCTGCATTCTTCCCAGTTGATTATGAGGTTCACCAGGGGTGTGATCTTGCTCCTACTCTGTTCAGTGCTTGTATGGACTGGATGTTGGGCAGGGTCGTGGGGTCCAGCGGCTGTGGGGCGTCCGTTGGTAAAGAAAGATTTACTGATCTTGACTTTGCCGATGATGCCATGATCTTTGCGTAGTCTGAGTGTCTGGGATTGCGGGTATCCAGGCATTTAATGACTTCTTAGGCACAGCCATCAGTAGTGTGTCTGTCTGCAGGGAGGATGTCGACCTTGTGGAGAGATTTAGCACCTCGGCAGTGATATTCATCTCTCTGGTGACTCTTCCTATGTAGTCAGCAGATGGATTGGAAGAGTATGGGGGGTCATGAAGTCACTGGAAAGGGGTGTGTGGCTCCCGATGTCTTTGCAAGAAGACGAAGGTCCAAGTCTTTAGAGTCCTGGTGCTCCCTGTCTTGCTGTATGGCTGTGAGACATGGATGCTATCCAGTGAGCTGAGATGAAGACTGGATTCATTTGGTACTGTGTCACTTCAGAGAATACTTGGGTACTGCTGGTTTGACTTTGTGTCAAATGAGCAGTTGCTAGAGGAGTCCTGAATGAGGTGCATTACCTGTATTGTGAGGGAGTGTCAGTTACGGCACTACGGCCATGTGGCACGTTTCCCTGAGGGTGATCCGGCTCGCAGGATCCTCGTTGCTGAGGACACAAATGGCTGGACCAAGCTAAGAGGACGCCCACGTAACACCTGGCTGTGGCAGATGGATGGCCATTTCCGGAGGGTGAGACTGCACTGTGTATCTGCCTGGGGGATCTTCGGCCAGGATCCCGAGGAGTATAGCTCTGTAATGGGTACAGCAAGGCACTGCATCAGCACATGCTCCTCGACCTGACCTGACCTGAGACTTTACAGAAACAAGTATACATTTAGTCAACTCATTTTCACTCATTGCAGTTCAAAGTGTTCATAACCACTAAGTAGAACTATTAAGTAACTACTTAGTAGATATTACTAGGTATTAAATTTAACACTTAGTTTAATATTATGGTAGTAAAGTGCAGAAAGTAAGATAACCCTCAATAGGATGCCAATCCATCGGCGGTTATATACATACACCCAGCCACACACACACACACACATGCAATATAATATGTACAATACAGGACTGCCGATTACCTTTAGACTGTGGGAGGAAATAAAAAAAGGGCCCAGAGGACCCTTGCACAACATGGGGAGGACATGGAAGCTCAAACCCTGGACAGAAACAACAGTATTACATTCATCAACGACAGTGGAACAGCTTGACAGACATGAAATGCACTGCTTTTGTATGATTTTGTATGTGGCTGATAACATTTAAGTATCCAGACAAATGACAGTGGGACAGCTAGTCAGGCACAAAATGCACTGTTTTTGTATGATTTTGTATGTGGCTGACAACATTTAAGTATCCAGACGAACGACAGTGGGACAGCTCGTCAGACATGAAATGCACTGCTTTTGTATGATTTTGTATGTGGCTGATAACATTTAAGTATCCAGACAAACGACAGTGGGACAGCTAGTCAGGCACGAAATGCACTGCTTTTTATGTGGCTGATAACATTTAAGTATCCACAAGAATGGCAATGGCACAGCTAGTCAGATATGAAATGCACTGCTTTTGTATGATTTTGTATTTTACTGATAACATTTAAGTATCGATCCACACGGATGATAGTGGGACAGCTAGTCAGATATGAAATGTGTCATGAGATGTGAGACGAAAGACTCAAAGGCAGGTGTTTGGCGAAGAAAAGGGGTTTATTGAACTGAATGGGAGCAGGGAAACAAATGAGACCACGACAGGTCAAAACAAGAAGGTGAGTACGGGGAAGGAAATGGGCAGACAGGAGGAGCAACTTCAATGAACGGACTGGGGCTGACAGGACAAACAGGCACTTAAATACAAAGACTAATGAGGGGTAGGTAACAAGCAACAGGCATGACTCATCAGGGCTCATTAGGGAGGAGACAGGAGGGTCTGGCGGACATGATGGGCAGGGTGTAACAAAATGCACTGCTTTTGTATGATTTTATATATGGCTGATAACATTTAAGCATCTTCACAGATGACAGTGGGGTAGCTAGTCAGACATGAAATGCACTGCTTTTGTATGATTTTATATATGGCTGATAAGATTTAAGCATCTTCACAGATGACAGTGGGGTAGCTAGTCAGACATGAAATGCACTGCTTTTGTATGACTTTGTATGTGTCCGTTAATATTTAAGCATCCAGAAGAATCAGCAAATCTCAGACCACTAAGTTACCCTATGGCAACAATATAGTGCAAACTTCTTTAGTTAAAATGTGTAATATTTCAAAACCTCCTTGTTTATAAATTAATACATTTGCATACGCCACACATTCTCAGATCACAGACAAAGGTTTCTGCCTCCAGCACATTCCTTACTAGTCAGAGTGCCCTTACAGAAACTCTCTCACTCCTGCTTCCTGCTGTAGCTTCTCTGTCATGGTCTGTTTCATGTACTTCTTTTTGATCCCAGGTATCCTCTTGGTCCCTCAGTCTTTTTCGGTGTACTCTAATGACAAAAGCTAATAAATATTTACATGCATTATATCTGTGGTTAGTGAAGAGGTATATGAGATTTCCCTCTTATAATGAATGCAGTATTCAGAGCAGATTCATGAGAATCTGCTCATGTAAATCAGTGTCCCAATGGAGACTCACTTACCTACTAAGTCATTTATTATCCAGAAATCTCTGATGCAATGCTTGTAAGAGCTGAAACTTCCCTGAAGAGTTCACAACTTAGGCAATAGTATTTCTAGGTCCTATACATTTATTTGTGGGTCCCATAGATTTATTGACAGTGTCATAGATCATAGATTTATTTACAGTACAGTACCTTGGTCACAGTTGGCTTGACAGGACAAATCACATGCTCCTTGCCAGTTACGGGTGACAACCGCTACAATGGTAAGGTTTGTTTTTCTATTGGAACTAATTTGCATGCTGTCTTTCTTTGTGTGTCCCTCTTTGCTCTGTGTAGAGTATGACTTTACTGGGGATTTCAGCCAGGTGCTCTGTGGTTCTGTTCAGGTATCCATTCTGCAAATCTATATCATTTAACATAGGGCTGGATCATTCTGGTAGTTTGAGGAGCTTCTGCATAATATGTAAATCTCATATAATTTACATAAGAGTAGACAAGGATATCTTTAGACACTTAATTAATTTTCTTTAATTGCTAGCTAACCTTATAATACATAATTTTATGATTTCAAAAATGAAAGTCCTTTAAAAATGTTTTTGATATATATTTAATTTTTAATCCAAAAAGTTTTTAAAATTTAAAATCTTATTGCCAACTTATGCGAAATAGTTTTCTGAAGCTAAGGAGTTACATACAGTATTTGATATTACTAAAAAAAAAAACACAATGAAAATCCAAAAGAAAAAAATGAAAATTAAATTTGAGGCACTGTGAAATATACCATTTGGTGAATATATTTTATGATGTATAAGGTAACTGCATGCTTACATTCAAAGGGCATATTGGAATATTGCAGTGAAGTTGCATGATTCAAAATATGTAAGGGTACAGCACCGAAACACAGCACGGTCTGAAATATGAAATTCCAATGCTATCGTCGCATGACACTGTTCATAGAAGCTGTGGATGTTTCTCTAGATGCTTTTTCTGCCGCGAGACCCCTGGAAGCCCCACACGCGGCAGAGTGGTGCCCATGATGGGAAGCGGGCACCACTGCAATAGAATGATTCTCATTTATCGAGAAGAAAATCACATTTCTTGTTTAACTCTTCTTCTGATATTCAGCCTCTATCATGCAGCTTTACCGTTGCCCATTTTATTGTCTTACTCCCATGGCCAGTCAATCCTATAGGCGACATAGGTAGCAGCTTAGGGCACCATCTTCTGAGGGGGCGCCATCTTCTGAGTGGGCGCCATCTTCTGAGGGGGCGCCATCTTCTGAGGGGGCGCCATCTTCTGAGCGGGCGCCATCTTCTGAGGGGGCGCCATCTTCTGAGCGGGCGCCATCTTCTGAGGGGGCGCCATCTTCTGAGTGGGCGCCATCTTCTGAGTGGGGGCCATCTTCTGAGGGGGCGCCATCTTCTGAGCGGGCGCCATCTTCTGAGCGGGCGCCATCTTCTGAGGGGGCGCCGACTTGCCAGCCAATTTCGCTTCGGAGAGGGGGGCGCGGGTGCTAATGCTTGGCTAAGACCAGGATTACATACTCCGGAGGAGCTGGTTGTTTTGTATGATATTACCTATAATTATTTCTGGTTTGAAAGTCTGGATCTAATTTTATTTATTCATTTAACCGACCCTCTTATCCAAAATGATGTATAATTACCAGCATGGAGCAATTGCTGGTTATGGGCCTTGTTCTAGTGCCCAGCAGTGACATCAGTCATTTGACCTTGAGGTTTGAACTGGTGACCTTCCAGTCGTGGGCACGGAGCTGCACAGCCATTCACCAAAAGACATTTTCTTTCTTTTCTTTATCTTCACAGGGTAAAATGCATGTGTCATTACTTATATTTTTAGCAGCTTATTCAGCAACTGCCCAGAGTAAGAGCAAAGGCCTAATGCTTACTGGGATGTTAAAGCAATCATCCATGGGAGAGAGCGTGCAATAGCAGGATGCTTAGAAATCACGCTGGGCGGCACGCTGTGTGGTTTCAGGTCTTAATCTCAGAAGTGTTTTGTTGCTAAGAATAAAAGATCTCAAGTGGAATGGCATAGCATTGAAAAATGAATAACGGTACTCCGGTTAATAGCTCCTGCCACTAAACAATCTGCAGTCTGTTTATGCAAGATCAAAGGCATTGAACTAGCTAGAGGCTAAATCCGATATGCCCAAAAAGCAACATTTAAATGATAATATTTAGCCCTGTGCAATGAATTTGCAATGGTAAACCCACTCACAGATCATTTTTAATGTAACGTATAATAACACAAGCTTACTGCTAGTGTTACAATTAACCATTGAGGACCAAGGAGAATTTTTGCTTTCACTTTATTCTGAGGTCAAAATTTGTCTCAAGCCAGTATACTGTAAAGGCTGTTAATGTATAATGCTGGTTATGTTTTGAACATTATTACTGAATATCACACACTCACATACCGTGACTACATGGTCTATCCAATTAACGGTCTGTCCAGTGTGGTATAAGAAACATTTCAGAGTGATGAATTAAATGTAACGGTAAAGAAAGCAAATTAATGACATGTCTACAAACTATTTAGTAAAAGGAAATGGGCAGTGACTGTCTAATTTGTATTATATCTGTAATTAATGAATTATAAATGAAAGGTCATAGAGTAGTAATGAAAATTTTAAGATTCTAGTTTGGAAATGATAATTTAATTTTACCATCACTATGTGATCCAGACCAAAATGTATATTTAGGGACTGCAATTAAGAGAGAAGAAGCAGTGAGGTGTAGACCTTCCCTTTTCTCTGAAAATGAGTAGCACCACACTTCCAGTAAGTGGGAACCATCGGCTGGTATGTCATGGTATATTGTCTTATTTAGTCTGAAATGTACCAAATGTCAAATGTGTGGTTGTCCTGCAGACTGGTACTTGATCATTTTAGTGCATGTGAAATGTTTTTGGTGAGAGACGACAGGAGGGATTTCTTCGTATAACAGGATAAGATTCTTCCCTTTTTTTTGGAAAGCAATACTGAAATGAGCACAATATTCACACATTTAACTGGGTGGATTAAATCTATCGATAAATCATGGCGAGTTTTCCTGTTAGTTCATGAAATCTTAAGTGACATGCTGAGAATTAAATAGAGCAAAGCAAATGAGGAGACCGATGCTTTTCAAGCGTCACTTTGCTGTTCTTCCCTCTGCAGTGCCCCGCATCCCTCAACCGGCTCGTACAAAAGCAGCGGGAGGGACCCCGGACCCTCACTGCTGGATAAAAAAGGAGACACAATTTCCACAGGAAGTCACAATGGTCACATTTCACAACAATAAAGCTTTTTCACAGTACAAAGAAAAGCATCATTAATAGATACTTCACATTTAATATAAAGGTTATTTACAATGTATAATCATTACATGTTTTCCGAAAGTGCATGATTTTCAATGTCTTTTGTAAGTCAGCAAAACTGTAAAGTCAGCAACTGAACACAATAGTGAGTCGTGTTTAAACATGAGTCTCTGCAGTTTACATAATGTTACATTTCCTCAGCTGTGCATGATAAATATTTTGCCCTCAAGTCCAAGTTGAGTTCAAGTTTTTCCATCAGTTTTGCCAAGTTGAGTCACAAGTCATCAAATTTGTGACTTGAGTTCCAGTTGAATCACGAGTTATCAAATTTGTGACTTGAGTCCCAGTTGAATCATGAGTCACTGTCTAGCAGTGTCTGAGTTTGCTGAGTGCTGAGACTAAAAAGGTTTGTCTCCTAAATTATGGGAAAACACGGTTTGATATTAACGCGGACAACAACTAAGGTAAACATGTTTTGTTTCTGGTTTTTTAATTAACTGAACTCAATAATTAGGGTGGCAACAAACTTTTGAATGTACAGGGTAGTATATTTAATGTGGACGTATGTGGACTGTTGAATAAAGTCGTCTCGCTTACACACTAATGTTAACTGCTAGCTGATGTGATTTTTTCTTTTTTACCCTTTAAGACTGCCTGCTGAGCATAGCAACCCTCAGACATCTCGATCGTGCAGTGGCCTGTTTCCTCTGCCTGAGCAACAGGGTTTCAAACACCATTACTAAAACACCTCTTGGTACCATATTTGAGAAACTTTGCTCAGTCTGAACTGAACTGTAACTGTCAACTGCTGTTAAGTAGCTCGCTTATGAAATACTTTCACGTGAGTTGTGACTACAATGGTAGGTCAGTTGCTGATCTACAAACAAAATATTATTTTAATGTATTTGACTGCTTTAGGTTGGTAATGTTTATTCACAGTCAATACAGTATATTGAATATTATTATAAAACACCATAGTTACAGCTGCAGTCCCCTCTTGCTTGCATTTGTGGGTATAGTACAGTCATGTATGTTTTAAATGAAGTTATGTGTGTCTCTATTTCAATATTGTGGAGAATACAACTTATTATCCAAAAATAGCAATGTTTGTGACCATGTTCTGGCATTTGTTTATGCGACAGAGATAATTATGAATATCCATAATTATGTAGCTGCGTAACATCTGCTTGGTGTCTGAAATGTCTCAGCCGCTGTCTGCCCCTATTCCCTAATGAGTGTTCTATGCAGTGAACACTATAGAGTGAATGACTGAGTGGACAATCCAAATACAGCTTGGGACGCCAAAGCATTAAACATGGCAGAAAGAACAAAAGTTCTAGTGTACTCTTCTGAACAATGAACTTTTAATTGATACCTTTGAAAATGCATGCAGAAACAGCATCGCTGCAGTGCCTAATGCGCAGCCATCCTTCAAGAGAGTGGATGATGAAGTGCAAGAGCAAAAGGTTTAAGGACATCAAGAATGCCATTATCATCATGACAGGATCTTCAATGGATCTGGACCTTTGTTCCATGATATTTAAATGCATGGACTGCTGTTCAGCACTAACGAGGAAGTGATGTAATTCAGTAAAGTATTACAGAATCTCAACAGATGCCATTTTGGCTAATTTTGAAAAAAAAAAAGAAAAGTAGAGGAAGGTGTGAACGGGAGCAGCGAAGCGAAACTTCAAGTACCTGCGATCATGACGGCCTTTGCATAATTATCACCGTTCTTTTTATGAATATCAGGTTTCATTCTACATATATATAGGTATGTGTGTGTGTGTGTATGAATGAGTGTTCCCCAAAAAGATATGATTACATGACTGTGTGTGTGTGTGTGAATGAGTGTTCCCCAAAAAGATATGATTACATGACTGTGTGTGTGTGTGTGTGTGTGTGTTTGTAATTTCTCATTGTATGTAAACCAGGTTTCATTCCTCATTAGAGCAGCAGTCTATAGAACAAAGTCTTGGAACAAAGATCATGATACATTGAGGATCATGTTATGATGATAATGGCATTCACAAACGTTATGCGTGGTTTTGTTTAATATTATTATTATCATCATTATTATTATTATTATTAATGTTGAAAATGTTGATGATTAACAGACTATTGTGACAGACCACACTACATTGTACGCCATGTGAAATCACACACACTCTCCTCAAACTAACCTCAGAAACAATTGTTGACTTGTAGCTTTAGTTCTGAATGAAACAAATTTCTTTCTCCAGCTGCCTTTTGGCTAAGTGTCCTCTCGGGTTGGGTGATTGACTGCCTGAACACAGTGGGATGACATGACTGAGTCAGCGGGCTATGTAGGAGCGTCTCGGTAGACCCGCCGGCCATAGGGTGCGTGTCTCTCTCCTCTTTGCCTGGGAAGACTCTGGTGGACTTTCCTATTGACATAAAGTGAAGTTTCTTTATTACTGGGAGCACTTGGAAAGCTCTGAAATGCAGCATGTTTCTGTAAACCTTGACTAAAAAACTCGTCTGTGCTCATGCTTACCTGGGATGGTAATCAACCTATTATTAAACAATAAACAAATCAATAAGCGAAATGTAAACCAAAAGGGTCATTTACAATACATGCAGACCTTTGCTTCTTTTAATTACACTTTAGGGATATTTCTCTCAGAAAAGTATGGCTTTTCTGTTTGTCCCTAATACATAGGATTTGTAGTGTGCACTATATGGCCCAGCGGCAGGCAGTTTTCAGGGCGTCCAGCAGATGGAGAAAGTCACCTTGATTCAGTGGATTTCCAGAATCTTCCAAACAATCAAGTCTAATCAGCTCCTGTCTGTATTCTCTTACCCGCCCCTACGGTGACACTGACTTCACCTGGGCCACTCCTCTTCACACTCTTCTTCACACTCCTCTTTGCACTCCTCTTCACAGTCCTCTTCACACTCCTCTTCGCACTCCTCTCCGCACTCCTATTCTCACTCCTCTTCGCACTCCTCTCCGCACTCCTCTCCGCACTCCTCTTCACACTCCTATTCTCACTCCTCTCCGCACTCCTATTCTCACTCCTCTTTGCACTCCTCTTCGCACTCCTCTCCGCACTCCTCTCCGCACTCCTCTTCGCACTCCTCTCCGCACTCCTCTTCACACTCCTATTCTCACTCCTCTCCGCACTCCTCTTCACACTCCTATTCTCACTCCTCTCCGCACTCCTCTTCGCACTCCCCTTGTTCTACAACCTGTGTTCACGTTTAGGGAGCTTGGCTTAACACAGGTCACTTCTTAAGCTTCTCAGGAAAAACTTTGGTGCCTTTTGTGTTTTGGACTTTTCTATTAAAAAGCGTTTTGTTTGAACTTTTTCCTTTAAGAAGATTTTAATATACTTTTTATTGTAGTCTGACTTTCATGCTCTAGCATGAAATTCATTACTGGCTGATAGTGAATCTTGGGGTAGTGTCACAGAATATATACAGTATATACACTGAAGAGCCAAAACATTATACCGTCTGTCCTGTGCCCACTGCAGCCTCAGCTGTCTGTGTTTGGCTGACAGGAGTGGAACCTGACATGGTTTTCTGCTGTTGTAGCCCAACTGCTTCAAGGTTTGACGTGTCATGTATTCTGAGATGCCTTTCTGCTCACCACAGTTGTGCAGAGCGGGTATCTGACATACTGTAGGCTTCCTGTCAGCTCGAAGCAGTCTGGCCTTTCCCCTCTAACCTCATCATCTTGGTATTTCCCACAGCAGAATTGTCAGTCACTGTGTCTATGAATGTACAGTATGTATGTATGTGTGTATACACACACACACACACATGCAGTATATATATAAATATATATATATTTGTGTTTGTTTCTCACACCATTCTGACTAAAGTCTAGAAACTTTTGTGTGTGAAAATCCCAAAAGATCAGTAGTTACAAAAATACTCAACCCAGCCCATCAAGCACCAAGAATCACGCCGCAGTACAAATCACAGGCATATTACCCCCCCCATTCTGGTGTTTGATGTGAACATTAACTGAAGCTCCTGACCTGTATCTGCATCATTTTATGCACCGTGCTCCTGCCACATGATTGGCTGATTAGATAATTACATAAGCAGGTGTACAGCTGTTCTAATAAAGTGCTCGGTGGCTGTTTGTATAAACCGGCTGCATTATATTAATTTCATTGTTAATGCTTAAATAAAATGTTAATACTGGAGTAAAGAAAAAAGACATTTATGTACAGGATGAGTAATTTAATATAGTATGTTGTGCTGTAAATAGTGTGTATTACTCTTTGTTTCTAGGCAATAACAAGCAGAAACAGGCCATGCAAAACACATTGTGTCTGTATGGGGAAGCAGGCCGGCTGGCCGGAACTTTGCGCTCATGCCACTGGGCCTGAATTCTGGCTTGATTAGGGAGTCTTCTGGACCACCACCAGATGATAAATCTAGTCATTTCTGGCCATCAATTCATATTAATTTTCTGCTGAGCTGATTTGACTCTGATACTTTCTCTTAGTGATGTTTTAATGTATCACAACACACCCATGTAAAGTGTATCAGGGTGACTGTTGTGAAATGTGATATATATTTCATTATGTAATATAAACTGGGCCAGTGAAGTTAAATTAACATGCATGTCAGAAAATTGAAAATTTGACTGAAATGCTGTAGTTGGCTAAATGAGGTACTCTGCTGTTCCGGAATGGATTCCCACTTCGATTCTAACCCTTTCACTAAGGTACATTCATATTTTAAAATAAAACACGCTTGTAACAATTATTGGAATTCTAATGAAGAAAATTAAATTTCATTCTCATTCATATTTAAGTGTTTGTATATGTAGTGTAGTAGATTTTATGTGGTCAGTTAGTCCGTAATATAAACGGACTGACCATAAAGATGAACATTTCGGTGACTGCTATCCCACCCGGAGTGGCCCCTGTACTGGGGCGGGGGGGGCGTGTATTTGACTCTCCCTGCCGGCCCCTGGAGGATGGGCTCCCCCTTTGAGTCTGGTCCCTCCCAAGGTTTCTTCCTTCTAGGGAGTTTTTCCTTGCCACTGTCGCCTATGGCTTACTCACTGGGGGCTTTGGGTGGGGATGCTGTAAAGTGCTTTGGGACAATGTAATGTTGTGATAATGCGCTATACAAAAATAAATTTGTTGTTGTTGTTGTGTCCAAGCCTTTTCTATATGCCTGGTCAGGAGGAGAAGATGAAATATCACCAATTAAACCTTCTGAAAATATAAAGTAGTCCATGTGACCATCTGCGTATGTGCTGCTGAAAAGCCTCACTCTTTTGTGACTCTCTGAGCAGTTACTCAGCTCTTACTCCTGCCTGGCTCCTGACTGTGACGCAAAGGGGAGACGACGTGCAGAGAGTCTTTTACCAGCCTATTTATTAACTATGTGGAAAAATCAGACATCAATAAAAAACGACCAATAAAAAAAAGGCATATTGGTCGGTCAAAGACCACAGGTGAAGCCCAAGTTATACATGCAAAAAATGAATGTGGACTCTGGAAGTGAGGGGGAAGAGCTGCACGTGTAAAGCTCTGTAGCAAAGACCCAAACCAGCCAATTACCCCAGTAATCATGGGGAAGCACCCACCCCTGAGCACTGACTCCACCCTGTGCAAAAGACAAAAAACATGGTGGGCAGCATAAAGACTGAAGCCACATTCCTGTTTTTCCTGCCCATCAAGGCCAGTCAGTAGCAGAGTAAACCAGTGAACAAACAACCAGCAACTATACTTAAATAACAGGGCATCAGCCTGTGACTGAGATCTTAGTGACTGTGTGCCGAATATATACTGCAGTTTGTCAAATAAATTATTTTTAAACTTCCTTTTTGCTTTAATTCCAAACGAAACTGACTCATTGTTAATGCACATATAAAACACACTCACACTAGACCAAAGTACTGTGGCTGAAATATTTCAAGGTACCATTTTGTACTAAAATTCCTGCTGGACTAGATGCAATCCCTCAGGTTTAGTTTTGATACTGTTGCAAGTCCAAATATCAAAGGGAAGCTTGTGGAGTTAAGAAGGTGTCAAATTTTGAAGAGCTAATTCTTTTGACATGAAAGAGACTATGGCTCACTCCAAGAACACTTAATCACCTGAATTATTGAACAAGGCTTACAGTGTGCCACTAGTTCCAAGACAGGATATACATTTGTCACGTTAAAAATATGTGGGAGTTTTTTTTAAACAAGTTTCTGGTTCTTCCCTTTCTTATTCATAGTGATATATACTTAAATGAGACACATTCATTAAACTTCATCCAAAAAAGGCAAAATTACGGTCTTCTCAGATGATTAAGGGTCTTAGGAGATAATTTTCATAATCTTGCCTATGATATTTATCACTTAATAAGTAAAATCTTAATATGTTGCATTTTGATATTAGTTCCCCATTGAGATAAAATCAGAGTCTCGGTGGGTAAAACTTTTCATTGCTG
Organism: Paramormyrops kingsleyae; assembly: GCF_048594095.1. Taxonomy (NCBI): domain Eukaryota; kingdom Metazoa; phylum Chordata; class Actinopteri; order Osteoglossiformes; family Mormyridae; genus Paramormyrops; species Paramormyrops kingsleyae. The sequence goes on along the minus strand of NC_132814.1, from coordinate 28,169,868 downwards.
CCTTTCCTGTTTCGTGAAGCAAACACTGGTAAGTCATTCATGGCCTATTTTCACCCGACGAGAAAGTACTCTGGTCTTAGTGATGCAATCCATTACTATGGCTTCTTATTACGATGTGTATAATTCAAAAACACACATTAAAACTGCAACACCTTTGAATCACTTTCATTATTTATTTCTTGAATGTGTTTTCCTCCTGTGCTATTTTCCCACTATGTCGCCCTATAATGTGCAGCTTTAAATTCAGTAACAGAGACATTAGCTCCTGTCTAATTTCCCCTACAACAACAGGCTCGACCACCTGCTCCAAGCTGTACACAATTTCTATCCTGCTGTTGCCACTAGAATAATAAAACAGAAAAGTTGAAAATTGATTAAATCTGTGGTGGTTTTTTTGTAGCTAAATGTGACAAAAGCATGTCAAGTAGCACTTTTATTTGTGCATAAAAAGGAGCACAGGTGGCCAATGAAGCTGATGGGGACCCAAAAAGCATAGTATAGAATATGTGGGTTTTTTCAAGGCTCTTTTAAATTCAGCAGCGCTGTTGTGACTTTGCTCTGAATCCTTGAGGGTTATCTGTATTCCTACATTGTTCTGGCTCCAGGTCCCCTGCCACTTCAAGTTTCTCCTTTGTAGAAAAGGAGGATGGTGAACTTCACCCTTGCATCGATCAGCAGGCTATCAATGACATAACTGTTCCGTGACCGTCTCCCCCTGATCCCCACTGCTTTGAAACATCTCCAGACTCTCACCATCTTCACCAAATTAGACCTTCACAGCGAATAAAATCTCATCCTGATTTGTGAAGCGGATGAATGGAAAATCTACACCAGGCAGCTCTATATATAACTGGTAATGTGCTCTCTGTATCCTAGTCATTTCATAAATGAAATCCTAAGAGACATGGAATTATTAAACTATGTCCTGCAGACTTTGTGAAAGCAACCTGTATGCCAGAACTGAGAAGGTTGAGGTTCACAAGGCCACCATATTGAGACCAGGGGAAGTTTACAAGGCAATAAAAGTATATCGGCTGTATGCGACCGACCCAAACTCAGTTTGGTTAAAGACCTGCAGCATTTCCTCCATTTTGTGAAATTCTGCAGAAGATTCTTCTGTAACTGTAGCACTTTTGTCATGTGAAATAATACTGAAAGGGGTAATAATACTGAAAGGAGTAATAATACTGAAAGGAGTAATAATACTGAAAGGAGTAATAATACTGAAAGGGGTATGTGGGGAGACTCAGCTCAAGCTGCATTGCAGAAACTTATGCAGCTGTTCCCCAGAACTAACCATTCCTTTTGTCATTCTGTTTGTCATCAGACACACTTTACGCTTTCTCTCTTTGTGTTCTACACTTATAAGCCCCCCCCCCCCATTGAGAGAAGTTGAGGTAATAAAGACGGAAAGGCTGGCTATCACTCTGGGACGTGAAGAGTGGAGGCATTAGCTGGAGGGAGCAAATCAGCCTTTTGTGCTTCTGACAGATCACCGAACCCTGGGGAATATTCAGCAAGCGAAAAGGTTGACCCCGCAACAGGCTCACTGGGCCCTGTTCTTCACTAGGTTCAATTGCTGATGTGTCTTCCAGGAATAAATAATTGCAAGGCTGACACTCTTTCCTGCAAATGTGAAGCCCCATAGTCCTCCATAATCCCCGTAGTGTTCCCTGAAACCATCCTACCTATGCTAAATCCCTCTGGCATAATGGCATTAGATGGGAGATCATGCATACCATCCAGGGGTCACTCATAACCCCAGACCCGCGGGCCTGAATGTGCCTCCCCATACAGACGATGTGGGGGGGGGGGGTTCAGTCCTATATCCCCTGTACACGCATTGCAGGTACTCAAGCTGTAACTTATTCCACAGACGGGCTCACATATAGATGTGGATTTTTCAAACAGCTCTATCTTCATTAAATGGATGTGTGTTCAATCACCTTTTTAGGGCCTTTTGAATACTACATGACATTTTTTCTGACTGTGGACCTCAGTTCATGTCTTGGGTATGGATCTTTGACCATCTTGAAGTGTCCTTCAGTCTCTCTCCCAGATACTGTCCCCAAACTAAGAGCCAGACTGATCAATACAAATGAGGTCAGGTGCTTTTTGAGACAGCGTGCTCCTCCAGCCTGGCCGATCGGCGTTGGTGGAACATGCAGAGAATTCCCAAGTTCAAAGGTCTAGCCCCCTTCCAGTGTGCTCTAAGCTACCGGCCACTGTCATTTCTGCGTGAGACGACATAGCCGTAGAGGGGTGTTTAAGGGGCGCGGCAAACGGCCCATGTTCTGCCACAGATAGTTACCCAGATGAAGCGGCAATTTCCTGATTACTGCTATCACCTTAGTCCCAGTTTCCAGCCTGGACAATAGGGTTGTTTGTCCATTCAACCTCATGCCGACCATCTGAAAAACTGAGGCTCCTTTTAAGATCATTTGGCGTATCATTCACAGTTACTACTCAGTTACTGCATTTCACTTACAGCCCACATATCCCTACTTGGCCTTCATTTGAAGTGTCATGAGTCTGCCTGCTTCTAAACCTGCCTCTCCTCTAGATATTAATGGGGCACCTGCTTACTTAGTCCATGCCATACTGGACTCTAGGCAATGCAGCAGTCAGTTGCAGTACCTGGTAAACTGGAAAGGCTATGGCTCTGATGGTCAGTCTTGGGTCCTAGATCTTTCCCTCACTGCATTTCCACAGCGCTCGGTAAGTGGGGGGTGCTCTCTCACTACAGTAGGCAATGCAGCAGTCAGTTGCAGTACCTGGTAAACTGGAAAGGCTATGGCTCTGATGGTCAGTCTTGGGTCCTAGATCTTTCCCTCACTGCATTTCTACAGTGCTCAGTAAGTGGGGGGTGCTCTCTCACTACAGTAGGCAATGCAGCAGTCAGTTGCAGTACCTGGTAAACTGGAAAGGCTATGGCTCTGATGGTCAGTCTTGGGTCCCAGATCTTTCCCTCACTGCATTTCTACAGTGCTCGGTAAGTGGGGGGTGCTCTCTCACTACAGTAGGCAATGCAGCAGTCAGTTGCAGTACCTGGTAAACTGGAAAGGCTATGGCTCTGATGGTCAGTCTTGGGTCCTAGATCTTTCCCTCACTGCATTTCCACAGCGCTCAGTAAGTGGGGGGTGCTCTTTCACTACAGTGGGATATCAAAACCCAATCCAATCATTCATCCCTCTCTGCACTGGTAATATTAACTATATAAGAATGAATATTTACTCATAATTATCATATTGTAGTGCTGGTAGGACCGGTGCCAGCCGCGCACACATAACGTAAATATTCATGGACAGTTAGCTTCTGCAGTGCCACTGTTGTATCGCAATGTCTCAGGTAGTGTTTATGTTGTTGCATGTGTGTGTGGATTAGATTTACATTACAATGTGGGGACCAAATGTCCCCCACAATTTGATAAAAACCTGTTATTTTGACATTGTGGGGACCATTTTTCAGGTCCCCACAAAGATCTGTGAATGCAATCAAAAACACTAATTAACTAATGTGTCTCATTTAAGTCTCATATTTAGTTTGATTACTTATGGTTAAGGATAAGGCTGGGTAGAGGTTAAGTGTGCTGGGATTACAGTTTTCCCCATAGGGAAGAATGAATAGTCCCCACAAAGATATAATTACATCCCCTGGGTGTGTGTGTGCACGTGTGTGTGTGTATGTGTGTGCCCATTGTGTGTGTTAGGAGTATGCAGGGTGACTAGCACGGTGTGCAGTGTGTATGCGTTGTGTGTGTGCGTGTGTGTGTGTGCGTGCGTGTGTGTGTGTGGTACAGGTGTGATAAATACCGCCTGGTGGTTAAAATTATGACTGTCCCCTGCCTCGTCAATTGTTTCAAACAGCACGACCCATCTGCACACTACAAAATTTTTCCCATCAGAATGTCAATCCATTGCTAACAATAATAGAACATGACTTGCAGTGCTGGATGAATTTTCCCACCTTATTAATTGGTGGAATAGCATTTAAACTGTCAATTTGTTACTAATTATCCTTGCTCAACATTCTACTAATTGGTTTAACTCACTAAACTCAGTATCTAAATCTCAGTGGAAAAAGAAATACTATATATACCTCATTAAATGGACTTTCTTAGACTAAGAAAATAGCCACAGTTAGAAATAGAAGTGTAAACAATCTGTATTTGACTTGCCGTTCCTTAGCATAGCTATAAAACACTCCAGCTGCATGACAAATACTGTACAACTCAAAAAACATCTCCATGTAAATATATACTCACTTACCACACTGAAAAAAATCCTTATCTAAAATATCTCCAGCTACTATTGGTAATCAATTCTAAACTCAACATAGAATACGGAATAATCAACAACTGGTCATATTAACAGAAAAAAAATGAAAAGGTAAATTCAATTGAATTCTTAAATTGTGACATTATATTATTATGTTCAACTATTGTGTTCACACTAAACAACTAAATATTCTCATTGAGCGACATGCCAAAAATCTATAACTTTTATCAGCAGCAGGTTGTGAAGCAAATGGTAAATGTCATAGTGGAGTCAGCAGAACACTCCAGCGTGTGCCAAAGGATGAAATGTTCTGATTAGGGTAACAGTAGATAACTGTTTGAAAATGTAGCTTAGTCATACACACGGGCAAAGAGCTTCTGTGCTTTCAGACGACTGTATCTCTGAGGAATGTCTGTCAGTCTCCAAGCCTCCTGATTTTTCTATATATTTTTTTATTATTATTACAAGCAGCACCCAGCAGATATTTATGGATTTAATGGCACCCTGCTTCATGAAATACACTCCAATAAGATATCGAAATGTACCACAGAGGCTGGGTTAACTACTGAAACCAAACGATGACCTCAGCCATTTCTGCTGCTGCCAGGACCACATAGGACTGCTGGAGTATGAACTCATAACGCAAACAAAGTATATAATAATGATTCTGTTCTGAAGTAAGGGAAGACACACTTAAGACATCACCACAGACAATGGGGATTAGCATCTGTCACGTCACAGTGAGTCAGGTGTTTACATCTGCTCAGGTCATTCTCTAGGAATCACCTAGAGAACATTTTGGTTCCTTTCCCCAAACCTCCCAGTGTCATGTGATTTAGTCTTGGTGCTAAGTTGCTTTTCCTGGAAGGATGGGCCACAGCATACATGTCCTCACGGTACAGCGTCAGGCCCTGTGAGATACACAACACTAATATAGTAGTGACTTTGGGAACCACAGATATCGAATAAGAAGTTTGTTATACTGCCTGTTAATTCCCTCGTCCGTGCACTGATGCATATGCACAATGGTTTTATCTGTGGTAGTAACAGCAGGGGTTGGGCCTTTAATTAGAAAGAATTATGTTAATAGCTTTGTAGGGAGTTAGGAAGACTGATAATGTATCCTCAGCTATGCCTGTTGCGACAATGTGGTGTATAAACAATTTTTTAAAACTTACTTCAAAATCTTGGTTTGCTACAGACATAAATGTTTGACAATTATCTGTTTCTTGTGCTTTGATCAATGTCTGCATTTAGCTATACTAGTGAATAAATAATAAAATGATGCTTATACTTTTCATATCATCATGCATTTAAAAAAACATGAATGATTTTATTTTTAATTTTTTTAAGGGTAGGGGAACCAAAACATATAGCAGCAGAAAATATCTGCCTTTTGTGTTTTACTTCGCTTTACTAAAGAATGAGATACCTTTCATTCTGTTTTGCTGCCCTTAGGACACAAAGACAGAGGGAACCATCATGTAACATCTTAGTTTTTTATCTCTTATTTTTATATCTATTTTTTTCTTTGTACTTATGTAACAAAAAAACCCTTCAAAGTTCTTTGTTCTGCAGCTTCTTTCACTTGAACAAAGTGATTGAACAAAACATTTAATTACAAATTCAATTGATTTTCCCTTAGCCTTTTGAAATGATTTTCATTAAGTTATTCATGAAGTAACAGGTAAATCAGGCTTTTCACTGAGCTACATGAAAAGCATAATCCTTTTGATAGCAGTTCTGCTGTCTGCTTTTAGACGACAAGTAATGAAATGTCTAACAATAATTGAGAAGCGTATGTAAGAAATATGTGAAGCTGAAGAGATTTATTTGTGTGACTTGCTGAAGAACCTGAGTTATTAACATATGTTTCCGAGAGGATCAGGCTTTGGTTCGTTATATAAATTAATCATAGGAAACCACAAAATCATTGCTGCACCTCAGTGACACAACTGAAAACTGAAAAAAGTTATGCTGCTTAAAACAGTTGGTTAGACACGTTCCTGTTCCTCTTTCTTTTTGTTTATGCAGCCCTGTTTCCACTTTCCTATTTGTTGTGACCACCAGTGGCATATGGTGCGTATGGTGCATACTGTGCGTACGGTGCGTACGTTGTGTGCGGTGCGTACTGTGCGTATGTTGTGTGTGGTGCGTACTGTGCATATGGTGCGTATGTACTGTGCGGTGCATACTGTGCGTACTGTGCATACGGTGCGTATGTACTGTGCGGTGCATACTGTGCGTACGGTGCATATGGTGTGTACGTTGTGTGCGGTGCATACTGTGCGTACGTTGCGTGTGGTGCATACTGTGCGTACGGTGCATATGGTGCGTACGGTGCGTGCGGTGCATACTGTGCGTACGGTGCGTGCGGTGCATACTGTGCGTACGGTGCGTGCGGTGCATACTGTGCGTACGGTGTATATGGTGTGTACATTGTGTGCAGTGCGTACTGAGCGTACATTGTGTGCAGTGCGTACTGTGCGTACGGTGCGTGCGGTGCATACTGTGCGTACGGTGTATATGGTGTGTACATTGTGTGCAGTGCGTACTGAGCGTACGGTGCGTGCGGTGCATACTGTGCGTACGGTGTATATGGTGCGTACGGTGCGTGCGGTGCATACTGTGCGTACGGTGTATATGGTGCGTACGGTGCGTGCGGTGCATACTGTGCGTACGGTGTATATGGTGCGTACGGTGCGTGCGGTGCATACTGTGCGTACGGTGTATATGGTGCGTACGGTGCGTGCGGTGCATACTGTGCGTACGGTGTATATGGTGCGTGCCCCCGGGCCCAGGTCTTAAAAAGGCCCATTCTGCTCCTCGCTGAAATACTATGCCAGTATACAGCTACCACTGAGTACTATGTGTAATGACAATACAACTGCAAATAATAAGTTAAAACAGAAAGCATATATACCATACATCAACTAATTAAGCTTTTGGTGTGATCAAATATAATTGTTGCTTTATCAACGGTCATTAATAATTAGAGTTCTTTATATTTTTATTAAAATGTCTATGGACTACTTTCATACTTGTTTTGGCTCAGTCACAATATGAATTACTGATGAGAAATGCATTCTGGGATATGGTCACTACATCCTTTGTTGTCCAGTAAAAAAAAGTAGTAAAAAAAGTGCTTGTGGCAGTGGACTGTTTGGCTTGTGTGGACTAGCTAGAGATGAGTGAAGCAAAACAAAAGAGTGGAGCTGAAAAAGAGAGAGCAAAGTGACTTATTTAAGGAGGAATATGAGGCAGGAAAGACTGAGTGGATTGTCTCTGCTCTCGGAAGAGTGTCAAAGAGCAAGACAACTGTCATCAACAGTCAGCGAGCAGCCCGGAGAATCGAGCAGCCCGGAGAATGAATGCATTTCTTTTTTTTTATTGTGTGGGGTTTGGGAATCTTTTTTCCGTCTTCGTTGTTATTCACTTCCAAATCTGTCAGTGGTGTAACAGAGTATTTAAAAGGCAAAACACAATTTTTTCAGTTGTTGCTGAGCTCATGAGGCGGTAAGTCAATGAATTTGCTTGTGCTTGGCATGTTCACCTGTTTGGATAGGGAAAAGTTTTACATTTCTGGATCAGTGGATTTTAGGCAATTGCTCTGTCAGTGATGCTGAACTGTGAATAGCATTAGCAGTGATTGTTGCTGACTGCTTTCCAAGTTAGATATACTATGGCATGATGTGTGATCAGAATGGAGAAAAGGCCCAACTTGCTACAGCCCTGTCATCATTGTAAATATGTATGTATTTGAAATGTATGGTGTTTCCTATTTTCAGTCTTACAAGCTGTTGTCTGTCTTATGAAACCTGATGTTTTGCTGTATTCTCTTATATTAGTGTAGCAACACTTTCTACTCTATTCCGCCCCATCACAGGAGGTGGACGGGGCCTTGGATTGGTCTGCCTTGCAGGTCCGGTACGATCTGTATCTGGTGACCCCGAATCTTTAGTGACTCCTTGGGTGTGTTCACCAACTTCTCCAGATTGCATTTTATTTGTCATGGATGATTGATTAGTAAAAGGTCCTGATTCTTGTCCATTGTAAATGTTGCTTTTGTTTATTTATTTTTTATATAAATGTTAATCTTGGCATATTGTGATATTTTTCATCTCACCTTATGGCAGCTGTCATATCTTGCAGTGCATCTTTTGTCTATTTATAATTTGGACCTGAAATGCATACATCTTCTACATTTCAGAATGGATGTATTAATGTCATGTGACAACAGCATTAATACATAAATTAGGGAATAGAAAAAAAAATATGGAATTTTGCCTGAATTCCTCTATATCTATACAACAATACATGCCTCTCTGCACACATATTGTGTGTCCTCTCAGTCTTAACTGACATTTTGTAAGACAGATGGCTTGCTGAAAGTGCAGCACAATGATTGATAACTGCAAAATTTGGCTATATTTGACTTTGTGTCATCTGTTAATTTCACTGTCAATGATTCATATTTAAGCTGTAATTCACTATTGGGAAGAAAGTACTACAAAGCTGTGTTACTGTTATTTACCATGAACATGTTCGTTCAGCAAATAATAAATGGAATGGAATCATTCTTTGAGCCCCATTGGTTGTGATGGGTTGGCCCCCCATACTGGGTTGTTCCCTGCCTAGTGCCCATTGCTTCCGGGATAGGCTCCGGACCCCCCGCGACCCAGTAGGATAAGTGGGTTGGAAAATGGATGGATGGCAGGAGGGAAACATTCTTTAATAATTCCACATTACTATTCAAATATGTATAATATGAACATGCTTTAGGATGTCATTGAACAATTTTACCTTCAAGACAAAAACTTTCTTTTGCCCAAAAATTATATTTTGTTCAACAACCTTGTAAAATGAATGTAGGCCCATCACTGATATGGTATAACATTTGCCAGAGTAATTAAACATATTCTTAAACATACAAAAAAATAATGAATTCTCTGCAATTCATAATGTTCAGTCTATTTCACTGCATGAAGATATTAATGTATTATATCTACTGTTGGAATTCACATGGCAAATTAAGAGTCTGAGGGGTGTTTAATTCTCACCAGATTGTGCCTAAGTTATACTACAGATATCGTCACTTGTCATGATACAACCATCAGATACCGCACTGCAGAACCTTGCATCTATAATCTCAAGCCTACTTTCAGTATCTGTAGAATTTCACCTTTCTAGCATATGTGCAATGGGTATTTTCTAATTAACTTGATCAAGTTATTTACTCTAATTTCAAGAAAAAAATGTGTTTGATTTTGATGTACCCTCAAAATGAAGAATCATTTTTTGTATTGGGGAACAGTAGTGAGCTACCCAGTGATACATCCTGAGACTTTGCGGGATCCCACGTAGTTGCCGGGCGTCATGGCCGGCCTGTACTCAGGCACTGTGAGTGCTGTGCAAAGTGGACGCCGAACTTCTGTGTTCTTCCCAGTGCATTCAGGGGTTCGTCAAGGCTGTGTTTTTGCTCTTGTTCTGTTCCATGCTTGCATAGACTGGGTGGTGGGCAGGGTCGTGGGGTCCACCAGCTGTGGGGCATCTGTTGGTGAGGAAAGATTTATCGATCTTGACTTTGTCGATGATGCTGTGATCTATGTGGCATCAATGGAGGCCCTGATCGGGGCTCTCGAGAGACTGAGCACGGAGTCTGAGTTTCTGCGTTTACGAGGTTCCTGGATCAAAACCAAGATCCAGGTCTTTAATAACTTCTTAGGCATAGCTGCCAGCTGTCTGTGGAGAGAGTGTCGACCCCCGTCGTGGTTCACTTACCTTGGCAGTGACATTCATGTTGGTGGTGACTCTTCCTATAAAGTCAGTAGACAGATTTTGAGAGCATGGGGGGGGGGTGATCAGGTTGCTGAAAAGGGGTGTGTGTCACTCCCATTACCTTTGAAAGAGGACAGAGGTCCAAGTCTTTAGAGTCCTTGTGCTCCCTGTCTTGCCGTATGTCTGTGAGACATGGACGCTATCCAGTGACCTGAGACTAAGTCCTTGGGTAGCGCTGGTTTGACTTTGTGTCAAATGAGTGGCTGCTGATGGAGTCCAGCTGCAATAGTGCTGGTTGACTTGCAGAAGGAGTTATCAGCACTGTGACTGTGGTTATCCACTGTAAGTATTGACTTCTAACAACTCAACCTTTCTACAAGTATATAGACATACAATTGCAGTAACTGTTGTTAGTTTTTATTTAAAGAGGGTTCAGTTGTTGAAACCGCCACTGCCAGGCCTTCAGAATCACAAATAAATGTAAGTACAGAAACAGGTGCAGGCATTCTATAAGATGTGACTCAAATTTTATTACTGTATGTATACATGTTTCTAGTATTTATGTTTCTCATCAGTTTTACAGAAAATGTTTAATTACTTATGTAAACTGTGAAGACTTTTATTTATATGTTGCCAGTTTTGCTCTTTTTTCTTACTTAATCTGTTTAATTTTTGATGACTGGTTTACTGAATGACAGATAGATGATTTTTTTCAAACATGGTTACCGGGTGTTTGGCTGTGCTTGGTGCCTCATCGACACTCTCAAAATCATGCAGAAAGGTGTGAAATTATTTTGGCATCAAACACCAAAATATTTCATTATCAGTTCTCGAAAACACAACTTTACAAAGACTGCACTGCATTAACAAGGAATAAAGGTCATAAAAAAACATTCTTTTTCCCCAAAACGTATATATACTGTACACAATCTAAATCAAATATTACTCTATTGATCCACAACAATACATAGAAAGGTCAAGCAGTGTTTGAAAATATTTTGTCTAGCTGATGATTCATCCAGCAGTGATGGATTACATGGTGTGTAAAATATCGGTTCGCATTTTGCCACCAGAATATGACTAATGCATCAATATTTTACACATTAGTGCTTTCTGTGGTAGAAGTGGGAAAAGCTGGGAAGGCTGTAAAGCCAGTTAGGGCAATGTCAGAGATTAATTCACTGCTGAGTCTGACTTTTTGCTGAAATTAAATATTTAAGGAAAAGAAAGAGAGAGGGAGGGCAGGGTTTACTGTAGATGTTGTTTCCTGTGAGATATGAATAATGCATTTCTCATGTTGGAGAAAGTGGGAAATAGAAAGCACATTAAACAAGTCTAGCACCATCTTTTTATGTATAACCGTTAAACATACATACTGTAGGCAGCCACTCATATTTTGAGTTTTTATTGTTTTTGAAATAATTAAATCAGTATTTAGAGAGAACAAACACAAATGACATGAAGATGCAATGATGTTCTGTGTTTTGTTAGGTGTTCTGGGCCTGATGGGCCTGATGGTCTCTGGGAGGGGTCATGCTTTAGGCCTCAAAAGATTTTTCATACGAAAGGAAACTTTCATTGTCCACACAGATATGTCTGTACAATTGAATATGTAAGTCCTGTTATCAGAGTATACCTGCACTCAGATGTATCACTCTACCTTGCAGGTGAATCTAAAAACCATTTTATTTAAATTTAAATGATGCAAAACTGTTGGGAGCAAAACAGTTGTCTTGCGTTGGAATGTTTGTGTTGCTTGGCAACAAGTTGGCTGGTGGGAACAATTTATTTTTTTGCTGTTACCTTATAAATGCTACTCAATTAACCGTTGTATAAAAGCAATAACATACTGGAAGTCTCACGGTTTTACTCCAATATTTCACGCCTGTGATTCGGTCCCAGGCACGAGTCTGCAGGCCGAGCGGCAAAGATAATCACAGCTGTGATATACTGGATAACAACTGCATGACTTCAGGTTTGTTATTGCTTAAGTATAATGTTAATCCCGGATAAGACAGGTGGTGATGTTGCTTAGAAAACATGTGTGAAACACCTTGGCGGCAATCGGCAAGCAGGTCAGCTGCCGTCTGCTGGATGAGAGGAGAGCAGGTTCTCCACTCTGGATTGACAGTTCTGATTTACATCCTTTCTCCCCAGGGATGAACGAAACACATGATAGGTTGGTGTTATGCAGAAGTGATAGTGAAGAGCAATGACAGATGATAGAGTGAAGTAGCCTTCTGTAAAGAAATTAAAAGCAAACCCTACCAGTGTTCCAACAGAAACAATCTGATGCAACCCAAGGCTGTTTCCTTTCTGTAAACAAAATCAGCCCCTGCAAAAAGAATAATGGCAGTGGTTGAGTACCATTTTTTACTGAACTGCCATAAGTATTATGAGTATAATAATCATCTCACTAACCGTAATTATGAAATATTCTGAAAATATTATCTAATTGTTTGGACATTTATTACAGTATTCTTCGTTTAAATGTCAGTTATCACCATGATTAGATGGATCGTTCTGCACAGCTGTGAAAGTAACCACAGCATTACTTAGCTAGCTCCATTATAATTGTATACCTAATGAAAATGTTGACTGTAATGGAGATATAAATGATTAATTTTACAGTGCAACATGTAGAGACCCTGTCGTGGCTTCTTCCCTGCTCAGGTCTGAAGCCTCACCGAATGAGGACCGTAATATGGCCGTCAACCGTGTTCTTTTATTACTCCTTAATGCCAGTGGTGAGGAAACCATGGTTACCATTGACACGCATGATGCTGATTACCCCCTGGTGGTGTGTGGTGGGCTTGCAGCAGGCCGCAGTAGATATAGCAAGGGTGACCAGATGATCCATGTCAGGGAGGACACTTTGTGTCAGGACAGGATTTGTAAACCACCATTTCAATTAAAATCCGAATTTCACGTAAGCACTGAGTGTTTGCTTTGTGCTGATTGGTCAGTCTCCTACAATCATGCATGTGTCACTATTGCCAATGTGACACAGCTAGATGACACTTTCAGTCAAGGAAACAAACCAGTCAAAGCACAAGAAGAACTGAACTAATTAGTCAAACACAGCAGCCTTTCAGTCTTAAAGTAGTTTGTAAAACCTGAAGTGTCCCTGACATGGATTTTCTGGTCACCCTAATACAGCATATATATAAAGTGAGTGTAGAAAGTTACCAGCTCCGCTCAGATTTATTGCCCTACAGCCCAAAAGAACACAAGAAATACAATAACATCTTTCCAAGTGGAACAAGGAGCCTAAAAACAAAAATAAATGGTTTATATAACACAACATCCCCTCACTGACTTAATACTCAGTGAATGCTGCCTTCGATTGAATTGCAGCCTCAAACCTGATATACCTCTGCCAGCTGCGCACATCTGTCTTACTCATTTTTCTCCACAGAATTCTTCCTGCTTAGGCTAACTGCTTGGCGATCACTGGTGGACTGACCCCTTAAGGTCAGCTCAAAAAGCAGTGCTTAAACATCAGAGCTCCGACCAGGCCATTCAAGGACACTAACCCTCTTGTCTTTCACAAATAAATAAAAAAGAAACAACTATCAAAATGTCTTCTTAAACTTCTGTAAAGCTCTGTATTTGATCCAGTCAGTTTATGCAAAATGTAAGGGTATGTAAACTAACCACACCATCTCATTTTTTCTGACTGGAAAGGCCCTTGTAATAATATAGCGTGTTTAATACCTTCATAAAACACCGAGGCCAAATGCCTAAACTGTCTCTTTCCTAGTCTGAAGGGTTTAATGTTATTTCCAAGGGAGCCACTAGCTAGCATTTGCATGGCACTTGAGTGAATATTAGATTTTTCATGCTTGTGAATATAGCAGTGAACATGATTGGTGTCTTTCAAGCAGTGCGGCCACTTCCGATTGGCCAAAGCAGGATTAAATGAGAGAAACTGACATTCAGGTCAAAAACACCAGGCGGAAAAGCTGGAATTCCTCAGCTGGAATGACTGGCCTGGACTTTCATTCGTAACGCTGACATTAGCTGACGTGGGCATCTGAGCTAGCGAGCTGCTCCTAGCTCCATCAGCGGGCACTGATGCCACAGTGAAGGGATGAGGAAATGGAGGGAGGTCATGGTGCCTGTGAAGTCACCTCTGAGCCATTGACAATCATTAGCATAATGTTATGCTTTTCTTTGATGAAAAATATAGGCACCAGCACAGTGCCCTACAGTACCCTGACACTGCATTACCACCAACAGCCAGAGGGGGTGCTGAAGCAGCCTCCGCTCCTTTACTTCCAGCGTTACTGCATGGTACCTCAGGGAAGATTTTGTGTACAGAAGTAATTTTCTGCTTTGCTCCCAACCATTAAAACTTGCCTTACATTTGCCATTTGGGAAATAAGGCAGTCAGCTTGTGGCTTCAGTATTCCATATCTCCAGGATTTCTTCAAGGTCATTCCTGGAACATAATTATGTTTTACAGAGTCGAGCTCTGCGGAAACTGACTGTATTTCTTAAATGTCAGTTGCAATTAAAGTTGATAATAACTTCATAAAGGTCAAGACAACCCATGTAGTTAACTCAGAACTCAGTGTCATTCATTTATAAAGATGATCATGACAGCCACACGGCTCTGGATATAGGATTTAATTTAGTGGGACTTCAATATCGGACTTTGATAAGAAGGACTACCGTTATGACATAAGAGCAGGCTTCAATTGTTAAACTCATGATTAAATAACGGGAAAATGAAAAAAATAATGAAAAAAAATAATTTGATGATTTTAAGACGTGCACATTTTTGAAGGTTTCCAAGTTTACCTGACAATTTGTATAGCTACATAAAATATAGATTAAGAATAATACATCATATAACCAATATGCCTGAGCTACAATCACCGGGAAAGTTAGAAAAAAAGCTATCGACTTGAAGGAAATCCTCTTATATATGGAGTGATAATCAAAATCACACAGAGAAATTGGCTATATTCAAACATTAACATTATTTCTGGGCAATTATACCATCTCTGCTGTACTCATTCTCTCCCTTAATTGTTTTAGGTAAGAAATGCTTTCAGCTTGTGTTCAGAGTGTAAATTATTGCACACTGACAAGTAAATGGGGCAGAATGGTGACAGAGTAGTTAGCTTCGCTGTCTCACACCTCTGGGGTTGGGGGTTCGACTTCTGTTCTCTGTGTGGATTTGGCACATTCTCCCTCTATCATGCAAGTTTCATCCAGGATTATTGCTTCAAAGAAAAGACATGGAGTTAGGCCAACTGGAATCTCTAAACCTCCATGCAATGGGCTGGCATTCTGTATAGAGTTTACTCTAAACCTCCATGCAACGGGCTGGCATTCTGTGTAGAGTTTACTCAAAACCTCCATTCAATGGGCTGGCATTCTGTATAGAGTTTACTCTAAACCTCCATGCAACGGGCTGACATTCTGTGTAGAGTTTACTCGAAACCTCCATTCAATGGGCTGGCATTCTGTATAGAGTTTACTCTAAACCTCCATGCAATGGGCTGGTATTCTGTATAGAGTTTACTCTAAACCTCCATGCAATGGGCTGGCATTCTGTATAGAGTTTACTCTAAACCTCCATGCAATGGGCTGGCATTCTGTATAGAGTTCACCCCTGACACGTGCCCTCTGGTGACTGGCATGAATCAGGGTTTGTGCTTGGAAGATGGATGGGTTGAAATTTTACTTTTACAAAAACCTGCGTGTTCTAGAATTTTTTCAGTAGAGAAAGGTGTCTGGCAGATTGGTGAGAAGAAAAGGCAACTTGAACCCTCATAAGTCAATACCTGGAAGGCATGTTGATCTTTCTGGAAGTAATTTTGTCATACCTATTAAAACAATGGCCTTCATGGATCATGGTTCTTCACTCCTCCATTCTCCACTTAGTTGGCTGCTACTAAAGTAAATGGAGTGTGATTCGTTCAGATACAGCTTGTTATGTCCCTAGAACAGCTGGTGAACTTTGAGCAGAATGCCTTTGTGTCCCAAGGTGCTGAATCAGTAGCTGCTAATGTGTTTTATGAGGTATGGAATGGGCTGGTCTGCTGGTGTTTTTGATTGCCTTTTCCTGTCACCTAAAAAACTACAAGCACCCACACAATCAGCCCACCCATAGAACCATGTACAGTGCCAAGAAAAAGTTGTTGAATTACCTGGTTTTCTGCATTCATTGTTCAGAAAATATGATCTTCATATAAGTCACAAGTGTAGATTACATGGATATAATCTTTATTGTCATTATTGAATACACCCATTAAGCTTTTAAAGTGAGCTGTTGAATTTAAGTGGTTGATTCTCCTTTGCCAGCAATAACCTGAAATAAGTGCTTCCGGTATCTATGGATCAGGCGTGCAGTATGCTTGGGAGGAATTTTGAACCTTACAGAATTGCTTCAGCAGTGTCATATTCTTAGAATGTCTGGGATCTGACTAGGCCACTCCAGAAGGTAGATTTCCTTTTTTGAAGCCATTTTGTCGTAGGATTGCTTTGAGGTTTAGGGTCATCATCCTACTGTATCATCCAGCTTCTGCTGAGCTTCAGCTGTCAGAAAAGGTACGTAGAAGACCTTGATAATCCTGGGGATTCATTCTCCCTTTGATGACGGCAAGCTGTCCAGGCCCCAGAGGAGCAAAGTAGCTACAAACCAGGATACTTCTTCCACCATATTTCACTTCTGGGATGATATTTTCATTTTGGTTGTGTTGCCCTTTTTATGCAACACATAGCACTGCATGTTCTTCTTGAACATCTCAACCTTAGCATAGTTAGACCATAAAACATTTCCCCAGTACTGTGGTAAACTTTAGGGGCACAACGATGTTTATTTAGCCCCCGTCAGGTTTGTAAGGTCCAGTATCTCTAACCCACACCTCCCACCTCATCTCATTGATTGGACCCCATGTTTGCTATCTCCTGGCTCCGATTAGCTTTCGTTGAAGTCATTACTTTTTCTGAACTACACAGCGATTTTTTTAAAGATGTATTCAATGTACATGAACAATATAATAAGAATTATATTAGATTGTGTTTGTTCATTTTTGTAACTTAAATGAAGATCAGACCTTATTTATACATAAATGCAGGTAATTTGAAAGTATTGGCATAATTTTTCTTGACACTGTATTTATATACGCAGAATTAAAAATATGGCACTTTCGTTTCATATCTCTGTTTGTTTTGCTCCTTGGGGATTTTGTAGGTATTTGATTTGAAGTAGTTCATTATGAAACAGGCCCATAGCCAGAAATAAATTCCATGGGGGGTCTAGGAGTCCTGTCGATATGTTCCTGTCGGTAGATTTTTCCAGCCATGGGGAGGACCCCCCCTGCAGATTTTTCCAGCCGTGGGGAGGACCCCCCCTGCAGATTTTTCCAGCCGTGGGGAGGACCCCCCCTGCAGATTTTGCAGACCGGGGCCTGAAGCAAATTTTGAGGGAGGTTCAAACCCATTACTTTACTATGTGGCAACATGTCTGCAATTAAAAGATTGTAACAATACAAATAAATATGTCATTGACTGATCACATATTCAATCCATTTAAAGTAAATTTTAATGAATCATTTGTCAAAGTCCTCGTAAACCTGCTCAATGAAAAATTGTATTAGATTTTTCTCATCTGCGATGGCTTTGGCACCCCACCCTGGGTTATCCCCTGCATTGTGCCAGACCCCAGTTACCTTGTATAAGACAAGCGGAATGGAAAATATTGGGACACACCTCTTAATCATTGAATTCAGGTTTCATTCAAACCTTTTGCCACAGGTACTTAAAATCAAGCACCCAGCCATGCAGTCAGATTTACCAACATTTATGAAAGAATGGGCTGTTCTGAAGAGCTCAGTGAATTCAAGCATGGTGCCGTCATAGGATGCCACCTTTGCAATAAGTCAGTTTGTGAAATTTATTCCCTGCTGGATATTCCATGGCCAACTGTAAGTGGTATTATTGCAAAGTGGAAGCATTTGGGAACTACAGAAACTCAGCCATGAAGTGGCAGACCATGTAAAGTAGCAGAACGGGGTCACTGAATGCTGAGGCGCACAGTGTGGAAAAGTCGCCAACGTTGTCTTGACTGAATAACTGCAGAGTTCCAAACTTCCTCTGGAATTAACTCCAGCACAAAAACTGTTAGCCGGGATCTTCGTGCAATGGGCTTCCATGGCTGACTGGCTACATGCAAGTCTCACATCACAAAGTATAATGCCAAACGTTGGATGGAGTGGTGTAAAGCACACTGCCACTGGACTCTGGAGCAGTGGAAACATGTTCTGTGTCTGGAAGTCTGATGGATCAGTCTGGGTTTGCAGATGCCAGGAGAACGTTACCTGCCTGACTGCATTGTGCCAGCTGTAAAGTTTGGTGGTGGAGGGATAATGGTATGGGGTTGTTTTCCAGGGGTTGGGCTAGATCCCTTAGTTGTGTGTGTGTGTGTATGTCGAATTAATATTTTGTTTCACAAACCGAAAAGCATAAATGGAATTGTATTCACTGCAATAAAACAATGAAGCTGATTTTAACTATATCAAATTTATTATATTAGATTCACAAAGTGCTTAATGTCTTTATACTATAATAACTGTTTATCCTTTTGCGAAATAAAAGAAAAATAATACACAAACATATCAGCCCACATGGAAGTGTTTGGTACTTAAATGGCTTAAACTGTCTTTATTGGGATTCATCTGTGATTCATGATGCATTTGATGGTGTAATAGGAAAACTACCAGATTACATCTTCCTTTGTTAATTAGAATGATCATTTAATGCATAAACGAAAATGCATGTAAGACATATAAGCCAGCCTCACCTGCAATTTAGCAGACTTATATCTAAGCTTAAAACTCACACATCATTTTGCGTATCTTCTTATGATACATTCCTGTTTCAGTAATGAGGCTGTTCATAGAGAAAACAAAAACTTCCTGCATCATGAAGTCGATTATTAAAAAGACATGTGGTTGTCAGCAGTAGATCTGGGTTGTCACATTAGTAGATGTTTACGCTCTAAAGCTGGTCATGTTGGCTAAAATGGTGGCAAGAATTGAAGCTGACACCTTCTGTGCAAGATGTTCATTACAGCTGGAGGCTCAGGAGAATAAATGTCTTGTATACCTAGCTGTTCAACCTCATTATAATTGGCTGTATGATGGACACTTTGACAGCTTGGAGCTGGAGATGCCACTTCCTACAGGTCCCCAAGCTGTCAGGCTACAAACAATCTACATAACATCATAACATATAGTCTAGCAACCTGACATTTTCCATTACATTGCATTTCAAACTTACTTGTCATAGAAAGTAAGAGAAGGTGAGATTAGAATGTGTTTAAATAATCAGATAAGAAGTTTTATTAATTTAAACAGGTGATCTATGCTCTTTTGTAGAAGTGGATATGATGTTTTTCAGATGCATCACAGTTAACATCTTTATGTTCTGCTGAAGAGAGGCCAGAACCTGATTTTATGTGTCATGTTACTTTCAGGATCAATGTCTGGAGTGAATTTTTACCACTATCTCACCATTAAACCAGTGGGATAAATTATTTTCCCATGACAGCAATATTATATTTTGTCATTTGTGAAATCACAAAGCACAGTTGTGCTTTCTTCTTATTGAATTTGAAAGTCCATATATTTTTATAATTTATATTATTGTAATCACATACCATGATGTACACATATTTTAGATACCCACATATACTGCACCCACAATAAATTATAAAATAAATTGCTTATCCATTAATATCATCCGAGTACCATGTTACTGAATGTGGATGTTACACTAAGTATCCGATAGCTTCTGTGAAAATAATGAAAATACTCACTGAAAGGCGAATTTAGTTTTGGTCTTGTTGATGTTATTTTATGGTTCCTGTATTTTTATACACTCATCAGCTCATGTGAAAGCTCCTCCCTTCACTCCCGGAACATACGTATCTCTCTTCCTTTTTAGTGTCTGAAATGTATTTTTCCCAGCAGCCCGCACGACTACTAAGGAGGAAGCTTACAGACGCTCAGACAAACAAAATTCTAATCAAGACTGAAGCAACTTCCCATCCACTAAAGCCTCTCGTCTTTCAAAGCACTGGCAGGTCCCCCACTCAAAAGTTTCAAATCTGTGCTTCCGCTATGTCATTTCTGAGAATGGATAAAAATATCGGTCTTTCATCTGCATTTTTGTATTGTATTTAATAATAAAAATAAAAACCCTCTTGAAGCAGACAGGCAGAGGGTCCCTTGGCACAGATGGGGTCGGTCAGGAGACAGCATCCTCTGTAATGTCTCTTCCTGAAGACATAAACAGCATTTGCAGCTTGCTTAGCTTTGTCTCACCCATCATTTTCCCATGTGGGCTTTAAGCTCTGCTGGAGAGAGCAGCCCCGCCCCCGCTTGGGCCAGTTAGCGGCCTCCAGCTTGTTAGCATTCCTCACAGGTGGCTACCTGGATTCTTTTGAGGATGCTGTTGTTGTTGTCCTGGTGGCGATCGGCCCCTGTTGGTGTGTCGCACATTGCCAGTCAGCTGTTGCATCACCTCTCCAGGTTGTATCTTGTGGGGCGATTGCGTGAGAGGAAACTGGGTCACCTCATAGGGAGAGATGGGCAGCACCCTACGAGTCACGCCAGAAGCAGACAGCAGCTGTCTATTGCACATTAGCAGGGCCATTATGGCTGGCATGGGAGTACATGTGCTGAATGTGGGGCAGGAAAAACATTCACCACTGAAGCATAATATGCACCAGCAGCTCCTTGGGTACCGTTTCAAGGGCCTCACCAGAGGCAAGTCAGCTCAATTTGCTCATGTACTGAAACCTTCATTTTGCTCCGACATACAGACAACAATGCAGGCTGCCAAGACCACTGAAGCTTTTTGAGCTCTTCCTCTTCTACTCCACCCAGCCACTTCATCAGCACTGGAACTCCGCTGGTCAGGTCACTCAATAAATACTGCCTGTACACATACTATACAAGCCTACCCATGTATTTTACTGGTGTTTCTGCATTTCTGGGTTTTGCTTGCCCTGGTTTCCATCGTTTGAAGGAAGCAGATGAAGTCTACACTGCAAATTGAAGCTAACTGCTAAAACAGCAAAAGCTGTCACTTTGACTGGAGGGGAACTGAGAAAATCATGCATGTTTTTCATAACAAGCTTGATTTTGGGGTTAGCACAAAAATTCAAGCAAGAATACAAATATATACAAATGTTACCCATATAATATGAAATGGGTAACATTTAAGCTGCATTTAAACCTAAACGATATATATATAATAAAGCAGATAACTGGATATTTCAGTGTGCAAGAAAAATAGCTGAACTCTGTGCTGGATTCCTAAGAGCAGCCCCTCCCTCAGGGCCACTTAATTGGGGTCATGTGATCCCAAGGAGCCGAGGCTTCTGGGAGTTACACACCCCCAGGGTATTGTCTTCTCCTCGCTGTGGACCGATGACGGTGTCCAGACAGCGGGTCTGGGGGTATTTTAAGAGAATTGTCTGGCTCTTTACACCCTCACTCTCCTGGTGAACGTACTTCCCGCAATTAGAGTCAAGGTCACCTGCTTCTCTCTACGAGCGCGCGCTGGATTTCAGAAGTCCTTTTGATATGTCGGACATATCACAGAAAAAATATCTGGAGAAACAGATAACACCATGTCATACTTATAATACTAGTGTTATGAATGACCATTTATAATGTAGTTTCACAGTTCCTCATTAGCGATGAGCTGGGAGGCTTTAAATTGATGACAATCCTAGTTAATTATCTTACTTGCTGCTCAGCCAGTAGACTCTAAATCACCCCCTAAATCCCCTCTCTCATGACTCCTTTAGAATGGTTCTTTTTAGTCTTAATTTCCTTTCACATACTAATCAGCGATTTAAATAAAGAAATCAGTTGAGGGCCGTAGAGCATAGCTGATCATGAATTTTTAGGTTATATACTGATCCTAATTTCTAACTGACCAATACTGATTCTAATTAATTTCATATTTTACTTCCTTACACACCCGTGTATATTCCAATAGTCAGTAAGAGCAAAAAGGACCTACCAGTCACCAATGTTGCACTACAGTACAGTACATGTGCAATGAATAATATTCAATAATTCATTAAATACTTATAAATTGATATATGGCAAAACAAAATGACTCCGGGTGGAGGATCAGTCAAAAAAATGCTGAAATATGTTTATATACGTTGTGAAAAGTGAATTGTTTCAGTTAGTAGTTCAGTAATGCCGACTTCTGTTTTGGGGGGTGTCGTGGCGGCTCACTGGGCTGCACTGGGACCTCATATCCCCAAGGATTTGGATTAGATCCCAGACCTGGCTCTGTGTGCACCAGGCATCTGCACGCTCTCTTTGTTCCTGTGTAGGTTTCATCCTGCGGCGGAGTTGCAATGGACCGGCATCCTATGCAGGGGCTGCTTACCTTGTGCCCTATGGCCACTGGGACAGTCTCCAGACTCGCTGTGCTTTAGTGGATAAGCTTTTATGAAAAATGCATGCATTCATAAATGTAAACGAGAACTGGCTGGATTGGCCATCTGGCATACCAGGCATTTTCCCGGGGGGCCAATGGGTATGTGGGTCACCAAATGTATTGGGGGGGACCCCAATCTGGCAAAATTTACCCCAAAGTCCACAGCCGATTTCTAATCTCAGTCCAGCCCAAAGAGAAACAGAGAAAGAGAAAAATATTCTGTATGCAAAGCAATCTTGAAATCTGAATCTATGTCAAAGGACTGTAATTTTGTCTCTACAGCTTGAAATATATTCAGACATTAGAGTTCCTTCCTGTGTATAATTCTTTTGGCTCACCAGCAGGATTAGTGATACGGGTGAGGTTCTTTTCCTCTTGCTGTCTCTCCTGACTGCATTAAATAGCCACTGGGGTGAACCACATCCATCCATGCATCTGCTGTTCCCATCCATCCCATCTACCTGCTTGTCCTATTCATGGTGACGGGGGTCCACAGCCTATTCCACAATCTACAAGCACAAGGGAACAACCCAGGATGGCGTGCTAACGCACCACAGGACACACGCCTACGGATAATTAGGGAACTCCGATTCTCTGCTGCATTCTCTTTGATCATGGGGCAAAACCGGAGTACCTGGAGGAAACGGCACAATGACACAGGGAAAATATGTGAGCTTCACATACATGGAGCCAAGACAGACACTGTAACACTGGTCCTTGCAGTGTGAGGCAAGTGCTACCACTGCCACTGCAGATGAGGGGCAACAGAAATTAATTGTCATCTCCAGATTGCCTGCCAGCTGCAGCTTGTTTGGCTTCCATGTGTCAAGAGGTTCAACTGGCAGCGTCAGGCTGTGGTGCCGTCCAGCGATCTCACATTGTCAGCACCGTCACGTCATTCACTTAGTGCACTGTTTCCCTATCTGGTCCTCGGAGACCCACAGCAGTCCCTGTTTTTGCTCCCTCTCAGCTTTCAGAAGGCGGGCAAAAATGTGGAGAGCCTGGCAGGGAGCTGGGACGGAGCAAAAACATGGACTGTGGTCTGTGGTTGAGGTTGGAAAACATTGAATTGGTGTATAAATGACAACAAAGACATCTGCACTGCATGTGTTTATACTGATATAATATAAAGAATTATGAATTAATATGCCACATATTACACACATTGTAGTTGAGTGCACTGGAATATAAGGACCATTAGAAAATGATGTCTCTCTCTCTTATGATATGTCTCTCTCTTAATGTCTCCTTCTAAAAATGTGTACCTCTCTTATGACATGTTTCTCTCTTAATGATGTGTGTCTCTCTTAAGATGCATGTCTCTCTTATTGTATGTCTCTCTTTCTTGTCATATGTCTCTCTCTTATACGTCCCTCTCTTTTGTTATGTGTCCCTCTCTCTTTCCCCTAACAGTCAATGCCTTTACAAGGCATACATTTATGCAGACAGAAGGTCCCAAACAGTGATTGCAGGGGAAATGTTGATGGACCCATGCAAAAAGCCAAATGCCCAGGGACACTTTGTTACCTTCGGAGTACAGGAAGAGGCGCAATTACCATTCCGTCAATGGTGCAACAGCCTCAGTATGTCAAATTCATTCAAGCAGCTGAGGGTTACTGAATAAGAAAACGATGTCATTCTAATTTACCAACTAATTCATTTTCAGTTTCTTGTATTAATCTTAAAAGAGAAAATGGGTCATAGCAGATGGGAGATTGGCAGACGCGTAATCATAGCTAAGGGAATGGACCATCTGCCTTAGGTTTCTTTCAATACACATTTTCTTTTTTAAATTTCTACTTTAACAAACAAGGTCAGGATGAAACTGTGCACTCCAACATCTTGTGGTGTTTAGAGCAACATCTTAGTCACAAAAATCTGCTGCTAATGTCTGGACACGTATTTTACATCTAAACAAGAGATTACCATAAGGTCAAAGACTTTTTTAACATCAAGAGATTTTCATATTTTGATTATATGCAGCTTTTTTGTCAGACTATTAAAATGTATGAGTATTTGAACTGTGAACTAGTAAGCTACATACTGGGTATATTTTCAGTTTTATCATAAATCTGTATAGGGCAACACTTTACATTAACTTCACTTTCATAATGCCTTTATAATGTATTCATGGAATATTAAGTGCACCATCATAATGTATTCATAAATCATTCATAAGCATCATAGAAGCATACCTTAACATCCTAATATACACTATATGGAGAAGAAAATTGGGACACCTGCCTATTACACCTACAAAAACTTTTATGACATCCCGATCTAAATCCATAGGCTTCAATATAGAGTTGCCCCCCCCTTGCAGCTATAACAGCTGCCACTCTTCTGGGAAGGTTTTCCACAAGATTTTGTAATGTGTCTGTGGGAATTTTTGCCCATTCATCCAGAAAAGCATTTATGAGGTCAGGCACTGATGTTGGATGTGAAGGCCTGGCTCGCAGTCTCCATTCTAGTTCATCCCAAAGGTGTTCCATGGGGTTGAGGTCAGGGCTCTGTGTGGATCAGTCAGGTTCTTCCACACCAAACTCACCCAACCATGTCTTTATGGACCTTGCTTTGTGCACTGGGGCACAGTCATGCTGAGACAGAAAAGGCCCTTTCCCAAACTGTTTCCACAAAACTGGAAGCATAAAATTGTCCAAAATATCTTGGTATGCTGAAACATTAAGAGTTCCCTTCACTAGAACTAAGGGGCCTAGCCAACCCTGACAAACTACCCCATACCATTATCCCTCCTCCACCAAACTTTACAGTTGGCACAATGTAGTCAGGCAGGTAATGTTCTCCTGGGATCTGTCAAACCTAAACTCATCCACCAGATGTCCAGACAGAGATGCATGATCCACAGAACACTTTTTCACTGCTCCAGAGCCCAGTGACAGTGTGCTTTACATCACTCCATCCGATGGTTGGTATTGCACTTGGTGATGTGAGGCTTGCATGCAGCTGCTCGGCCATGGAAGCCCATTCCATGAAGCTCCCAGCACCCAGTCCTTTGGCTGGTTAATGCCAGAGGGGGTTTGTACCTCTGCAGTTACTGAGTAAACAGAGCGTTGGTGACTTTTACACACTATGTGCCTCAGCATTCAGTGACCCCGTTCTGCTACTTTACATGGTCTGCCACTTCATGGCTGAGTTTCTGTAGTTCCCAAATGCTTTGAGCAGGGAAGAAATTTCATGAACTGACTTATTGCACAGGTTATATCCTAGCATCATGTTTGAAGCTCTTCACAATTTCACATTCTTTCATGAATGTTTGTAAACCTGACTGCAAGGCTAAGTGCTTGATTTTATACAGCTGTGGCAATGGGTCTGAATGAATCACCTGAATTCAGTGATTAAGAGGTGTGTCCCAGTGGTTTTGTCCATACAGAGAACCTTAACAACTTCAACACACATTAATAACGTTTGTTATTATAATATAATGTTTGTTATGAATGCATATCAAAGCTGCTAAAGTATGATAGAATGCTAAGGTATACTTACATGCTGCTTATGAATGTTCTATCAATTCAAAATGAATGCATTATGAAGGTGCCATCAATGTAAAATGTTACCCCACATTTCTATTGTCCCATAGAAAAATAAAATATAACGAACAACATTTAAGCAAAAAATTTAAAACTAATTACAAAGGCTGGGTGGTTAACCAATGAAATGCAAGGTGACGCAAAGAACATTTAAACTTTTAATAATTACCATTCCACAGTATAAAAAAGCATTTTAGATCACATTATATGCTGTTAGCTAGAAGCCAACATTATTATGCTAACTGTCATTGAACACCTAGTCACTTGCAATGCAATTTGAATCGGCCCTATTATTCTTATTGCAGGTTATCATAGAGGTATAATGTAGGCCAGTAAATGGGCCCCAGTAGCCTAATCAGCCTTAACAGCCCTTTGCTGCTGCTGCAGGATATGCGGGATGTAGTTTCCTCTCAGGTTTCCAAAAGTCTCTCTGCTGTGTCCCCACTTTACCAAAGGAAACAAATGTTTCCCAGACTGTACTTCACACTTCTCTCTCCCTGCATTTTGCTAGCGTGCCCCTCATCACTGAACAATATCTCGGCCACATGGTCTGTTATACACTACACAAAGAATTACACGTCTCTGAACGTCATTCCATTTGTGAGGAGCTGAAGCTTTGCTTGGGTTTTGGAAAGTGTGCTTGGTGCATGTCCTGCTAGGGGCGCTGTGTCGCTCCGAGGGCTGGGGGGTTCTGCCCACGTCCTCGACTGGCAGGGTAACCGTATCACTGCTGGTCCGTTGAGCAGCGCCCTGAATGTCCACTGCCCCAGGCATGCTAGCTGCTTTTGCTCTCTGACCTCACTTGCTTTCCTTATTTGTATGCTGCTTTGGATGAAAGTTTCAGCTAAATAAGCTAAATGTTAATGTTTTTATGGATTCCAGTGTAGCACAGGAATTCTAGCCCTAGGAAGTTCAGTATTGGTTGGGATTCTATACCATGCTTTTATCAACTCTTATTAAATGTAGTTTAGCATTTACGACATATTACCTCAATCTTATTGAGGTACTTGAAACAAATTGTTTAAGCCGTATGTTTATGGTTTATTAATTGACCTACATAAGTATGTGTTATGCTGAACTGTTATGCTGAAAAACACAGGCTGAGCTGCACTGTAGATACTTTGACAATGAGGTCTGCTGCCTACAGAAACTGTACTGTAGACACTTTGACAGTGAGGTCTGCTGCCTACAGCAACTGTACTGTAGACACTTTGACAGTGAGGTCTGCCGCCTACAGAAACTGTACTGTAGACACTTTGACAGTGAGGTCTGCTGCCTACAGAAACTGCCCTGTAGACACTTTGACAGTGAGGTCTGCTGCCTACAGAAACTGTACTGTAGACACTTTGACAGTGAGGTCTGCCGCCTACAGCAACTGTACTGTAGACACTTTGACAGTGAGGTCTGCCGCCTACAGAAACTGTACTGTAGACACTTTGACAGTGAGGTCTGCCGCCTACAGAAACTGTACTGTAGACACTTTGACAGTGAGGTCTGCCGCCTACAGCAACTGTACTGTAGACACTTTGACAGTGAGGTCTGCCGCCTACAGCAACTGTACTGTAGACACTTTGACAGTGAGGTCTGCCGCCTACAGAAACTGTACTGTAGACACTTTGACAGTGAGGTCTGCCGCCTACAGAAACTGTACTGTCGACACTTTGACAGTGAGGTCTGCCGCCTACAGAAACTGTACTGTAGACACTTTGACAGTGAGGTCTGCCGCCTACAGACACTGTCCTGTAGACACTTTGACAGTGAGGTCTGCCGCCTACAGAAACTGTACTGTAGACACTTTGACAGTGAGGTCTGCCGCCTACAGCAACTGTACTGTAGACACTTTGACAGTGAGGTCTGCCGCCTACAGAAACTGTACTGTAGACACTTTGACAGTGAGGTCTGCTGCCTACAGAAACTGTCCTGTAGACACTTTGACAGTGAGGTCTGCTGCCTACAGAAACTGTACTGTAGACACTTTGACAGTGAGGTCTGCCGCCTACAGAAACTGTTCTGTAGACACTTTGACAGTGAGGTCTGCCGCCTACAGCAACTGTACTGTAGACACTTTGACAGTGAGGTCTGCCGCCTACAGAAACTGTACTGTAGACACTTTGACAGTGAGGTCTGCCGCCTACAGCAACTGTACTGTAGACACTTTGACAGTGAGGTCTGCCGCCTACAGAAACTGTACTGTAGACACTTTGACAGTGAGGTCTGCTGCCTACAGAAACTGTCCTGTAGACACTTTGACAGTGAGGTCTGCTGCCTACAGAAACTGTACTGTAGACACTTTGACAGTGAGGTCTGCCGCCTACAGAAACTGTTCTGTAGACACTTTGACAGTGAGGTCTGCCGCCTACAGAAACTGTACTGTAGACACTTTGACAGTGAGGTCTGCTGCCTACAGAAACTGTCCTGTAGACACTTTGACAGTGAGGTCTGCCGCCTACAGAAACTGTCCTGTAGACACTTTGACAGTGAGGTCTGCTGCCTACAGAAACTGTCCTGTAGACACTTTGACAGTGAGGTCTGCCGCCTACAGAAACTGTCCTGTAGACACTTTGACAGTGAGGTCTGCTGCCTACAGAAACTGTCCTGTAGACACTTTGACAGTGAGGTCTGCTGCCTACAGAAACTGTCCTGTAGACACTTTGACAGTGAGGTCTGCCGCCTACAGAAACTGTCCTGTAGACACATTGACAGTGAGGTCTGCTGCCTACAGCAACTGTCTTGTACACATTTTGAGTGAGGTCTGCTGCCTACAGCAACTGTCCTACCCTGTAATTTGAGCTTCAAGGTCCTAGAGAGTCACTATAACCATGTCACACAGGGCTACATTAGGACAGCTCGGGTGTGGAAGGCTGGACACAGGTGGACAGCTAATTAACAGTGACACTGAGAGGGGGAAT
Organism: Paramormyrops kingsleyae; assembly: GCF_048594095.1. NCBI lineage: Eukaryota > Metazoa > Chordata > Actinopteri > Osteoglossiformes > Mormyridae > Paramormyrops > Paramormyrops kingsleyae. The sequence continues at coordinate 28,140,870 of NC_132814.1, read as the reverse complement.
CGCGGGCTGTGAACCAGGACAAAGAACAGATTAAAGAGAGGGAAGCAACAAAAACTGGAGGATCTGCATGAGATGGTACCAGAGGGACAAATGAGAATAAAACCCGAAGGGGCAAAGGGCCTAAAGCCAGAAAAAAATGTTCAATAGAAAGAAAATGGATAATGATAGAAAGGAAACAGCCGGCTGAAAAGCTGAGCGATAAAGCTCAAGACGTAACAGTTGGGAGCATGAAAACTAAACCCTGAGGTCTGCTGCCAAGCTGTTTGCATAGGCAATATAGCTCATTAAAGGGAGTAGCATCCAGGCCAGGTCACAGGTCAAAGTGAATGTGTACAACCACTGTGATCATGCAACCGCAGCGCCCCCTGCAGGAAGGCATAACAGCGCTGTCTGCATGGAAGTACATGCAGCTCCCTATTAGAGTTGCATTGTGTTGATGAAAATGATTTCGTACTTAAGTACTTAGCCTGTATGCATTCTTTATTAATGTGAACAACATGGTTTCTGAGGACATTGGAGTCCAACTATGCACCACTGAAATGGCTGGCACGTTTCCTGAATAAAATCCCCACTTTGTTAAGGCAGCTCAGAATGAAAAGGTGTGAAAATTAAAACTGAGGAGTTTTCCATGGATTTGGTACAAATGCAAAGGCTTCTAAAGAGGCGGAAAATGGGGTGCGGAAGTTACCCTGCAGCATCCAGCAGAGGCCAACAGTGACAAAGAGCCGCAAAAGTCAATGCAAGGAGTGAAATTTACCCCAGTCAGCAATCGCATGTAGAGGTCAGACATGTGCCTGTGGTTTACAAACAAGAATCAATTATTGAAAGAGAACCGTTTACAATGTCTTCCTGCAGATGCAGTAGAAAGTCCAGTGAGATAATGGTAATAATTTACCATAATAACTGCACGTGTGGCATGAACCTAACTATCTAAGTTTCAAGAAAATATTTTTTATGGGGATATCTCAGATATCCCTCCTTAGATATTATCCCTCCTTAGAAGGGAAGGCGCTTGTGTAGGACCACGATGAAGCATTGGACGTCTCCTCAGAAGGGAAGGCGCTTGTGTAGGACCGCGATGAAGCATTGGACGTCTCCTCAGAAAGGTAGGCCTTTGTGTAGGACCACAATGAAGCATTGGACGTCTCCTCAGAAGGGAAGGCGCTTGTGTAGGACCGCGATGAAGCATTGGACGTCTCCTCAGAAGGGAAGGCGCTTGTGTAGGACCACGATGAAGCATTAATCCAACTAAATGGCCAAGTTGACACTAGTTTGTCATCTGCAAGCAGAAATTAGAGTTGGTGGATGAGCATTGCTTGTCTAGTACTCTGCTTTCCATTTAACAGTTGCTTTAGAGTCGGTGGATGAGCATTGCTTGTCTAGTACTCTGCTTTCCATTTAACAGTTGCTTTAGAGTTGGTGGATGAGCATTGCTTTTCTAGTACTCTGCTATCCATTTAACAGTTGCTTTAGAGTCGGTGGATGAGCATTGCTTTTCTAGTACTCTGCTATCCATTTAACAGTTGCTTTAGAGTCGGTGGATGAGCATTGCTTTTCTAGTACTCTGCTATCCATTTAACAGTTGCTTTAGAGTCGGTGGATGAGCATGGCTTGTCTAGTACTCTGCTTTCCATTTAACAGTTGCTTTAGAGTCGGTGGATGAGCATGGCTTGTCTAGTACTCTGCTATCCATTTAACAGTTGCTTTAGAGTCGGTGGATGAGCATGGCTTGTCTAGTACTCTGCTATCCATTTAACAGTTACTTTAGAGTCGGTGGATGAGAATTGCTTGTCAAGTACTCTGCTATCCATTTAACAGTTGCTAATGCTCTGGGACATCAAATTATAAAGCAACCAACCAACTTTACAAGTAAGTCGGCACTTTCACCAAAACAGCTGCTACTATTGCCATCTATACTGGTAAGTGGTCATTGATTAGCATATATAGTTTTCCAGCTACTGCCATAAAATTTCGATAAACTTCACCATGTGTTGAATTAATTGCTTTAGCTGCATGCAGCATCAAAGAACCAGGATGACTCTAGATTGAAATGTACTGTTGTTACTTTTATTCCATACTGTTTCACACTTTTGGTTGTTTAGTGCGGTTGTAAGTATTCCACGTGCAGTAAGACTTCTTTTCCATTTTACGAGCTCTTGTTCTTGTGCTGGCAGCTCACACCTACAGACCTGTGGATTCAGACTGAACCACTGATTAAGATGGATTAGTTTCTGCAGTATGTGTATGAACTGGCTTCCGTCTTTCTAGTGGTTCCCGGAATAAGCAGTTAGGAAGATGGATGGACAGATAAATAAAAGAATCTTTACATGTCAATTAATGTTATTCTTTTGTTCACTGCTCGGGGTAAATAAAGATTATTTTTGTAGTCCACAGAATAATTTTATATATATAAAATGTTTTTTTTACTAACCAATACAATTTGTAGGAAATGGCCTGCATGATCACAAACCTTCAATCATAATATCGGTGTCTTACATGCTGACTGGAAATGATAGAATTTAGAATTCTAAATTTAGGCGATCAGTGGTCATTGTTGACACACCACAGCACACAACAACAAAATGGGTCCTCTGCATTTAACACCTATGTGACATCATGACATAGCAGGGGGCAGCTAATTCAGCACCTGGGGAGAATAGCTTGGGGGTGGTACCTTGCCCTGGGCAGCTTAGTGGTGCCTTGTTACTCAGGGGTTTGAACCAGCAACCTTTCAATTATAAGTGAGCTTCCCAAACCATTAAGCCACCACAGTGCATTAAAGCAAACTGGGAGGCTACCACTAATGCCACATTGGACCAATAGGAATCAACCACCCCGTCGGCCATCAGAAACTGCAGAGTGAGATAAAGCTTTTATTTGTATTTTTTTCCCAGCACATGGAGACGCCTAGTTACTGAAACATCTAAGTCAGTCATGCCATCAGTGAGCACATCTTTAGATGAGTAAGGGTGGGGCAAAATACTGCCCTGCTCTTCCACGTATATTGCAATTATGTCCCTGAAACATTGCCTTTCTTGGTTGAATCACAGTGAAAACATATTGGCATATTTCTGGTCGCAATTTATGAAAATCCTTCAACGCTGAATGAGAAAGGCTGTCAGGCATCCCTCCCTCCACAGACATACTCCCAGCAATAGGCTAAGCAATTAATACCCCATTCCATGCTGCATAATATTAATAATGTTACACAGCAGGATGTGCTGGAAATTCCTTTATGAGTTAAATTAGGCTTTGGAGGCTCACATCAGTTAATATGATTTGATGTCTTCATCAGTTAGTGGGTGTGTGCATGACATCATACTGTAAGTTCTGTCTCCAAGTTGTTTAAAGCTTACGTTGTCTGTAATATTTTGCACATACAGCAGCTGCAAAATGCATAGTTTATGGGTAGATTACTCTGTGCTACCAGCAGAAATCAATATTCATGTTTTGCTGCATATAGCTGTTATCTAAAATATCAGCATGTAGAAAATATTGTGCAAAGTTGCACAATTCATGGTATATTAGTGGAGAAAAAAAGTTTGGTATATATAGTCTGTCCTTCCATTTTCATTCATCTGACCATCACACACCAAATGTAACAAGTGTTCATCAGACTTGCTCTTGTTTTCTATTATGCTTCGAAAATCATCTACTATGTATGTAGTACTATGGAGTACTACAATAGTGTAACTATTGAGAGACCAGAAATGTTGTAATTCTGTAAGCAATCAAATAGTTACTTTTTCTCCTTTAAAGCATGTAATATTTTCTAGCAGCTGTGCAGGAGACAGTTGCCAGGAGAGATTGTAAAGTAATTTCTTCCACAGTTAGAACTCCCACACTGAGGATCGAGACATGTTAGCAGAAAATTAATAGCTTAGCCTGTATCCCTGGTAGCTTGAATTGAGACTCCTATGCAGACTGACACTGCACCATGCTGTTGACAAACTGCACTTGTAATGAGCTGCAATGCAGTGAGTGAATGACTTGGAGTAGCCAGGGCAAACGGGCTGGACCTGCTGTGTACTCAATGCCTCACACTCCTCAAGATTGAAAGAGGATAGCTGCCATTACTTCAACATTCAATGGCTTTTTGTGATGCACTGAATGCTTTCTGAATTGCTTTTCTAAAACAAATTAAACACTGAGCCTAATATTCATTACATAATTACATTCAAGTTTTTGTTCTGTAATTAAGACTAAATGTTGACTGCAATGTGGATATTATATCGTTCAGTTAATTTCCCATATATTTGGTGATGCTCTACTGCAGTGTTTTATATATATCATTTGACAGCATTTCTTCCATTTGATGTTCAGACGGTCAAATCTGTCAAATACAGACGGATGTGTGAACTGGAGCGGCGTCCGTCTCTGTCTAATGACAAGTGAATCTTGGGCAGAATCAGTAGTTATAAAGTATTCCATCCTTTGCTGCGGCAGAAGATGTTCCGGTGGAAGTTTGGAAGTACAGTTAAAGTCGCTGCTGTAATAAAGGCCCCATCCGGGTCTGCATTTCATCGTATGCAAATGACCATGTGAAATTTTTTCATGACTAGAGTAGCATTATCGTCTGGAGATATGCACACCGTAAGGTCGGTGATAGTTGTAAACTCACTCTGCACGGTGAGTTCATGCCGAAGCTCTGAAGACGCAGAGTCCCTACAGAAGCTCTGAGTCCATACAGAAGCTCTGAAGATGCAGAGTCCCTACAGAAGCTCTGAAGATGCAGAATCCATACAGAAGCTCTGAAGATGCAGAGTCCCTACAGAAGCTCTGAGTCCATGCAGCTTAATGACACTGTTGGCCATGTTATCATTATAAATGGTATTTATATAGCGCTTTTCTACTCCTACGAGTACTCAAAGCGCTTTACAATACATGCCTCACATTCACCATCCACACTCACATTCACACACCAGTGGCGAAGGCTGCCATGCAAGGCGCCAACCTGCACACCGGGAGCAATTGGGGGTTCAGTGTCTTGCTGAAGGACACTTCGATGGGGTCCCAGGGCTTGAACCTGCAACCCTCTGGTTGCCGAACGATAGCACTACCTCCTGCGCCACCATGTATCTGTGAAATTCATCATATGGCATTCCATAGATGTTCTGTGTGATGTAATCACTGATTTTGTTCACCAGAGATTGTGTGTTAGTGAGGAAGATGAGTGTAGCACTAGTTCAGCATGTAGCAGAGTTATAGTACTGGAGTCACTTTTTTCTGTGACTCGGACTCAGACTTGGACTCGATAGTTTCACTAATTAGACTTGGACATGGACACAGTTGTTTGTCACACTGTGATTTGTAATCTTAAAAAAAATCCACATTTAGCAATAATAGTTCATTTAAAATGCAAAAATATGCTTGCCTGCTACATGTACCTACCAGTGCTTATACTGATTTTGGCTGACTTGTGCTTCCCACCCCCACCACCATGTTTGTTACATGATTTCAGGGATTCTGTGTAGACAGTCAGAAGAGTTAGCTTTGCATTTTCAAATTATACTATTACACTGTATTTAAAAAAATCAGCTATTTGCGAGGAAGGTAAAGGAGAAACATGGAATTACATCAAGCTATGTTCAAAATATTACTCAACTTCATCCTGAAAAATAAGTAAGGAGCTGTGCTTTGGCTATGTTCAGTGTATTTCCGACTTGTCAGACACAGAAGTGATGGTACTTCAAAGAATAAATCGTAGACACATCGATACAGCCCATGGCACCGGTAATTCCTTCATACAGCAAGCTAAAAGTAAGATGTAAAAATTATTAAACACCATCCAAAGTCTCTAGCACAGCTTCAGTGCATCCCAACTGCAAATTCAACAAGCTGGAATTTAACCCTTCTGCCGGCAAAAGCATATGGCTGTTTTAATAGTACCAAGCTCTCTGAAATCTTTCATGAAGAAGGACCCAAAAATGTCATCATTACCCCAAAGAGAGAATTACCATCTTACTTAGTTGATTGAAATTCTGGATCCTTTCCATGAGAGAGCAAGTTCTAACTGTCAGTGTAGTTTTGCCTTCCATACTTACCCCAAATAAACAACTGATGAGTATGATGCAAAATATTGTACAGATCTTGCATGTGTATTTGAAACTTCATTCAAAACACAGTTTGCTGAAGTGTTACCTGACATGAAGAAGTCTGAGGCTACCAGTGGAAGATGACTTGCTGTTCTCTAATAGTCTGAGAATCATCGCATTGCACTTGTGCTTGACCCATCCTTTGGATCACAGTAGCTTCATTAGGATGTGCCTGTGGAAGAGGATGCGAAGGTAAAGTTAAAAGAAGAGCTGAAAAGTAAGATGTTCAGTGGGAGCTTTTAAAAATGTAATTGCAGAGATTAATTTAGTTTTTGCTTGTTTGTAGAACTCATAAAAGCAAAGTATAAGAGACATAACCCTGTTCAAGCCACCATTCTATCCACTGACAGTGACACAACGAAGAATAAAATAAATGTTCACACCACAGGAAGTCCAAATCAAAGGAGAACTGTCTTACAGTGAACAGAGAGCTGACACACTGTCTGAGGCTGCTGGATGGTGTTGACGGGATCCATGATAATGATGTACTGGTATCATCTCTGTATGAACTGGCTGTGCCGCTTCTCTCAGTTCCTGCTTCCAGTGCACCAGTTGAGAGGGTGTGTAGCCAAGGAGGCCATTTAATGAGACCGATTTGTGCCCATTTAAAGAGTAGTTTGCTTTCACAATGGTTTTTTTTTTTTTTTTAAATGCAGCAACTGAAATTCATGAGTACTGGCTATCTATGTTGGTAGAATAGGTGGTGAAAATATTTTCCCACATTCTTTAGAGTTATTGTTTGTTTATTGTACAAAACACTTCAATGAATCCAGTGGACACATATTTTGTATATTAGTTTTGTGTGTGTGTTTGTGCACTTAGTTTTGTATGTAATGTCTGGACTTGGGGTGCCTGGACACAGGTGACTCGGACTTGGGAGATGGTGACTTGACTACAACCTTGGCAAGTAGGCTTCCATGTCTCTCTCACCTTTTTTATGATCTCTGCACTGGTGTTTGGTGTATCTGCATCAAAAGAGCTGGAACATTAGGTTAGAATATCCTGACAATCTTCTCCGGGAAATCAATGTGGTTGAAAACAAAGCAATTTGCACTGTCTATGTATCAGCATTTACTGTCCAGAAAAGGCAATCTGATATACATAGTCTTAGTATGACTTTACCAAATGAAAAAAGACTTAAAACTCATAGGTAAACAATTATTCATTTACCAATTCCAGATGGACCTCGCTGTGTACTTCTGCACCATTTTGTCCAACATTAATTGGACATGCTTCTTCATTCCACTATGAATATTTGGACATACATCTCCACAAGGCCAGAACAGGATGCTGGATAGGACTAGTGGAGTGAAGGATCCCATTCTGCTGCATTAATTGCGTGCCATTGTCACAATGTGATCTGGAAGGTCATACGATGCAGAGTGCTCTCAGACATGTGATGCTAGGCATTATAAACACCTTCATCCCTTTGGAGAATCCATGGAATTATGTCAAGTATAATGAATGTGTTTCTTTAAAGGGAACAGCTTTAATGAGGAAATTCTCCCACTCAGATGGCATAGAGTCAGTGGAGGTGGTTCCAGTACGTTATAAAATGATTCCCCTGGACCAGCCCTAAGGGAGACATTCTGGGGACTTGGCAGAGGCCCCAAGGAAGACCCAGGACTCACTGGTGGCATTGCATCGCCCAGCTGGCTTGGGAACATCTAATGGATCTCCAGAATGAGCCAGAGTGTGTGGCTAGGAAACCTTTATAGATGCAGTAATTAATGACATGGTGTCTTCTTCTCCTGGTCAGCATTTAGTGGAGCCGATTTAAAATGTTCAGCTAACAGCCTGTTAATAATCACTGACATGCCAGTTGTCCCAGCGTGACTTGTGGCTGGCATTGGCATCTCAGAAAGTCTGTGAACATTGCCATGAAGCTTTAGAGCTCAATGTGATGGCCATGAGCTGTGTCTTAGGGGACAGGCTCTCGTGTTTCCTAAATTCAGTCCGTTATGGTGTGGGTTTATGGTGTGTTGGTGAGTGGTGAGTAATACCTGGCTGGCTATGAAGTGTGGGAATGAGAGAGGAATTTGGGAAAAGTTAGAAATGAGATAATGGGGGCATCGCAAATGTTTTCAGTGAGTGCCCAATGACATAAACATATATACATCTTTCCTAGGCTGTGTACTCCTGCTACTTGTAACAGCCGTTTGATGGTGATATAAAAATGAAGTTTTCCTATGGTCATTGGACCTTTGCTTTGGTTAGTAATGGATATGCGAAGGCACAGAGCAGGACACTTTACACAATTTGTGGCTTTTTCCGGAGAGCTCAATTTGCAAAGCCCCTTGAAACTAGCCAGGAAGGTAGCATGCTAAATAAACAGGATATTTAGTATGCACAAGTCAAAAGGAGTTTCAGTTTTCTGTGAGAGATGTCAACAGAGAGAGCTTCAAAGCACAAGTTCATGTAGGGTTTGTTAGACTTAATTATTCTGTTAATACATCCAATTAATGGGGAGTGCCTGGGTGCAAAGGTTCCCACTTGTCTTCTTGTTCGCAACCTGTTTAAATGAACTGGGGGAAAAACGAGCTGTGGAGTTGAGTTTCAGGTGGGAGTCGGGGGAGAATCATCTTCTGTATTCACTCATGCGGTACTAATGTAAATATAAGAACAAGTGAGAGATTTGACTTAATCTAATGATACTGGTACAATTTTGTTAATAATATATGCTAATAATATAAAAATATGTTTTGCCTGTATTGGGAATTTTGCAAATCATACATTTTTCCTCAAAATTACTTTTCTTCTACAATATACCTCAAAAGAAATGACTTTCCTTTATTAATGCATTCTGTGGGTTTATTTTCCTCAGTCTGACAGACACCTTTATAGCATCAAGTTCTCGTGCATTAGACAAACAAAATTAATGCCGGTTGTATTTTTATATAAAAGGAAGCGGAATGATGATACTTCATTGTTACTGATGGGGATAGCTTTCTTTTCAGCTACCCCGTCCTGCTTCCCACGTAGATGTGAGGAAGCTTGGCAGACACCCATAGCAGAGCCCATGGAGCTGGGGATAGCTTTCTTTTCAGCTACCCCGTCCTGCTTCCCACGTAGATGTGAGGAAGCTTGGCAGACACCCATAGCAGAGCCCATGGAGCTGGGGATAGCTTTCTTTTCAGCTACCCCGTCCTGCTTCCCACGTAGATGTGAGGAAGCTTGGCAGACACCCATAGCAGAGCCCATGAAGCTTGGCAGACACCCATAGCAGAGCCCATGAAGCTTGGCAGGCACCCATAGCAGAGCCCATGAAGCTTGGCAGACACCCATAGCAGAGCCCATGAAGCTTGGCAGACACCCATAGCAGAGCCCATGGAGCTTGGCAGACACCCATAGCAGAGCCCATGGAGCTTGGCAGACACCCATAGCAGAGCCCATGGAGCTTGGCAGACACCCATAGCAGAGCCCATGGAGCTGGGGATAGCAGTCCTGCTCAAGGCCCCGTAGGCATGGCTATTCCGCTGAGGCTGGGACTCAAACTAGGAACCTTTCAATTACAAGCACAGAGGCTCAGTCCACTGAGCCACATGCTGCCAGTAGGACATATAATATATATGAAGTGGATCAATGCAATATTATTTTGGAATAATAATAATAATAATAAAAATAAAACTTGCTTATTTGGGGAGTATATCATATATTTTAGAGTCAGTGCTAGATATGTGTTTAGCTTTGCTGACAAGTTCAATACAGGAACTGAGGTGAGTGACTCTCTATTCGTTCCCATCAGCCGGCTCTCCAGGTCAGAAAAGGCTGGTCCTTCCAGTTGCCAAAATGTGCATGACACCCCAAAAGGGGCTGATGTGGATTACAAATCGCACCAGCAAGTCCCGTGCCCACACAGATTACCAGCTGCCTCCAACGAATGCCACTGATCAGGTGAGAGTGCAGTCCCCCAAATTCATCTCTACGCCCATAGCAATTAGTTCTTGTTTTGCTCTAGCATGAACTAAAGCTGATGGAATATGGAATGCATCAAAGAGTTCCCATGATTGCTACAATCCTCCTGGATCTCCTGAAGTCAATCAGCAGCCTCGTTTGCAGTAGCATTAGCATTAGCATTGTTTGCACTATGAACACACAGAAGCATTAATTCTGCAAGCTATTGTAATGGTATTAGACTTTCCCTAGCACTCTTTTAGTGAATCCATCACTACAAAATGCAACGAGTGATATGTACATAGCCGCAGTCACGCACTGCCTTCACTAAATTAGACGCTTTGTCTGACACAAAGAACTCAGCAGAAAGCTTTTCTCCAGCTTCCCTTTTCCAGCCTCTCAAAAGGTTCTGAAAATGCTACAGCATGTTGGCTAGTTTGAACAGCGTCTGACACACAGCATTGTCATGACCCCTTTCAGAAAAGCTCAACAAGTAATCTAAAGAGAAAAGGGGCCAGACTTAAAGTAAGGAAAAAGGGAAAACTGAATGTTGTGTGCAGGAAGAACAGCAGTACAGGGCCAAGGGATACATAACTCACACACACTCACTTACCTAAGAACTGGAACAATGTTTTAAAATTTTAATTGTTTGACAGCACTAATATGTGTATATATATATATATATATATATATATATATATATATATATATATATATATATATGTATATATATATATATGTATATATATGTATATATATATATATATATATATATATATATATATATACATATTAGTGCTGTCAAACAATTAAAATTTTTTAATCAGATTAATCACAGGGTTGCTGTGGATTCATTTCAATTAATTGCGATTAAATATCCTTCATTTTTAATCTATATTAATCACATTTCATTTTGCATGAGCAAACAGACTATATGCACTTAACATGTTTATTGAACATTTTGAACATGAGTCGGATGCATTCAATCTGCCACAGAAGTGCAATACCATGGACCCATATCAAAAAGCAAGAAACTTTCATGTACCTCAGTTTAAATGGTCTTTATCTTCTTTCACTTACAATTAGCCCAAACTACCGTAAATCTGACAAATAATCCGACTAATCATGAAATCCAATTCTAGCCCAGTTAATTGCCATTGTTAGCAATATCAGTTGATAACACATTACGCGCAGTGCTTTACGTACAGTATAAAACTCCGTAGCAACACGTCCACAGATAAGTTGGACGGCATAGTGTGTGCGACCGATTTAATGAGCCACAAATGAGAAGTAGTGCTTAAACAGTATAGAACTACAACTTTCCCTTCTGTTGATAAAGGGCGCAGCCTTCTTGGATTCTGAACTGGGGATCCTCTGTGCTGCTCCAAGATATTTCCGGGATCTCCGAGAAACGGGAGCGCATGTAGTCACTTCCGGCGTCAGAACTCGGAATCCAACTCGGAATACGAGTTCAGAGGGCAAATGGAACGAACCAACACTGCCCAAAATGGGTTGACAGAGACATTTCAGGGATTTTGAGTCATTCTGCGCTGCAGATGGGTTAATTGCGTTAAATTTTTTTATCAGATTAATCATGATGATGGATTAATCCGCGTTAAGCCATTAATTTTGACAGCCTTTCATATATATATATAAGGCTATCATATATATATATATATATATATATATATATATATAAAAGGCCAAGCCAAACAAGTCTAGCTACTCTGATCTATAACTGAAAAAAATAGTATGACTCCTCTCCCAAACATCAAACACAAGGGCCTCAAACTAGACAATAGGAAGAACTCAGCGTGCTCATACACATCTCACTCTTTTATGACTCGTAGCTTTCACAACATGCTGGCAACAAGAAAGGGTGCATCAGAAGCCCTTTCTATGTGGACGATTTAAGGCCACCGGATGTGGGGCCGTCCATGAGGGTGAACAATCCATTCCAAGGTGGAGTTATTCTGCCGAATTAAGCCAAACGTAGCAGCAACACAACTTATACAAAACAAAAAATAAAGACACAGCTATAAGGCTGTGACAGTATATTAATCACAGCTGTTACATGTTACAAAGCTGTGACAGTATATTAATGACTGCTGTTACATGTTACAAAGCTGTGACAGTATATTAATGATAACTGTTATGTGTTTCAAGACTGTGGCAGTATATTAATGACTGCTGTTACATATTACGAGGCTGTGACAGTATATTAATGACTGCTGTTACATATTACGAGGCTGTGACAGTATATTAATGACTGCTGTTATGTGTTACAAGGCTGTGACAGTATATTAATAACAGCTGTTATGTGTCTATGACTCACTGTACCTAGTGTGATTTATTGGTTCTCACAATTTATCTAATGGCCAATGAGGCAGAGGTACGGGTCCATAGAAAATTCCGGCAATTCACAAAATACCCTTCTATGTTTGAAAGGGATCTCTTGACCTTTTTTCTTAGCATGCTAGTAAACTTGTGGCTCAACAGTACAGGAAGTCGGCACATGTGAGGGTACGCTGTGATGTGGTGCTAAGCAGGATGCCGCGCCATTGGTCGGGCTATGCCACCTTGTTATTCGGCAGGGCTGAGACAGGCGGAGCTGAGGAAGCATGAGGGTGGCACAGTACTGATGCCCTCTCAGTGGCTTGTTCTGTGATATGCGTGCCATGCTTAAAATTCCAGTGATGCATGGCAGAGGTTGAAAAATGCTTTACATCCTGATCTCTGCTGATTTTAATTTAGCTTATTTTGGTTTCTTTTAAGCTGACAGTAAAGTGCTCCCTGCTAATGTGCTTTTTTGGTTTTATAGCATCTGCAGAGCTCACAGCCCGACTATAGATATGGCCTAATTTCCGTGTTGTCTATCTGTAAACATTGAGTGACATGGCGATTGCGAGTGTTTCAGTGTTGCGTAGAACACATAGAGGCATGTGCGCATTTACAGACAAATGCAATATACTGAGAAAAGAGATTCCCTATAAAACCAGTATGTGCTACATTTTCAGTGCACAATTGATGCTTGTAAATGCATTTGCAGAATAAGGAGAAATGAATCGACAGTATTTTCAAAATGTCGCACAAATACTTGAAATAGTGGTGTGATATGAGAGTGATTCACTGTGTGCTGTGAATGGAGCCATGCAATGGGAGCACAGAAACGACGTTCCCAGTCAAAAGTTTGGACACACCTACCCAGGTAGGAAGGTTTATCTGTACTGTAGAATAGTCAGAGACATCTGTACTGTAAAATTATATATATACGGTAATATATACAGAATTATGCACTGACCAAAAAAGCATTAAACAAAAAATAATAATTTGCTTGTGGGGGGGAAACCTTTGTGGGCTGGGACTCAGAAGGTTGCCAGTTCAAATCCCTTGGTCGGCAAAGTGGTCCCAGCATTGGGCCCGTGAGCAAGGCCCTTAACCCCAATTGCCCCAGGGATCAGCTGACCCCACTGTCTCCTCTACACCAGTTTCATGAGGTGGCCTCCTCCTGGGATGCTTGTCCAGCTGTCCTGAAGGAGGTCCCACATATATGCTGAGCTCTCATTGGCCGCTTTTCCTTCACTTGCTAATCAGACTCCTCCAGAACCATCCCTGTTGTGTTTTGGTCAGGTGGCCAGGTCATGTGATGCGACACTGTCACTGTCCTTTGTAGGCGGTTTCACGTGTCCAAACTTTTGACCTGTACTGTATGTGAAAAAATGAAAATCTGTGTAAAATTTACTGCCGCTGACCTGTGCATGTACTCACTCTCCAAGCCAATCATAATCATTCTCATCCTTGCTGTGTGACTCACTTATAGACAGTACGGCATGTTTGCGAGAAGTTTAACAAAACTAGTTAGGAGGAGAGAAGTGAACAATAACTGGCCACCAAAAGACATTTGTCTTCCACTGTATGGAAATATGTTGGATCCCACAGAGACGGTATTGAGTAAAAAGTGTTTGTTGGCGCTTCTTTGCGTCAGCACAACTCGCAGCAACACCACCGACTAATTTGACAGACTCTGTTGGTAGATAAGAATTTCTGTTTGCCCATATTTTATTTTGGGTACATTTTCAGCTCCTATTTTTAAACAAAATAGTGCAATAATTTCAAGAATCACAATGTGAATGTTTTTCCATTGTCATGCAGCCCCAGTTCCCTCTATCGCCCCCTGCTGGTTGTACAGTCTGTAATCACAGGTGTACTAGACAAAGTCATACTAGATATACTGATACTAGATAAAGAGCAATGCAAGTTTTAATTTTGGGGAAAAAATAGGATGTTAAAGACAAGGGACAAAAAAATCTGCATTGCAGTAAAATACTGACATATTTAGACCAAAGATTTCGATGGAACTCATTTTTGCCTTTCCAAATAATGCTTTTGTATTCCAGAACACTCCCATTGTGTATCTCTCTCTCCCACTGCTTCAGCAGCAGCTCATACTGACTATCCCCCTGTGTCCGCTTGACCTCTCAGTAAGACTGCTGGCTCCGACAGCCATCTCCACTCCTTTGGGTCTATGCTGTTTTTCGCACTGTGGGGAAATGTCAAGTCAGCTCCGATGAGGCTGGACTCACAGAGTCAGCCTGGCATACCTGTTGGACCTGCCTCAACCCCTGCTGGGTCTCACAAGCATGCTCCTGCATACCTACTGCTCATAGGCCAATCGCTTCTGCTCCATCTTACCTTTTCCTCTGGCCCAGGACACACTGAATTCTTAAAAATGAGAAATACTGATTTATGTGAGTGCAAGTGGTGCTTATATATATATTTGACCTCATTTGAAGCATCTCAAAATGCTCTCAGTCTTAAAATGTATTTCAGCCTTATAAATATATGGAAAATAGGGAAAATTGTACCTTGTTGGAATGCTTTGCTCCCTTGGGATACAACGGAACTCACCCCCCTGTAGTTGAACTTCCAGATGGGTATCAGTCTTGTGACGGCCTGCTTATTGATCCATTGCCATTTTACCATCTGCTTATCGATTGTCACTCTGTAGCCATCTGGCACTGAGTGATTAGCATTTGCAGTCAGGTCACTCTCACACTTAATGTGAGTACCTTATGCTGAATGCTATTCTCAGTCTTTGTAATGTTTTGTGTATGTAGTTCTGTTATGTAGTGCAGGAGGAAAGGAGGCACAGAAAGGAGGGTGCAGGTAAATACCTCATTAGAGATGCAGCTTATTCAGGAAATAGCTGCCATTCTCTCTGCGTTCCCTCTACCTGTGTCCCATCATGCACTTTAGCCTTTCAGAGTATAACCATCGCAGCTGCGTCCTGCTGGCGCCCCTGGTGGTTGATGCTGAGGATAGCACCGTTACCGCTGGTCTGCCTGGTGGTTGATGCTGAGGATAGCACCGTTACCGCTGGCGCCCCTGGTGGTTGATGCTGAGGATAGCACCGTTACCGCTGGCGCCCCTGGTGGTTGATGCTGAGGATAGCACCGTTACCGCTGGCGCCCCTGGTGGTTGATGCTGAGGATAGCACCGTTACCGCTGGCACCCCTGGTGGTTGATGCTGAGGATAGCACCGTTACCGCTGGCGCCCCTGGTGGTTGATGCTGAGGATAGCACCGTTACCGCTGGCGCCCCTGGTGGTTGATGCTGAGGATAGCACCGTTACCGCTGGCGCCCCTGGTGGTTGATGCTGAGGATAGCACCGTTACCGCTGGTCTGCCTGGTCTTTACCTGTGGATTCTGGGTAGTTAAGTGGCCACTAGGGGTCAGCCAATTATCTGTTTGCAAAGAGTCTCTGGCATGAATACTGTGTTCTTTTCTACGCCAACTGCCATCCCGTCATTACTGATGAGGATTTGTGTCTATCTCCAGTGATCCTTTCCATTTTGGATATCAGCAAAGCGGTGACACTCATTGCTGTCTGCCCCTCATAACCATTAACCACACAATATTCTCCTTGCCCAACATAGTAACTCATGCACATGAGAAGGAGGAATTTTCCCAGACATCCTTGAGTGATCTTCTTAGTGTTTGACCAGCATTATATGCAAAAACAGTACATTACGTGTGTAAATTCTGTTCAATCGTGTGCTTTGTGTGCATTTAAAAATTGCTTGGATCGTTTTGCTTAGATGGCTCATTTACTTTGCATAGATGCTTGTTTATTTTGTGTAGTTTACATTGCATTTACTCATTCTCTCTTGTGTGCATTTTAAAAGTTCTCTGTGTAATACTGATGTTATACACATAGTTTTACTAGCTAGATCAAAACTAATTATTGTGTTTTCAACAGGCTCTTTCCTTCACATACAGTGACACACAGTCATACACAGTGACACACAGTGACACACAGTCATACACAGACCACAACCAGGATTAATACACACTACAGAATTATTGTAAGGTAAAATAAAGGTTAATGAATGAACGGATGAATGATAACTTACTACTAATAATTATTAAGAAGAATAAAAGAAACATCACACATACAGAAAAAAAGATGATTTAGGTTCTACTTATGCATGACAGGTATGACTACAGTATGACCACTTCCGTAAATAATTCCTACGTTTATAATATATGATCTTTCACTTTATTTCTGCTACATGGGGGGGGGCACATTTATATATGGGCTCTTATAGCCTGTGTATGTATTCTGGATGCGACAAACATATACGGTCATTGTAAAACAAGAAAAATTTAATACTAACTAGACATAGACAGAGGGGTGGGGTAGTTGGAGTAGTATTAATAAGTATTTTTTTAAATGTACATGTTTATGGTATGTATATTTAATTTAAAAGCAAATACTTCTCCCTAGCCAAAAAACTGCACAGTTCTCAATTTGTACTAAAATTTCACTTACATATTGAACTGTGGAACTGATTATTATAATAAAATAAAAAGAGATAAATATTATAGTTAGAAAAATGTTAATTATATAAAAATTTCCATAGGAGTAATGTTACTATGATTAATTACTGTAAAATAATGAATGCAGAGTTTTTGCAAAATGAGAGTCCACATTTCAAGTCGGTAAATTCTTTCTCAGAGCTGCCATCCTGGTCAATAACCAATCCCATAATAGTTTTTTCAGTGCTGTATAATAGGGAACAAAGACAAGTAAAATAACTCGCACTTTAAATTAAGATCAAACAAAAGATTAATTGTTTATCATTATTTTTTCAAATAATCAGATTTATGCTATGCGAAATTATTATATTGTTGAAAATGTCTTCATTATGCTATTATTTAAAAATATGGCAGTATTTGCTAGCATACAATTGCAGCATTACTTCTCTGTTATATTCTTCTAATCATTTACTTGAGTCGGCGCTGCAGACAGCTGAAGTTACGCCCCGCACAGGAATGCAGTATAATTTTACAACAAGAAAATGATCAGTTATGTGACACTAACATTTAGTAATTTTATGGAAAAGCAGTACAACACAAAAAAGTATCAATAAAATCAAGGTGTAACTGAGCGAAAAGTGGAATTATTCCTATAAACTACAACTGAGTTAAATAGAAGCTTCTGTTCTTGAGAAGAAACTGGGAAGTACTGTAGTACCTTTCTGCGCTGGAGTTTTACAACAGTTACTATTTAAAAACATTGCTTTGGTTAACAAGCATAAATGAAAAAAGGGTCAGACATCTAATAAGCACTTAACATTGAAAAACAAAAAACAAAACATGAAAGCGGAATATTACTCATTTGCATGTTGCTGTGCTGTTGACCTCTATACCCATGAGAGATTCCAGCAGCACTAAATTGCTGGATGAAAGGTTAAAGCGGCACATTTACTTACTTCAACAATAGGGCTTAGAACCAAGAATGAGAGAAAGATAAATGGGTGTGTGTCTGATTTACATAGAGTTGCAAGAAAAAGTAAGTGAACCCTTTGGAATTACCCACATTTCTGCCTCGCTTACTAATAAAATGTGGTCTGATTTTCAGTCACAATCATACACAAACTAATCCAACTTGTACCTTTCATCTCTTTTATTGAGTGCATTGAGGAATCATCACCAAAAAGTGAAGGCTAAAAAAAAGTGAACCCTTGAATTCAATAACCTTCAGCAGTAATGACCTCCAGCAAACATTCCCTGTAGTTTCTAATAAGATTTGCAGAACATTCGGGATTTACGCTGGACCACTTCTCCTGCTACCTCCGCCAAGTGTGTTTCAGTTCAGCAATATTTCTGAGATGCTTTGATCGCACAGCCCTCTGCTTGTCATGCCCCAGCATCTCGATGGGGTTAAGGCCAGGACTTAGCTATTGCAAAACGCAACTCTTCTTTTTTTTGCCATTCGTTAGTTGATTTACTTGCGTGTCTTGTTGCATCACCATATATCTCTTTAGCTTGAGGTCATGGATTGCTGCCCTTACATTCTCTGTAAAATGTTTTGATACAGTTTTGAATTCCTTGTTCCCTCAATGATTGCAAGGCAAACAGGCCCAGAGGCAGCAAAGTAGCCCCAAACCGTCATGCTTCCTCCACCATGCTTCACAGTCAGGATGACAGGATGATTTTTCCTCCAAACATACCAATGTGCATTTGTACTAAAGGGTTCCACTTTTGTCTCATTTGTCCCTAGAACAGGCGGCCTTGGGCAAACCTGAGTCGGGCTGCAGTGTTTTTTTAGACAGAAGCGGTTTTCTTTGCGTTGTCCTTCCGTGAATATTGGAATTGGGTGTTTTTCTAATAGTAGACATATGAACAATGGTTTTTGCAGTGTGTAGAGTCTTCTGTAGGTCTTTTGTGATTACCCTTGGCTTCTTACTCACCTCTTGCAGAAGTGATCTTAACAGGACACCCACTCCTAGGGATTAGCAATAGACCTGCATTTTCTCCTTCTGCAGACAGTTTGTCTAGGCATGGATCGTGTTCACCCAGGTCCTTAGCAATGCTTTTGTACAATTTTCCCACTTCTATAACACGTCTTGCGAGGTCTTGTGAAAGTTGTTTAGATTGAGGCATGCTTCGCACTCACAGATCTTTCAAAGAAACGGCATTGAATCCAGTGACATATCAAGGCTGTGAATCGGTTACAAAACTAATGTGAGTATGAACTGATTATGAACTGTGAGAAGCAAATTGATTCAGCTAGAGTGTGTCGTTCCTGCGCTGGCCCTGCTGTGGAGTGAGGTCTGAGCTGCCCATCAATTTTTTAAATGATTCATACAAATGAAAATATGGAGCACCATTTACTGAACAGTCAATCGCTGAGACTGGATTTTGTTTTGGTTTCAAAGATACATTTGGTGTATTTGACTTTGTGAGATGCTAATCTAAGTTTAGCAAAATGAATTGATTGTATATGCAAGGTCTTGCTGTATTTTATGTGTCCAACATAGTTTTTGGGTGTGAAGGGATGAAGCTGTAAACTATTTATTTAAATAGCAAAATTTTGTGAAAAAAGATTCAAATGAATTCCTAAGATTTCCTCTAAAAAAACTGATGCAAATTCCTAACAAACATTTCTCTTTTACACTTGTGAATGCTGGCATTGCTAGTTTAAAAGTAATGTAATGAAACATTTAGTAAGTTTTATATACAATTTAAAAATCTTTGAACGTTATATACAGTAAAATATTAAAATAATTTCCCTATAGTCCCTAACCTATTTATCAAATATCTACATCGGATATTTCAAAATATTTTAAAAGATACTTTTGTATCTCAAATACAAATGTATCCTTAAGTAAATGGAGTCCTTATGTTATTATGTATCATAGTTGTGGTTGGCATAAATAATACACATACAAGTTAAGATAACCATTTGTGATCAAGCAATCAGTTTGGCTTCATTTTGATGTCATAGAACTTAATGTAAAAAAAGAATTTAAAAAGAACATTTGATTTTTCAGGAAACTAGATGTTTTTGATCAGTGATGGGCAAACTACTCATAGTAGTTCTGTAATCACTGCAAGCATAAAAAAAATTATGGAACAGAAAAACTTGGCTAAGAAACTTTACAATTTGCTACCACTCCCGTAAAATCACTTTTACACTACTTTAACAGCTTAAAGGTTTTTCTTGCCCAAAATATCCTGTTACGCAAATCATAAAACTTTTTTTTCCCCCAGGGTTCAAAATATTGGGAATTCCTGGTTTAAAGCAATGGTTTTGCAACCATTACTCACAGGGCATCATGTATAATGCATTCAGAAATGCAGTCAGACTGTGCAACACATACCGTTCCATTTGAAAAACAGTGTTGCGGCAATTAAAATGAAACTGCTGAAAAACCTGTGATGTTAACTTCTGAGGATTTTCTGAGATCAGTATGGTTTTCTGCTATTTCAAGTAATCTTGCGAGGATGTCTCGAGGATAACCATCGTCTACCTACATAATCTATATTTAATCTGACTGGGCATTGTTATATCTATTTAATCTTATACTTGGCAGTGGCATATAGTCATGAAAGTTATATATTCTAAGTTGTGGGTAATTGCACATGGCAGAAGCCTTAGGGTATGCCAGTTTCCATTCCTACTAAGCATTTATGTACTTCATTAACTGCTGGCTGAGAAAAAATTGCATAATTTAAGTTTAAACATATTACTTGAGTACTTGATTCAGTTTTGTTATCCCAAGCTTAGTTTAACAGTTTAACATGATACATTAATTAATCATTGCTTATTTAATACAACAAATTTATAATGGGAAGAAGTTATAAAATATTTGCACTATGGCTGTTGAACTCTCTAATCTGATTGGTCATAATGGTGTTGATTAATTTTCTATAACCGCACACATAGCATCAGCCAGGCGAATAAACAGTGGTAAAAAAAGTACTACTATAATATTTTATTCTAACTAATGTTAATTTCAGACGCAGAAACGTTAAATCACCGGTTGAAAAAAAGTTGTACTAATAAATGCATTTTCACTTTGTAAATGTTCTTATGTTCTTATGTTCTTTATGTACAAGCATGCAAGCCAAATGTGTAGTAACAATAGTGTAAGATGGTTGATGCACTCCAAGCCACCTATTATTTGTTTTTAAATGCACTTTGCTGCATGTTGAGTGGTTCAGAGGCATAGTAGGGGTATGGATACCAGGAATGGGACCAAGTCATTCCTTAGCGAGTCCGAGTCAAGTCTTGAGTCAAAACATTGCAGTCCGAGTCAAGTCTCAAGTGTCATTTGCTCTCAAGTCAAGTCAAAGTCTTTTCATCATTTTTACTGTCAAGTGACGTCGTCAAATTTGTGACTCGAGTCTAAGTCGAGTTGTGAGTCATGTAACTTGAATTCCTACCTATCTCAGTTTTTTTTACCTTCAGTGATTAGAACTTGCTGCAGGAAAAACCCACCACAGAACATCATAGGATACATTCTGTATAAGCAGAAATAGGTTGAAAAGAGAGTTTCCACTCATAGTTGTCCTTACACACTTTTTACATCCATGTATATGCAGGGAGTGAAGCATCTTTCCAACAAACTATCTCAGGAAACCTTGCATTCAGCCAACTGAAAATGCAGACAGCAGAGAATTAATATACACAGTAATTATAAAATTAACATTGGTATCCAGAGGGGAGCTATAACCTCAAGTCTTCTCGAGTCACAGGGTCCAAGTCAGGTCTAAGTCTCGAGTATTTGCCATCAAGTCCAAGTCAAATCCAGTTCCTTCCATCAGTTTTGCTAGGTTGAGTCACAAGTCATCAGATTTGTGACTTGAGTCCAGGGCTGGAGTGGGACTCATTTTCAGCCCTGGAGTTTCATGCCTCAGACCAGCTCACTTTAGATCACAACCTCTTATTATTAAAATCATGTAATTATAACCTTACATGTTAAGTCTACAATAGCGCACTGTTCTGTAAAGCCTTGTATTTCAGTGTATTTTTCTAAAATATTTCCAATTCAGTACAAGTCCGGAGTGGAGCCAGTTTTCAACCCAAGGGCTTCATGCCTATGACCAGCCCAATTTTTTTTCAGGAAAGTGAAAACTGGATAAATGAGGCAATACCTCACTTCCTATTATTCATCGGTTTTATTTGCTTTTTTCAAATATGAACGAAACACAAGTTCTATACTGTACATGTGAGGCATGTTGCACTACTATAAAAATTTTTACCTGTAAATGGCTTAAACAACAATAACACAATATCTATGATGGTAACAGTCGCCTGAGTAGCGTACTGGTCTCTGCAACTTTGTTTATTACCGCCTCATTATCTATCAACATAAGGATTTCTTTCTCTGTGCACATTAGCACAAAGGCCTCCAAGTGCTCCCGAGTCAGTGAGCTTTGTAACCTGTTCTTACATTTAAGGGTAGAGAAGCTTTTCTCACAGGCAACCTGAGTGATTGAAAGTGTCAAAATATCTTTTCATATACAACACAATACGTTTGTGCCTGAAATATGCTGTAAAAAACACATGACTTATTAGTCTTTAAATTTAATTAATACACATCTGTGTAGTTTACCTCTGAATCTAAAATGTAAATCTCATCAACTTCTGAATACAGTTATCCCCCGCTATATCACAGATTTTCCCCCGATGCATCACAGTTCTCTGCCTATCACGTACCTTGCTTGTGGTCCAATTGTTGTGAGCAAACTTTTTGTGAACTTTTCATTTTATTTCAAGCCCTACGATTTAAGGCTTAAACTAGTTTGTTTATATGGTCTTTCTATGTTGCGGATCTGGAACATAACTTCCGCGACAGGCGGGGGATCACTGTATATGGATTTTAAATGAAGTAACTTTAATTCATATATAATACCAGCCCCCTCC
This sequence comes from Paramormyrops kingsleyae, assembly GCF_048594095.1. Classification (NCBI taxonomy): domain Eukaryota; kingdom Metazoa; phylum Chordata; class Actinopteri; order Osteoglossiformes; family Mormyridae; genus Paramormyrops; species Paramormyrops kingsleyae. Next base: position 28,118,163 of record NC_132814.1, on the reverse strand, counting down.
TGGCATCCCCACTGCTCATCAGTCCCTCATTCTTGGCAGAACACCGACTGACAGGGGACTGCTGGTCAGAAATTACAAAATGGTTAAATGGTCATTTTACTGAATACTTAGATCGTGCTTTTGTGTTTTATATACATTTTTTTCTTAAAATTACATTTGCGCACACATTGATTCGTCATGATAAGCTATAGAAATACGCTAATATTTGAATTGGTTTAATATTTTGCAACAGGTTAACCACATTTACCTGTTGCCAGTTCTTTTTGCGCTTTTGAAAAAATCTCTGTGATTTTGGCATATTTAGCCGCATTCCTCCTCCAACGCACTTTTTTTCTTAGCCTGTCTCTTCTTTTCCATACTGTTAAGCTAACTGCTATTTTACCAAGTTAAACAATCTGTAGGCTCAAAATCGGAATGTTGGGCGTAACCAACTGGAACGATTGGGAAGGGGAGAATTCCCTCAAGTGGTAGCACCCATGTAATCTATCATTATAGAAAGGCTGCGATGTCAGCTGCACATGTGGATCTTAGGTGCTACTGTTTCAGATTCACCAATGTGAGGACTGTCAAATCGAATTATTTTATTTCCGACTGGCCCAAAAGTCAAGCGGCCCACCAGGAAATTTCCAGATTAGCCACTCTGGGCCTGCTTGAGTCCAAGTTGAGTCACAAGTCAGTGACTCGAGTCCCCACCTTTAATGGATACCCTGGCAGATTTAGGCAGCCCAGCATTTAACAGGGGTCAGTGGTGACTTAATGGTTAAGGAAGCACACTTGTAATTGAAAGATTGCAGGTTCGAATCCCTGACCAACAAGACAGCACTGAGGTGCCCTGAGCAAGGTACCGCCCCCAAGCACTGCTCCCCGGGTGCTGAGTTAGCTGCCCCCTGCTATGTCACATTGCCACATATGGGTTAAATGCAGAGGACACATTTCATTGTTGTGCACTATGTGCTGTGGTGCGTCAACAATGATAATTGATAAATAAATATATAACATTACATGTAAAATTGGTGGAGGATGCATTTGCGATTTGTCCTATATTCAAACGATGACAAAAATTATTCAGCAATGAAATTTTCATTGACAAAAAAGAGATGATAATAAAATAACTGATTTATGATGCTGAAATCTATGACAGAAGATACTAATACATTCATAAACGAATAAAAAGAGAATTAAAATGTCAGTAAGAGACGAATGTGACACATTCAATTCAATCCAAGTAGTATCTTTAGTTAGTGTTATTGTGGTTGCATATGATTGAATAATGTTTATCTAACCGGCTTCAGGCGCGTAAGAAGCACTCTCTATAACGTTTGTCTGTAAAATGTGCCTTTACGTCTGTGCGTGGCTTCAGCAAATTTTCTCATGAAGACGCCCTCCCTTCTCAGCGTATTTTAAAAACAATTCAAAAAGATTTAAAAATACTGGAATAGTTTTGAAAATACCGTATACTGCTGTGAAATCTCGGCATTGTATGAAAAAAAGATATACTACCCAAAGTGGCAATAAGGGGGAAATTTAAAGTATCTGTCTGTGAGGGTCCTCGGTCTGTGAAGGCCCTCTGCCTGTGAGGGTTCTCTGCCTGTGAGGGCCCTCTGCCTGTGAAGGCCCTCTGCCTGTGAGGGCCCTCTGTCTGTGAGGGTCCTCTGCCGGTGAGAGCCCTCTGCCTGTGAGGGTCCTCTGCCTGTGAGGGCCCTCTGTCTGTGAGGGTCCTCTGCCTGTGAAGGTCCTCCGCCTGTGAAGGTCCTCTGCCTGTGAAGGCCCTCTGCCTGTGAGGGTCCTCTGCCTGTGAAGGACCTCTGTGTGTGAGAGCCCTCTGCCTGTGAAGGCCCTCTGTCTGTGAGAGCCCTCTGCCTGTGAGGGCCCTCTGTCTGTGAGGGTTCTCTGTCTGTGAGGCCTGCCCTGTACCTCCCTTTTGTTGTTCCATGTTCCCCCCACATTTATTCTCATTCTTAGTTCCCAGTTTGACCCCCTGTGGTTCAGTTTTGTTACTGGTTCTGTTTTGTCAGATATTATATAAGCCCTTTGTCCCTGCTCCACAGCTGCATCTGGGTCATTCCTCTCTCCCAGAACATGACAATAATAACAACGTTATACATGTTTCCTTCAGAAATCTAGAGTGGATAGGGTCAAACCAATGTCTGTGTGTTTGTACACAGAAAATCAAATGATATTTTCAAAGAAATGTGAAAATGATGTATTAAAATATGACTAAAACTGTTAGTTCATTTGACTGCATGTACTGTACTAGTATAGATTGAGTCGACTAGATCTAAATTACATTCAGTTAAGTAAATATCCTGCAAGTTCTGTTGACTAAAATTAAACTAAAAACAAATGTCAGATAACTAAAATATGGCTAAAATGAAATTGCACTTTCATCACAAGACTAAAACTAAAGCAAAATTACAGTATACCATGGTATTTCTATGACACTGATACAGAGATGCTGTATGTATATATGCATGTATTGTAGGGTTAGGGTTAGGGTTAGGGAATTTATAGAAAAACAAACATCTTGGAAACCCAAAGGATGTAGGTTTACAAAGTCATTTAAAGCAATATTGTCAATTCCACTCAACAAAGAACATTTTAAGTGGAGTTTTATAGCGTTTGTAAGAGTGTTAGCAGTGATTAGAGACTCACATTAAAAAAAAAGTCTCCGAATATGGCGTGCTGTGAGTGCGCAGTGAACTGTTAGAGCATGGAACTGTCGGCCTACGTGACACCTAGTGCCAATGTGGCTGCCCACTGGCCAGCCATCACGGATTGGCCAGTGACAAAAGAAGGGTGATCTTTTTAACTCTTCAACATGAACTTGAATTTTGTCAGGGAGCTCAGAATTCCTAGCTCCGGTTCCTCCTCAGTGAGGGAGCAGTGCTGTGTGGCCTAATAAAGACATACAGTACACCCATAATTGGTCTGTCACCAGTGCTGCCATCTAAATCAAGGGAGGAGCTTGACTCCCTGCCCACTTGACTCCCTCTCCTGCAATAGTGGAGGTCAAAACACTCCTCAGAGAATTCTCCTGTTCCCTAATGATTTGAAATTCTCCAGTAAGTAGAGTCTATTCAACAGTGATCCTTGGCAGACATCCAAAAATCCCATTTAAAATATACCACTCACTCCTTTCCCATATTTTAAATAAATAAAAAAAGAAAAATACACCGGCAGTTTGTTCTAATATTTGATTTAGTTACTGTTCCCATAATATTTCATTTACGTTCATCTTCAATAAACCTTTCTATTATACAGGTTATAGGTTATGATTTATCACCAGTTATGCTATAGAAAAATGAATATTTATGAGCTTAACGACAGATTGATAAAAGTAATATGAAACTGTATGTGTAAAAAAACTAAATGCCATTTATACGTGTATGTTTGTTTTTACAAACAATTCATTACTTCATGATCCATAAGTGCATTCTAAGAGATCTGACAAACTTGACACTGATGCTGCATTTTTGTTCATCCTGTAGGTCGGCTCTGCACACCTGAACTGCCCCTTGACTGTCTGCTGGAGGAGACTTACTGAAACCCTACTTCAAATCACCATCTGAGTCTCAATCCATATAACAAAGCTTTCCAACCTCAGCATGTAATGACCCCACTGTTGAGACTAATTACAGCATCAGTGAGCGTCTTATCTGCAGGCCTGCTTCCTGAGTTTTCCCTAACTCTCCGATTAGCTTTTGTGTGTTGCTGTTGTTCTGTCTTATAGGTTCAGCCTTTAGGTAATTCTTCATCTTTCATCTAAAATTCTGGATAAGTAGTTTTAGTCATTATATTCCCTTTGTACTCTCTCTGTTTAGAAACAGACTTTATTAATGTGCAATATTTTATAACTTTGTCACGAGCATGATTTAGATCCAGAGGTCAAAACCACAATGAATCCCGATGGGCATTTTGATCAGAGTGCTATTTTGACCATGCATGTAGTATTTAACAATGCAGCCTATATATTTTTTTCCCTCTCAATCAAAACATTTTGCCACAGACACAGTTATCCATATACAGACAGGTTAACCATCCTTGTTTAGAACTAAAATTAATTACTTGCAGACTTTTATAAAATCTGACAGGTAATCAATTGCTTTGATCTTAAATGAAAATATAACAGTCACAGTACAATTTCCATCATTAGTGCTTTAAGTAGAGGTGCTGAGGCTGTTTCATCACCCCCTCTGGTTGTTGGTGGTAATGCAGCACCAGGACAGTGTAGGGCGCTGTGCCCATTAGGGATGCATCCAAACATGAATACATTATTCAGAAAAGCACAGATCACATGTTGTAGACACATATTTTTTCTACCCAAAGTTTTGTGTTATTACAGTATATGAAAATAGTCAGCTCTGTGACTCACACGTCTATGTTTCTACAAATCAATTCATCTCATTGTGGGTGGCCACAAGATATAAATGCCCACTCTGGTTGAAACGTAGGACTTTGATTTCGCTAATTGCCTAATTTGCTACAATTTATTTTAAAGAGATCGCTATATTCTGTAGTAAACCCACCAAGCTAGTGCACAACAGGCAGTGGGAAACTGGCAAACTCACATGAAGAGGGCTGCGTCAAATACAAACTGCTAAACCAGACTTATACAGCACTTTTAGTTTTTGCTGTACGTGTTCCTTTGATTAATTAAAAAAAGAGTCAGGGGGAAAAACCTTTAACATTGTAATTCTGTTATGCAAATAATGTTGTAGAGTAGTAATTCATGTTTTCCTAGTGAATGGTGGTAGCGTTAACATCAATGAATGTTAATGTAACAACGTTGGAATTTAAGATAATTCCCTTGAACTTACGGATGTTTTTCTATATATCTACATATCTGTAGCAACAGTGCAAAGGCATAGGAACATCATCATAGTAGTTCACTATATGATTCACATGTGCATCATTTCTAGTCAATTACTATGGAAGACTGATGGATGGATATCTATACTGTTGAAAGACATTCCTTTCTCAAAACTCAGTTCCAAGGATGAAATCACTATCAGTAAATCAATATAGGAAATGACTTTCACATTAGATAGCCTCAGACAAGGGTAAAGGAAAGGACTCTCACATTAGATAGCCTCAGACAAGGGTAAAGGAAAGGAGTCTCTCATTAGATAGCCTCAGACAAAGGTAAAGGAAAGGACTCACACATTAGATAGCCTCAGACAAGGGTATAGGAAAGGACTCTCACATTAGATAGCCTCAGACAAAGGTAAAGGAAACGACTCACACATTAGATAGCCTCAGACAAGGGTAAAGGAAAGGACTCTCACATTAGATAGCCTCAGTTTCTTTCTCTGGCCAATAGTGTCGCATGTACTTTGAGGAGAGATTTTTGTCCCCAGAAATGAAGATATCCCCTAAGGGTGGGATTAATGCTGAACATAATTGCACCTCAGGGGGCAAGATGTAATTATCAATTCATTATTAGATTTGGTGAAATTTGTGCCTACTGAATTGAATCACTCCATGCAGACAAACAGCCAGTTAGTCATGTTCAGACTCTGCTATCATTTTAGCATGTTAGTCTACACATTTGGATTTCATAAACCTGACAAATCAAATGATGCCAAAGAAATCTGATTGATAAAGAATGTCTTGGAAGAAGGACATACATTTCTTCAAACATGTAACAAAAAGGAATATCCAAAGCTTATTTAATGTCTGGGATATTCAAGCCAGAGGTTAAAATTAAATAAACTGGAAAGATTTACACCAGCCCTCTAGTTACAAAACTCCAAAAGATAAATTGTTGAAATTCTAACCTCAACTATTAATTATACACTTAAACAAAACTGTAGTTTATCTAACTGTAAATGCATCACACACATTGAAGATAACCACAAATATGATGCCAAAAATGCAAAAATATCAATAAATTCATGGACTAACTTAACATACAAATCAGTGTCCCTAGAATATGAAAAATTCTTCAAATATATATACAAGATTACTGGTGAAAACTGTGTTACGCGTGATCTAATGCATTACTGGCAACTTGGTAAATCATGCAAAAAAAGTTCATGATATAAGTGGGTTAATGCACTCCAAGCATTTAACATTTTTAAAGACACGGTTATGAATGCGCATAGCTAGGAGTTACATTAACCTGCTTAAACCACAGTCACCAAATAATTTTAGGATATTCAAGATTCATGAAGCTTTATTGTTATTCTGAGAACATGGCGGTAGTGTGCTAGGGAACGAAATTAAGTACCAAGGTCCTGTGAACAGCACTGTAGTTTAAAACAATCATTTACTTCTGAGGAAAAAAATGGCTTCAAGTGATTTAAAGTGCAGCTGAATATTAATAAATGCAATAGTGGTAGTGGTGCGAGTTTAAATAAATGATTCACATTTATTACAAATGTCCATAATGTGATCTGTTATTGAACATGAGAAAAAGATTTTGTAAGTCTGACAGGTTCTAGAAAGTGATTGTATATTATATTCACATTTATGAACAGAAAATACATTTATTATTAGACCTACTAATAAGATATTTTGCCTAGATACGACACAAGCTGTCGCAGTTAATTCAACAATTCTCTGTTGCTAAGATCATAAGCCAGTCGTTAGTTCAGAATTGCCCATTGCTAAACTTCAAGACCAGTCTTTAAGTACAGATGTGAATGCAAATGAGCCAAAAGGCCTCCTCTTTTTTGTAAATTTCTTGTGCTCTTAAATGTGTAGTAACTGCGGTAAAATGCCAGGTGATGAACTGCAAACTGTCCATTATGTGTTTTTATTTACCTCTCAGTAGTCAGCCGGCCCAGAAGTACGTCACATTGGTAAATCATTTTTGCATTTAATCACCATCCACAGGTCTTGCTTCTCAGCCTGAAGCACTTTTGTTGTCTAAGTGATCTTTAGCAATTTGATTTTATAGTTTGTGTTATTTTAAAATTCTACATGTGGAAGTTTAAGTGACATTAGTAAGAATTAAAGATTATAACTGAAATGATGACACTTTATTGACCCCGGTGGGGAGATTCTCTTCTTACCTCCCCCATTTTGCTCTCCATGACTCCATGTAGGTGAGATCAAGCTTGGAGGTGAAGGGGCTCATCTACAGTGGCACCCAGGAAGCTGGGCATTAAGAGCCCTGTACAAAGGCTGGTCTCAAATCAGGCAGCTTCCAATCACTGGTACAGAGTCTTAGTCCACTGAGCTGCACACTGCCCCCTAACTGCACATTAATTTGCCAGTGTGATTCGCCTGGCTGGCACCACATGCATTCTTCTGACCAATCAGATTCAAGAATTTAACAATTCTGTGGTATAAGTAAATATACTGTACATTGTTTTACAGTTAGTAATATAATACAGAATCACATAACGGTCTATTAAGATGCAGTTTTAATTATTCACAGGGTAACAACCATACATCAATATCATTTGTCATCAAGCTCTGTACCACTTATGGCACTTTGACTGGCACCATACTACTGCATTTTGGAAGCTATTGTGAACATTTCTTCTGAATTTTTCATGAGGTATTGAATCTGGTTAAATGAAGATAATAGAAGAGAAGTGTCAATTATGCACACCAGTGCGCACCCAGAAGTATTAATATACCAGTACAAAGGCACAATGGTCATTAGAAACAACTGTGTAAGACTTGCTCCTTTCGAAATGGCAAACAATGGGGAGATGGAAGTGCAGAGGGAAATAAAATAGGCATCAGGTCTTGGGACAGGAATCAGTCATGAAGGCTGAGGGGCGTGGACTTCGACTGACATACATACACTGACATTCGATGGGGAACATGGGTTACAATGCCAATTACAAACAGAAACATTCACTCAGGGGTGTTTTACTTCTGAAGGTTCTGAGGGCAGAAGGAAAAATGATTGTTTCAGAGGAGGTGGGTTGAAGCAACTAGAGGAGGCAGTCCAACCAATCAGATATCTCGGTCCTGCCTCCTCAATTCGCTTGGACCTACCTCCACTACAATCTGATTGGTTATCTCTCTGAACTAACATTTTCCCCTCTGCCCTCAGAACATTTTTGTGCAAGTAAAACTCCCACGAGTGAAACAGGCATTGGTCCTGAAGAAGGCACTGTATGGGATCATATACATAAGTCAATTTTTCCTTTTTTTCTTGTCTAGAACATAAATAAATGTAGATATTGCTTAAATAAGCTCATGCCTTGTTCTTAGTTGCTCATATTCATAAAATGTCTATGGTCTGAAATCACTGTCCCTTGGGCATTTGGATCAATTTCAATACATTACAAATATGGGCTGCATACTCATATAATGAGTTAGTGATGAGTTAACCAAAGTAATTACTGGTGATGGGAGGTGATGTTACACTTATATAATTCCTTGGTAAGACCCCACCTAGAATACTGTGTGCAGGTTTGGTCACCATACCTCAAGAAGGACATTGCTGCCTTAGAAAAGGTGCAACGAAGAGCTACGAGAATGATTCCTGGTCTTAGAGGAATGTCTTATGAGGAGAGGTTAGCGGAACTGAATCTGTTTAGCCTTGAGCAAAGGAGACTAAGGGGGGATATGATTCAGGTCTATAAGATTCTAACGGGTCTGGATGCTGTTCAGCCAAATGACTATTTCAATATTAGTCTAAATACTAGAACTCGTGGCCATAAGTGGAAATTAGCAGGAGAACATTTTAAAACAAATTTGAGGAAGCACTTCTTTACACAGCGTGTAGTTAGAGTATGGAATGGTCTTCCTGCTAGTGTAGTGGAAGCTAAAACCATGGGTTCCTTTAAATCAGAGCTAGATAAGATTTTAACAACTCTGAGCTATTAGTTACAGTAAGTTCTCCCCAAACGAGCTTGATGGGCCGAATGGCCTCCTCTCGTTTGTAAATTTCTTATGTTCTTATGTTCTTATGGTCAGTCAACCATCCGTGTTTTCTTGCCTGGTAGAATGATTTGTGAATAGGGCAAGACTAAGACTGTAAAATGTGCTATTCACAGTGGACACATTCTTATATTAGTGGATGTCAGTGGATGTTCACTAATAAAATCATGTCACACCCACCATATCTCATTCAATTGCTGAGAAAAATCACTACTCTATTGATGGCACTGGCTGAGGTAAACCTTCTCCATTGTTACCATAATGTGTTTTATTATTATTATTATTATTATTATTATTATTATTATTATTATTATTGTGACCAGATGTCCCCACAATGTGATAAACCTGTCTCTTTTTTGCCCCCACAAGGATAACCTCACTTTTCTAAAAAGCTGTGACTGCGATCAAAAAAACAAAAATAGCAAAAGACTTGTATTCTGTTTGGTTATTTATGGTTAAGGTTATGGGTTAAGGTTGTCTTAGATTGGATTAATGCTATGCCCATAGAAATGAATAGAGAGTCCCCAGAAAGATGTGTGTGTGTGTGTGTGTGTGTGTGAGTGTTTATAGCAAGACTTTGATCAGTTGAATTTACAGATTTACAGCTTGTCATAGATCATGTTGGTTATTGCTGATTCTTTATTGCTTTCCTTCAGTATATCAAGATCAGGTGGATATGTGATGTGGCTTAATAGTTAGCGACACGCACATGTGGTTGGAAGGTTGCTACTGTAGTTTGAATCCCTGACCAGCGAAGCACCACTGAGGTGCTGTTCCCTGGCTGCTGAATTAGCTGCCCACTGCTACGTAACATACTGGCTAAATGCAGAGGACATGTTTTGGTGTGGTGTCTCAACAAAGACAATGTTCTACTTCACTGGGTGATGCTGTACGACATAAGAAGGGAGACTATTTTACCCAGATATGGATAAATAAACAGAGGAATTGACCTATTTAGTATATCAGCTTCAGATTTTGTGATATCATGGGGGGGAAATGTAGGGAAATGTTAATACTAATAATATGCAACCAGCAGGGGGCATTGTGTGTGTATGTACTGTATATCCCTTTATGTATGGCTATCCTCCTGCATTCATAAGAATGTCGTACTGTATAATGTCTTGTTTTTTTGCTAATTTTAATCAATTAAAATATGTTCACTTTATTGGTATTGGATATGTACTGGCTTGGGCAGAAGAACAGTTCATTAAAGATACTGGATTTTTGAGAATGATAATTCCACTGAGGACATCAGCATATAATTGGCTTTAGTGCCAGTTGCATATGCTACATGTCCAGTAATGATTTCTGTCACCAGTCATGCATTGTTTCTACTTGGCTAAGTATTACATATCCAATTTGTCTGCAGCTTGTTTAATTGTTTCCCAAAACAATGTAACAGATAATTTTAAGACTCACATAAAAACAAACACCTATCACAAAGTCAGTTTTGTCCTTTACTGAATGAGCAGATTAAAAGTTTTATGATCTTACTGTACTGGAGCAGAATATTTATTCTGTAGTCACAATACAAATAGATGATGCAATCCAGTGACATTAGCTCTTCCACTCCTCCCTTATAGAAGGCAGACAAATTTCTTTGCTGGGTAAATAGGAAGTTGAGATGCAAAGTAGGAAGGGATTGCTGAGAGGCAGAGGGGGGGGGGGGGGGCACCAGTCAACTCGGGGGGGTGACGGGACACCAGTCAGCTCAGAGGCAGAGGGGGAGCAACACCAGTCAGCAACACCAGGCAGCTGTAATTCCCTCATTCAGTAAGTGAGGTGGGGCTGGTGCCCCTGCACTGCAGCGCCCTCCTGCAAATCCCTCATTCAGTAAGCGAGGCGGGGCTGGCGCCCCTGCACTGCAATGCCCTCCTGCAAATCCCTCATTCAGTAAGTGAGGTGGGGCTGGCGCCCCTGCACTGCAATGCCCTCCTGTAAATCCCTCATTCAGTAAGTGAGGTGGGGCTGGTGCCCCTGCACTGCAGCGCCCTCCTGCAAATCCCTCATTCAGTAAGCGAGGCGGGGCTGGCGCCCCTGCACTGCAATGCCCTCCTGTAAATCCCTCATTCAGTAAGTGAGGTGGGGCTGGTGCCCCTGCACTGCAGCGCCCTCCTGCAAATCCCTCATTCAGTAAGCGAGGCGGGGCTGGCGCCCCTGCACTGCAATGCCCTCCTGTAAATCCCTCATTCAGTAAGGGAGGCGGGGCTGGTGCCCCTGCACTGCAGCGCCCTCCTGCAAATCCCTCATTCAGTAAGGGAGGCGGGGCTGGCGCCCCTGCACTGCAGCGCCCTCCTGCAAATCCCTCATTCAGTAAGGGAGGCGGGGCTGGCGCCCCTGCACTGCAATGCCCTCCTGTAAATCCCTCATTCAGTAAGGGAGGCGGGGCTGGCGCCCCTGCACTGCAATGCCCTCCTGTAAATCCCTCATTCAGTAAGCGAGGCGGGGCTGGCGCCCCTGCACTGCAATGCCCTCCTGTAAATCCCTCATTCAGTAAGGGAGGCGGGGCTGGCGCCCCTGCACTGCAAAGCCCTCCTGCAAATCCCTCATTCAGTAAGGGAGGCGGGGCTGGTGCCCCTGCACTGCAGCGCCCTCCTGCAAATCCCTCATTCAGTAAGGGAGGCGGGGCTGGCGCCCCTGCACTGCAATGCCCTCCTGTAAATCCCTCATTCAGTAAGGGAGGCGGGGCTGGCGCCCCTGCACTGCAATGCCCTCCTGTAAATCCCTCATTCAGTAAGGGAGGCGGGGCTGGCGCCCCTGCACTGCAGTGCCCTCCTGTAAATCCCTCATTCAGTAAGGGAGGCGGGGCTGGTGCCCCTGCACTGCAGTGCCCTCCTGTAAATCCTTCATTCAGTAAGTGAGGCGGGGCTGGTGCCCCTGCACTGCAGTGGTTTTGTTGTCTGCTGATTGTACCCCTGTTTTTCACAGCCTATGCCCTATGTTCAAATCAATAAAAATGAAATAAATGTTAAGCCTGCAGCAAACATGTGGGCTATTAATCAGTTCCCCTGTTTAAAGGACAAACGTACATACATAAACAGACTAGTGGGCTCAACTACAGTACAAAGTACAACATTTGCATCGCATTACAAACACTTTCTTCATCTTTGCAATACTATGACATAGCATTTTAAGGCTGGGACCATTAAAATGAGATCAAACATGAATATGTGTACAGATTCCATTGACATTAGACAATGTTTCTTCCATTTAGGCTTTTTGTATGACCTTTCTGAGGAGGGGGGAGAGGAAGAGATGGGCCCTTCTTGTGGGCCACTTTCTGCTTCACTGGGGGTTCCAGTAAAGTCGCCAGCTGTGGCATGTGATAGTCTGAGCTCAGCCTTGGAGTCTCTGCGGTGAGGGGCAGCAACATCGCCCAAAGGCATCCTAGGAGTAACAGCATTTTTGGTTTTCTTCCATTAAAATTTGACTTTTCTGGATGTTTCATTGGAAATTCCAATCATGGCAAACAGGAATCATGGCAAACAGGCCTGACTTAGCTCAGGTATATTCTCTCAGTATTTATCATCTCTGACGCCTCCAGAAAATTTGGAAATGTGTATAAAAATCTAAAGCAAAAAGAGATAGAAGCTGTATGGATTCCTCTCTCCAATACTCCACACAATTGGGTACTAGTATAATATAAAAAAGAACAGGATACATAAGTATATCATTTAACATTATGGTTATAATGAAAAATAAGAGTGAAGGATAATATGCAAAGTGGTTATTGTAGAATGTTTAACTGCTAAAATTTTTTCATCAATTAGGATTAATATACTCATCTTCTAATAACTGCTCTAAGATTGTTTCACCTTTAGTTCTGCTAGGTATCAGCCGGCTAAATTGCCTGAATGTATGGATGGAGGTTCCATAATTTCTTAAAAAAAAAAAAAAACAGAAAGCTTTTTCAAAGGAGGAAATGAACTAATTTTCTTGTACTTTAATCGTCACTCTGGGCGCTTTAAAGACTACACCTCTACCCAATTATTCCAGCTGGCTCAGTGATTCAACATTCTATTAAGACATCTTGCCTCCTAAACCTGTAATGCTCTCCTTTTAGGGCCCAGCTTCTGCTCAACCTTGCCAGCATAATAAATTCAATTGAATTTCTAAAACAAGTATGTCAAATTGCAAAGAAACAAGGAAACAACGTTGTGATTAAAAGCATGAATTTTAGGTGGAATGGTTTTTATAATGTTTCCTCTGTGGAAATCTTAGTTCTTAATGTCTCTTAATTGTTAAATTTTCATTGCATTATAAAAAATAATGCAGCTCCTCTGAACATTGTGATATGCAGAGGTGTAATATAGAAAAAGAACATTTACACAGCACTGTGCAGTTGACTGAAACATCTTCAATAAAAGCATAAACTTACCATGTGAGACCTGAATAACGACCAAACTTATTCAAGTTCTAATAATATCCATCGGAATGAGTAATTTAGAGCTTGACCTATAGAAAACTGTGCTAGCATTTCAGAAAATCACTTTTGTGATTAACATAACCAAATTGCACTCTGTGACCTTCTTTTCAAAACTAAATAAAACAAATCAGTATACAGCCTATATAAGGAATATAAATAATAGGTCTAGATGAATTCAATTAAATTTTATCAATTGTATTTAATTGATGTATATCATTATTTTGAGAGGAGTAGGATAAATGAGAACGTTTATCACTGTTGGTCTTGTATCTCTCTGAAATTACGAGTCCGAACCATAAATGCTCTAGTCAAGTCAAAACTGAGCAAAAATTCTTTCAATTCCGAGACAAGACAGAGTAAATGAGAAAAGGGCAAATTTTGCAGCTTAACAGTATTATGCTCTGGGTTGTTTTTTACCCAACCTTACCCACCCAATTTAATTTGTTTACATATCAGCAAATCAATATGCAAAGACGAATTCGGGCATGAATAACATTTTTATAGCGTTTGACTCTTTCCTTACATATTTTGTTTTCTGTAAATTGTCTTTCTTTCATTGTTCCGTCTCGGTGCGTAGATTCGATTCTGTAAATGTTGACCAACACGAGCACTCTTTAACAGGTGTTTGTCGCTATGGAAACCAAGTCAGTTCTCGTGACAGTTTTGAGTTTCCCCACTTTACCCCAGATTTTTCCCCTTTCAGACAATGTGTGGAACATGTATACTGTTTCAAGGTGTTCCCACCACTTTTTTCATATTCTGTCTGCATTATAATTGACCCTGAAAAGAACATTTGTATAAAATTGTGTAGCAGCTCTATAAAGGTATAAAAAAAAATTCAGGCAGAAATATTCACATTTGGGGTGTTTATCCTGCAGTTGAAATTCAAAATCCCGAACAGTATGTAAGGAATGATGAAATACTCCTTGTTAACTGCAGTCATTTTCATACAATAAGTCCCTTGCTGATACAGACATACTAGCACACATGCATGAAGACATTGTGAGGAGAAATGCTTTTATTGGTAGGTGCAAAAACAGGGGGCATTGCAAGTGTCCAAGGACTTTGTTCTAAAGATCAAAAAGGTTACTGAGTATGAGCACATTCAAGACTTCATTTAATTAGGCCCCTTCGATTTCCCAGAGCTAATTACTGTTACTGTTGAATACCTTAGATCATTTTTCAAGTGTCCCTAGCTATTATTTTTTGACTTTGCAATATTACTGCTAAGAACAAAGACTGACGATTATCCAAAATGAAACAACAACAGTTTTCCAGCATTAAGCTGAAAAGAGTAATTCAGAATGAATACTGTTTTTAGTTTTATGCTATAGTTTGAATTGTCAATTCACCAGATAAACCTACAGGCTATGATAGTTGTTCAGCGTTATTTATGAAATACCAATATAAATAAAATGTGATAATTATAAAACAAACAATTACAAAATAAATTGATACCCACATAAAACGCTTTCTTGTTCTTGTAGAATATTATTTTCATTTTCTGGATGTCAGGACCAAGGAGCTTACCATAAAAAGTACTGTCAGTTTGGACCATTTATTATTTATAAATTTCAACACTGCCCCGCGAAGCTGCCTGCTGCCGCAGCTCCCGTGTCCAAGTTTTCTGTTATATTTAATAAGTTTGTGTTTTTCTTTGTACATTTTTAAAAATACATAATCTGACTACCATGGCATAGCTCTTTGCAGGGACGTACCTAGAAAGACTGATGATGCAGGGTGAAGCATGTTAATTGATGCGGCAGCGTGACAGTGATGGTCTGGTTTGTCACGATCAGCCAGGGATGTCTGAATGATCGACATGTTGATCAAGATCGACTGCGGCCACTGCTGTAAGGTAACAGTTCTCTTACTTTGTAATAGTGAAATGGTGGTTTTGATACACTGTGTACCTCAGTTTGCTTGTTGGAAAATGTTCATGTACATGGAATTGTGGGATTTAGCTTCTTAGTATTTATGTATGCCTATATTTTTGCAGTCAATCCTTATATGATGTATTTGTGTACTTTTATTGTATTAATTATTATTTATTATTTCTAATTTTAGGGCGGGTATTAAGGCCTGTATTTTGCTTACTTTTGATATCTGGCATTTACATTTTTTAACCCCAGTAGTAACTGTTTATTGTGTATAATTGACAAAATAAAATCTATTCAATTGAATGTGCCTTGTGTCTACTGTTCATGTACTGGGGACTTTAAGTTTAGAATGAGGAAATTCTGAGGTTGTTTCCCTTTAAGCACTAACTCCATATATTTATACAACACAGAAACCGTAATGATCATAATATTTGAGTGTAGTTTAGTTATATAAAAAAAAGTTACCAAAAGTTACATTTATTGGTGAGAATTTACTTTAAAGATAAAAGTTTGATTACTTAAGTATTTTCAGGTATCAAGTTTCCACTCAAGTTTTGAGTATTCTTAACATATCCGGCTTTGCACTCAGCATTGAGAGTTTGAAGTGACTCTCAAACTGGGAATAGTCCATCACTGGGACACATATACCGTGGGGTGACTTGTCTAGAACTGCATCAGAAGGGGAAGCTCTAACATGATATGCAGATGGATATAAAGCAATCAAGTTTATTCATTCCTGGCACAACAGAAAGCTAAGTAATATTCATCCCTGTCCTTTAGGAGACTTTGATATTCACTTTCTGTATGCAGGGGCGTACAAACTTCTCTGGGGGTGCTAGGCTGACATGGGTAGGGGGCCCCTAAGTGGCCCATTTGAGCTATTTTTTGGAGACGAAAGTGAAAGGAGTGGGAATTAAAAACAATGGAACATCAATAATATGCTAATCAAAGTGCGGGGTGCCAACACTAAAACACAGCCATATCGTGGGGGTGTGATGGCTGTCGGTAAAACTTGCCAGTGGGGCTGAGTGGGGTATAGTGCCGGTGGATCAGCTGCTTAAATTTAATACATCTAACTGTTCCCTCTTTTGCTAAGGTTAGTCTTGAATATCTTTAATTAATTGTGTTCCATCCATGCCTGTTGACAATTTGTCTCCCATTCTCGTGGGATAATATCACAGACACAGGAGATGTAATGTTAGTCACGTTTCTTTGCATCATTTTCCTCTTCTGTTCGACTACTCTGTGCCGGTTCACTTAGCAGTGAAACAAATTGTGGACTCCAGTGATAAAAGAAAGATGGGCAGCCCAAAGTCTCAAATAGAATAGTTCATTGCAGTGGGGACAGGGAGAAACTTTGTCTCTCCTGAAAACTGTTGCTAAAAATGCAAGCAACAGACATGCTTGCATATATATATATATATATATATATATATATATATATATATATATATATATATATATATATATATATTATGCATATCCTTAAACAAAACTGAAAACTCTGTCTTCATGAGGCCGCTAGTTTATGGGGGCCCCGGTAGTTGCCTTTCTGCTTCCCAATTAGCTTACCTTTAGTTCATAATTACCAAAATCTGACTGGAACAGTGCTAATGGGGAGTGATTGAGCTGTGTAATTGCTGTTCAGTCATTTCTGACCATTTTGTCCTAAAGTCTAAATGGCACCTTTCACCACTCATCACCAATTTACACATGGACCAAGCAAGGCACAATTCTCACAATGCTTCACTGACAATGTACATAAAAACAGCACAGACACCATTTAATTTCTTAAATTCAAATCAGTTTTTTGTTAATATATTTTTTTGTGAATCCAACTATGAAATTTGGGGAGCACATTATTAACAAGTATAGGGTCCCAATTAATTCACACACGGTCAAAGTCATCGCTTATGTCACTGAGCAGCACCACAAGGACAATGTCTCAGATGTTTTTTGGTAGAAAACTGAAATATATATTTTTTTCCTTTAACATGGCTTTCTGTTATGGAGGAGCATCTGAACAGATGGACGGCCCATTGTGTGACTTGCCAGAACAGGCTTTTGTTTTAGTAGGATTGGACAAAACAAAAAAACAAATCAGACCACGAGGGGTCTAAACACAGCCAGGCAGAAAACAAGAACTAAAGTACGGAGCAACACAGGAACTCACACAGCACATACAGTACATCAAAACCAAAACAAACACAGGAGCCAACTGAAGGCTAAAGAACAGGGAGGCACTTAAATATATACGTACATGACGAGGATCAATAAGAGACATACTGTATGTGGGCAATACCAAGCATGAGGAACAAGCACAGGTGAGAGCAATCAACAGGAACGGGATCAAACGCCAGGAGAGATTAGAACAAGAGTAACTGAACAATACTACAAACTGGGAACCATAACAGAAATACATAATTAACCAAGGATATACAAAGAAAAATAAATGTCAAATTATAAATCCACAACAAGAGCCTGGAGGACGCAGCCACCCACATAGCCCATTAAGCCATGCAGAGGCCTGTAGAACAGGTGAACACAATAGGAACTAAGGACCCGGGATGGACAGCTACACCTGCTGGCCAAACAGGGAACAGACATAGGACAAGAACCGATCCTGACAGTCTTCTGTACAGTAATTCCTGGAGGGCTATACTCATACTCATAGCCCCCTGTTTTCCTGACTGAGACAAAGGTGTCAGCACTTTCCTCTGCTGGAAACCCTAGAATTCAGAGACTCCAGAAGCTTTTTGAATCATGTTTTGTTTCTGAAAGACTTACATCCCTTGCCATTTTTCATACAGCATGTTTTATCCAAAAATGTCTCTCAGAATCAGTACTTCATAGGTCAGCCTTTGAAGGAAATTAGTTCATCTTTGTTCTTTTTGATTGTGGAATTGTTATCTGTTCCTCCAGAGAAGTTAGATGGAGAATACTGGTGGACAACAATTTTTAGGTCATACTCAGGATTTTCAGTGGGCTCTGCATGGGACCTTGTTTTTAAGCCACTGCTTTGGGCTGCATGTCCAGCTGTCTTGATGACTTAAACAGGTCCTCTTCGCCTGTACTTGCCTGCATCTGGTTCTGCCCAGTTGTTTCCAGATCAACTTCTTCTTCCTGAATATTTCATGGCTAATTTTAGCCTTTCCTAAAATTGTATTCAGCTCTGCCACTTTACCCAAAGAGACTAAAACTATGTAGTGATGAAAAGCCTATTAATCTCTCGACGGTGCTTCTCACCCTTGCAATTAAATCAGTGTGGCAGCATGACTCTCATTTAGAGGCTCCGTTTGCTGGAAGTGACCTGCTCTCTTAAGTGTTAATGCAATGCTTTTTTAGTACATTTTTTTCATGATGATCTTAAACTTTTTTTCTAACAATTTTGAAGTTCCTCCGGCAGTTCCTTGGTTTTTAAGACTGCTTGCTAGATGTGATCTGTTAAATCTTTTGCATGACATCCCCACTTATTCCCGTTGAACTCAGATTTTAATGAAGTACACTGTTTATATTTTAGTGTGAATCCATCCATCCATTTTCTGTAACTGCCTGTCCTATTCAGGGTCACAGGGGTCTGGAGCCCATAGGCTACAGGTGCAAGGCAGGGAACAACACAGGATGGGGCAGCAACTCGCACATACTGTACACATCCATGAGCAATTTGGTAACTCCAGTTAGCCTCCAGTTGGACTGTGGGGGGGGGGGGGGGGAGACTACAAAACCCAGAAGAAACCCCACAATGACACCAGGAGGACATGAAGACTCCATGCACAAGCAGCCATGGTGGAGACTCGAACCCTTGTGATGTGAGGTGACAGTGCAAACTACTCTGCTCAAGTCTGAGTCTTCGTGTAAATAAAATTGGGGTTGGATGGTCACCTAGTGCTTAACAGTGTTGCCTAAAACCTGCAGGGTTGAGGAAACCCTTATCTGCACTGCATATGGTGTCTGCATGTTCTCACTGTATCAAGTGAATTTCCTCCAGGTTGCTGCGAGAAAGATGCGGATAGACTAGCTGGTATCTCTAAACTGCCTGTATTGTGTGTGCGTCTGTGCGGGTTTATCTATCCTTATGGGGACATAATGTCCCCATAACGTGATAAATATCCGTTTTTTTTCCCTTATGGGGACCGGTTTCCTGGTTAGCATTTTTCCCATTGAAATGAATGAGTGGTCCCCATAAGGATATGTTTACCCTACATGTGTGTGCGTGTGCGTGTGTGTGCGTGCCCCGGGACAGACTAGCGTTCCATCTAGGGTGCACTCCAGCCTTGTGCCCTATTCTACCTGGGACAGACTCCAATCCTGACACATATCTGACCAACATAAGATGTAAGAAGATGAGCAGTACTGGCCCAATTCGCAATTTAATTAAACTCGTAATGTAGCATACAGTACTATTTGGTAGTTCATTTGTCTTATTACTTATTATTTATTTTTTGTTTAGTTTTACTTTTCATTGCTATGGTGACAGCCTTGAGGCAGTTGAAAAACCACAAACTATATACAGTAAAATTTAATTGGCTGTAATGAATTGTTTTTTGAAAACTGGTTAATATATCAATTTTAATCCAAATATGAGAACTACACAGTACTTCCCACCAGCAAATGTGCATCAGTATGTTAGAAACAGCAATTTGTAGGTTGACTTATTCTGTGTTTTAACATATGTAGGTGTGTAAAAAGACTAAGAAAGAAAATGATTCCAAGAGCAGACCACTGCACACTGTGCAGAAACTGATTTCCAGTGAGTCATTTTGCTAATATGTGGCACACAAAGTCTTCTATAAAACAATTACTCAGAAAAGCGACGTTTGTGTGTGTTTGTGTAAGTGACGGCTTCGGTAGTCAAATTGCTTCCTCTTCATCTTTAGGAAAATATGTTGCTCTGGAGAAGTGGTCGCCCTATTTCTCACACCAGATGAAAGTAACCCACACAGAGAGGACATACAGTATGCTTCCCAAGAGGGGGGGGGGCACTATCTAGGTCTAATCTACCGGGATGAGTTCAGGATAGACAGGCCCCCTCACCCGCCAGAATCCCGTTTTTAAAATGTGCATTGGATCGCTCCTGCTTTTATTTTCAGTCAGTCTGCAATTGTCTTTTGTTTCAATGTGTCATCAATTGTATGCTTTGAGCTATGCGGCCCTTTTGACAAACATGCAGCATTATGTCCATTTCACTCCCTCAGTATCTAGCTTGAGTGGAATAAGAGCTTCATTTATTTTCAATGGCATCAACAACCTGTCCTTATCCATAATGTGCACATTGAACTGCTCTGAATACCTCAGTGTGGAAACTTCAGAATCAACAAAGGCTACGTAGGATGTGTTGATAGGTTCCTTTCTCTGAATGCCCATGATCCACCTACATAGGTTTCAATTTGGGGGAAAAAAAGTTCATTCAAAGTGGTTCAGTCCCTTGCACTTCTTTCCCCACAGTGCGTACGGGCTGCTTGAGGATGCACTTTGTGCCAAACTGTTTATAATTAAAATCCTCTCACCTTCTGCTGTTTTATTTTGTTTGATTTGTGCTCCACGTTTCATAAACTGTGACCTTTCACTTTCACCAAATGTTTTGCCATATTTCAGAGCTAATTTGCTCAATTGGCATATTTTAATTACCAGCTTCTTCTAAGGTAAGGTCAGCCTGGATCACATTTGACAGCTGTCTCAGTGTTTCACTCAGGGAGGGGTACCCTGTGAGTACACTTGCCTTAAACTTGTACACCACTCCATCTGGAATTTTGTAAGCTCTGGAAAGTGACTTATAAACAATGTCCTGTAGTTACCATGACAGTAGCATGTGAAGTCGCAGAATTTCTCATGAACATTTTTAAGACCAGAGTGTAAGACCCATATGTAACTGTTAGAGAGTATTGTTTGTAACACACATATAATTTATTTATATTTATTTTATTTGATACGTCAGTTACAGGATTGTGTCAAAGGCCCTAAAGCAAAGGTTATGGTAAAGATGACATAGTAAAGCTTCACACAGAAGAATAAAATGAAGTTGTCAAAAGACATGTCTTTGGTAGGTTGTGCCAGCAAGGAATGGAGATGGTCTGTCAACCTTTAACATGACAGTCGAAGAGCAACTAAATTTCACGGAGACAGAGCAAGAGATGTATGAACCTGCTGTTCTGTCGTCATCACTGGACTCGACAGCGAGGACGGCACAATCCCGGCGCTGGCTTTGCAGAACACAGCAGCTGAGCTGAGTGTTTCTGCATTAAGCATCTTACGGGGGAATCTGCAAATGTCAAGTCTGAAAAGCCTCAAACCCAGCACAGTCCTAACCCCGATAATAAATATACCACTTTCCAATCTTTTTACTGCCTTGTAAATTCCACTAGAAGTGGATCAGATCTATGCATTAGTACTGGAAAAAGTACATCACTGCACATGTAAGTGAAACACAGTAATGTTGACAATGTTTTTGGTCGATAAAATTGTTATTCTTGTCATGTTTTAGTACTGTGCCACCCCAGGGCCTGACCAGTTATTCAGCTTTACCAGCCGGCGTCGCTCCGCTCTGCTAGCATCTGTAATCTGCGATTTAGTGCGTATTCTAGCATTTATGCTGTGACTAATATGTGTCGTAACTGTGAAGTGTTTCACTGTGCAGTGAGTGTGTTCTTGTTAGTGTCCAGCCTAAGTGTGAGTGTTGTGCAAATTGTTTGTTTCCTTGTCTGCACTGCTGCAAGTTAACACTGGTGGGGAGTTGGTGCTAAAGAACTTCCATTTTTACAAGAGCTGTCATCTTCTTTACTGAAAATGCCCCCCACACTCATCAGAGTGCAGCTCTAATATTGTCTTAAATGAAGGTAATGGTTTTGGCTTTAATCTCCATGTATTGCAGTAGCAATCTATACAGTAATATTACCTTAGCCTATACAGTAATATTACCTCAGCCTATACAGTAATATTACCTCAGCCTATACAGTAATATTACCTCGGCCTAGTGATTACCAAACAGTCATCTCTAAAGAAAAAAGCAATTGTTGGTCACAAGGTGTATATTACCGTGATACTCAGAGTCTCTTTGATGTGGCAGCTGAAGCCAGGGAACCTGATCTGGTCCTACAGCGACAGGCTTGGCTTGGCTGCATTTGTTTTTGTAACGCCTCAATCAAAATTGGGGAACTTTGTTGAAATTTTTATGTGCCTTTGACCCACATTCCAAAACTTTCAGGATCAATGCCTCTGTGTGTCTGTCTTCTGCTGTCAGTCACCTACGTAACAGGTGAATGCTGAGGAGGAAGCAATGATGTACCCATTCTATATTCACAGAGGAACTGAGGAAATGCATTTATTATTAAACCTCCTTGTCAGAATTAATCACATTAGATGTACTTCAATTTAAAGGATCGTTGTGCTGCTACATTTAAAGTTTTGTTGTCAGGGTCAAAAATGTGCAGTGAGATTTTCTCTGCATTTGCACAGCAAGCCTGTGCCATCTTTTCTAATGATCATGTCACCACTCAGTGTAGGCAGTGACAAGACAAAAAAAGTAAATTACATATCACTTGTTTCATTCTTCGTTGCTCTTCCCTGTGCATAATTCGCTGTCTTTAGAATGGAGACACACTTTGTAGGGCTTCACTAGAACAGAGACTGGTGGCTTTTAACTGAAAATATTGAGGTACTGTCATCTTGATAAGAAAAAGTTTTTCTTAATTAGCAGCTGTTGTATTTTAAATGCTTATGAAAGCCGGTGAGCGCCAATTAAGGGGCTGACAAAACATGTACAAAATGTTACAGTCTGTTAGGTATATTCTTATATTTCTGTTTTGTTTCTCACAGCTTGAATTGCACTAGATCCACATAATTTTAAAACAATTGTGATTGTGTTTCAGCTTAGATTCTCACTTACTGTCATCTACTGCCAATTAACACATTGTAATTATTGCATAGAAAAGTACATATTCACTCGGAAAGCTATGTCATCATGCTATAGTACACAGGGTGCAGTAATCAGCCTTAGAATGAATAGAAATATGATTATTTAAAGCTAAAAGTGTAGCAAGCTTTGCTTGTGTGTGTGTGTGTGTGTGTGTGTGTGTGTGTGTGTGTGTTCACGATACGACCACGTGCCCGTACTCTAAACCCCTCCGCATGTCGGCACCACATCGTGCATTACGGAAGCCATCTGACCTGATAGCAGCCCGAAATCTATAGTCAGCTGCCGGTATCCTGTCCTGCAGTGTCTCTTTCCAATGAACTCACGGACCATGCAGGCCAAAAGCCCTGGTAAGGCGCTGGAATGTCCTGGAGGCTAGTTTAACTGGTCTAGTCCTTCAACTCAGCCAATACTTAGCCACCTCAACTACATGGCTTACAGTCAGCAGGCGACACCCAGAGGGACGGAGAGGGAAGGTCTGCCAGGCAGAATAGCAGGCGACACTCAGAGGGATGGAGAGGGAAGGTCTGCCAGGCAGAATAGCAGGCGACACTCAGAGGGATGGAGAGGGAAGGTCTGCCAGGCAGAATAGCAGGCGACACTCAGAGGGATGGAGAGGGAAGGTCTGCCAGGCAGAATAGCAGGCGACACTCAGAGGCACGGAGAGGGAAGGTCTGA
Source organism: Paramormyrops kingsleyae (assembly GCF_048594095.1). NCBI lineage: Eukaryota > Metazoa > Chordata > Actinopteri > Osteoglossiformes > Mormyridae > Paramormyrops > Paramormyrops kingsleyae. The sequence goes on along the minus strand of NC_132814.1, from coordinate 28,094,423 downwards.
CAGGCAGAATAGCAGGCGACACCCAGAGGGACGGAGAGGGAAGGTCTGCCAGGCAGAATAGCAGGCGACACTCAGAGGGATGGAGAGGGAAGGTCTGCCAGGCAGAATAGCAGGCGACACTCAGAGGCACGGAGAGGGAAGGTCTGCCAGGCAGAATAGCAGGCGACACTCAGAGGGATGGAGAGGGAAGGTCTGCCAGGCAGAATAGCAGGCGACACTCAGAGGCACGGAGAGGGAAGGTCTGCCAGGCAGAATAGCAGGCGACACTCAGAGGGATGGAGAGGGAAGGTCTGCCAGGCAGAATAGCAGGCGACACTCAGAGGCACGGAGAGGGAAGGTCTGCCAGGCAGAATAGCAGGCGACACTCAGAGGGACGGAGAGGGAAGGTCTGCCAGGCAGAATAGCAGGCGACACTCAGAGGGACGGAGAGGGAAGGTCTGCCAGGCAGAATAGCAGGCGACACTCAGAGGGATGGAGAGGGAAGGTCTGCCAGGCAGAATAGCAGGCGACACTCAGAGGGATGGAGAGGGAAGGTCTGCCAGGCAGAATAGCAGGCGACACTCAGAGGGATGGAGAGGGAAGGTCTGCCAGGCAGAATAGCAGGCGACACTCAGAGGGATGTAGAGGGAAGGTCTGACAGGCAGAATAGCAAGCGACACCCAGAGGGACGGAGAGGGAAGGTCTGCCAGGCAGAATAGCAGGCGACACTCAGAGGGATGGAGAGGGAAGGTCTGCCAGGCAGAATAGCAGGCGACACTCAGAGGGATGGAGAGGGAAGGTCTGCCAGGCAGAATAGCAGGCGACACTCAGAGGGATGGAGAGGGAAGGTCTGCCAGGCAGAATAGCAGGCGACACTCAGAGGGATGTAGAGGGAAGGTCTGCCAGGCAGAATAGCAAGCGACACCCAGAGGGACGGAGAGGGAAGGTCTGCCAGGCGGAATAGCAGGCGACACTCAGAGGCACGGAGAGGGAAGGTCTGCCGGGCAGAATAGCAGGCGACACTCAGAGGCACGGAGAGGGAAGGTCTGCCGGGCAGAATAGCAGGCGACACTCAGAGGCACGGAGAGGGAAGGTCTGCCGGGCAGAATAGCAGGCGACACTCAGAGGCACGGAGAGGGAAGGTCTGCCGGGCAGAATAGCAGGCGACACTCAGAGGCACGGAGAGGGAAGGTCTGCCGGGCAGAATAGCAGGCGACACTCAGAGGGATGGAGAGGGAAGGTCTGCCAGGCAGAATAGCAGGCGACACTCAGAGGGATGTAGAGGGAAGGTCTGCCAGGCAGAATAGCAGGCGACACTCAGAGGGACGGAGAGGGAAGGTCTGCCAGGCAGAATAGCAGGCGACACTCAGAGGGATGGAGAGGGAAGGTCTGCCAGGCAGAATAGCAGGTGACACTCAGAGGGATGGAGAGGGAAGGTCTGCCAGGCAGAATAGCAGGCGACACTCAGAGGGATGGAGAGGGAAGGTCTGCCAGGCAGAATAGCAGGCGACACTCAGAGGGATGGAGAGGGAAGGTCTGCCAGGCAGAATAGCAGGCGACACTCAGAGGGATGGAGAGGGAAGGTCTGACAGGCAGAATAGCAAGCGACACCCAGAGGGACGGAGAGGGAAGGTCTGCCAGGCAGAATAGCAGGCGACACTCAGAGGGATGGAGAGGGAAGGTCTGCCAGGCAGAATAGCAGGCGACACTCAGAGGGATGTAGAGGGAAGGTCTGACAGGCAGAATAGCAAGCGACACCCAGAGGGACGGAGAGGGAAGGTCTGACAGGCAGAATAGCAGGCGACACTCAGAGGCACGGAGAGGGAAGGTCTGCCAGGCAGAATAGCAGGCGACACTCAGAGGGATGGAGAGGGAAGGTCTGCCAGGCAGAATAGCAGGCGACACTCAGAGGGATGTAGAGGGAAGGTCTGACAGGCAGAATAGCAAGCGACACCCAGAGGGACGGAGAGGGAAGGTCTGCCAGGCAGAATAGCAGGCGACACTCAGAGGGATGGAGAGGGAAGGTCTGCCAGGCAGAATAGCAGGCGACACTCAGAGGGATGGAGAGGGAAGGTCTGCCAGGCAGAATAGCAGGCGACACTCAGAGGGATGGAGAGGGAAGGTCTGCCAGGCAGAATAGCAGGCGACACTCAGAGGGATGTAGAGGGAAGGTCTGACAGGCAGAATAGCAAGCGACACCCAGAGGGACGGAGAGGGAAGGTCTGCCAGGCGGAATAGCAGGCGACACTCAGAGGCACGGAGAGGGAAGGTCTGCCAGGCAGAATAGCAGGCGACACTCAGAGGCACGGAGAGGGAAGGTCTGCCAGGCAGAATAGCAGGCGACACTCAGAGGGATGGAGAGGGAAGGTCTGCCAGGCAGAATAGCAGGCGACACTCAGAGGGACGGAGAGGGAAGGTCTGCCAGGCAGAATAGCAGGCGACACTCAGAGGCACGGAGAGGGAAGGTCTGACAGGCAGAATAGCAGGCGACACCCAGAGGGACGGAGAGGGAAGGTCTGCCAGGCAGAATAGCAGGCGACACTCAGAGGGATGGAGAGGGAAGGTCTGCCAGGCAGAATAGCAGGCGACACTCAGAGGCACGGAGAGGGAAGGTCTGCCAGGCAGAATAGCAGGCGACACTCAGAGGGATGGAGAGGGAAGGTCTGCCAGGCAGAATAGCAGGCGACACTCAGAGGCACGGAGAGGGAAGGTCTGCCAGGCAGAATAGCAGGCGACACTCAGAGGGATGGAGAGGGAAGGTCTGCCAGGCAGAATAGCAGGCGACACTCAGAGGCACGGAGAGGGAAGGTCTGCCAGGCAGAATAGCAGGCGACACTCAGAGGGATGGAGAGGGAAGGTCTGCCAGGCAGAATAGCAGGCGACACTCAGAGGGACGGAGAGGGAAGGTCTGCCAGGCAGAATAGCAGGCGACACTCAGAGGGATGGAGAGGGAAGGTCTGCCAGGCAGAATAGCAGGCGACACTCAGAGGGATGGAGAGGGAAGGTCTGCCAGGCAGAATAGCAGGCGACACTCAGAGGGATGGAGAGGGAAGGTCTGCCAGGCAGAATAGCAGGCGACACTCAGAGGGATGGAGAGGGAAGGTCTGCCAGGCAGAATAGCAGGCGACACTCAGAGGGATGGAGAGGGAAGGTCTGCCAGGCAGAATAGCAGGCGACACTCAGAGGGATGGAGAGGGAAGGTCTGACAGGCAGAATAGCAAGCGACACCCAGAGGGACGGAGAGGGAAGGTCTGCCAGGCAGAATAGCAGGCGACACTCAGAGGGATGGAGAGGGAAGGTCTGCCAGGCAGAATAGCAGGCGACACTCAGAGGGATGGAGAGGGAAGGTCTGCCAGGCAGAATAGCAGGCGACACTCAGAGGGATGTAGAGGGAAGGTCTGACAGGCAGAATAGCAAGCGACACCCAGAGGGACGGAGAGGGAAGGTCTGACAGGCAGAATAGCAGGCGACACTCAGAGGCACGGAGAGGGAAGGTCTGCCAGGCAGAATAGCAGGCGACACTCAGAGGCACGGAGAGGGAAGGTCTGCCAGGCAGAATAGCAGGCGACACTCAGAGGGATGTAGAGGGAAGGTCTGACAGGCAGAATAGCAAGCGACACCCAGAGGGACGGAGAGGGAAGGTCTGCCAGGCAGAATAGCAGGCGACACTCAGAGGGATGGAGAGGGAAGGTCTGCCAGGCAGAATAGCAGGCGACACTCAGAGGGATGGAGAGGGAAGGTCTGCCAGGCAGAATAGCAGGCGACACTCAGAGGGATGGAGAGGGAAGGTCTGCCAGGCAGAATAGCAGGCGACACTCAGAGGGATGTAGAGGGAAGGTCTGACAGGCAGAATAGCAAGCGACACCCAGAGGGACGGAGAGGGAAGGTCTGCCAGGCGGAATAGCAGGCGACACTCAGAGGCACGGAGAGGGAAGGTCTGCCAGGCAGAATAGCAGGCGACACTCAGAGGCACGGAGAGGGAAGGTCTGCCAGGCAGAATAGCAGGCGACACTCAGAGGGATGGAGAGGGAAGGTCTGCCAGGCAGAATAGCAGGCGACACTCAGAGGGATGGAGAGGGAAGGTCTGCCAGGCAGAATAGCAGGCGACACTCAGAGGGATGGAGAGGGAAGGTCTGCCAGGCAGAATAGCAGGCGACACTCAGAGGGATGTAGAGGGAAGGTCTGCCAGGCAGAATAGCAAGCGACACCCAGAGGGACGGAGAGGGAAGGTCTGCCAGGCGGAATAGCAGGCGACACTCAGAGGCACGGAGAGGGAAGGTCTGCCGGGCAGAATAGCAGGCGACACTCAGAGGCACGGAGAGGGAAGGTCTGCCGGGCAGAATAGCAGGCGACACTCAGAGGCACGGAGAGGGAAGGTCTGCCGGGCAGAATAGCAGGCGACACTCAGAGGCACGGAGAGGGAAGGTCTGCCGGGCAGAATAGCAGGCGACACTCAGAGGCACGGAGAGGGAAGGTCTGCCGGGCAGAATAGCAGGCGACACTCAGAGGGATGGAGAGGGAAGGTCTGCCAGGCAGAATAGCAGGCGACACTCAGAGGGATGTAGAGGGAAGGTCTGCCAGGCAGAATAGCAGGCGACACTCAGAGGGACGGAGAGGGAAGGTCTGCCAGGCAGAATAGCAGGCGACACTCAGAGGGATGGAGAGGGAAGGTCTGCCAGGCAGAATAGCAGGCGACACTCAGAGGGATGGAGAGGGAAGGTCTGCCAGGCAGAATAGCAGGCGACACTCAGAGGGATGGAGAGGGAAGGTCTGCCAGGCAGAATAGCAGGCGACACTCAGAGGGACGGAGAGGGAAGGTCTGCCAGGCAGAATAGCAGGCGACACTCAGAGGGATGGAGAGGGAAGGTCTGACAGGCAGAATAGCAAGCGACACCCAGAGGGACGGAGAGGGAAGGTCTGCCAGGCAGAATAGCAGGCGACACTCAGAGGGATGGAGAGGGAAGGTCTGCCAGGCAGAATAGCAGGCGACACTCAGAGGGATGTAGAGGGAAGGTCTGACAGGCAGAATAGCAAGCGACACCCAGAGGGACGGAGAGGGAAGGTCTGACAGGCAGAATAGCAGGCGACACTCAGAGGCACGGAGAGGGAAGGTCTGCCAGGCAGAATAGCAGGCGACACTCAGAGGGATGGAGAGGGAAGGTCTGCCAGGCAGAATAGCAGGCGACACTCAGAGGGATGTAGAGGGAAGGTCTGACAGGCAGAATAGCAGGCGACACCCAGAGGGACGGAGAGGGAAGGTCTGCCAGGCAGAATAGCAGGCGACACTCAGAGGGATGGAGAGGGAAGGTCTGCCAGGCAGAATAGCAGGCGACACTCAGAGGGATGGAGAGGGAAGGTCTGCCAGGCAGAATAGCAGGCGACACTCAGAGGGATGGAGAGGGAAGGTCTGCCAGGCAGAATAGCAGGCGACACTCAGAGGGATGTAGAGGGAAGGTCTGACAGGCAGAATAGCAAGCGACACCCAGAGGGACGGAGAGGGAAGGTCTGCCAGGCGGAATAGCAGGCGACACTCAGAGGCACGGAGAGGGAAGGTCTGCCAGGCAGAATAGCAGGCGACACTCAGAGGCACGGAGAGGGAAGGTCTGCCAGGCAGAATAGCAGGCGACACTCAGAGGGATGGAGAGGGAAGGTCTGCCAGGCAGAATAGCAGGCGACACTCAGAGGGATGGAGAGGGAAGGTCTGCCAGGCAGAATAGCAGGCGACACTCAGAGGGATGGAGAGGGAAGGTCTGCCAGGCAGAATAGCAGGCGACACTCAGAGGGATGGAGAGGGAAGGTCTGCCAGGCAGAATAGCAGGCGACACTCAGAGGGATGGAGAGGGAAGGTCTGCCAGGCAGAATAGCAGGCGACACTCAGAGGGATGTAGAGGGAAGGTCTGACAGGCAGAATAGCAAGCGACACCCAGAGGGACGGAGAGGGAAGGTCTGCCAGGCGGAATAGCAGGCGACACTCAGAGGCACGGAGAGGGAAGGTCTGCCAGGCAGAATAGCAGGCGACACTCAGAGGCACGGAGAGGGAAGGTCTGCCAGGCAGAATAGCAGGCGACACTCAGAGGGATGGAGAGGGAAGGTCTGCCAGGCAGAATAGCAGGCGACACTCAGAGGGATGGAGAGGGAAGGTCTGCCAGGCAGAATAGCAGGCGACACTCAGAGGGATGGAGAGGGAAGGTCTGCCAGGCAGAATAGCAGGCGACACTCAGAGGGATGTAGAGGGAAGGTCTGCCAGGCAGAATAGCAAGCGACACCCAGAGGGACGGAGAGGGAAGGTCTGCCAGGCGGAATAGCAGGCGACACTCAGAGGCACGGAGAGGGAAGGTCTGCCAGGCAGAATAGCAGGCGACACTCAGAGGCACGGAGAGGGAAGGTCTGCCGGGCAGAATAGCAGGCGACACTCAGAGGCACGGAGAGGGAAGGTCTGCCGGGCAGAATAGCAGGCGACACTCAGAGGCACGGAGAGGGAAGGTCTGCCGGGCAGAATAGCAGGCGACATCAGCATGCAGAGTTTCAGGGATGCCACTAAACCTTCATTAACCCTGATTATCCTTAACTACGTTTCATTTTTGTGACACTGATATACTTAGAAATACCTTATTTAACCTCAGCGTCCATTCAATTACATCCTTGAACCATTACATAGTTTTTCACAAGCAATGGGTATTTGAAATAGGGTTTAATATACAGCAACAGGTGAAAGACAACAAACACAAACCAGGAAAAAAACAGATAGACAGATTGATAGAGAGATAGGCATGGCTTCAAAGCAGCATTAGTTTATCATTATTGTAATAGATCGCACATCACAATATACAGTATATGACTGGATCTGGAAGTCATTATGAATAAAATGTCACATTAATATACTTTCTAGTCAGTCATTACTGTAGTTTTTGCACAGTAAAATCTTTGGAAATAGTCATTATCTGGATTGATTTCATTAGAAAGCTATCAGTCTGTTAAACTGTTAGATGTACAACTGTTCAGTGTGTAATACCTGGGAATCTTACCTACTGTATGTGTGGCATTAAAGTCTGACTGCTCTGAAGTTTGCTTGGTGGTCTGGCCGTGATTTGGCTTCTCGGGACTCATGCAATCTTTTCCCATTTTATTTATCATGTAAAAATCTCGCAAGAAGATTTTACAGCCATAATTCCTTCAGCCATCAACCAATTGATCAATTTTTAATGCAGCCAATTCTTACAAGCCTGTTGAATCAAAACATTGTAACTTTCACTTTATATTTTCCAGAGGGGGAAACAAAACATTTTTTGTTTGAATAATAGGAAGCCATTTTTTTTCTATTACACTACAAGGAGGGAGGGGTTCATATTCTTAAATAATAATATTGTCAATTTATTGACTGTCACAGTCTCTCTATGGCTGACTGAGTAGTCAGACCATTTTATGGTGGGCGTGGCTGACTTGACCCAGTGATGTTACTGGAGCGGCAATGGGATAAAACACAAACGCAAATGTGGTGACAATGACAAATACCACACCATACAGAATACAATTAACAAATATGGGTTTTATTGCTGTTCAACCCAGCAAAAGGGGAAGGTTAAATGCACATGAATGTACTGTATCTTGCCTTTAATCTTTTTGATTTTCTTTAGATAATGTCATAAACCTAACACAGTCTGAATACAGACACTGTAGTGCATTTTACTTTAAAGAAAGAAAAAAAGAAGTTTGACTGGTTTAAACCTCAGACAACAATGAACATGTTACGCCAGAGCTGTCAAACTGCAGTCCTGGTGGGCAGGAGCCCACACCTGATTCAACTCCTTGTGCTACAGTAATTACCACACAGCTCATGAGATGAACAGGAAAAGAACTAAACTACACAGGACTCTGCCCCCCCAGGACTGCAGTTTGACACCCCGTGTTACACTCTTCTGATTTTTTTAATACTGCCAAACTCCTAGATCCGATAAAAGGACCATTAACACCAAACCTTATCTATACTCCACTTTTCATATTTAGAACCGTTAACCCAACCCCAGTGTCATACTTGGTCACGGAACAAGGAAACCGGGGCCAAGTGTGATTATGCCCTTAGAGGTACTGACCCTCTGTCCGGCAGCTTCTCACTCAAGCTCACCTCAGTGCATGCTGGAGGTCACAGCTCGATAAAGACAACAGAACCCAATCATCTGTGAAAAGCAATGATGGCATCTAAAGGTCACTGAACTGGACGACCTCCTTCCCTTCACTGAGCCTAGAAGTTCTGTCCATAAAAACTCTGAACAGAATCAGTGACAAAGGGCAGCCTGGCAGAGTCCAATACCCACTGGAAAGACCTGCACCGGTAATGTGAATGAAATTCCTGCTCCAGTTATACAGGAAACTAAAGGCTTTTAACCGCGAGCCCAGCCCCCCCATCCCCCCGGTACACCCCCCACCGGATCCTCCGAGGGACACAGTCGAATGCCTTTTCTAAGTTCACATAACGCATGTAGACTGAAGGGGCAAACTCCCATGAAGCCTGTAACATCCTTGTGAGCTTAAAGAGCTGCTAAGTAGATTAGCAATGCAACCTCTGTGACCTGGTTTCCTACTCCAAAATGGAGAATGACCCAAATACTATGTGTGACTCTAAGAACTATGTAATTGTTATTAATGTGATCAACAAACAGACACACACAGACTTTATTCTTGTACCGACCTTTATAATGAATTTTGAAGGTATTTATAGTGCATTATAGATGAGAGCTTCATTGGACCTTATGAAGTATTGTAATGAACACTGTAACGCCTCATGACTGTCAATAGAGGATGCTGTAATGCTTTATTAATTCTTACACCAACCATTAAAATGCACTACGAAAGAAACAATAATGCATTATCCAGGAAAGCTTTCAATAAAATGTCACAAAATACCGTTTCGGTCTAGGTATGAAGCATGTAAAGGAAAGATCGGCTGGCTATGAACATGTATGCCCTGGACCAAAGACTTACCACCTTGCCACCCCCCACAAACACACACACCACCACCACCATCCAATTTTACGCAAAATTTAACATATTCAAGGGTACCCCTGTTATGTGGTGGACCCCCTGAATCTGCCAGGGTATCTGGTGCCCCTGACCGCACCACTACAAGACAAGGTAAGAGGGAGGCAGTGCACTGCAAGTCCTAAAAGGCGCACACAGTCAAGGGAAGGTGGGAGAGCTGCTACACCACAACAGCCACACCACTGCAAGACAAGGTAAGAGGGAAGCAGTGCACTGCAAGTCCTAAAAGGCGCACACAGTCAAGGGAAGGTGGGAGAGCTGCTACACAACAACAGCCACACCACTGCAAGACAAGGTATGAGGGAGGCAGTGCACTGCAAGTCCTAAAAGGCACACACAGTCAAGGGAAGGTGGGAGAGCTGCTACACCACAACAGCCACACCACTGCAAGACAAGTTAAGAGGGAAGCAGTGCACTGCAAGTCCTAAAAGGCGCACACAGTCAAGGGAAGGTGGGAGAGCTGCTACACCACCCACTATGCAGCCGATTTCCCTCTGCAGACCACACCCAAGCTGAAGAATATTATTACCTCAAAACCATTACAGGCCACAGCTAAAACACAGTGGGTGCACAATTGGTTGGCCATGCACACACATACACCAATGAAACACTAACCACCCACAAAGTACAAATGACCCATATATCAAAGATGTCACAAATCAAACACAAAACACACCCTGCTTTTGCACAAAATACAAACCTAATAGCCTGGACAAAGTGGCCTAACAGAAGAACAGGTTCATGGAACAAAATGAAAAAGAAAAAACACAAGGGAAGCAAATGAACATCAGAGGAAACTAATTAAATTAAAACAAAATGGTAGGGGCGTCCGACTGCAGCCTCTGCATGAAACAATAATACGAGTTACCCAGTATTTAATGAAAATGGCTGTAAAATAACACTCAGCTACAACATCAAAATAGCCACCCTCCAAGCTGACAGACCAGGAACAGGGGACCCAAATGTGCCACAACCGGCGAGCCAAAACACAGAGAATCGAAAGCCGAAGTCATAAAGGTAGGTACTGTAACCTGGGAAGTGAGAGGACAGGCAAACATTTGTGACGGCACTGGGAAAGTTTGACACTCAGGCAGACCTAGATGGCGTTCAGAATCAGGGTCAGAGAGGACAGGGATGCAAAAGCAGAGAGGAGGAAACTCACCATGTCATCAAACAACCAAGGAAAAATGGGGAAGAAAAGTGCTCTGTAGACCAGTACAGTCCCTTAAACAAGCACATCCCTGTGGTGAACTTCTGAATCTGAATTGAACTGACCACCCGTGTAGGTAATACAGAGGACTGAGCCAGTTAAAAGTTTGTGTTGAGGAGGTGAAAAACAAAACTGTGCTCTAGGCAAGAGAAGGCAGTCCCAAGGCTATCCAACAACCGGCCAGTTACGTACAGGAATGCATTTCACCTACAGTACATGAAGTTGGCCATGGCCCCTCAAATGTTTCGACCAAACCAGTCTCAGTCGTTTCTGCTGTTGTAATTTTTTTGTTTGTGCTACTTTAGTTTCTGAGATGTAAATGTTTTTACATGGTCACATGACACCAGTGTGACATTGATCCCCCATTGCATCTGATTTCGACCACCCAGTGTCAATATTTTGTGCCGCGTTTGTGCCATTGAAATTTTCATTAATGTTATTCTTGTTTCCTCTTTTTTTAAAGGGAAAATGTAAAAAATGTTAATATATCACTATATGTAATATATAGCCAATTGGTACCCCTGCTTTGGAATGAAGAATTAATGCCATAGAAGAAATTATCAGTTGGCATGTGCTTGCTTTAATAAAAAGTTGTCAAGTGTAAATCCACTTCTTTCCTGAAATTGAACCAGCACGTATGGTATCATGCTATAGGTGGTGAGACCTTCTCACCGCAAAGCCTTCAGAGACATTTTCCTTTCAACCACTAGAGTTACCTAGTAATGACAATGCAAAGAATGGTCATAGGCTGTATGTGTACTTAAATCCAACCGGGAAACTGTGCAGCATGTTACCCTAAGAAGAGCGTATGCTCTCTTGATCAGTGAAAACACACACTGATTATTGCAGTCAAGAGAGCTGCCATACTCTGCTTGCTTTCTCTTTGCTCTTCCTTTCTTCTCTGCCCTCCAGGCTTCTTGTCTTTACTCTGATTTGCTTTGTTCTTCCCTCTTCACATTCTGCCTTTCCTCTCAGTCCAACCTTGTTGTTTTGTCACATTAGGGTAATTTTGTACTCTTTATGTAACTCTATGTTAATACATGAATTGCCCCTTGTGTATTGCACAATGCTAAATAAATACATGTAGAATTTCACCATAAAAACAACAAACATAAGTATCAGAGTGCAACAGGCAAACAAACACATTATAGCCATTTCAATTAATGCAAAAGGATGCAGACATTTAATATGTTATAATAAAGTCTATTCTGGGCAAACTAATTTGATGGGGGTTTGGGGGGTGTAGGGATGTAATTATTTTTGGGTGGCTTTTTAACCAGTAAGACGGCACTGGTATGGAAGGCACTCTGATGTCACTTGAGTAATATTTTTTCGTGTTTTGAGTGATCAGCTTTGATGTTTTGTAACTGGTGGTGATGTGCAGGACAGGTCAGCAACGATCCTGCCAGCATGTCTGGTTTCTCTGGAGTTCTGCAAGTTCTCAGCTATGTCAAATAGGGGTCCATTACCTGGAACATGCATCTGGAGAGAGGTCTGCTTCTCCACCTGGAAAACGTGACCAGGAGAGCCATAAAGCAAAGGTCCTCAAAGCTGGAACATGCATCTGGAGAGAGGTCTGCTTCTCCACCTGGGAAACGTGACCAGGAGAGCCATAAAGCAAAGGTCCTCAAAGCTGGAACATGCAGATGGATCATGATGATAGAATCAGTTCTTTCACGAAGCACAATGGCCATAAAATATTACGGCTGCTTCACTCATTTTCTGAATCTCTATTGAAATAACCCTGATACTATCTTACTGCTTTACACTGCATTACACTATCCTCCCCTTTACACTGAATGTTGGTGATATGGCTTATGAGTTATGCTTATGAATCCATATTTTAAATGAAAATGGCAATATGTGTCTTGAGGTCATCTAACAACCAGCTACTCTTGATGCGTGTCTGGTACCACTACAACCTTGCATACAATTTAAAACACACAACCCTAAAAAGAACATCTCACATTCTTACAAGTAATTTTTCTAAGACAGATTGACAGACACTTTATTAATGCCCAGAGGGAGATTCGGGACAAGGCAGACCCTGATCTGGAATATAACATTAACATGTCTGCTAAGACAGAATTTATACTATTCTTTGTGCATGAAAAAGTGAGCTGCAGGTTATTTGTGACTGGAAACCATGTAACATGCAAAAGCAACATGCCATCATTTATTTATAAAATGGATTTTAAAAAACTCAGAAATTCTAGCATGTACACTATTTTGCAGGTCTTTTATGATGAAACACTGCTGTAATTTCTCCATCACACAGTACCCTAAAGATATAATTATGTCCTTTATATATATCTCATAATTGCAATTATTGATACTATTTACATTGATGTGGACTCATTTGGCTTACGAATATACTTGCCCAGAAAGTCTTCCATAATGGTTCTCTAAAAGGTTCAGGTTAAACTGGAATTATTGTGGGAAGTTTTAGTGAACTGGTCCTTACGTAATTTTTGAATATACAAAGTAGAATATCAATAGCTAAGACTTCATTTTTATTTTCTTTAGGGACTTTTCTTGTCATCACTTCATTTGGACTGATAAACACGGTGCTGCTTGCCACCTTTGCCTGACCTTATGAATTCAAATGAACTTTAAGATCTTTCATTTTCTTAGTATTTTGGTTTATTTAATCCCTTTTATTGCAACTGGACAATTGTGCGTTTTTTTTCCTTTGGTGGCAAACTTTGCCGTTTCTGTTCACTAATTTTACTTGGAAAATAAGGATTTTATTGCCTACTAAACACCCGGCATTTTATGTATAATCTAATAAATTAATTGAATTGAGTAAAATGACGGCTGCTATTTATATGGGGCAGTAATAGGTTAACTTGACTAAGATAAGTATGGTGTTAAATTATTCACCCAGCTATAATATATATATTATTATATATATATACATAGATTTTTTTTTTGTGAAAGTTTAAAGTTTGTATTGTTTCGACAGCCGAGTATAACTTATAACTGCCCCTTCAGTTAAGGGAAAAATATAAAAGAAGTTTATATTATGCTTAAATTATGAAGTAGATAAATCTAATTATGACTGAAGAAAATCAGGCTGCCTGTTAAAGTGCAGTCTGTGATTGTACTGAATTAGCAGTGTATTCATTTTTGTTGTTATTGAAAAGTTGCCAGATCTTTTCTGCATTTCTTTCAGTTGGAAGGGATTTTGTCATGTCATTTGTATCCTTGTATCCCAACAAAGACCATACATAGTTATGACAATAACAAACCTTTGGTTTACAGCTGAGTTGGGGAGAAGCCAAGAGGAGTGGCGGCCAAAGAGGAAGCCCACATGAGTGGCTGCCAAAGAGGAAGCCCAGATGAGTGGCAGCCAAAGAGGAAGCCCAGATGAGTGGAGGCCAAAGAGGAAGCCCACATGAGTGGCGGCCAAAGAGGAAGCCCACATGAGTGGCTGCCAAAGAGGAAGCCCAGATGAGTGGCGGCCGAAGAGGAAGCCCAGATGAGTGGCGGCCAAAGAGGAAGCCCAGAAGAGTGGCGGCCAAAGAGGAAGCCCACATGAGTGGCGGCCAAAGAGGAAGCCCAGATGAATGGCGGCCAAAGAGGAAGCCCAGATGAGTGGCAGCCAAAGAGGAAGCCCAGATGAGTGGAGGCCAAAGAGGAAGCCCACATGAGTGGCTGCCAAAGAGGAAGCCCAGATGAGTGGCAGCCAAAGAGGAAGCCCACATGAGTGGAGGCCAAAGAGGAAGCCCACATGAGTGGCGGCCAAAGAGGAAGCCCACATGAGTGGCTGCCAAAGAGGAAGCCCAGATGAGTGGCGGCCGAAGAGGAAGCCCAGATGAGTGGCGGCCAAAGAGGAAGCCCAGAAGAGTGGCGGCCAAAGAGGAAGCCCACATGAGTGGCGGCCAAAGAGGAAGCCCAGATGAATGGCGGCCAAAGAGGAAGCCCAGATGAGTGGCGGCCAAAGAGGAAGCCCAGATGAGTGGCGGCCAAAGAGGAAGCCCAGATGAGTGGCGGCCAAAGAGGAAGCCCACATGAGTGGCGGCCAAAGAGGAAGCCCACATGAGTGGTGACCACGCAGCATATGCAAAGGCCATGTATACTGTTAACACGGCAATCAGCGCTGCCAAGCACCGATAGAGCAACAACTTAGAGGGACATTTTTCTTCAAATGATTGCATGAAAAGGAATTTGCACCATCACGAACCACAAATCAAACCACCGATCACTGAAGCTACCTCACTGCCAAACCAGCTCAGCACATTTTATTCAAGATTTGAAAAACAAAGGACTGATGCTCCCCCCCACAACCTGTCACATCCTGTCTGCCTCACCCTCCCATACTACTAGATCTCTCCAAAGGCTCCCACAACCCCCCCACCAACGTCGTCACTGACCAACAAGTGTGATGCACATTCAAGATTCAAGAAGCAGGAGATTAAGGAGGCGGCAGCCCTAACTGTGTCGCTCAAACAGAGATCAGACCCACTGGCCTCCATCTTTGTTGACCATTACTTATATGTACAGTTATTTAGTTGTTTGGTGGATTTCTGCCCATTTGTTTACAATATTAAACCCCATAATCTGCCAAGTTATCCGGCTAAGCAAGAAATCCTGCTTCGTCATGCAGGATTTTATTTTTCCCTGTCACAGTTACAAATGTAGAAATGATTAAATAAAAACATGAAAAGATATGACTTATAATACATGAATTAGTCATGTATAATGCTGAAATGTGAGAGTATCTAATGCTAATGCTAATTATTTTGCAGAATTTGGAGAGACTTTTCAGATATACTTGTGAAACATAGCTATCTAAATATAAACACCAAAAGTATTTTGTTTTTAATTATTGAAGTTTTTTAAAATTATTTTTCTTATTTAGGGCTGCAAGAGAATGAAAACATAAGCATAATATTTCCACATTGATGAACTTTAAATTTGCAGAGAAAGATGATTCTGGGATTATTTTTGTTGATTTAAAGATGCACTTGGAAGCTCCCTGAAATCCAGAGGCTCAAACAGCACAAATGGTGTCCCTTATGTTCTCATTAAAAAGCTGAAGAGAGTCATTTTTCAGCCCCCTTTGATAGCAGAGTATTTTACTGTGCCTATATGTGTAGAGGTCAGACGAAACTGCAAGGACTCTTCATCATTATTGCCTCATTTACATTCCTAGGCTTCCTTTGCATGGAAGTTATCTTGTCTCCCTGCACCATTTCTCTCAGCTGCAATGTATCGCCCGTGTCCTTTACATATCCCTCTCTGGCCTTCATTTCTTGCTGATTACCCGATCTTCCTGCATTTTCCCAATGGCAAAGTCTGAAAATTATACACATTGAATTCTTAGCAATATAATTGTGTTTACCAGATGGGGATTAGAGCTTAATCTCAAGAACTGGGAGAGTAGCGTACCTTGTAATTACTCTGTGACAACACTGTTTAGCATTTTTAGGTACTCACTCCCTGAAGCTGTCAGAATTTACTGAAGGCGTGTTATTTGCTGACCCTCAGTCTTTATTGTTCACCGTCTGACAATAAACGTTTGCAAGACTGGGGTAATGCAGTATGGCTGCGAGACGGAGTCTGAAAACGTCCATATGGCTGGACATAAATGAAGTGCGACAAACACAAAAGCTTCTCAAGGACGCAGAACTTTGATTCTGCCACTCCAGGAAGCCTCATGGGTCACGCAGTAAATTTGCATGAAATAGGTGCAGGGCATGTCAGATTTTCAATTGGTTTACATGATTTTGAGAATTAATCAGCAAATATTTTGTTTGCCTTTTAATAATGTGCTTTACAAAATATTTAATAAACATATTACCCAAGTAACAATCGTTCATTAAAATTAATATATTTAGAATTATTTGGTTATCCTTGATCGAGGTGAATGTAATATGATAAAAGTATGAAAACAGTTAGGAGAATAGGAGTTACACAGAATTAGAAGACCAGACAGGTTAATCCTTGATTCAATATGCCCATATAAAGTAATACAACAACAACAACAAGAACAATAATAATAACAATAATAATAATTATTATTATTATTATTATATTAATCATTATTATTATTATTATTATTATTATAGTTGTTCTTAATATCATAAATCATAATATCATGTTGTAAATATGGCAGCACTTGTTTCACCTAAAACAGAAGGCTTTGGCAGGTTTGGCACTGGAAATAAAAAAAAAGGTAGAAACATAGGCATGTCTTCTGTTGTATAATACTATTTTTATTAGTTTGTTGTGAAATAATAAGTTACAACTAAGTGACACATTGTGTTCTGCCTGGTAATATGATAATAGACAGAAGTTTGTTTAGCATTTCACTCCCTTAATCATCAGTAAAATGGATATTCTGGCTTTGATGGAAAAATAAAAGAAGGAGATTCATTGAACATAAATGACGTACTCTGTTGGTGTCCTAAATGGGCAATGTTAATTTTTGATCTGTGAATCAACATTTTTAAAGAATTCATATCTTGGATTTCAAGGACAAATTGTGATCTCACTATTACACTCATTGTTAATATTTGACTTTCAGAACTTGGCTGCATTGCATTTAATAATTCAGGCAATGCCCACATTTGTTTTAGCAGCAAGAAGATATCAGTATTGACAACTCATTTTACTCATTTTAACTATAAAACAAAAGAAATAAAGAAGAACATGATATGACAAGATTTAATGAATAAGTAAAATCATTAGTATCTTACATTATAACCAGCAAATATATTCTTAAAGTTCCCTGTATTTTCCCAGTTTTTGCATTGAAGCTGTCAAATTGTCTTACATTATCTCAACAAGAGACAATATATTTCATTAAAATGTATTTTAATTATACAAACAAGAAAACAGCATCTGTGCTGTGTCATTTTTTGACAATATATAGCTATTAAATGTACAAACTACATTTCATGGGCATCAAAAGCTGACATTGTATGCCCTTGGTAGAAGGAGAAGTTAATAATGCTTTTACGCTCTGAACGGAAAGGGGCTATTAAAGCAATAAGGCCTCCGAGGCCTTGGGACGTCATGCATGTAGTCACAGTCAAGGGCATTGTTAATCACATTATGCAGCAAAGTATAGTATCTGAAGACCACTCAAGGACTATCATTAAACAAGTTCCGCATTTGTAGTATTCACCATTAGCCATTAATTATAGATAAATATAAATTTGCACTGTTTTCAATTATCATGGTGGGTGCATAGTGTCAAAGAGGGGAAAAGGGTCACTTAAACTCATTTTTATGGACTACAACACAACAGAGGATGTTATACACACAAAAGTCGGCAAAAAAGCAAAGAACAAACCTAGTAAACTAGCTTCAAAGTGTTTTCAAATGTTATCCCAACACACAAATAAGGGACAAATATCTGGAAAAAAAAATAATAGCTGCAGTGCATTATGATTTTCCATTGTTGCGGAAGCGTTTTATCTTCATCCATGTGTATACTGTAGCAGCATGACGATGCCAATGAAGCAAGCAGCGTAACATTAGTGCCGGCGTTCCAGCGCTCCCAGTCCCCAGAGTACTGGCGAGGGTTTTCGTTTTGCCAATCCTGTTTCCTAATTGCCACTGATCATGCCCCGATTACCCTCATGTGTTCCGCATGTGTTCTCTCCCTGTATGAATCAGTGTCTTGCCCCTGTTCCTTGTTGGGCATCTGTTGACTCTATGCCTTGTCCCAGCTGCCTGCCTGTGTTCAGTGTAGATGTCCCCCCAGTCTGTTAGGGCCTGTGTTCAGAGCAGAGCCCGATGTTTTTCTTGTCCTTGCATAATACCAATATTGGCACTTGCATCCCAGTGTTTTATGCAAATCTTGGGAAAATCTTGAAAGTGTTTTTTGTGTGTGTGTGTGTGTCTGTATGTGTAAATGTAAATGATAAGATAAACATTACAAAAAGCTTAGAGCAAACAATGCTAATATTCCACCTTCAGATTAAAATCAAATCTATATTAAAATTATAATTACCAAAAAAAAAAAAAACTAGGAAACTGGAAATGCATTTTCCATTTCTGAAATATCCGGTGTTTTGGGTCTCTGGTGTGGATTCTGCTGTGCACATGAGGTCGGGTCTCTGCTGTGCACGTGAGGTCGGGACTCTGCTGTGCACATGAGGTCGGGTCTCTGCTATGCACATGAGGTCGGGTCTCTGCTATGCACGTGAGGTCGGGACTCTGCTATGCACATGAGGTCGGGACTCTGCTATGCACGTGAGGTGGGGTCTCTGCTATGCACGTGAGGTCGGGACTCTGCTATGCACGTGAGGTCGGGACTCTGCTATGCACATGTGGTCGGGACTCTGCTATGCACATGTGGTCGGGACTCTGCTATGCACGTGAGGTCGGGACTCTGCTGTGCACGTGAGGTCGGGACTCTGCTATGCACGTGAGGTTGGGTCTCTGCTATGCACGTGAGGTTGGGTCTCTGCTATGCACGTGAGGTCGGGACTCTGCTATGCACGTGAGGTCGGGACTCTGCTATGCACATGTGGTCGGGACTCTGCTATGCACGTGTGGTCGGGACTCTGCTATGCACGTGAGGTCGGGACTCTGCTGTGCACGTGAGGTCGGGACTCTGCTGTGCACATGAGGTCGGGTCTCTGCTATGCACATGAGGTCGGGTCTCTGCTATGCACGTGAGGTCGGGACTCTGCTATGCACGTGAGGTCGGGACTCTGCTATGCACGTGAGGTCGGGACTCTGCTATGCACATGTGGTCGGGACTCTGCTATGCACATGTGGTCGGGTCTCTGCTATGCACATGAGGTCGGGACTCTGCTGTGCACATGTGGTCGGGACTCTGCTATGCACGTGAGGTCGGGACTCTGCTGTGCACGTGAGGTCGGGACTCTGCTATGCACGTGAGGTTGGGTCTCTGCTATGCACGTGAGGTTGGGTCTCTGCTATGCACGTGAGGTCGGGACTCTGCTATGCACGTGAGGTCGGGACTCTGCTATGCACATGTGGTCGGGACTCTGCTATGCACATGTGGTCGGGACTCTGCTGTGCACGTGAGGTCGGGACTCTGCTATGCACGTGAGGTCGGGTCTCTGCTATGCACGTGAGGTTGGGACTCTGCTGTGCACGTGAGGTCGGGACTCTGCTGTGCACATGAGGTCGGGACTCTGCTGTGCACATGAGGTCGGGTTTCTGCTGTGCACATGTGGTCGGCACTATGCTGTGCACGTGAGGTCGGGACTCTGCTATGCACGTGAGGTTGGGTCTCTGCTATGCACGTGAGGTTGGGACTCTGCTGTGCACGTGAGGTCGGGACTCTGCTGTGCACGTGAGGTCGGGACGCTGCTGTGCACATGAGGTCGGGTTTCTGCTGTGCACATGTGGTCGGGACTCTGCCGTGCACGTGAGGTCGGGACTCTGCTGTGCACGTGAGGTCGGGACTCTGCTATACACGTGAGGTCGGGACTCTGCTGTGCACATGAGGTCGGGTCTCTGCTGTGCACGTGAGGTCAGGTCTCTGCTGTGCATATGAGGTTGGGTCTCTGCTGTGCACATGAGATCGGGACTCTGCTGTGCACGTGAGGTTGGGTCTCTGCTGTGCACGTGAGGTCGGGACTCTGCTATGCACATGTGGTCGGGTCTCTGCTATGCACATGAGGTCGGGACTCTGCTGTGCACATGAGGTCGGGTCTCTGCTATGCACATGTGGTCGGGTCTCTGCTGTGCACGTGAGGTTGGGTCTCTGCTATGCACGTGAGGTCGGGTCTCTGCTGTGCACGTGAGGTCGGGTCTCTGCTGTGCACGTGAGGTCGGGTCTCTGCTATGCATGTGAGGTTGGGTCACTGCTATGCACGTGAGGTTGGGTCTCTGCTATGCACATGTGGTCGGGACTCTGCTATGCATGTGAGGTTGGGACTCTGCTATGCACGTGAGGTCGGGTCTCTGCTGTGCACGTGAGGTCGGGACTCTGCTATGCACGTGTGGTCGGGACTCTGCTGTGCACGTGAGGTCGGGTCTCTGCTGTGCACGTGAGGTCGGGACTCTGCTATGCACGTGAGGTCGGGTCTCTGCTGTGCACGTGAGGTCGGGTCTCTGCTGTGCACGTGAGGTCGGGTCTCTGCTGTGCACGTGAGGTCGGGTCTCTGCTGTGCACGTGAGGTCGGGTCTCTGCTGTGCACGTGAGGTCGGGTCTCTGCTATGCACGTGAGGTCGGGACTCTGCTGTACACATGAGGTCGGGACTCTGCTGTGCACATGAGGTCGGGACTCTGCTGTGCATGTGAAGTTGTTTATGCTTCTGTTGCATTAAGGTGAGGAGGAAACAGGGAAGTGGTTTGTGCAGCCTGACCAGACCCACCATTGCACAGGGACAACTGGGGAACACAGTGTGCCTGATCCTAGTAATGTTCTGCTAAATCCTGGGTAAACTCAATATTTTTTTTAAATAACAAGATCATTTAAAACCACAATCAGTGATATTTTAAAAGCTCTACTATGAGTATTTTTCCTCCAATAACAGAAACCCATAAGGTGTTTAAGTAAAAGAATGTTGCAGTAATTTGGAAGAAGCACGGTTTAATGGAATACTAAAATTACATGTAAGAATACATTTTCCTTTAGAATTCACATGTTGCATTTGTATGACAGAATAACTCTCTCCAGGTTGCTTAATTTTTTCATCACTTAAGAATATCCTGATGGTGGTATTTGACACTAACAGCTCGTTTTTTGGCCTTTTGGATTACATGGTGAATGCTCTGTGAGTCACATCATAGAGAAAGGCTTCTGTAAAACAAGCAGCATACTGCCATAAATAACTGGGGTTACTGGCAAGATACCTCTGGGGTAAAGCTTTAGTAATAACAGATAACAGACATGAAGGAAGGCATGCAAACCCGTAACATGCCAGACTACAAAACACTTCTTCCAACTAGCTTAGGGCTGTAGGATCCTTCATTTCACACGGCTAATATGTTTACTTTCAGAGTCTCCATTCTCAATGCATTCTCCTCTATGCACAGTCTACATTGTTTCTCTTTGCTTTTACTAGTTACCGAGATGATTAAATATCATTGGTAAATTATGTTGCTGCTATTATTGTCTGTTGCTGTATAGAAGCATCATGTTAATTGCTATGTTGTCTATCATTTTATAGTGCTTATATTTTGGTGTAAAAGTAATTAAAGAATGGCCGCGTCCTGGCCAAGATGTTGGCACTGATCAAGTATTGCAATCAGTGCCAATTCAAAATAGACACACATGCTCATTAATGTATCTGTTATCCCCGGGTTCATTGTGCAACAACCATTGAGACCATGTATGTGTAGTTTATTACTTCTGAAGGAAATCTGGCTTGCATTGCAAAGACATACATTATAGCTAATCAAAAGGTTTGATGAGGAAAAGGGAGATTCGAGAGAGACAAGATACTGGAGTTACATGCTGAAATATGGAAAAGAGGCCATCAGAAAGGTATGTGACAGGACAGGAGATGGTGGCTGCATTCTCTCAGTCTATAAGAAAGGAGAAAAAAGGCAAATGTCAAAGCCAAGCAGCTGTGAACAGTAATAGAGACTACAGGGAGATCAGTACTCCACTGGGTTGTCTTTGGGGTGTGTTCAAAATTCTGCTTTACATCCAAGTGCTGTGACACCTGTCTGGAAGCCACATGCCTCCTGAATCCTTAAATAGGCTGGTGGGCAGAGCTAATGGATGTGGGGTCCAGTGGTTTATACCACTGGGAGAGGTACCATGTGGCTCTCTGCCTGCTGCACAAGGCTTGTGGCTCACGTCTAGCTTAGAAGAGGAATTGAAAATGAGTGATTCTTGCTGATTGGCCTGTCAAGGCTCTCTGAATCTTGTTGGGCAGTTTACCAGTTCTCAGAGAAAGGAAACAGTCTAGCACCTTAACTTACTTTCCCAATATCTGCAGCCTAAAGATATGGTTACCGCTTCAGCCAATTTTCCCACAGATAAAGGAAGAACAAGAAATATTCCTAAAAAATTAAAAGCAGAAATTCTGGTGTGATGTTAAATACAGTATGTGATCAGCTTTTACAACAGAATAATGAGAAGTATTTAATCCATTTTCCCTTACTTTCTGTGACATATGTCACCACCTGTCCTGTCCACCCCGGTATGACCAGCAGGGGTTGGTGCTCATCCTCCAGAATCCTCCTGTTTTCTTCCCAGCTGTGTCTTGTTCGTAATCCCCAATCCTAATGTGGCAAACCTGAATCATATCAATCCCTCGTTGGTCCTGTATATATGTGCTTCCCAGTCCTGTGTTCCCCAGTTCGGTCATAAATATTGGTCTTCCCGTCTGCCCGTGTCCCCTGCCATCTCATTTTCCAGCCACTGTTCAGTTCAGTTTCAATAACCCCCCTGAATTCACCCAAACCCCTGTCTTTTACTCATTTGTCCTGCATTTAATGACAATATATAAGTGACACTGCTAGTCTGAGAGTTAGCAATAACAGTAAACATTTATGATATTTATAGGGCCTCGAAATACTCTAATGAATTGTGCATGAATGCTGCTTTTTGATGTGATTTTTATTGGTTACTGGGAAATAAAGATATATGAAGTCTAACACTGCATGGTCATTGTAAATAAAAACCTCTGACAGAAGTACATTCTGTGTGCTAAAAATATCTATGGACATGTATTATTTAGGTTAAAGAAAGATCTGGAGTTTGGTTTTGAATAAGACTCATTTCAAAGGCAACTTTATTAGTTTCATTTTCATGCTAATCTTGAAATCTGCTATAATCATGTATCTTTCTGTTGCGTATTAGGGAGGAAGTTAAACAAAAACAGAGACCAGGCTTCAAGACAGTATGAAGTAGGACAGACGGAGATAACATTGTTTCCATCCAGGAACTGGCACAATGGACAACAAATGGATTTCAAAGTGAAACATCCAGATTTAGAGTAAAACCAAACCAGTTTATGTTGCCAAAAAAAATCATTCCAAAAGCCAGCAAAGAGTGATCATTACAAGATATTCTGATTAGTAACAGGTCCTGCTGTCGATTCATTGTTATGAATCATGTTTGTGATGCTGTCTCTTTTTGTGTATCACGCTTAATATTTATTGACTCTTTATATTAAGCCTCCATAAATGCAAACAACTCCTCTTCGATTTCGAGGACAGCAATCATATTTTTTTCCAAAGAAAATACCACAGTGTAATGTCTTGTACACATTCCCCCACCTTTCCAAAAAAATGGCACGATAAATGTGACACGATAAATTCCCCACCAGGCTACCGGACTGCTACCGATAAAATTTGCCAAGCAGAGTATATATATATATATATATATATATATATATATATATATATATATATACTGTATATGACCTTTATTATAGAATATTCAGAAAATCAATCCACACCCCCACTGATTGCGAATCCCTGACCTGAGAAATATTCCTGAGAGTTTGCAAGATGATCCATGTAATACATTTAGATGACAGATGGCTGTGTTTACAAGATAACAGTTGCGGTCTCCGTTTTTGCCCTCTGCTAACCTCTGGTCGATCATGGGGAAGACTTTCTGGTTTCATCCATAATAATATGGATGATCCATGTTTCATCCATAATAATGTTTTCTAAACTGGAAATAAGATCCATCCAATATCATATAGAGTGAATAAAGTAATAATAAAAAGTAGACATATTTCTTCATAAGTTTACACCTCCTACCAGCTCATCCTTCTCTTTGCTGTCGTTAAGCACCTTGTCTTAAAATTTGAACCGGTACAGATTTTCAGTCAGAATGTGCTTGCAAAGTTTAGAAAAGATCGGACAAATAATTTTTCAGTTATTAAGCTGACAAGATCAAATGTCTGAGGTGCTCTTCTCTTTGCAGTCACTATGCAGCTCTGCCTTTAGTGTCATTAGTCTCAAAATTCTATCAGGTCCAGATCTTCAGCCTTACAGCATGTCTGCAATGGCTAAAAAAGATCTGATACATATTTTTGAGTTATTGCCCTAAAGGGATCAAAGGTCTGAAAGTTCCCTTTTTCACTATGTGGTGCTGCTTTAATTTTATTTAAATCTTTCTCAAAATTTGACCACTTCCCGTTTGGCACCACTAGAATTGCTCATTTGTGTCACAGCATATGTCATATAGGTGTATGGGATTGCTTTGGGGCAGACTCATTCTGTCACAACACAAATCATGGACTGTGGACCTAGTAGGGCCACTCGGGACTGTGCCCTGGTAACTTTTGGACCAGCATAAAGAGTGCAGTGAATTAGCTGCAAAAAATTAAATGAAAAACAAAGCTTTATCTAATTAAATCCTGAACTATTCTGTAGTCCATCCATCCATCACTTATCGGTGATATACGTCCATTTCAGTGAATATGCCCCCCCCCCCCCCCCATATGCATTTTGCGGTCCATGCCCATGATCCATAATAATGATCTGCTCCTGTGTGATTTCCAGTACAGTTCTCTGCCCTACTGGGAACACTATAGTCAGCAAGGAGGGCAAATTTCAGCACAACATTCCAAAGTTTATGACAGGACAAGGAGAGAACTTGCGGGGGAAGCCACTAACGGTGCTTTTCCACTGGCATACAGGAAACGGCCCGTATCTGAGTTGTACCGTGAAGAGAGACTACTTACAGTGCGGTTACAGTGCGGTTCCAGCTCGCTTCGGTTTTCCACTGCAGAAGGGTCGGCCTGGTAAAGGCATTGCCGGGTTTGGAGAGAGACAGTGACATCAAACCGAAGAGACACTTATTTACTGTTCACACAGAGTGCATTATGATTTACTAAGTGCAATTCTTCTTCTTATTATTATTATTAGTTTACTGTGTGCTGTGTGTTAGAATTGTCACTGTCAGAATTGCCAGGTTATGCAAGCATCAAACGCCAGCATCCACATTATGCATCCATTCTGTTTAGCTGTTCCATAGTACTTTTTTTTAAGTAGGAGGTAATTTTCAAGATCCGAGTTATCAGGAATGCATCCAATCATCGTGATCTGCAATACTACTAACAATAAATAATATATAGAATTGATGATTTTTTTCCTTCAGATAATCCATGCACAGAACACCAGTATCTCCATGCTTCTCAACCAATCAGATGGTGGAAAAGCACCTTAAGAGGCCTACAACAATATTAAAGGAGCTGCAGGAATGTCTGGCAGGTACCAGTCGGTCATTGTATATGACAAACTCCTGTTATTCTGTGCACGAGATGTCCCCCGGCGATCGGAAGGGCTAAAGAGGGCTGTGCACGAGATGTCCCCCGGCGATCGGAAGGGAGCTCTCTTATTGGGTTATTTTTATGTTTGTAACCTACTGCATTCCCTGGAAGCTTGTGCCTATTGGCTACTCGACAGCTGAATGCTTTTAATTTGCCATGATTATACATTTGAACATCACTTTGGAAAAAAGAACCAGCTAAATATATCTAAATGTGCATAATGTAAATGGGAAGTCCATCTATGTTAAGTTAGTGGAAACTTATTCACAAAACTTACTGCAGTAGGTTCTTCTAAAAAATATTAATTGAGGGCTGTGGACACAAGAAACATTAGTTTTACTCCAAGTATTCTGCTAATTATCTAATTTCTGTTATTATTATTTGTCTTATTTGTGGTGTTTAGATTTTTTATATTCACTGTACCAATAAAACATTAACAATTATACGTTTTAAAATTTATGATGAGTAATTGGCTGATGCAAGGAATCCAAGTAATTGAGTTGAAAATTTTGAAACTAAAAAGCTACTATATGGGACTCTGGGGAACTGGGAGGAGCTGTGGAGTAAACTGGCTTCAGTCTGCTAAGGGGGTGAAAACTTGCTGGGCTCGTTCACAGCATCCGGTTCCATGAAGTCTGTCAGGTAGCTGTGAGCTGGTGCTTCTCCATGGGGAACCTTGCATCACTCCTCCTGCTGGCACTGTCCTCCCTAACATGCCATTTGCTTATTATGGAAAGAAGGTTGATGCAAGGATGAGGCATAAATATGAATTTGAACAATACTGTAATGAGCTGATAATTGTAGTAGTAGTACTTAAAACAGAAGTAACATTTTGAAGAAATACACATTTTATATATATATATATATATATATATATATATATATATATATATATATATATATATACACACACACACACACACACACACACACACACACACATCCACTGGTCACTTTACTGGGTACACCTGCTTCTTGAAGCAAATATCTAATCATGCAGTCATATGTCAGGAACACAATGTATAAAATCTTGCAGATACAGGTCAATAGCTTCAGTTAAGTACATCACACACCAGGATGGGGAAGAAAGGTGATTTAAATTACTTTGAACATGGCATAGTTGTTGGTGCCAGACAGCTGGTATGAGTATTTCAGAGACTGCTGATCTATTGGAATTTTCACACACAACCATCTTTTACAGAGAATGGGCCAAAAAAGAAGAAACTTTGGGATAAAATGCCTTGTTGATGGCAGAGGAGAGAGAAGAATGGGCAGACTGGTTCAAGCTGATAATAAGGTAAATCACTGATTCTTGGGAATTTGGATAAAACAGGTTTTAATTCTGAAAATAAAAAGTTATTTAAATTACAAAATCTGAAGGTATATCATCATAGACCAAGGTCTTGGCTATTCAGCAATGTACTGGTGCAACCTCCTCATTTTGTATTTTTCAGGTGTTTTTTCAGTTATTACTTTGTTTTTGTCAACATAAAGTCAAAGTTGAGTGTAATGATTGGGGGGTGGGGGGATTTGGGGGGAATGTTGTGAATGTTGGATGAGATAAGCCAACTGAACGTGATATAATGGAGAATTGAGAGAGAGAGGGAAGGCCCCCCCTCCCCTAGGGTTGGATGATATGGAAGAAGTATAGGGGGAATTACACCAATAAAAAATACAAAAGAGGTTAATGAAACATCGCAGGTCATATTGGTATTTATTGTGATCAACAATTATATTCTAGACTCTATTGAGGACCATGTAGTGACGTCTGACGGTGGTGACTTAAACCTACTCTTTCATACTGTATGATATGCATGAGTTGTTCACATTAACCATTTTATTTCCCCTCTGTTGCTAGCTACTTCAGACCTCTTCGTAAAAAGTATACATTTATGTCATAATCTAATCTAATATTTTTTTTTACAAAAAAGACGGTCTTG
Organism: Paramormyrops kingsleyae; assembly: GCF_048594095.1. Classification (NCBI taxonomy): domain Eukaryota; kingdom Metazoa; phylum Chordata; class Actinopteri; order Osteoglossiformes; family Mormyridae; genus Paramormyrops; species Paramormyrops kingsleyae. The sequence continues at coordinate 28,067,078 of NC_132814.1, read as the reverse complement.
ACATGTTATGTTTGTGAAAGTAGCAGTGTCCAAAAATATGAACAAGTTTAAGAGAAAATAGCAAACTTCAGGAGCTTGAGTGATCTTGAAGCATACAGTAGAGCTGAAGGTTTGAAAATGGGGTCTTCAGGAATGTAGCTGACCTTGTAGTTGCCTGATTTTATTGCTTTTTATAAAAGTCTGACGGTGGTGACGAATATGTGGGACACATTCTCAGCAACCACATAGTAATAGTAAATATGTTCAAAACTCACTGTTTGTAGGTTTTAATACATATTACAATGTACTCTTTCATGTGGAAAAGATATTATTCAGTTCAATTATTACTTTTTGTTTTTTTAATCAAGTTGAAATGATTTTGTAGGCAATGGGCCAGCATATAATCATTAAATTAATAAAAATAAAAAATAAGACTACAAAAGAACCTTACATATGTGCAAAGGACCCCCTAATTATAACCTTGATTCTTTTTATTCATGAAAATGTTATTAATTTCCAACAGAATGAGCACTTTTCTTAGTGGGACATGTTTTTGTCAGTTTGAAGAATCGGTGATATGTAACTCAAATAACCACTCGGTACAACCAAGGTATGCAGAAGAGCATCTCTGAACGTACAACACGCCGAACCTTGAATCAGATGGACTACAGCAGGATTAGACCACACCGGGTGCCACTCCTGTCAGCTAAGAACAGGAAACTGAGGCTACAGTGGACATGGGCTCACAGAAACTGGACAATGGAAGACAGCAAAACCTTTGCCTGCTCAGACGAGTCTCGACTTCTGCTTTCAGTGTAAACAACATAAAAGCTTGGATCCATCCTGCCTTGTATCAACATTTCAGGATGGTGCTGGTGGTGTAATGGTGTGGGGGATATTTTCTTGGCACACTTTGGGCCCCTTAGTACCCACTGAGCATCGTTTAAATGCCACAGCCTACCTGAGCATTGTCGCTTAATGACCACAGTGTACCCAGCTTCTAATAGCTACTGTACTTCCAGCAGGATAACACGCCAGGTCACAAAGCTCATATCATCTCAGTCTGGTGTCTTGAACATGACAGTGAGTTCACTGCACTCAAATGGCCACCATAGTCACCAGATCTCAGTCCAACAGAGCAGCTATGGGATGTGCTGTAGTGGGAGATTCACATCATTAAGGTGCAGATCTTGTCTGGGTGCTGTTCAGAATGTGTGGCCGTGGCCCCTTTCACATATGATTCATACATATACGATCTTACATAATAGTAGTGGTAGGCTTGGGAGTGCCAGATTGTTCAGAAATACTTCAAAGTCCAGATATTATATTGTGGTATAAGGTGATGACATTTTGAAAGGTGTGTTTTGTGTGTGTGTGTGTTGGGGGGGGTTGTCCCCTATGAAATCAGGTAATTTTGTCACTGTGAATTCTTGAAACACTGTCACGCCCATATCCGAAATGAAGCCACGCCCATATCCGAAATGAAGCCACGCCCATATCCGAAATGAAGCCACGCCCATTGTAGATACAGATCACTTTGTTGTTGAACAGATATAGACAATATTGTACCCCTAAAACACCAAACCCTACTTTCAGGCATCCTTTGTGGAAGTAAAATTGGACATTGGTAGGCCCGGGAGGGGAGGCATATTGGGTCTGTTATGTCTTAGGCCTTAGGCAAGAAGAGATTGTTTTGAAAAGGACAAGGTGAATCGTCTGCTTAAGCATCTGCTTGAATTGTTCAATGAGGCTCTCTGTTTAGACGAGTTAGACTGAGCTTCACAGGGACATATATATTATTTAATATATTATTTAATTTAAAATTCTAAAATTCTTTTTTCAAAAGAAAAGAAATTGTCAGGTAGCTGGGTAAGACTATAGCGACCCCCCCCCCCCGAGATCCTGCCCCCACCCTGTGTTTGTGGCATTTGCTTACTGCACAGATGACTTCCCCAGTCCAAAGACATGTATTTAGGGTAACTGCTGTGGCAAATGTTCTGTAGTGTGTATTTGCATGTGTGTGTGTGTTTGTGTGTGTGTCCCTGCATGCAATTATCTAACTTACTGTGCATATCTTCAGACATTTACTATTGAATCTTTCTATTAAGCATTAGTGTCTTTACTTAATTTTGCATAAATTTGTATTATTACCAGAGCCTTTTGATTAGGTGTGAAAGGAAATATTTAATAGGTTTTTTTATATCACTTAAGTCACATTACATTATCTAAAAGCATGGCAACCTGTCAATGAAATAACCTGCTATGCAATGAAACAAGGTCCCTTTTGTCTTGTACCTGACATTTGAAACTAAATTCAACCTGGCAGTTTTGTTCAACTTTAAAAGATACCTACGACTTTGATGTAAAAATGAACTGATAGGTATTCTCATGTAGTTTTCGTATAATTAATAACTTTATTTCCCAGGTGGCTAAGATTAGCTGTGCTTTCAGAGGACGTGTCCGCCAGGGGTGCCTGACCACTCCCATAGATCTCGGCGTGTTTTCCATTTGATCATAGGAGATGATTAATGGATAATTGATCACGTCGGAAAAATACACCAAGAGGGACCCTCCCCGCCGGTTGGCAGCAAAACCCGGGCTGCTTTTGTCGTCCTACAGTCCCTGTGATGCATCCCTGCCTGCTAACTGGCCAGCCCCCCCCCCTGCAGCATACTGTAATAGTGGTAGTTGCTGGGTTGTGACCAGTATGGTACTCACAGTATGTGGGATTCCTTTGATGCCTTGTATATGTATTTTCCCACTTATGTCTGGGACATGATGCTGATTTTCCGTGAAAGTTGCAGTCTGATGTGAGCACTTTTGAAAAGGGGATATTACAAAGGGAGACGCTGCCACTGGTCTCATATCAGCTTCTGAAAAACATGCCAGATTTTAAAGGCGGCAGACTGGTGGCACCCTGGTTGGCACTACTGCTTCACATTGGTGGAGACCAGAGTGCAACTCTGTGCCACATCTCCAAGGGTGGGGAGTTTGGCAGAGTGGGCTTTCTTCTGAGCTCTCTGATTCCCCCCCCCCAACAGTCACACTAAGGTGAATTGGAAATGGCAAATGTCTGTAGGTGTGAAAGGTGTGTGTGCCCTGTGATGGGTTGGTGCAGGATGCCTTCGACATTGCAGGTGTACAGTGCCTTGGAGCATCCGGAGGTGTTGACATGCCTTTTTTCACACAGGCGCTGGTGTGCAATGGCCATGTCAGGTCCACAGTGATGTAGGCAGCCAGGCTGAAGCTGTGCCCACTCTCCACAGGCCGAGAGGGGTGACTGGGGGGGCTGAGACTGCTGCAGGACCTCTCTCACCACCGTCAGTCCTAAAGGAGGCTCTGTGACTGTAAGTTCTATTTATTCTCTGGATTACTGTGAATGTCAATTTGCTATTTGTTTTCATATTGCATTACGAAATAGAATATAGAGTTAATACATAAATTCATCAACACCCCTTTGATCATTAAGTGTGGATGAGCAGGCATGCAGACAGGAAGGGGAAAGCAGATTAGCACAGCCATTGTTTTTCCAGGCCACACTAATCATAGGTGTAGTCATCATGATTTCCATAGGCTGATTCAGCATATGTCCTAACACATTCCTGAAATGAACACCAGTTACTTTAAATAAAGCATTCTCATTCATTTGCATTAAAATCAATCCCCACTGTAAAGTCTTAGCCTCCCTTTTCACACTCCTATTTCATGGATCTGTCCATATGTCCAACAAAACCTAATTAAGATGGAAAGACCAAATTGGGACTGTCACCAGTCAATGCCGTGTCTCTCTCCCATATTTTTCACTGTGTGGTCCACTGAGAAAAGTGCAGGGGCCCTTCATTTAGAAAAGGTGACACTCTGCTGACAATCTGTCACACCACTCCCAAACTCTCAACAGCAATTCACCTCGCCAGAATGCTAATTGGACTGTTCTGCTCCTGATTGCTCACAGAGTTATGCAATTAAGCAGAATACAATACTGAAATCCATGAGCCTCTCAATGCAGTGTGCAGTCTTCTCCCTGTTCGGAGTTAGGGTCATAGAGCTCTGATGTGCTGCGATGGGTTGGCACCCCATCCTGGGTTAAACCCAGTCTGAGCACACAGTACACAGTACATACACAGTACATATAGTTCAACCTACCTGTCACTGCATCCTGGCAACCCACTGCCTGATTCAAAGGGTGTGCAGAGCTGCTCTCGGCACAGGCCAATTAGACACTGAAGGAATTAACTAGCTAACTTTATGCCATGACATAAATAGAAATAAAAATACGTTCTTACGCTGAGCCATGGCTGACTGAATCACATTTGATCGCATTTACATGTGATGGTCCATAGTTAATGATATACACTGATTGAGAGAAACCTGCAAGCAGACATATCAGGATGCCAGCAGATGCATGGCTTAGTGCAACAGGCTTGTGATGGACAGCTACAACATGGAGATATGCCCAAATTGTGGTTCGGTGGTCCCAGGCCCAAATGCAAAGTATTTTTATCTAATAACAAAGCACTTAATACAACTCGCAACTTTCAGGTTACACGTCTATGTGCTGCGTTGCACTTTGCTCTTTATACCCACATTGCCTGAAATTTAATTAAATCCAGATGTCCCAAGCTTGATATACTGAGCAGCAAGCTTTGCTCTGAGCTCAGATTAATTGCACTTCCCTCTTGTTTGTGTTGTGTCAATATTTATAGTTCCGATTTCATAATGTTTGTTTGATCTTTGCTGTCATGGTTTCGGTTTCACCTCAGCTCCATCTAACCATTTGCACTTGAGTCTCCTTCCTGCACAGCTCATTCCAGAACCCTCTATTCAGTCAGTGGCCTTGATCTTATGACAAAATGGTTTTAAATCTTTGACTCTACTCCTACCACACTACCTCTTCTTTTGTCCTCTTTGTAGTGCCTGTATGCAGTCAGCCCTTATTTTCCATAATAAAATAGGTCAGTTTTCAAATGAACTTTTCAAACCCCAAGAATTGTTTTCTTTCAAACACTGACTTGAGGTGAAATTTGAAATATGAAAATAATGGCTATCCAGCCTCACTGAGCATGTAGTTTTTTTCGGATTATTTTATATATAAATATTATAGCTTATATTACATGCCCGCAATTGATAAGAGCCAATGAACCTTATAATTATGAGAGGTTGTTGGCAGGGGACTGCAGCTCCTGTTAAAGGAGCCCATGGTGAATAGGTGCCATGAAAAACCTCCCCCCTAGAAGCTGAGGAACGGCAGTACGGGATAGTGCTGGGTGCTGCTTATCATAGTGCCAAATAGGTGCAGTGCAGAATGTATTCTTAAAAGACTCGAATCTTCCAGGGATTTAAAGTAACTTGGTAACACTTACAATGAAGCTATGATCTATAATGCATTATAGACACATTCATGATGCATTATTACAATTGGAATAAGAATTAATAAACAATTTTAGCATCTCTTGACAGTCATAAGGCAGTATAGTGTTGATTATAATACAGTCATTCCTGCTACAGCGTGATATCACACAGCGAATCTGTTCTGATGAAATTAATATGCGAGTATTCAAGTCCAATACAAGGTGGTTTCACATTGAATCTTGATTCTCTCTTGAAGAGAAAAGCCCCACTGGAACTACAATACAGTCTTAACAAGAAACACTACTTGCAGAAAAAAGTGAATGATAGTTATCCAAGTGATGTACAATTTCTGAACGAATGCTTCTTTTGAACTGGTTCTTTTCAGTGAATGGATCGGGCCTGTTTTCAAATCTAAATGGCGATCGGGTGGAGAGGGTCTCAAATTTCCGGTTTTCGACTTCTTAGGAAGATCCACCTCTCCCAGACGCTGCTGGTAACCTTCTATCGCTACTCCATTGAAAGCGTACTTACTTACTGCATGTGTGTGTGGTACAACAGCTGCACAGTTGCAGAGAAGAAGGTGCTCCAGAGAGTCGTCACTACAGCTCAGAAAACTACTGGTTGTATTCTCCCCACCTTAGAAGAACTTTACGCTTTCCGCTGCTCTGATAAGGCAAAAAAAATCCTTAAGGACCCAACACATCCAGGACACTGTCTGTTTCAGCTGCTGCCCTCGGGCAGGAGAATTGGAGCAATAAAAACAAGGACAAACCGGTTAAAAAACAGTTTTCATCCTAAGGCAACTATGTTAGTGAATGCAGAAATGGAATGATCTCATTATCAAAGAAAGGGGTGTGGGGGCACAGGTTGGGGGTGGGGCAGAATGAATGTATGTGTATTTATGTATTTATTAAGTTATATATCTTGGATGAATGTTGTACAGAATAGGGACTTCAATTTCGTTGTTGCATGACAATGACAATAAAGTATCTATCTATCTATCTACTGTATCTATCCAGTTGAATATATATTTTAGTACGCAATTTCAGGAACATGTTAGTGGCAGGACTGATTGTACTTCATAAGCTACGTCATTCCGACTGCTCATAATCATTCTACCAATTCTACATAAAATATTATAAAACCTTATAAATAATTTGCTTCTTTTTGTTATCAAAGTGTGAATACTGTGGTTATAGTCTAGCTTGCTTCAAGTAAAGTAAGGACACATGCATATAATGTGTTTATAGCTAGCTATAATATGTTTGAAACGCGTTTCAGTGAATCACAAATACGTGGCAAATGTGAAAGACAAATGTATTATTTGCTTCAAGTTAAAAAAGAGGAAAAACTATTTCATTTGTTTGATCTATACCGCCTGTCGGATTTGTGCCACATACATCTCTGCATGCGCAGCATTACACTTCACAGCATATTTTACGACAGTAGCTGGAAGTTGTGAGGTAGCTGGCCTCATGGATTGCTGCTGGTTATAGCTAACGCTAGCTGTGCTTACCGCACTGACGCAGACCAGTTTTGGGTAAATGGGTTTATTGCAGGACAGGCAAGTAAACCAGATCAAGGACAGCACGAGGCTTCCACTGATCACTATGACTGCCAGGAGTGGGGGTGCAGTCAGGGAGAAGGCGAGGTGGGTCGGAGGCGATAATCAGTCAGGAAATAGCCAAATTTCTATTGTGCACCTCTCTTCTATAAATAAGCAGCCCAAGTGATTTCCCTGCTGCATTTCCCTCTTTATTTTCAGTTGTACTGTATAAAAGTGCAAGACTGGATTATCACAATGTGCAACTGTCACACTGCACAACCGTGCTTATACACTGGATATATATTTTTTGTACAAGTGTGACTTATAAGTAAATTAGCATAATGTGAATATTTCAATATAAAGGTCATTAAAAACATAATTGTTTGAAGCCTGCCACCAATATGTGACCTTCACTCCAATGAACAACAGTGGCCAATGTGGTACCTGCATGGGAATATCTGTGTATTTTGTTACACAGATAAGTCAACTAGGGAAGACAAAGGACAGACATCACAGCAAGGGACAGCAGCTGAATGAACTGAAACTGGGACTCCAGAAAGTGGCCCAAAGCCGGTTCATATCCCACCGCACTCCCTCAGCCAGTTGGAACTCAGCAAAGAGCTGGTTTGAGCAGTTTGAGTGGCTGGAGTTCTCTGTAGCCAGAATCTCCACCATCTGAGTTTCATGTGGTCTGTAGGGAAGGTAGAAAAACCACACCGGGAACGATACTCTCAGTGCCTCCAGGTTTTTGAATTGGAAGAGGACTTGCGAATCCTTCCAGAAGCATGAGAAAAGTACTCTTCAGCTGTCCATCATGACCTGGTGGCAGGGTTAGGGTTCGAGGGGATGACCTGAGCTATCTTAGCAGAGATATCAGGGGGGTGCCGTTACCTTTTAGGGGCATGATGAGCAGAAGTCCCGCCAGAGTCAGGGCAACGTCATTGAATGCATAATGCTCCTCAAACAATTTGATGCATTTTTTTCATATATATACTAACTCATATCACCTACCTCTCTCGTTTCTTCAAAAATGAAAGGATAACTAGAATTTCACAGAAATCATAAAAAAATATCATTACGCAAATGACTATCTCAAAGATGTAGTCTCTGATGGCAGAGAAAGTCAGAGAGAGAGATACACAGAGCAGCTTGCGGTCTGGGTGCATTCCGTTATGTGAGAGGAAGTAACCAGAGAGAGTGTTTTTTCAACCTGCGGGTCAACCTGGAATCTCACCACTTCAAATGATGTCAGACAGCAGCTTTGCTGTCCATGACGTAAAGGAGCTTCACCCATCAGATTTCAAGCATGGGAGAAGAGTGTATGTCAGGTATTCAAGCCTACAACCCAACCTCAGAGACCTTGCTCTCTGAAAAAGCCTTCAGAAGACTTGCTACCCATTATAAGTTTCCGGTGAAGCTAGAAAAACTTCAAGTGGCTAACAGTTTCAACAGGAGAAGAATGAGGAAAGAGACAGCTATTGTGTTAGAAATGCTTGATATAGACATGTTTCCCAACCTGAAAGCTGTTTTCCAAGTGACCCTAACAATTCCAGTGAGCAGTTGCAGCTGTGGAAGTTCCTTCAGTGCCTTGCACCATCTCCATACACGCTTAAGGAGCACCATGGACCAAGTCAGGCTAAACAACCTGGCCATCGTGTCAATTGAGAAAGACAATCTGGATGCCCTGGTGATATTATTGACAGATTTGCTCAATAGACACTATGTTGGTACAGCCTTACTGTATGTCACTACCACAGAAATAGAAAAGGACCCTGACTAAGACAACAATAGGAGGGCAAAGACTGAGAGGGGAAGGAGACAATGAATGGAGGGATGGAAGTTGGAAAGTTAGACTGAGTGTAAAGAAAAAATGGAAGAACAACTGCAGTGGGAAGTGAAGAAAGAAGAAAAGGAATGGACAGAATGGAGATGCTCAATATGCGAGTTACTTAAGAGATTAGTCATACAGTATTTTTTATGATTCATAGCTTTAATGTGTATATTGTTATTTGTGAAATTCAGTTTGTTATTTTCCAGTTATGAAAGGGTGTGCAGAGAAAGGAAAGACTCAAGCTATTTAAACTGTTGAAACCAACTCTTGTTAAGAGAAAGTGAAGAAAGTAGAGGAGAAGGGGGAATGGTGGAGACACAAGGAAAAGAAAGGGAGGAGTGAAAGAGGAAGAAAGGAAGAGAATAAATGAGTGAACAGAAATGAGGTGGAAACTTGTTCAGAAAGCAAGTAAAAGGAAGAGATGAACATGTGTTGAGAAGAAAGGAGTGAAGAAGAGAGGAGGAGAGCAGAGCAGAGGTGCTAGGAGCAGATAGAGGAGAATAAAGTTTATGATCAGGGTAGCACTTTAGGATAACGCTACCCTTACAAAGGGTTTATGGATACTTTCTTAGTACTCAAGAGTTAATTGTAACAAAAGATATTACACAGTGTTTTTAATTACTGAGTTACTAAGTGCCAAGATGGAGCGTTATTGCAAAGTGTACCTAAAAATTTGAGTTAATGTTCTTCTATTGGCCCTGTATTCAGTTCAGAGCATTGAGGAGCACATTTAGTTGGCATTATTGGGATCCTTGATTTGCAACCTAGATTTTTATGGAATGGATTCAAATGTAACAGATTTGGCAGCTGAACGTTCATTCTTTGAACTCTACTGCTGCATAGCGTAACACAATAGGTAGCAATGCTCTTTACACCAAATTCATACCTTACCTAAGTTATTCAAATAAAAAGACAATTTTGCCTCTTTTTGGGTGTCAGGAGTGAAAGTTAGTCATCTTCAGCATTTGTAGTGTTATGGTTTCAGAATGATGTAGACAGTTATAGAACCATTAGACAGAAAACAGGATGCAGGCTCTATGGGGTGATTTTTCCTAAGCAGCTATCATGTTTATTTCCAAATGATATACAGATGTACAGAAAGAGACACCTGCACTCACTAAAACAGCTCGATTTAAATGTGCACTGCAATTAAACTTCACAAATTGTCCCTTCCGGGAAATACCTTAAATACTGGTCCGTATGCAACTGTTTCATAGCATCAGCTGGCCTCCAAGGTTCACTGTATACAGATCATTGGCAGTGGACATATTGGATGGAAATACACAGGCTTCCATATGTAGGAAATTTTACCTTTATTTTGTAGACTGAAAAACACTGATATATGACTGTCGGAAGCCAGAGGAACAGTATGTAAGATTACATAGCAGTATAACAACAGAAGGAACAATTTTTGTCATACTAAATTCTCGGTAGTGTGCTGAACATAAGAACATAAGAAATGTACAAGGAACAATAGGATAGATAGATAGATAGATAGATAGATAGATAGATAGATAGATAGATAGATAGATAGATAGATTGATCTAGGTTTTGCTGGACTAGCAAATTAGAAATCTACGTGACTAACCTTTTTTTCCAGTAAACGGATTTGAAACATCCCTTAGTTTTTTAATCTTGTTTGTCAATTGCCACATTACCTTTTTAGCACCAACTCATAAATATTAATACCATTTCATTTCATTATCTACCAAGCGTGTTGACTGCAGGGCTTTAGAAGTATACTAGCCTATGTTTTGGCAACAGGTAGCTGGAAGAAGTTAATGCATTTCTGTTCATCACTGAGATGACACACAGCAAACAGGTGTGATGGTGCGATAAGTACTGCAGTGCAGCGGCATCTGTTACTAAGAAGCAAACGTCAGCCTCCTGCTGCGATACCACAAGTTTTTTTAGCGCAGTTTTCACACTCTTTTTGGATCATATGATAATTTAACTGTACAATGTGGCACTTGTTCTGTTGTTCAGCGTGTGGGGGGGGGGGGGGCACTTAAAAATTTGCATTTTGATAACACCTTCTGCTTTTGTTATCCTGAGATGACCTATTATACACTTCGATTGTTCCAATCCATCTGTTCTATTTGTATTGCTAGAATTTTATCAATATTTATCAACTACTGGAAAGCTAACTGCTGACAATTGTACATTAACAGTGAAAAGCAGGGATTTCTGATTTAAGAATTATACTTCTGCATATGTACATAAAATATTTATCATCATTATTATTGATAATAATAATAATAATGTTGATAAGAAGAAAAGGAAGAAAAAGAACATTCTTATTGCTAGGCTTTTCCAGAAAGCAGGCTTAGCAAGTAACCCTGATATATTAACCTAGAGTTAGAGTAAACTCTGGATTCTTCATTATAGAAACCACGATCAGAATGAGCATAGGACACTTAACATGGCAACTTATCCTCTGAACCTAACCTGGTTTATCTGACTTATTAAACTCAGGGTTAATAGACATGGTTATGGCTCAGTTAGCAGTAGTTACAGTAGCTCAAAATATCGGGCCCTATTCTTGTCTGATCAGCATAGGAACCACAATTCTGTGTAGAGCTTTTCATGAGGAGAGGGTGATTAGACCGGAGTGAGACATGATGAATGTCTTTATGAACGTTACTGTTTCTCATCCAAGTCCAGGATTTTATTTGAACAACCTTCTTCAACCTTACATTTCAAGAATCATACACTGTGCTGTGGACTTATTGGTGAAGAGATCCACCAAATTAAAGGTTTCTCATCAGAGTAATATTTATTAGTTCAACAATTTATCATTTTAAATATTGACATAATTAATTATTAATAATATATATCTGACCTCAGAGCCCTTGCAGTAATCCAGGGAGGACAAAATAGGAAATAAAAGATGCCTTAGAGTCCGAATCAAGTCTTCCGCATGTGACTTTGGCCAGGTTAGTTGGGTAGCAAATGGGTGTATAAATGAATAGATTCTGCATTAACAAATTTTGTTGGGAAGACTTGCTGTAATTGAATATTATTTTTTCAAGATCAGCTCTATTGCAACATCATAGAGGTTAACAAATTCAAATTACCATAAAACAATTTAATAGACAACCATTACATTTTTCAAATAAAACTAATTTCCTAACCTTCATTGTTTCTCATAATACCTGGTGTGGAATTATGGGAAAATTGAATTTTTTCAGTCATGATTAGGGCCAGAATATTCCTGCATGGATGATTCTCATTCTGCATATATAGTCTATCATTGGGATGCCGACATCCTTTGCGATAACTGCATAATAGGTAGGAAATAACCAAAAACAGCCCTAGAAGTTTTAGAATGAAAGGTTTAAATGTGGTGCTGGAGCTGTAGTCATTAACAAAGCACAGTGGCCGGGTCTCCAAAAATGTAAGACTCTTACAAAGAATCACAGCCAAGGGAGCAAAAATGTGGGCTGTCTGGCAGGGAGCTGGGAGGGAGCAAAAATGTGGGCTGTCTGGCAGGGAGCTGGGAGGGAGCAAAAATGTGGGCTGTCTGGCAGGGAGCTGGGAGGGAGCAAAAATGTGGGCTGTCTGGCAGGGAGCTGGGAGGGAGCAAAATGTGGGCTGTCTGGCAGGGAGCTGGGAGGGAGCAAAAATGTGGGCTGTCTGGCAGGGAGCTGGGAGGGAGCAAAAATGTGGGCTGTCTAGCAGGGAGCTGTTGGGAGCAAAAATGTGGGCTGTCTGGCAGGGAGCTGGGAGGGAGCAAAAATGTGGGCTGTCTGGCAGGGAGCTGGGAGGGAGCAAAAATGTGGGCTGTCTGGCAGGGAGCTGGGAGGGAGCAAAAATGTGGGCTGTCTGGCAGGGAGCTGGGAGGGAGCAAAAATGTGGGCTGTCTGTCAGGGAGCTGGGAGGGAGCAAAAATGTGGGCTGTCTGTGTGTCCCTGAAGACCTTACTGGGAAACACTGCTTTAGGCAGCACTAAATTAAGCACCTGGGAGTCTGACATGTGACAAAAAAACACTTTTTTTTTGTTCTGTCTAAATCGGAAATTGTTAATGAGAGAGGAGCTAGCAAGTATGAGGAAAGGTCAGCCAGCTCTTCATTATGACAAAAAGTCACTTCATTTCATTACATTGACTAAACTGACCTTTATGTGCATAATTAACATTTAAAGAAGAGAAGAAAAGTTTGACTTTTTTTTTTACCAGTCTTCTCTGTTACTGTTGTTGTAAATCATTGGTTCAGTTTCATCTTAATCTAATTAATGCTTGAAGTTTGCTGGAATTTTTTGTACTTTTATACATCTAAAAAAAAATTTGGGATTGTGATCCAAATCATCCATGTGATAGAAAAGCATAGCTGAGGGCAAAGCATTTATCAAAGCTGGGCGCAGACAGAACCCGCAATGTGGACACACAACCTCCCACACAAAAACTGGGATTTAAAAAACAAAACTCGATGAGAAAAAAATTGTATGTTTTGTAAACCCAGGGGCAAGTGTACAGAACATTTTGGATTCACTGAAAAACGAGGCCACCCACTGTGAAGCAGGGATCTGCAGGCAGACCAGATGAATGACCATGCGCTCTCCAACAATTTGTATCACTAAGCAGAGTTTTGATGACAAACAGTAGATATGAAAAAAAATTAATTGGCATTTATTAACTTCCTATTTATTTGAGTAAGCCAAAGAGTTTTTACCTTAGAGATTTTGTCAAGTATTATGTTTTGTTGCCTCTTCCCCTGGATTGTAAATGACTGCAACTGCACTACAACTGTGAGTTAGGCATCAAACATTTGCAACTATTGGACTCAAATGCATATTTTAAAAGAGGACCAGAGACTTTAATGTGGCAGGAAAAAATGAGAATCAAGCACTCCAAGCCCGAAACTGGCATAGGAAGAAACAGGATCCAAAACGTCGGGCAAAGCGACACTGGATGAAACAGGTGAAGGTCAGGTAAGGAGTGAACAGCAATCAAGGGAGAAGGTGCACTTAGAATCTGACTGCTGGTCCACTGGGGAAAGGCGCGTCCGATCCGACTGCATGGGCTCCAGTGTCGGATCTGCTGGGTTGAGCACTGGCAGTACATTAAACTCTCTGCTGTGGCACTGCTGGTCCACAGGGGAAAGGCGCGTCCGATCCGACTGCATGGGCTCCAGTGTCGGATCTGCTGGGTTGAGCACTGGCAGTACATTAAACTCTCTGCTGTGGCACTGCTGGTCCACTGGGGAAAGGCGTGTCCGATCCGACTGCATGGGCTCCAGTGTCGGATCTGCTGGGTTGAGCACTGGCAGTACATTAAACTCCTTCTGGATATGGCGGACAAGACAGTTGATCCTGAGAGCCAGATCAAACAACTTTCCAGGAAACTCTCAGGTACTTAACTCAGCCTTAAATGTAAGGTATGCGATTTTAATCCAATACATTTTTTGTCAAATTCAGCAAAGTTCTCCTCACAGTTTGCTAGCTGTCCATTCAGTGTGTGCGTTGGAAAAAAAGATGGTGTTTATATGCAGCTTTGACTCTGTACGGTAAATGGGAAAAAAAACAAGTGGCTCAGATTGAGCCACATAACACTGATCCAGCCAATCAGCAACAAGTAGTGTTCATGCAGAGGGGAGATGGGTAATGGGAGACTGGGGAGGCGGGAAGGAGAGGGGGGAGCAGCTTGAAGTGACGGGCTGGGATTTTTGGTTGGATACTTTGCTAGTTTCTCCAGAATTGTATACGCTGGCTTTAGACTTGCCCCCTTATCTCGAAGTCAATGGGAGAATAAGCTTAAGTGAAAAGCGCACAGCTGTGTACTTTTTTGACCCCAGTGTTAAGCAGGTAACTTATTTGGATGATCAAATTAAAGAAAATTATTTCCAAAGGAACTCTTCTGATGGTGGTTTTCTAAGGTATTCTTCAAACTTGACTGCTTTTCTAATTAATTTTAAGCTTAGTGTCTTGGCTTTGAGTTATTCTGGTTACTCCCTCATTTGTTCAGCACTCGTCACTCTTCAGTGGTCGCTTGGGGTGTCAGGCAGTGTGAGAGGCAAAAAATGTCCTGCAATACACCACATGTAGTTGAGTGCAAACAAAAGGAAGATATTTGGGGTACAAGCTAAATTTATATGGGTGAATTGACTTGGGCTGAATTGGCCAGGAACAATAAGGGCGTCATGCACTGATATGGGAAATTGCACGTATGATATGTGCATGTGGACACATGTCAACGTTTGGCTGCTAAACTACACAGCAACACCAGTGACTTGTGCTTACAGTTTAATGTAACTGGTTTGTTACTCATTGTCTATACACATCTCAAACATACTCCAGTTTAACAGTGTAGCATAATTGTTGTTGTTTGTTTTTTTTCAATCTTGGAAGCAGCTATTGCCTGACCATGAGGATTTTGCAGAACCTCATTTGTTAAATAAACTCCAGGATATGGGGAAGTTTGACTCATCTGACATGGGAGCCTCAACCAATCAGGCATCCTGTGATAAGGAGAGACTGCCGCTTGACCAGGTAGTGATGCATCTGCACGGGGGCTCAGTGAAGCTGCGATTACCTGAGTTCAATTCCCAGTCCCGCATTCTTACTGAGATTCAGCTGTACTCAAGCTCACTCTGCAAACCTCTCATACTCCGGCATTCAGTTCAAGTGATTGCCAACAGCTTGTTTGCAATTATGATGATGGGGGTCGGAGGTGGTGTGTGTGCGTGTGTGTGTGTGTGTGTTGGGGGGTCTTCGCCAGGGTTTGTTGAAAGTCCTGTCACATACAGAGTAGTTTTGCTTTTTGTTTATCAAACTGCACGTGTTGCAGGAAAGACCTACATGTGTGAATGATAGAAGGGAGGCTAATGAAATCACAGAGAGACGCCATTCCCACAAGCCACCAGCATTCAGGGAGACGCCATTCCCACAAGCCACCAGCATTCCGGGAGACGCCATTCCCACAAGCCAAAAGCATTCCGGGAGACGCCATTCCCACAAGCCACCGGCATTCAGGGAGACGCCATTCCCACAAGCCACCGGCATTCAGGGAGACGCCATTCCCACAAGCCACCGGCATTCAGGGAGACGCCATTCCCACAAGCCACCGGCATTCCGGGAGACGCCATTCCCACAAGCCACCTGCATTCCGGGAGACGCCATTCCCACAAGCCACCGGCATTCAGGGAGACGCCATTCCCACAAGCCTCCAGCATTCAGGGAGACGCCATTCCCACAAGCCACCGGCATTCAGGGAGACGCCATTCCCACAAGCCACCGGCATTCAGGGAGACGCCATTCCCACAAGCCACCGGCATTCCGGGAGACGCCATTCCCACGAGCCACCGGCATTCCGGGAGACGCCATTCCCACGAGCCACCCGCATTCAGGGAGACGCCATTCCCACAAGCCACCAGCATTCAGGGAGACGCCATTCCCACAAGCCAAAAGCATTCCGGGAGACGCCATTCCCACAAGCCACCAGCATTCCGGGAGACGCCATTCCCACAAGCCACCGGCATTCCGGGAGACGCCATTCCCACGAGCCACCGGCATTCCGGGAGACGCCATTCCCACGAGCCACCGGCATTCAGGGAGACGCCATTCCCACAAGCTAAAAGCATTCCGGGAGACGCCATTCCCACAAGCCACCGGCATTCAGGGAGACGCCATTCCCAGAAGTCACCGGCATTCAGGGAGACGCCATTCCCACAAGCCACCGGCATTCAGGGAGACGCCATTACCACAAGCCACCGGCATTCAGGGAGACGCCATTCCCACGAGCCACCGGCATTCCGGGAGACGCCATTCCCACGAGCCACCGGCATTCCGGGAGACACCATTCCCACGAGCCACCGGCATTCCGGGAGACGCCATTCCCACGAGCCACCGGCATTCCGGGAGACGCCATTCCCACGAGTCACCGGCATTCAGGGAGACGCCATTCCCACGAGCCACCGGCATTCAGGGAGACGCCATTCCCACGAGCCACCGGCATTCCGGGAGACGCCATTCCCACAAGCCAAAAGCATTCCGGGAGACGCCATTCCCACAAGACAAAAGCATTCCGGGAGACGCCATTCCCACAAGCCACCGGCATTCCGGGAGACGCCATTCCCACGAGCCACCGGCATTCCGGGAGACGCCATTCCCACAAGCCAAAAGCATTCCAGGAGACGCCATTCCCACAAGACAAAAGCATTCCGGGAGACGGCATTCCCACAAGCCACCTGCATTCCGGGAGACGCCATTCCCACAAGCCACCGGCATTCAGGGAGACGCCATTCCCACAAGCCTCCAGCATTCAGGGAGACGCCATTCCCACAAGCCACCGGCATTCAGGGAGACGCCATTCCCACAAGCCACCGACATTCAGGGAGACGCCATTCCCACAAGCCACCGGCATTCCGGGAGACGCCATTCCCACGAGCCACCGGCATTCCGGGAGACGCCATTCCCACGAGCCACCCGCATTCAGGGAGACGCCATTCCCACGAGCCACCAGCATTCAGGGAGACGCCATTCCCACAAGCCAAAAGCATTCCGGGAGACGCCATTCCCACAAGCCACCAGCATTCCGGGAGACGCCATTCCCACAAGCCACCGGCATTCCGGGAGACGCCATTCCCACGAGCCACCGGCATTCCGGGAGACGCCATTCCCACGAGCCACCGGCATTCAGGGAGACGCCATTCCCACAAGCCAAAAGCATTCCGGGAGACGCCATTCCCACAAGCCACCGGCATTCAGGGAGACGCCATTCCCACAAGTCACCGGCATTCAGGGAGACGCCATTCCCACAAGCCACCGGCATTCAGGGAGACGCCATTACCACAAGCCACCGGCATTCAGGGAGACGCCATTCCCACGAGCCACCGGCATTCCGGGAGACGCCATTCCCACGAGCCACCGGCATTCCGGGAGACGCCATTCCCACGAGCCACCGGCATTCCGGGAGACGCCATTCCCACGAGCCACCGGCATTCCGGGAGACGCCATTCCCACGAGTCACCGGCATTCAGGGAGACGCCATTCCCACGAGCCACCGGCATTCAGGGAGACGCCATTCCCACGAGCCACCGGCATTCCGGGAGACGCCATTCCCACAAGCCAAAAGCATTCCGGGAGACGCCATTCCCACAAGACAAAAGCATTCCGGGAGACGCCATTCCCACAAGCCACCGGCATTCCGGGAGACGCCATTCCCACGAGCCACCGGCATTCCGGGAGACGCCATTCCCACAAGCCAAAAGCATTCCGGGAGACGCCATTCCCACAAGACAAAAGCATTCCGGGAGACGCCATTCCCACAAGCCACCGGCATTCCGTGAGACGCCATTCCCACAAGCCACCGGCATTCCGGGAGACGCCATTCCCACAAATCACCGGCATTCCGGGAGACGCCATTCCCACAAGCCACCGGCATTCAGGGAGACGCCATTCCCACAAGCCACTGGCATTCAGGGAGACGCCATTCCCACAAGCCACCGGCATTCCGAGAGACGCCATTCCCACAAGCCACCAGCATTCATGTGACCTTTCCGTGAATCTCATTGTTTAATTTATTTGTATTATGTGTCACAGTGCAAGTTTCAAACAAAAGATACCACAAGAGGGGAAAATAAGCATCCATTCATCTGTTATATGGAGTAATGGTGGTTCAAAATGTGGCTATAAAGTATCAGTTCTACATAGTTATGACATCATAACACATCTATGCAAGTGTGCTGTTTTAATATAAGAGTAATACTTCATATATCTACACCAGGTGCTTCACCATTTTTACTTTTAAATATTGCAAGGATGTATTCAGTATTCAGGTGTCTAGGATATCTGTTGGTTTTGAAGCTTGATGAAAGCTCATTTTTGAATAGGCGCTGGATGAATCTTAAACCACTGCTTATGCATATGGATGCAAAGTGAGATGGGCTTCTTCCAGTACCAAATGTTATTGACTGCAACCTTGTGATAAAGCGGAAAAGATATTTTTAAGAAGGTGGACTGTAAACTTAATGCCTACTTTTACATAAAAAAACCTTATATGTTGCAGTCAGTTTTGACTTAACAATAATTCATCAAGGAATATTGTAATAGATTTTTGAAGTGTTTACTTTTCATTCCTTTTCTTCATTGTTGGCATTGTTTATGTATTAATATGTATATTTTTGTTCTGTAGTGAAGCTGTGTCATAATAACAAAACTGACTTCCAACTGTACTGTATCTACAAGCACTATATCTGCATATTAGCAATGTTATCATTCTGGGTTTCATTTTTAAACTATGCATATGTGACAGGATAAGAAGTTCAGAGATTTGGAAGGAACTCGGCATAGAGTCCCTGCTCCTTCAGATTGAGAGGAGTCAGCTCAGCTGCTTTGGACCATCTGGGTGACTTAAATAGTCCAGCTGGCTTGGAAACATCTAGGGATTCCCTCAGAACAAGTCTTTGGTTGTGGAGAAGGATGCAGGCTGGTACCTTCACCAGGAGAACTGATTGATGATGATGATTGATGACGATGATGATGATGTAGCTACTCGCAGAGCACTACGAAACATTGATGGTGCTTCAGTCTAAATGATAACAGCATCCTGCAATATTTCATAGTCGTATTTTTTCCTGGGTGAAGAATTCCGAAAAATTTTATGATTAAAGGAAACGCTTTGCTAACAATTTAAAGACAATTCAAGGTTGCATTTTCCAGAATATTCCCCAGGCTGAGAAGCACGTCTTTAAAAGGTTGCGACTCAATAACACCGATTAATGAAATGATAAGTTGCTCCATAAAGATGCAGAACGCAATTGCGGAGCTACAGCTCCCTAATAGATTAATCAATTCCATCTTTTCTGTCTGGGGTGTCTGGAGCAATTCATTCTACCGCAGACCAGTTGCCCCAGTATCAGAGGAAGGCTCAGTCATTGACAAGGGGACACAGACCACTCTAGATTACCTACATTATTAATGGCAGACTCTTTGAATGGGTAATTACTTGAAACTACAGCCTGGTTCTTCTCTGTTTCACATTAATGAAGGGCTTCTTCCTTGCTTTATAGGACCTCAGTTCTGCTTCGAGGACCCTGATACAAACTGTCCTGCACTTAATGTTTCCCATTCCTTTTGAAGGTCCCTTGATGTCATCCTTCGATTCATGAGAAACTGTCGGATAAAGTAACGGTCATCTCTGGCATTAGACTGTCACTTCCACCTTTTACCTGGTTCCCAGTGTCTCCTGCTTCACCTTGTTCTTGTGTACTGCTGTCTTAGAAAGTTTGCACCTGAAATCATCTTGCTGCTCAGCATAGTCTTCTGCCTGCAGAACCACAATAAAACCATGATTTAAAAATGCAGATTTGTTTAAACATATAGAGCGGTCTCTTAATTTTTTCCATGGCTGTATATATAATTTTATATGTTATACAAATCATTATACATATTTTTCTGGGGTTGCAATATTTTAATAGTTTTCATTGCTATGAGCTGGTCTAAGGTCATGTGTACCACAAAGGAGAGTGACAATATATGACAGTAAATACACGTATTGATCAATTAAATGTGGAGATATAAGGTAAACCACTGACAATATGACAGTCAAAAATAAAGATGCTATCAAATACAAAACACTAATCAGATGGTATAATGAAACATTGAGCCAATACTAGAACTACACTAACAAACAGCAGCAGCAACAACATGCTTTGTGAACGACAACCAGACTCAGAAACCAACAATTACACCAGTCATGAAATGGAGGTCAGCCGTTGCTCTGCACTGTGACATCAGTCTTCCTTTGAGAAGGCTGTCTTCCTGGTGGAACCCAGTCGGACTAGCTTCCATTGATGACATGGATTTGAGGTTGCACGATCAATAGCAGTCTTGCGGAGAAGACTGACATTTTCACCACTAATCCTACCAAAGGTCAAAACATCCTGTTTAGCAAGAGTTATTGCAACGTACATAGATCTAGGAAAAGCACTTACGATGTTCAGTATAGTGTAATTTTTCCATAGAGAAATCAATCATTATTTGATTATTCATTTGTTCATTTGTGTGTATAGTTCTTTAGTTACCAGATCAATGCTTTGTTTGTACCTTTCACATAAAACACGTAACTAATGCTAAAACCTGAAATGTTTCAAATGACAATTAACTATCTTCAGATAGTGCAAACAAAGACTAAGTCAGAAATATTCTGCATGCATATACAATTAAACGCACCTCTCTGGTAACTCAGGTGAAAGAAATTGCCTTACCAAAGAAACCTTACAATTTGTGCATCAGTGTAAAAGCCAGTCTTTGTAAGGATTATTTGTCGGCCCCAAAAGGAAAGGCATGAAAGTGAAACTGAAATGATATCTTAAAGTTGGAGATAAAGTTAAACAAATACATTGAGAGGCTGCAAAATAATATGCAAGTTTATGGATACCTCTGTGAACACTTCCAATTCCTTGCACTATATAGACGTTTCTCAAAACTCGCCATTTGAACAAGGAGTCATATGAAATAAGCTACTGAGAAGCTAGAAACTTCTCTACAAGAGCTGCTGGGTTTTGGTGACAGACAGTAGTGAGAGGGTACATCAGGCATCAAGAGCCCTTAATGCTGACCTGGACACCCCAGTGACGTAAAAAAAACCTCTAACTTAAAAAAGAAATATCGCAAAGCCCATTTGAAGTTTGTCAGACACTAATGTGATCCAGCCTACTTGTCAAAATATGTGGGAAGAGCTGTTATTTTCTGATGAATACAAGACAGAAGCAGACTCAGGGTCACTCAGACATTAAGTGGCTGGAGTCTGAAAACTCAGCCTTTGTCAGTTTTATCTTTTCTGTATAATATCTGCAGACATATGATTAATTGATTGATGAGCTTTATTAATCTCATTTTGTTATAGAATAGCAACTAGGCAACATAATGTGTCTATTATTACTGAGCCAGTAATATCTAAAAATATTTGAAGGGTGTGGACACTTATGCAAGGCACTGCATACACCGATCAGTCATAACATTAAAACCGTTGACAGATGAAGGGAATAATAAGGTGAGCGCACTAGGGACAGAAGAGACCTGGGAAACAGCGGGAGACAGGATAGGCAGGGACACCTGCTGGCCAAACAGGGAGATGACTGACTGAACGGAGACCAAGTCTAGCAACGAGGATGCACTCTAGGAAGAAGGCAAGCCGGTGGAGGCAGTGGGGTGCTCTGGGCAATGTTCTGGATGATGAGAAGCCCTACACATCCCACCTCGGCCTGAGATCGCCAGTGATCTAAATCTACGGCTACATCCCTTCCCAGCAGTAGGTGTGTGCAGAGGTTGCGTTAGACTTTATCATTGTCCATCAAGGTCGGAAAAATTCCATCATAATGTATTATTACACATCATTATCATTTTCATGTTTTAATGATAATAAGATATTAAATAGCATTTTCCTTCACATTTTTATGATTAAATAATTAATATGTAGCACAACTGTATAGACAGAGATGGACATAACTGGTACACAAGTACGCATTCACCTTTAAAAATCACACGTCGATTGTTTGTGAAAGTGCAAATGCATACTTATTTTATGTGCATTTGCAATGCTATAACAAGAAAATGCCTTTCATTTTAACCTGTATACCACAAATAAAGTAGAGTTAGCATATAAAGATTCTGGACATTAAAATGCATTATATTTTGTTTTCGTATCAGCACAAATGCACATAAAATAAGCATGCGTTTACACTATTACCACAATCGATTGTCGCACGTATCGTTTTTAACTTTTTTTCAACTTGCGTACCAGTTATGTTCATCCCTGCTTGTAGATCATGCATTTATAAGGGCATGTAGAGAAAAGAAGAACAGAACACAACATGTTTATAATTCATAATTAAAAGTTTCCACAGGATAAAGAACAATGTAAGGTTATTCCACTGGCAAGTTTCACTACCCGCAACCGGCAATATTAGACAAAGTATTGTGGTTTTCAAGGGAATTTTTAGATGTAAAAATATGGAGGCACAAGCAACAAGGCATTAATGCATTAAATGTAATTGAGGTACAAAAATAACTCCATGCGTCTCTGTGTACCTCAGAATTCATTATGTTGCTTTTGGCAGCAGCCACCTCATCAAAACGCACAAAGGAACCAGTTCCAGTGGTAACTGCACATGCCAAAGCCTTTTCACTGCCACCATCATGTGTCACTGGGGAAGTGGTATTCTTAGGATAACGAGATGTCACTTTCTTTCCCCATATTGTTATCTTTCCATCACTCTGGTGCAGGTGAATCTCATATTTCCACGTGATGTTCAAGAACTGGAGAAATTTTTTGATATCCGTCTTAGCAACCTGTAACCTGGCATTTATGTTCTTGAATTTTACTCGTTGATTCCATCTTGTGGTATAATCTAAATTTATGCATTGCCATTTTTGTCTTTATTGTTGTCTTGGAGGTAGCTACACCTACATCCTGGAGAGTGTTTTTTCTGGCTGACTGTTGATAAGGGGATTTTCTTTGTAAGTGAAATTATTATTGTCTCATCCACTGCACAGTAGTCTTGTCAAGGACCCGAAGGGTTCAGGCATGGGAGGGGGGCACGGTGCAGGCAGGAAGGTGGAGGACCCACTGGAGGCTCACAGGACGAATGTGCTTTATTAACAGAAAACACTAGGAACACTACAAAAACAAAATGAACCACAAGGGGTCAAAAGTAAAAGGGGAAAAACATGGACTAACTACAAATGAGCTAATGAATGAGGTAGGCAGGTTACAAATCACACAACATTCAACATCCATCACATACACATCACAAAGACCCACTGGGGAACTGAACTCAGGTAGGAACTTAAATACAAAAACTGAACTGCGTAACAACAAGCAGGAGTGAGACATAGACAATTAACCAATCTGGGAGGGTGCAGGGCAACGAGCAATCAGGCAAACACACAAGGACAGGCACAAGAACAGGCAACAGGTGAAACTAATAATTACTCAGAAACTAAACAGGGAAACTAGGAACTGACAAAGAAACAAGGAAAACAGAATCTAATACTGGGGAAATAAGAAAGACAGGTAAAGTCTTAAAGAGTCTTAAAGCACTTATGTAAGTCGCTCTGGCTAAGGGTGTCTGCCAAATGCTGTAAATGTAAATGTAAATGTAGGTAAAACACAACCAAGGCACTAAGCAAGAAACCAAAACAGAAAACAAACCACAAAATCACAGGAAGTAGAAAAACTGGTACCAATGAAACACTAGGGAACAAAATACAAAAACAGAGGATGCAGGATTCAAACACACAATAGAGGGGTTAACAGGTAGCCACATGCTCAGCTACAGACTGACAACAGGGAGGACAGGATGGCCAGCGGCACCTGCTGGCCAAACGGGGAGAAGACGCAAGACTGGGACAAAACAGGTGCTGACCCTGACAAGTCTCCCCTGGTCTAGCAGGATGTTTGGCGTTCCTGAGCTCACCGGTACATTCGCTCTCTCTTTTTTTCAGCAACAGATTCCAAATGAAAACCAGAGTTAAGGTTATGGTGTCATACAATTAATTGTGTACAACTGGGAAAGGACCAGTTAATCTGCCAGTTGTCCAAATACTTTTGGTCCCTTGGATGGGAGGTATTATTATGAATATTATTATGAATAATTCCCTGCACAGTTCACCATCCATGGAAAAAAGTACTCCCTATTACAATTCTCTGTTTTCATTTATGAAGGTCTAGATAACAACATGGTGCACACTAACTTCTATAAAGGAAGAAATGTAACCTTGGTTGACAAAAAAAGACATAGCAGATATGTTTGATATGTTGCCATTCTTTTCCAAAAAGTAAGCCAATATTCAGCAACCATGTGGAAAAAAATGCTTACAACCTATAATATAACATTTCCTGAAGGAGTTATTCAGTTTTTCTCATGGTTTTGGCCCACTCTTCCTTACAACCTCTTCAGTTCATTGATGTTTGAGGGCATTCATGATTGTGGAGCTCTCTTGGGATCCCACCACGTCATCTCAGTGGCTTGAGGTCTGGACTTTGACTTGGCCATTCCAACACCTTGGTTTCTTCTCTTCTTTACCCATTTAGATGTTCATATGCTGCTGTGCCTGGGATCATAGTCTTTGCACAACCCAGTTTTGGTTCAGCTTAAGCTTTCAGACAGGTGGCCTAATATATACGTCTAAATAATAAGTTCATGTCGTCTCACTGGCTGCAAAAAAAGCCCAAATCATCACCTCCACCATGCATGACAGTTGGGATAAGGTCTTTCTGACAACTCCCAGCGTTTGATATTTACTATACATGGGGTTGTGTATGATGACCAAACATCTACACCTTGATCTCATCTGTGCACAGGATATTGTTCCACAACCTTTGTGATTTGTTCAGATGCAGATTTACAAACATAAATCATGCTTCCATATATATATATATTTTGCAAGGTTACATAGCTGTTGATGTAGGGTTCTATTGATATCTCTGAGCATTAAACCATCTGACCTTGGACTAAATAAGCTGGGACGCCCACTTCTGAGAAGACTGGCGTCTGACTTCTCCACTTGTGAACAGGACTTCTCAATGTAAAATGGTGAACATATTGAAATCTGGTGTATTTTTTTTAATTATTTTAAAAATTTGGTTAGAATCATTGGTTTATAGAAGTAGGTGAGGACCACACAATTATTTACCCCCAATAAATATAAGCATAGAATCGAAGGAAGGCTTTGCATTTTTATTATGACTGTAGTTGTGCATAGCCTTAAATCAAATGTGACAATGTTCACTTTATGCAGTTTGGGATCCCTTCATTTCAAATCCATCGTGATGATGTACAAAGCCCAAGTGTCTGTCCAAATACGAGGGAACTGCACTGTAAGTGACATACTGATAAATATTGTAAATTAAGCATATGGTTTAAACAATATAGTTATTCTTTACTGTCAGCTAATTTCTGTGTCTAATGGGGGGCATAATGATAGCAATTGTAACTTTGTCAAAATGAAAAATTATTATTTTGCATGATAAACAGGTGCCCTAGATGCAGTGACAGCATGATGCAATTTATTTTTATTCTATGAAAACTTCTTGTTTATTTTACTGTAAACATTTTCATGTATGTTGAGTTACATCACTGCCGCACACACTCACACACAATGGGAAATTTAGAGATCCCACTTCACCTAGGTGCATGTCTTTGGACTGTGCAAGCAAACCCACATAGCAGGAAGGGAATAAGACGTTTTGGTCCCTGTTAATTATTTATCCTCTTAGAGACATGGGGGAGGGGCGGTGGGTGCGGGGGGGTTTGAGCCCATGCCAGGCAGCACTCTATGCGACGGCAGGCCACATACACAGTCAGACACTATAGGCAATTTAGAAATGCACATTGGCCCAACTGCATGCCTTTGGAGTGTGGGAGGAAACCGAAAGGATTACCATGTGACATGCTGCAAGCAGACGTCCCACCCTCCAAAGGGAGATGGGTGAGGTGGATAAGTGAGGACACCCCCAACCCAACCCCCCAGGGACAAAAAGAGAGGAAACATAACAAGAACAAAACTGTGTAACTGATACAAACATGTTAGAAACAACACTGCAAATACATCTACTGATGCTTCTGGACACATCTTCAGTGATGTTCCTGGACTCATCTGGTGTTCCAGGTCTCTCAACATCATACCCCCTCCTCCAGGTGACCCTCTGGCCACTCTGACCCCATGGCTTGCCTGTCTTCAGCCACAGTCATCTGGAGGATCTCTCTGCCACTTCACTGGTATTGTGGATGCTTCTCCTTCTCCTCTCTCCCTCAGTGCCCCAGTAACTGAAGACTCTCACTTGAGATCAGGCTGCAAAGCCCCTGCATCCCACCCCTACTGGGAGACACACTGCTTTCCGTTCAGGCTGCTGGCAGAGTCTCTGACATGTCCTGCATACTCGGAGAGTTTCTTTTCAAAGGCCTCTTCCCAGGGATGTCAGCTCCAGTGGCACTTGAGGACCATGTCCAGTTGCAGTGTGACCATAATCTGAATGGGGAACTTCAGTTGCTGTTCTAGATTCACCGACAGTTGCCAATCCCTTGCAGTGCCCAGAGTGCCTGCAGATGTTTATGTGGTGGATTTGGGTTGGGCTGCTTCCCAGCCCTAACAAAGGCAATAGCCTGTTTAGGAGAGGAAGAGGCTCTCTTGGCCCACTCGGGTCCTCTGCTGGTGGCTTCAGCAATGGTCCATGGGTCCTGGTCATGCCTTTATCTGTATCCTTCCTCTCCAAGTGCCAGACTATCTAATTGTTAATGTAACTGTTAGAAACATATTAGCCATATTGGAAACAAGCTTAATGACGATTGAGAACATTTGGCTCTGAACTCTCTCTGCTCAGAATCTATTTCTGTTTTACTAACTGTCCTTGTATTGTGATGTGCTTTGCTTGGCAGATTTAGTGTAGCGTGCCAGAAGGTTCAAGGTCATAACAGTCGGTGTCAATGAATTCATTAATTTTGCAAGACATTACATTCCCTAGTGATTTGTGATACAAATGACTTCTGAATTCCGTCTTTCATGCTGAAGGCCCTTTCTACATCGCAATTAGAATTTGTTTCATGAACTTGAAGAGCTCTGTGAATCTCAACTACCCTGTGCTCCCAGATTTTACTTTGGACAGCTTCCCCCAGAATTCATCAACTAGTCAACTTCTGTACTTAGGCCCAAAGCCTTCCAGGTTAGTTGAGACATAATCCAAACTTTCAGTTATGCATCTTCCATCAACAGACTGGGAAATCTTTCAGCCAAAGTCACAATCTGCTTTGGGCTCACCTTATCCTGGGTCTCTGTGATGACCACTGACAGATTTTGCCCAATCTGGTCTGTCACTGGGAACTTCTGCAAAATTTTTGAAAGGTTTTCATATAGAATGTTCTGGCATCTTTGAAGAAATACTGTGTCATGTGATGGGGATCTTTTATGCTTCCTCAGTTACTAACTACCTCCTTGCCAGATATCCAGTGAAAAGCTCTTAATCTGGGGAATGAATGTCAGGGCTCCTCACATCTATATGCTAAATGTTTTCTTCTCTCAGTACCTTTGGTGGAATACACCTGCTTGCTATGACACACAGACTCTCTCCTACACTCTCATCCAATTTGTGGAGAATAGGTGCCTTCTTTAAGAAATTGAATAGAATTTCTCAAAGTACAGTGTGACATTTCTCAAAGTATTGTGTGGCAAAACGCATGTGTATATTTTCAGCTGCGGTTTTTTTCAGCATTGTCTGGATATGAAATGACTGCTGACTCTCACTCTTTGACTCAAAGTATGAAAGAAAGGCTAGCCATTGGTAAGTAGGGGGTACAAACCATTTCCTAAAGAATGCCAGCGTGTAGGACTCATTCTCCTAACCAGAATGACAGAACTCTTGAAACTGTATTAGGTCTTACCTAGTAACTTTAAAAGATGTCAATGAGAGGCTCTTCATGTGACAGTGAGAGGTCCTTAGCAGTGGTTTTGGCACACATACTATGAAGGTGGATTGGCCAGCCAATACTGTAAACATGGGGTGGGGGGGGGGGGGGGGGGGGGGCTGTGCTTTCATCCTTGATAACACACAGTTTCTGCCAATCCTCAGATTACAGTTGTCACCACTAAACCTTATAACGCATAGATGATGAAATGCTATTGAATATGTTTTCAGCATTGGCATCATTGTATGCTGGCACATCTACAAATACAGCTGTGACTTTGTCTTGGGCTTCATCATCATACCGCACTAGTATGGCACATTCCTTTTCACACATAATATCATTATTGTCATCAATAATAATACTGTATGGCATTTTTTTGGTCCCGGTGTAAAGAGCATTCAGGCTCTAATGCTAACGCTGACTATTGCTGCTGTCTTGGTTGATGAGCAGCCATAACGTTTGGCTATTTCAGAATCGAGAAACATTTTCCTAAATAGCTTTCCTGTATGTTTGTGCACATGGAATGTAACGTATACCTCTGCTCCTACCACCGTCTCTGTCAGGCTTTTCCTGTCTGCTGAAAATAAACTGTGAGATACTCCAGCATCCCTCTATATACTTGACCTCTCTAACATGCTGTTCTGCCTGAAAAAATAAAGCAATGCTTAAGATGTAGGCTATCCTTCATATCATCACCTGATGTAATCCTTCAGTGAATTTTGTCTGTGACTTTATCTATAACGTATCATGCACATTTGCACAAAATATCTCATGAAACCTACTTACCACCTAGACTGAAGGTCCTATGGTATTAGTTTCCTCAGCCTGCAGAGCTCTGTGAATCCGAACTACACTGTGCTCACACATTTTACTTTGGACAGCTTCCCCCAGAATTCATCAGCTAGTAAACTTCTGTAGTTTGGCACAAACCCATCCAGGATTTGATCCAAAACTTCCAGATGTTCATCGCCCATCATCATAAACCCCCCCCCCCCTCCTCCCACCCTTCACTTGGTGGATTTTATTGATAAGATTTCATAATACAAGCATAATGTTGCTTTTGCAAATACCGCCAAAGTTCTATTGACTATAGCAAGTCCACAGGGAGTCCCATAAAGGAGATAAAGAGGACTGAACACATCTAAGCATGCTCTACCTCTCCTTAGTTTGTAGAATAATTCTTTAGAATCTCCTGTTAGTTTTAATACCATCTATCAATAATACAGAAGAAAAACTCACCTCCACATCTCTTTTGCAATCATTTAAACCACTAAGTGCAACGGAAAATCCCTGTTACCAAAGGTACTGTGAGCCAACTGGTGGGTACTAGTCATGACTTTAATGTCTTCTGCAGAGATGCGTGTTTTGGTGGCTCTTCTATCACTCGGCTTAACACCCATTGACTAGGGTTAGGGTTAGGAAATGGATGAAATTCATAAAGACGTCAGAAAAGGTCAAATGTAAAGTGTGCCTGCAAATTAAAATGACTGGTTTAGTTACAAAGGACAAATCAGGTTGCTCTCTCTCGAGGACTATTTACAAATGTCAGGTTGGTGCTGACAATGAGACCTCAGAAGCTTCCAGGAGGGATGGGCCGCCCTGCCACTCTATATTACTAAAGTATTGATCAAAAAACACAGCTGAAATCAAAATTGTGTCCATTACAACCATATGTTGATGTGCATGTGTGGAGCTGCTGTTGATTACAGATGAGTATTAAGGTTTATAAGCAGCTTCCCCAAAAACGGTATTCATGCAACCTGCAGCTACTTCATAATTTCGTTTCTGCCTTCAGATTCTCCTCTTCCCTGTCTCCCTCACTAAATCCAGTACTCTTCCTTCCCAGCACCTGTCAGCTATGTTCCCCTCACACAATAACCTGGTAAGAGCCAGAAAGCTTACTTGGCACTCTTCAGTGAATGAAATCCAGACAGTTTGTCAGAGTGTAATTTTTGCAGGATCATGTTGAAGTCATTATATAAAGTGAGTAATTGAGTGACAGAGCAAGTAAGAAATGGTTCTGAAAAAAATCAGACATTAATTAAGAAAGTAAGATATGATTCACAATAAATTATCCCTCATCATTAAATAAATTTCTGGCTGCTTGTCTCCATATATACTATTTAGTTTGAATCTGCTTTAAGGCTTTTTTTTGTTATAATACCTAACAAAAACATGCACATCAACTGCACATATGAGAGGGTCTTGAAAATAGCTTTATCTGACTTAATTTTGAATATATTTGCAGATTTTACTCATATTTTGAATTATGATGATGACCTAAGGTAACAGCTTAAAAAACAATAAAAACTCTTGTCAAGTTGAATATCTACTTGCAATTTTACAGTCCTTTTTGCATTATACTCATCGATAAGTACGTGGTCTTGACGTGGCCAAACTTTTATTAGTCAGGTGACTGGTGTTTCTCCCTCCCTTTTGTCTCCTACAGAGACTGGTTGGGTGGCGTTGGCTGTAGTGGCATTGCCCACCCTGCATAGTTTTGCCAGCAAACCTGTGGAGTCATCTTCCATGGTGTCCCTTTTTCACCTATTGTTGCTGGTTATGTTATCCTACCATTTATTTTGCATTTATATCTTTTTGTTTTATTCTGCTGTTGATCTGCCAATGTTGGGGTCAGAAATATTGTGTGTGAGGAGAAGTGTGAATGTAGTTTCAGTCTTTACCTTAGTTTGCTGTGCATCACAGTGGGGTACTGGGAGAGTGTGCAGTGTTAACTGGTGATATGTGAGAATTGCTTCAGTGAATTGCAGTAAATAACAGTATCTGACTACAGTCCATTGTTCCCTTTGCTTTATATTACAAGTCAAATAAATTTGCTGTATTCAGTGGTGACTGGCCTGATTGTTGTTTGTTTTAGCATTTGTTTTATGTGTAACTGCATCACTATTGTGTAACATAAGCAATTCTTGTGCTTTTTCTCTGTTGTAAAATTGTAGCGTATATTTATTGTGTGGATGAGCTGCTTTGAATTAACAAGTTAATATCTGGGTTTAAGGATGCAATGTCCCGGTTATTAGACTGATCCTTGTAAATAATGCTCATTCCCCATTTTTGCTCCGTGTTTTAGAAACTTAGCTCACCAAATCATTCTCATGCCCAAATAGTTACCTTGTGTCACAGTCTCTTGTCATTATATGCATACAAATGTAAGCTTCTGCCATCAGTGTTAGACTGTGAACTATGGAGCATTGCCCCATTTAGCTAATTTACATGCGCAAATGAGTCACTTGTTATTGGTGGCACTTTGGTGTCGCTGTGGAGGTTTAGGGACGCCGCTGCTGAACGCCATGCTGATCATAATGTGACAAGGCCGCTACTCAAGTTATCAGACTGTGCTTAGCCAGACAGAAAAATCACTATAATATCAAGCACATTTTTACAATAATATCATTTTTTTTAATTGCTAAAGCCTAAAGATAAGATTACAAAAAATACTGTATGGAAATCCACAAGTGATATAGTGATACAGTCTCACATTTTATATTAAAAAGGAAATCAATCAGTTTCACATGCGAGGTATAAATATTTTGAAAGGTTTTTAAAAAAAAAAAAAACTACTGACTTTAGGTCGGTGCTCAGTATACATTATAGATCCTGAACAGGTTACTAAGAGTGAAAATATTGGATTGGTGCATCCCAAATTTTATGTAATGATTTTTGTACATCTGTGAGAATTTTAAATGTTAAAAAGAATGCCAATTATTATTCTCCTCCTTCATCTGTTAGGTTTAGCAGATGATGATTCAATCTTCCAAATCAGTCATATTCCACTAAATATTTTCATTTAAGCTTTAGGTTCTAATGATCAAGATGAACTTCTAAAGTCATATAACCAAGTTAAAAAGCAGGATATAGCTCCTTAAGAACACATTGTTGCGCGTTGTCCTGTCTTATGTCATACTGTACCTAGAATATTCACAGACTTATCACAGGCATCGTGCTGCCTAAACAAAATGCAGTCCACGTTTGCATGCACCTCCCAGCTCAGGTAGGCCCGCGTCAGACAGGCGGCTGTGTCTGTACATACTGTATGGAATATCACCATATGTGACTAAAAATGTACTGTAGCACCAAGGGGGGGGGCGGGGTAGCGTATCCCGACATGCTCGCGAGCCGCGTATACAGTATAACCCTTGTATATGTCTTCTAAGTATGTATTCGTTAGTGTGAATATTTGTGCTTGGCAAGTCTGGTGTGTCCCCTTCCCTGAGTTGTACGTGTAATCCTGATGTGCTTCAGTGTGGTGTAGTGACCTATCGTTTGTCAGCCTTCCCGTCTGGTGTGTCCCCTTCCCTGTGTTGTATGTGTAATCCTGATGTGCTTCAGTGTGGTGTAGTGACCTATCGTTTGTCAGCCTTCCCGTCTCGTGTGTCCCCTTCCCTGTGTTGTATGTGTAATCCTGATGTGCTTCAGTGTGGTGTAGTGACCTATCGTTTGTCAGCCTTCCCGTCTGGTGTGTCCCCTTCCCTGTGTTGTATGTGTAATCCTGATGTGCTTCAGTGTGGTGTAGTGACCTATCGTTTGTCAGCCTTCCCATCTCGTGTGTAACCTTCCCTGTGTTGTATGTGTAATCCTGATGTGTTTCAGTATGGTGTAGTGACCTATCGTTTGTCAGCCTTCCCGTCTGGTGTGTCCCCTTCCCTGTGCTGTATGTGTAATCCTGATGTGCTTCAGTGTGGTGTAGTGACCTATCGTTTGTCAGCCTTCCCGTCTGGTGTGTCCCCTTCCCTGTGTTGTAT